>NC_092182.1:5151455-5753955 GCF_043641665.1 Enoplosus armatus | reverse complement strand
GAGCATCAAGGCATAGTCCCAGTAAAAGACCCTTTTTACCTTTCTCTCTCCCTCCTCGGGGACAAAACCTGACAATGCCTGAACTTTGAACTCTGTGGTCCTAATAGCTACTGTATTCAGCAAAAAAAAAAATGCTTTGTATCATTTTATTTCTGTGTTCACTTGCTTTGTATTTTAGCCCTCCCATGTATTATTAATGAATTCTATATTTTGATAGACAAAGTTAAATCGAATGAATTCCTTAACTACACCCACGCGCCTTTCGAGGAAATGGAAATGTGAGCTCGACTTTTGAGGTGTGAGTGTGCGTGCGTGTGTGTGTGTGAGGGGCTCTGCCAAGGAAGCTGTCTGTCTGGGTGAATATTTTAAACTGGACTATGTTGAACTGTTTAGCATGAAAGAGGATGTCTGGGTGGGCAAGGGGGGGGGGGGGGGGATACTGCAACCATGTCAATACTTACTTAAGCAAGCAGAATGTGAATATTTTGTTTTACAGCCTCCATCAGGGACTACTTTTTCAGTGTAAATGTGAACCAATCATTTTTATCCTTTTGAGTTGCAAGCATCCTCTGAATCTCTCTGCATAGCCCTGTCTACATCTGATTTTTAACTTAATTTAACAATTGTTCCAAGAAAAAAAAACACGTATCTGTTACTTGAAGATAATGCTATGATGTATTTAAAGTCAGTCAATGATAAGTGTTTTTCTTCCCAGAAAGGGTATGTGAGGGATATCAACTTTGCCAAAAATCACCAATCTGTTACAGTTTTTAATTGTGTAAAGATTGAGGATAAAGTAATGTAACATTTAATGTGAATTATCTGTTCATTTTATTCCACTCTTATGATAGGAAAATTGATGTAAGTAGCTGTAAAGTCGACATCTTATTCCTGTTTTACCTTTCGTCATAGCCTTTGATCATGTTTTCTTTGAGTTTTATGCTCATTGTAGGTTGAAAAATGAATAAAACCCTACAAGTAAATATACAGTGTATTCGACATGATTTTATTTTGTTTGTTATTTTTGGATTTTTTTAAATTTCACATTTTGACTGATTAGAGGTTTATTTGTGAATATTTAAGGGAATTTGATTTGTGTTTTAGAAGAGGCACTTCTCCCTGAGCAGAGGCCCCCAAGCAGCAGAGCTGCCTGTTGGTTTTGGACCAGCAGCCGTGGTGGAGGTCTTGCCAGAGTTACAGCGTCGTCATATTTGCTTCGTCAAACACATTTGATCTCTTCTAATCGCAAGACAAGCTTCGACTTTCTCTGAGAATTCTCGGCCTGTGGCACGTTATATGCCAGGTTTAACAAATGGTAAAGACAAATGCTTCCAAGAATTGTATAAAGGTAATAATGTAAATTAAACGGCTCAAAAAGAATGTCTTTTGTTCTGTTGGAAAATGAACCTTGGCGTGACTGCACTCATCACAACCCTGCACATTCCTGTTAAGTATTGTTCTTTAAGTCTTCCCTTGTGCCCTTCTCAAGAAGGATTTAATTTCTCTGGCAACATCTGGCACGCTTGTGCCCCTTTCTTTGCCCACAGTGCACATCTTCATTGACTAGAGACTCGCTGGTCACCATCTGCATTCAGACTAAGTGCCTTGCAGAGAAAATAAAGAGGTTATTCTGCAACGATTGCCTGCTATGGAAACAAACTAATACCACCCCCCTCTATAATTCAGCTCTCAGCACAAACTGTATTGTCAGCTGCTCACCAGCAGGTGAGGCTGTATGCGTTGCTCCAGTCCCAGTGCATTACATGTTACCCACATTCATCACACTGAATAATACCACCGGTGTGATACGTACTCGCTCCTGTTGCAAGGTGCTGAGCAAATAACGAGACCTTACTGCTTGGTGAGTATTCAGTTTATTCTGTAAAGATTCAGAAGTGTAGAAAGGATGATACAACAGTGCTTTATGATCAGACTATTTCATAAAAGTTTTTAAAGTGATCATAACACCGTAAGTCCAGATTCTATTTATCTCAAACCAAAATAAATTTGTAACATTCGACACAAGTGCATACACTGCTGGTAGGAGATCAACCTCCAATTTCACTTTGGATGGTATAGCACCGTTCTTAGCTATTAGCAGCTTGACAAAGATGCAGCTTAATAGGATTCATGTAGTGACTGTATGTTTATATAAACACAAGAAAATTCAGAGGAGAGCAAAGATCTCCTCATTTGGCTCTCTAGCTAGCACAATATCTCACTCTGTCAGTGTCTAGGGATCAAATTGATAATTTTGCTTTAAACAACATTTTTGCCAGTAACAATATTTGATACAATTACAGCTTAAAGTTAAACATCTCCAAGTGTACAGAAAGCAGCACAAGATTTTTTTTTTTCACAGATATAGACGAACAGTGACCATCGATGCACTGGCATGTTTTTTTTTCTTCTTTTTTTTTCAGGACAGCACAGTAGCTGGAAAGCAAGGTGATGGACAGACAGGTCATATAAACACATGGACAGAGCTGAGTAAGGCAACGTTAGCGTGACAGGCTTCTCTCTGTTCAGTTTGCAGGGCAGTGTAGTGTATTGATCTTGACGGAGCTGTCAATACCTTTACTGTGGGGCAGTGTGATTTTTAGCATTGCTGTCTGCATTAGTGCATTGTATATAGTCTCTTGCGTGTAGCTGAACTGCAAAGTGATCACCAACATTTATACAGATCTAAATAAACCATGTTTGATTGCATCTGGACTTACAGTGACTATAGAAGAGTAAATAGAATTGAAAAACCGAATAACGGAAAAAGTAAAATTCAAGGCAGTGCTGAAGTACTGGTTGCTAAAAAAGTAAAAAATATCACAAAGCCAACAATAACATTTCCTTGACACATCTTTTGTTTGTCCAGTCAGTACAAACCCTCTTTTATAGTGCAGTTTCAATCATATATATATATTTCTCCCTCTGACCCAAAAACAATATCTTTCAGCTCTATCCTATCCTATCTTCGCTCATTCAAGTCAGTTTTCCAGTCAGTGTGCGTCTTTTCTCTTTCTTTTCTTTGATCCCTCGTACTGACCTCATTGTGCACCCTCCCCACACAACCACAAAGAAGCATGAAAGGCTTAAACATCACAGGACTCAAAGGTGAGAAGTTCTTTCTTTTGACGATGGCAGGAAGTGATGGCAAATGGAAGAGGAGGAGGCGGAGGAGGAGGAGGAGGAGGAGGAAGAGGAGGAGGGGTGGGGGGTATTCACAGTTACAGTCAGAGTCCATCGGTCCAGCTACAATCACATCTGCTGTCATTATGAACACTCTTTTTAGACCACGGCCAGGGGAGCGAGCCAGCCTTTAAACATCATGTTCCTCTGGCAAGATTGGGCCTGCTTCATCACACCTCCAGCAGCTCCATCCTCAGTCGATCCCTATAAAACAGGCAAACGCAAATTGTGAGGACGAGATTGGAAAGTTCCTGTGGTATCACTGTACAAGTGAGGTACTTTTTGAGAGGGAGCATTGTAAAAAGATGCCTGTGTACGGATTACCTTGCCTCTTGGAAATCCATCTCACCAAAGACAATTGCCATGATTTATTCACATATATTAGCATGCGCTCTCAATCTATAATTCAACGGCCCAGACTCCTACTTATCTAAAAATAGCTTCTTAAACACAGACCTTTGATTGCCTGAATAAGCTACTCAGCATGAGTACCTGTACACACTTCTCCTGCCTTCTTTTTACTGTACATCACGCAGCACCGATAACAAACAACAAGCTGTCATGCTTTCATCACTCCACCTGGCTTACACTGTTTTTGTTTTCTTGACTGATAAATAGCACTAAGCTTTTATGATATCACAAGGCGCTGCGGATGAGAAGGGTATCTTACTTTAGGAGCCTTTCTCACACTTTGTAATTCGAGCATTATGACTGAAGTACCTGGCCTGATTGGCATCAGTCTGTTGTTCAATGAGTGACTGACTGGCCACTGGCTGCTGGTGGTCCTCTGCCCTCTCTGACCAGGGATCCTGCAGGACTCCCATCTGCGCTGAGTCCTCAGCTCGGCCCCGCTCGCCGCTCTCCTCGGACCCCATCAGACCCAGCAGCGGTGAGTATGAATCCTGCCACACAACCCGCTGCCCTGAGTTCAGTCCTGCTTCTCCTTCAAGGTGCTTGTTCATGTCTTGCTCAACAAGTTTCTTTTTGGCCACTGGTGAGTCCTTTGGTGACTCGGCTCCACGGCCCCTCGCTTCCTCTGAATCTGTGGGCGGTCGTTGATAGGACTCCAGCCACTTCAGCTGCCCGTTCTTGTGGCTGTACCGGCTGTCGCTGAACCAGCGCACCACCTCTGACTTGGGAAGGCCTGTCTGGACACTCAAGTCCTCGTACTGCTGACTGCTGGGCCAGCGGGTGTTGGAGAAAACCTGTCGGAGGATGTGCAGCTGCTGGGGGGTCTTGTTGCCTCTGGGTGGCGAGAAAGATGGCTGAGAAGCAGACACCTCGGCTATTTCACACTTATGTTCTTGATGTCCAATCTCAGATGTAGTCTCTGGTTCATTCATCTTCAGCCTCTTGAAGTTGATCTTCATGGGGTCAACCTTCAGCTCTGGGCAGCTTCTGTCCCTGGCAAATGGGTCCTCCTCTTTAATGAGTTGCTGTAAGATTGACATGCCTTTTATGGGAAAGTTGCCTTTACCCTCATCTAAAATGGATGAGTTGCTTTTTGTAATGACAGTAGTGCTGGTGCTTTCAGTTGGGGATTTGCTGGCATGGTTCAGGTTAGGGACACTGTCATTACAGGTAGTACTGGGGTGTTCATTGCTAATACTGCCGTTGTTGGTCTTGTGGATGTAGTTGTTGCATTCGTCGTTGGGCTTCGCAGTGTGGGCCTGCTCTTGTGGACTGATGATGCCGCTGTTATGATTGTTACAGGTGATGTTGGATTTGCTGGTGTTATCGATGATCACTTGACTCTTTGTACTGTTTGAACCTTCCAATCCGATTGGCAAACTGTTACTTTTGACATTTGGTTTCCCGTTGGTGTCAGCAGCACAGTGCTCATCATTATTGCTAATGTTGGTAGAGCAAGTGGCGATGCTGTTGATGCTGTTGATGCTGTTGGTCAGGCTGCTGTTGTGCACCGGTTTCCTGGTGACTGTCTCACCACCATTACTACTGCTGGAATAGCTGCTGATGCTGCTGCTACTACTGCAACTACTGCTGCTACTGCTGCTTCGACTGCTGCTGGTGCTACTGACACAACCGCTGCTTCCAGCCATGTCCAGGCCAAGGCCATTGCTCTTGTCTGGCTCCACAGTGGGTTGAGTATTCTTGGTCAGTACCTTAGTTGTTCTGACTGTGGATGGAAACTTTGGGGGGACAATTGGAGTAGAATACGAGACCCTAGTGACATGGGGGTTGGTTGACATGCTTGCCTGTGTGGCCATGACTCCGACGGGCCTGGTTTTCATACTGCCGTAGGGAACTTTGGCCATCTGAAAGTTTGGTCCTTTTGAGCCTGGATGGGCAGTGACAGTGTGGTGGGTTACAATGTGATTGACATGCCGTTGTGTAGTGGGTTGCTTTTGAGGTGCTCCGCCCTGGAACACGGTGTTGAACATCTTCCTCCTGGCCTCTTCGATCTCTTCAGGAGACCAGCTTATGCCCTGCTTGAGCCTTTGGGCAGTAAACCACAGTTTGATCTGCTCTTCGGGGAACTCTGAGACCACCGTTAGGTAGCAGAGTTCAGCTTTGGTCGGGTAGGGGAACTTGCCAAAGGATGTCTTGAGAAAGCTGCTGGTGTCCATGGCAGCATCGTAAGTGGGGATGCTGCTGAGAGGGATCATCACCTTTGGAAGGTCTTTATTGGAATCAGAGGAGGGGGGAGAGTAAAGGGAGGGAGTGTGCTGGTGAAAGACTTGGTTGGACACTGTCGTCGTAATCAAATGAGTGACAGTATTCCTCGGCATAGCTGGGGCGCTAGAAACACTGAGAGCCCCGTTTTGGAGTTCAGGCACATTTGTCAGCATGTTGGGGTCTACATCCTTTCCAGTGTCTATCTTCCTTACCTCCACGGTGTGAGAAACCACAATCTTCTTGTGTTCCCCCTTGGCTTTCATCATCTTTGCAATCGGCGTTCTGGTGAGGGAGATCCCAGATTCTCTGTAGTCTTCTCCGCTGTCTGTGAAGAGGCTTTGCTCCACTGTTGTTACTCCATCCCTCGTGTTGACAGTTAGGGAGGCAGTAACCAAGCCCTCCATTATCTTAGGGTGGGCTTTAGCGTTATGCAGAGCCAGAGCCTCAAAGCGGACGACTGACACCCCACAGTTCAGGCAGTAGAAGGTGGGCTGGGCCCTGAAGTCTAAGTGGCAGTTGTGCATGTGATCCAAAAAGTAGTTTAGATCTCTGGACTCAAAACGGCACTTTGGACAGCTGTATGTACCTCCTTTCTGCATCTCTACGCCACTTTCGGATTTGGAGGAGCTGTGAGAGAAATGGCCAGACTCTTCTCCAGAGATGCTGAGTATGCTATCTTCTGGGATTGTTGGTAGGAGTTCTGGTAGTGAGCCCAGTATGATTTCCTCACGCACATGTTTGGATTTGGATGGTATCATGCAGGGTACAGTGGATTTCCTCTTGCTGGCCATTGTGCAGCTTTGTGTAGATGGGAGAGTGAGTGAGTGCTTGTCCAGTATGATGAAAACAGAGGGTGGGTGGAGAGTGGAGAGGGTTGAATGGAGTTTAGTGTCATGGACCAGCCACTATGATATCACAGTGTTGCTTCATGCCTTCTGCCACTTTAGGACTCCGGTCACATGGACGAGTTTAACAGCTCCCAGGGAACCTGTGAGGAAAGGGTACAAAAAAAGAGAGACATGTGACTCTTTCAGCCCATCTTTAATTTAGTATTTACAGAAAAAGAAAAGGCAGTATGGCACCTGAACATTGTCAAAATGAAATTTAAAAAAAAAATCATTTTGTCGTACAGTCGGATAGTAGATTTATAATCTATGCTTTGAGAAAATTAAAAACATATGAAATATTTAAGCTTGGCCTATTACAGTACGCGGGATGTAGAGGAAGCTAATGGCCCCACACAGGGTAATAAGTGTGATAGGTGTGGGTGGTATTTATCAGCAATTTAAGCTAAAATTAAAGTAAAAGAGTCAAGGGTTTTCTTTTAAAAAAAGCCTTTTACATTATGCTCATAATCGAAAATGAAGGTTACATTAAATTACTGTAAAGAAAGAGGATCTCGCTCACTAGACACATTTTAAAAAATGGCATCAGAGTTCATGAACTAACATTTTAAAATTACATTTGGCTGATTACTAAAGATTGAAAACAATTCAACATTAAATATATCAAGGAAATCTACAAAGAAAAGGGCTTTTCAATAATAAAACATACCACACACACACACACACACACACACACACACACACACACACACTCCTTCAATCAATGCAGCCTGTCAGTGTTCTGGTTATTTACTTAGATTTACAGACTTCTGTCGAGCTGTCACTCTTCATGAATTCAGAAAAAAAGAGCATGAAAATCAACAGAGCCAGAAATGACAGTAATCTCAACGACATTTGTTGTTCTTTGTCACTGTTGCCATAGGTCTGGCTCTTCTAATTATTGATGGCATGTGTCTGCGGAATAATTTTTAGTATAGCTTCATGTCACACAACATGTAATAAAAAAACGCTGGCTGGCGCTAAAGCTAATATCACGTAAATGGGATGTGCTGTGTTTGAATCAGTGTTAGGATCTTTGTTGCCAGATGCCACCTGCGTCCCTCCAGGAAAGAGTTAATATTAGTAAATAAATATCCACAGACTACCTTGGGGATTTTGCACCTATTGAGTGGGGTGCACTTCACCACTCCAAATTGATAGTGTTGGATGTATCTAACCATACCAGCTGTTTCACTTTGTCTGAAGCGACCACAAATATGCAAAAACATGCACACAGGTTTGTGTCTGTCTGCAAAGAATATTGGGTATAGGTATTATTATTTGACATGATGTGACATTTTCCAGAAGGAATGGGGACATTTTATTTTATTTAGTATGTAAAAAATGTGTCACATGCTCTGGCTCGTGCTGTCGTGTTCCTCTTTGGTTTGATATTGTAAAGCAGACATGTGAAGGTTGAGTGTGAGCATTTTACTTCCACACTTGGATGTGAGCCATACGTTTTACATTGGACGTTACAGTGTACCTTCCTGGTATAATGTAGTAAGAGAGGAAATCAGGTGACTAGTGTCTGTGTGTGTGTGTGTGTGTGTGTGTGTGTGTGTCAGCAGGCAGCCAACAACAGCACTGTTAAGGGCCTGAAACACTCTCATAAGGTCTGAGAAGGTTACTACAAACACATCTGAAGCCATTTACAAGCTGCAGCCTCAAACCATCTCATCCTACATGTGTTCAACGAGCAGCATGGCGCCGCACGCATGCATACAAAACACAATACACAGATCACTGGGCGCACAAATCCATTAGCAAACCACATCCACAGGCTTTCCCTTCCTATAACACTCCAGCCATGAGGATGGATACAGATTGTCTCCGCAGTCTCCCAACGTTTCTCCTCTTTTTTCTTTTGCATTATGAGGTGAAAAACATGCCTCTGGTTCTCTTGCAAAGCTGCTAATATTTAACAAAGTTTGTAGGAAAAGACAATGGATACACTCCAGCCAGGGTTTCATTAGCGACACAGCTGGTTTTTATAGTAATTTTTAACACTGGAAAGTACAAAACATGCAAAACAAATGATGAGAAAAAAGATTTCACAGTGGAAACGTAGCTCTGCACCCTGTGCCCTCTGCATGAACCTTTGACACACACACACACACACACACACACAGCCTCTGTATATCACTCTTTCTTTTTGAGACTGGAGAAGTGTTGATGTGTGACATGCTGCTGAAAACTCGTCTCATCCTATCACCATCTATCTATATCACTCAGGCTTTACCTTCTCCTGCAAGCTTATCCTTCTGGGAAAAAAAAAGAAAATCAGCTGCACAAACGTGACCACCATACCACCCAGAACCTGGTTTCTGCTGAAGTCCAGCATACTTCAACATTGTGTACCGCATTTTGTTGGTTACAAAGAAAACAATTTCACATACAACAGATTTTTTTGTCACGCTGCGTTTGTACACAGTGAAAAGCACTTCCACAGACTTTCATTTTACTGCATCCACGTGCATGTTCACCATGGCCGCCTGGATGGTAAATAAAAGATGAACCTGTTCCAGAATTAAAACCCTCAAATGACTGCTCAACAGTACACACTGATCCCAGACAGACTGTGACGTCCTCCTTGTAACTACCTTTTTTCCCCCTCATTTCTACTGACGGCTGCTGCTTTCTGACAGAAAAAAACCTAAAACAAAACAAAACAAACAAACAACAAAAAAACTAGGTCACCAGCATCTTATGCAGTAATCCCGGTTCACTGCATCCAGACGCGGGCATGTGCTGTATGTTTTGCCGCCAGAGAGGTCATGATATTCTCTGACGGCGCACTCGATTAACCCATGGTGAGGACACGGCGTTCATTGAGTTTGTTCCGCTGAATGAGGGATTTAGAAGTCAGCTTTCACGCAAAGGAGGGATGTAGTCATGCACATCTGAAACATCTGTGTGAGACATGTCACTATGCTTTAGAACTAAAATCAGCTCAGTTTCGCTGTGCTGTAGCATGCTTGATGTTTCAGGAAACTAAGTGATGGAGAAGGTAACTCGCCGCTGCGACTTGTGTAGCAGCATGCAGAGGGGGGACGCCGGCCTGTGACGAGAAAGACGCCGACCTAGCACAGAGGCTCCCCTCCCCGGAAAAACACTGCATTTCCTGCATGAGAAAACCCAAGACGAGCCAAAAGTTGAGAAAGGTTACATAAAGAATCAGGTCACCTATCAAAAGAATGGGCTGCTTTATCTGGCGAGGGAGACGTGCGATCAGACACAAGACAAGGGCTTCCCAGACAGGGAGCCATTGAATGGTTCCCTCTGAAAAGCCAGGCCTTGTGTTTCAGCGGCGAGGTAGACAACGCTCAGACGATCACTGTCCCCCAGTGTGTCGTATGTCCTCGCACTGGCACTGGCACTGGCTCTGTGGCACGGAGAGGGGGGGGGGCTCTTTTCATCTCAGCGGACCAAGGGAATCGTATCTGAAGTGAGGGAAAGTGGCAGAGCTCTCAGACGTGCTTTTCTGAACACCCACGCTCAAGCGTAAGCAGAGGGGGGCCGTGTTCGCCGAACTAAAACCACGTTTGAACCATTCAACTTTTCAAAAACAAGCGTTTCAAAACAAATGGGATTAGGCTAGGTTTAAATTCTGATGGGGTTTATACGTTCCGCCTGATTTAATAGCAGCTTTAAGATTTACAGGAGGGCCTCCCTTATGTGCTCTTACGCTGTCATTTCCATAACAATATTATATTTACATCTCATTAATATTTAATTATGGTCTCCATACTTTTACATGGCAAACAGCTGAGTGTGCTGCTCCCATTTCATCAAACCAGTTGAAAGAAAGCAGCATGTATTCCCTTTCATCACCTCATAAACTGCTGCAGTAATTACAATATTACAACACGAAAAACATGCCCAATCTACAGCGAGCTGCTACCAGCGGAAAAGGGAGGCGATGCTGCAAAGTGGTTGCTTAAACATTAAAATTTAATTCAAAACAGTCCACTGATTCAGACACTCCCAGCTTGTTGGGTCACCTACAGTTGACATTAACAAACAGAGATTGGTATTTGTGTGGCGCTGCCTGTCACATGAAGGAGAATGTGAAGGCTGGAGGAGGGAGAAGGACAAAGGAAGACAAAACTCAGACGTTTGGGAGTGAAGTGAGAGGATGACTGATGATGATGACAGGCTCTGCTGTTTCAATATTCCTCCCCGCTGACACCTTGTAGGCACACACACACACTCCTCACACACTCCCTCCTCACCTCCGCAACATTTAGCACCTGCACCGTTCTGAAAAATCTTTCTCTTTGAACTGAATAACTGGCGAGGAGTCTCTCGACAGTCGCGCAAGAGCTAAAAAAAAAAAATGGCATAAATTGTCTCACTTGTGACAATATTTGTTTTGCATGTAATTTGCTTTGACAGTGATCCGCGGCTGTCTTGAGAGTCTGCTTCAAAAATCAGCCCCCCCACAAAATTTTTTAAATGACCTGGCGTCCACTGGGGGGGGGGCAGAGATGGGGGGGAACTCCTGACAGACACATTTGAATGATCAAAAAATCTGTTTAGCAGGAACATTTTCTGCCAAATGTCCATTAAATAGATTAACGTCATGTGAGTGGATCAGCTGGACACCCAAATATAAGCCAGAGACAGAGAGCAATTACTGTCTTGCACAGAGAAGAGATTGGGAACAATGGCGCCTCATTTATAAGGGAAACGTGATCCAGCACTGGGAGCCTTTAGACGGCTGACTGACGAATTTGTGATTGTTCTGTTTCCTGCGTGTCTCCTGTGTTCGTCATGCTGCCAGCGTGGACTAATCTGGGTGGGGGTTATTGACAGTGAGGGTGGACAGGTTTCAGTTTGGGGACATCATCTTTGTGCGTGAATGGCACTGTACGCTTGCCAGCATGAATAAGTGTCGGGCTCCACTGTTACGTGTGCTGAAAAACAATTCAGTGTCATCAGGGTCTTTTGGCACAGTGCGCATACAGCACATGAGTCCACGCTGTCCTCGCCGCCTGTCCAGCTGAGGACATGCCGAGGTTCCAGCGTGCTGTCTCAATCTCCACTGCGGGCTCTTCTGTTTTTTTTCTACATGAGTGTGTTTGTGTGCGTATTAGTGTATGAATGTGTGAGGTGCAGGTGTTGTCAGCCATGTCGTCGTCCTCCTCCTTCTCCTCCTCCTCCTTACACACACACACACACACACACACACACACACCCTTACCTCCATGACTGCAGCCTCCTCCACTGGGAGACCGGTCGGTGGTGCCACTCATGTGTTAACATCGCCATGGCAACCCCTCTCTTCCCCGTGCCCACCACGCCACACACACAGCGGAGTCACACTCGCCCACGCCCACCAACCTCAAGACACACACAGACATACACACTGAATTCTCTGGTCTGCATCCGGTGCAGGACAAACTTAATCCACATGCCCCGCCAGCCATCTTTGAAAAGTCCATTCATGGTTCAAGTCTCTTTCAGATAACTTTGGGTGAGGTCCGCAACAGCAACTTCGTCAATCGGGCCGTGGTGACACAACAATCTGCCGCTCCACCGTCCCTCTGTTTATGACGGAGGTTAATGAAAGAAATATCGCAGCGCTGCAGATGACCTCCTGTCACCGTTATTGTCTTGCTAAATCCGTGCAGAGGCTCGGAGACCGCGGCAGCGCAGCACATACCTTCTGCACTCGGCCTGTCTGGGCATCTTTGTTGCGTGGTCCTGTTTTGTGTTAGGGGTGAGCGACCACTGTTGAAGTCTCACATTGTTCTCCGAACCCTTCTATCTGTGGCCCAGATGAATGACAGACAAATAAACCATGGTGCGCAGAGAAAGAATTCTGAGTCATGCATCCTTTTACATCACTTTTGATGAATAACTTCTTCAGTTCTGTAGCCAAGACTACAGGCATTCATTTGGCAACTTAAGAAGAAAAAGAAGAAAGATGGCGGCGCACCGCACATTGTACTGTCCATCCTAAAATGGCTGACATCACAGCCTCCTCTTACTGCCAAAGCCTGGCAAATGCCAGCTCCTGCTGACCAAACCTTTCTTGCATGGGACAGAGAAAGTGGCAGGGGCTCTTTCCCCACTAGCCCCAAGGTTTTTTACCCCCCACCCACCCCCCCCACCCCCCCGTCAGTGCTTGGGCGTTTCTTTTGGTTGGAACTGTGCAAACATGCTGTTTTAGTGAGGCTTTTGAGCAGTCTGGGCTTCGATACGGCATTGGTCCGATGACAAAAGCAATACCAAAAAGGATGAAAGACCCAAATAAAAGTGAAACCTGTATAGAGCGCCGTCCTTTCTGGTGGGAAAAATAGGACTCTGCATTGTGGTTCGGAGAATTTTCTGTGAGGATCATGAGGTACGCCGCTATCATGAATGCTTGTTTGTATAAAAATGGCTGGAAAGTAGATCTGGTTGGCATTAGGTAGTTTAGTTTAGTTAGATTTTCTTCTCTGAACTCAAGGAATGTTATACACTCCATGTCAGCTAAATCTGCAAATCATGACCATATGACCTTCCTCTGTATTCTCTGGCAGGGGATTCATTTTGAGCTGTGGGAGGCACACACAAACATAACATCTACCGAAAACAGAACACCAAATCCGGAAAAAGCACCGTTTTCCAGGTATATGAGGGGCGGCATGTGCAGAGACGCGGCTCTGCGGAGGGGGAGTGGGCAGTCTCTTGGCCCACTACATTGTATCTGTGTATACAAACACTCCGCTGTGGCCATAACGAAAACTGTGAGCTGTGCCTAATTGCAGGGAGTGAGGGATGAAAGGCAATATGCCTGGCCTCATTAGAGCAGTTCCGAGAAGGGAGATGGAAGACCGTTCCCAGGGATCCACAAAGGGAATTGACATTCCCCCAGTGTAAGCGTCCTGCTGGAGTGAAAACCTCCACACACACTGAACTCACTGGGCCAAGCTGAACCCCAAATCACAGCGAGAGCTCATTTACCTTTGTTTAGCCGGTCATCACACACGCCTGAAAATTAACTATCGGCGTGCAGCAATGTCCACCGGAGACTGGCCTCCACACTTGGGAGTCACTCTCCATACACCTAGTCTCTCAGGAAAACCTCAACGGCTGGAAGTGTTGCGCAGTCATTTCCATGACCTACATTATATGTAACAAGCTTACACGGCTAAATAATTAAAATACATCCCAAAACATTTGCCAAAGATTCGTGTCCCGGCTAGCTGGCTGCCCGAATAATGTGGGGTTGTCTCTGGTGTTATGGACCCACACATGATCCACAGAGGCAACGTTAGTCAGCACAGAGGTCCCTCCCCTAAAGGCAGAGGGACACACATGGCATTCATAGCTGGGGTCAATATTTATGTACAAATGTGAGCGTACAGGAGCTGATATTTTTTAAATACAATGCCTCACAGATAATCCACAGTTTGCAAAATATCTGCATGCTCTTCTTACTGTAGTGTATATGTTTCAGCGTGTGTGTGTGTGTGTGTGTGTGTGTGTGTGTGTGTGTGTTTGTGTGTGTGTGTGAGAGAGAGAGAGTAGGGCAGCAGCACATGTTGGCAGAAGGAAGAGGAGGAAATGAAAGAAAAAAAAAAAAAGAGAGAGACCTGTGCATAGACACACAGGCCTACCTTTCTGCTCAGGCAAGAGGAGGAGATCTGTAGAGAGTGAGCGATCAATAGAATGAAAGCTGATACTTGGCGTGCAGTTTGGAACATCTATGGACTCGGAAAGGCTTCTCCTATCAGTCGATGAGCCCGCTGTAGCACTGTGCTCAGAAGTCTTTCACAACTAAACAGCACTCACACACAGCGGCACAGTTGGGGGAAACACAGCGCGTTGTGCAATAAAATAAGCAGATACGCCACATTGTATAGCGCGAGCAGGGAGCGCAGATCCAGCCTGACGGAGGAGCCGTTGTTGTAACTGTAACAAACTGACGAGTTAACCCGTTTCACTCCATTCACACGGCTGTGGGGCAACACACTGCCTCGGAGCCGACTTGCCAAAGGCGATCTGGCACTCTATATAACCTTATGAATATTCCCAAAAATCCTCCACCCCCCTCCTCCACCTACTGTCGCCATTTTATACATTGGCGACTTCATATAAACTGCCTTGACTACAGCACCAGATGAAAATTCAATATTCAATAGCGAGGCTTAATTTCAGTAAACAACTTTGGAGATCGCACCTCGCCAATAATGAGAGCGATTCGCGTTTTTTTTGTTTTTTTTTTAATGGAAGAGTCGATGTGTCCTTACCTCAACAGTCGGCGGGGAAAAATGGAATCCGGCATTAATATATAAATGAATAATATTGGATTAGCTCCGATCGTTGCGTTTTGAGGAGAAGAAGAGGAGGCGAGCAGGGGGTGGGAGCTCTCCTCAAGTGAACCCGGTGAACTGGCGTGAACCCGTCAGTGACCACGGCAAGGTACATTACATTACATTACCTTTCCACCCCTCCGCCACACTGTATGGAGACGGCAAAAACAACTATGGTCGGCGGTGCAGGACGAGGCAGCTCCAAAAAAATTATAGCGAGTGTATTTCCTATGAACACGTGATTCGGAGCGTCATCCAAAATCCAAAAGCCCTTTCATCTAAAATTTTGGAGAGGGGCGGGGATGAGATGGGGATGTGTGTGTGTGTGTGTGTGTGTGTGTGTGTAGGGGGGGGGGGTACGTATACTGAGCCCAGTGCACATTTGGGTATGTCGTTATAGGGGTAAGGCAGCGCTCTAACAGATTGGGTTATACATAGCTACAATGGCGCCGCGGAGCAGGCTGAGCAGATGGATTGTATTGTGTAAATGTGGGATTTCACAGGAGTTTAGTGCTCCGCCGTTTCAGTGAGCTTCATCACCCAAAAAGGTCCTCTTAATTAGGTCACATGTTTTTTCAATAGATGGCTGCCGTCTTTAGAAAAAAAAAACCTCTTGATGGGCTACTATGAATATTAATCGTTGTGGGAATTGTCATTTAAAGCGCAGGCCTATTAGCCCACCGGCTTAAAATAGACTTTTACGCACGCGCGCAATAGTGGAAGACCAATTTACGCAGATGCACAGTAAATGTAGCCTAGTTGTTCATGCCCTTTTATTTTAGTTATTTGTTTACACATGTTTTCCTCTAACGCCCATTATCAATGTTTGTCATGTCTCATTGTGCAGAGCGGGGTCATATGGCTGTGACCCTCGTGACCTTGTTGGCCTCCTGTGCGTAAAAGCGCACTGAGAAAAGTGCAGAGGCCCAACACAGACAGAGAGGAGTTTAGAATGAAAAATAATAAGTAATAGTTATAGAGAATAACTATGGTGATATACTTTGGGAGGAGACTGAGAAAACACACCAACAGAATATCAACAGGAGAAATGGAATATTGCAGTAATTAAAAAACACATTATTATGTGTATTATTGACACATTATATGTCTACTTAAAAGTATTATAGTAATATGATTTAGTGTGTACACTTGGCTGTGTGTGTGTGTAACAATAGCCGGAGGCCCTACAGCACATGCAACATAAATGCAACATGTCTGTTGTAAAGTATGAACATACAGGGATACTACAGGCCTCCAGTATTTAGGAAACATGGATTTTGCTCTTCCCTCCCACATTGTCCTGACTGGGTTCAGACGTTGCCTGTAGCTGTGGCTGTATACAGTCAAGAAAAACAAAGATTATCTATCAGGAAGATGAATCACTCAATAGTAAAACAAAAACCCAGCCCACGGTTTCCTATCTGCGGGAGTGAGACGTGTAGTTGTGCATGATGTGGTATAGTGCCAGGATTAAAAGACATTTGCCTCAAATATGACAAAATGAGACAGTTTGTGGGTGAAGGTGGGGGAGTAGACTAAGTGTCTGTCGGATTCCTCTGGTTCTGTCTGCCTCTCTCCGGCCCAGCAGGCCTGTGCACCTGACATTATACACGTTACAGGGTCCCAAGACAACGTAGCCTACGGGACACTTTTCTCTTGATCATCTTCTAAATTAAAAGCCCTGCCGGTTTGTTTAAGGTCGCAGGGTTACAGTTTAGGCTAGATGTTGCAGATTTAGGCTAAAGCTCGAGGTTAGTTTATGTAGCCTATTAAAGTATAAGGATGCACTCTTCACATTTAGAGGGCCTGTAAACAGACCTGTCCACTTCAAGTAAGCTCTTTGTGTATAATGTCCATCGTGTGTACGCAGCTTACAGTGAATATGAATACTAATTCTTTATTCTGCGCAGCATCCACCAGAAGTAAATACTGTTGCTATGGTTACCTGCTGTATGTGCACCTCGCGCATTGGTTTACAAAGGCGGTAAACTGTTAACCAGATCTTCCTTGGTAAATGATTTTAAATGAAATGATTTTTAAACTTGACATTGAAATGCATCGTGCTTACTTGTCCTGAGTGTAGGCTAATGCCATGACCATATTTCACAGTTGGTCAGAATAGGTGACACTTCTGACTCAAAGGTCAAAGGTCATTGTGACCTCAAAATGGGTTTTTAGCCATAATTTAAGAATGAACTGGGCGATTCCAGATTTCACACACGTACGTTGGCTGGGACAAGACAATGAGACACCATCTCGTCCGTTCTGCCTCTCACTTCCCGCCTCATTCTGAATTTCGAGCCTCATCTTAATCACGTGACTACAAACAACGTATTGGAGCGCTGTGAGCTAATGGTGATCCTGTGAGTGAGTGACTTTCATCTACAGCACATAGAGAGGCTTCACATCTAAAAATGCCAGCAGAAAACAAAAGCACCACATTTTGTGTCGCTGTACTGACTGTGTGTAACTCCATGTGTAACTGTTTAGCCAATACATCTATAACAATCCTACATTAATAAGTTCAACAATGTATATTCACTGGAATCATACATATCTGTCATCAATACGGTGATAAAGAAATGCACTTTATGCCTTTTGTTCAATTCCTTCCAAGTATTCACTACTTATATTATAAGAGTCTGGACAGACATGGATGTAGACTGCAACTTGACTGGTTGGCGGAGGCACACAACCACAGGGCGGTAATTCTAGTTTAGTATTGTAAACAAACAAAACCACTGGGAGCTCCTGGCTTCATGCATTTAAACAGGGCTCAGAGTTACTGGGATGCCTCACACCATAAAACAGTGAGTGCTGCTCCTCTTGACTGCCAACAGCTTCACAAGCTTTGAGTTCCTCCCTGTGACAGATGACAGGCAAGTGGGCAGATGGGGGGGATTACTTTCCACATGTTTATGCTCTTCTATAGAGAAAGAGAAACACTTGTCAGAAAGCACCCGCTTTAAAAGACATGTTAAAAGACAGGTTTTAGTTTCGTTTTGTGTTTTACTAAGATTGAAGAAACTGGTCCCCAGGAATCACACCGTCCGTGATACCAGGAAAAGGCGTCGGAGTGAGAGCTCTGCGCTCGTCCCTGCTCTCTGCGGTGTAACCGGATCGGGGCAGAGCAGGGGAGGGATGTACAGGAGGCTTGTTTGCCTCCAAATGAGCCAATGAGACCTGCTGTACATTAGACTGACAGTCCGACTCAGCGAGCCCGGAGCCGCCATTCTGGTTTGACAACCGTCCGACAGCCAATACGGATCCGTGACGGACAGGAACGGAGGGAAAAAACAAAATACGAATCTGGCTTCCTGTGGGTGAAAACGTTACCTGCCACCTGCGGAACGGTAGAGTCTGTGTGAGGGACAAGGGGGAACAACATCCACAACAATGGCTCTGTCGCAGCTCCTGGACGACTCGCCTCTGAGGCTGGGTCCTAAACACAACGGGGCCGACGACCTGAACCTGCAGGAAGTGTACAACGAGCGACACCGGCTGGCCCTGGAGGAGCTGCTGTCTGGAGGTCTCGACAACTATCTGGACTTCCTCAGGAGAGAGGGGATCCCCAACTTTCTGTCGGACGATGAGGTCCAGCGGATCCGAAGCGCCGCCGTGCCCCCGCGGTGCGTGTCCCTCCACGGGGAGGACCTGGCACTGGAGCAGTCGCTCGGCAGCTCCCTGGACTGCTCCTCTCTCACCTACTTCCCCGAGGTGTCGGACGTGGAGCCGCCGTTGCTGGAGATCGGCTGGCCCGCCTTCACCGCCGGCTCCTACCGGGGAGTCACACGGGCCGTGGCGCACTTCCAGCCCAGCTACGGGGAGTGCATCTACGGCTGCAAGGAGGCTGCGAGGCGCATGATTAAAAGTGCCAGAGAGGTATGCACAAAAACCCAGCTGCATACTGGTTTACCGAATAATGACCTTTTATAATTCAGTACAATTCGGCAACTGGTTCTATAATTTCCTTTAAAGTAACACTGGAGGACTGCTTCCATATTGTCAGTATTTATTTCTCATTTTGATATTCTTCAATGGGCACACTGTATAATATGTAGTTGTGGTTTATTATTGCGTTTTCTACTCCAACATTATTTCACATTGTAATATTATTATAGTTCCTATTATATATTCTAGGCCTAAAGGCTACAGTGATGACAGGGGATCATCCTAAAACAGGATTATTATTCTGGCTGTTTGTCAAATTCAAATTTATATTTTATCAAATATCCCCCACCCTACCACAATAAGTGCACACGCACACACACACACACACACACACACACACACAGTCACTTATTAAAACAGTGAAAGTGAAAATCTTCTTTGTATCATCCTTAAAAATACACTGCAGATTGTCCCCATGGAATTCCCTTGATCAGTCTGAAATTTAGAAGGTTTTTGATCAAAAGTAGTGACCAAAAGGATAAAAGAAACAAAAGCAGAGCGTGAATATTCATGGTGATGTTTCCTGACGGGAGCTGTCAGTCCAGCCTCTGGTTTTGAACAGAAACATTCCAGCATGAAGGGAGTGTGCAGGCTTCAGCAGCACCTCGGGCCTGTGTCGGGCCTGCGTGCCAGATGTGCCTCGACTTGCTTTGCTCCCCTCCATGAAAAAGTTTGAATTCCCTCTTTCATTAGAGAGCTTTAAACACTGGATATCCTCTCTGCTTTGCAGCTAAAAGGTGGTGGTGTATACAGGGTTGAAACCTTAGAAAAATATTCTCGTCCAAGCTTAACTGTTAGATCGTCTGTCCTTTTGTAACGTTGAACCCCTTCGCTGCACACAGTCTTTATTGTACAACGGCGCCAATGGCTGTAACAACACACCGTGTGTCCATATCGTCACCGGTCAGCTCACAGGAACAGCCTGTTCCTGCATTTCTGTGAAATTTAACCTAAAAAATAAGCGCACACTACCATCCAAATAAGGTGGGGAGCTCCTGAGAAAGCTGCATGTGGATAACACCAGTTTGAAGCAATAAATCTGCGATATGCAAACATGCGTGTCTAATCCTAGACACACAACCTTTACCACAGCATGTGAGATTCCTTTCCTCCCCGTGAAAAAAGAGAAATCTCTCGTGCAAAACTAAGCTCAGGCAAAACTGAGGCAATCCCTGCCGTGCACCTTCTCGTCTCCTGTATAAAAGTAACTTGTTTGCTGACCAAGCGTTACTGTCGATTGCCATGGTAACAGACCACAGTCAATAGATTACTGGGGATGTGTCCGACAGAGACTCGCTAGCTCTGTTTGAATAAGGCCTTGCATTTGATAATAATAAAAACACAGTCATGTGCCACATCAGGGGGAGCATGGCTGCGGCTCTAAAAGGAATTCTATTATATTACCTCTGTAATTTTCCACTGCAGGTGATTGCCATAGTTACAGACTCCCTGACAGACCTGGATATCTTTAAGGATCTTCAGGAGGCGTGCATCCACCGCAAAGTCCCTGTCTACATCCTGCTGGACCAGTCATGTGCTCCTGCTTTCCTCAATATGTGCAGAAATGTTGGCGCTCGCCTGGATGACCTTCGGGTATGTGGTTGGTTCAGTAAAGCTGGGTGTGGCTCTGTGTGCACAATACCAACATCAGATGGCATCAAATTAAAATATGCTCTGCAAGGTTTGATATGACTGGGCGGGTCTACACTTATCTCTCACTCCCTGTTCTCTCTCTCTTGTTTTTAATCCTTACAGCAAATGAGAGTGCGCACCATAACTGGTACGACTTATTACATGAGATCAGGAGCGAGGATTACTGGGGAAGTTCATGAGAGGTTCATGTTGATTGATGGAAACAGAGTGGCTACTGGTTCCTACAGGTAATTAGAGCCTGTTATCATTTTTAAGTGAAATGCTTTAGCTGGATATTATGTAGCTACATAATAGTAATACACCCTTCCTGCTTGGTTTGGATACTTGTAGCTGCTTGCTTCCAGTCATGCATGTTGTTCCCATGCAGGTTCAACTGGACTGATGGCAAACTAAACAGCAGCAACCTAATCGAGCTTTCTGGTCAGATAACGGAGAAATTTGACGAGGAGTTCCGCATCCTCTACGCCCAGTCTCTACCTATAAACACTCGAGGACCTCCAAGTGTCCGAAACAGCGGCATCTACGAGCATCTCCTCGTCAAGCGCTCGGCCACCTCCTCCCCTCACCTGGCCAGAGAGAAGCCTGCCGAGCCGATGTGTCTGACCAGCACACCCAGCCGCAAGCCCCAAATCGTCCAGCCCCTGTGTGAACCCTCAACGCCAGATTGTCGTAAAACCGACCCAGTGTCTGACTCCTCCACCATAGGTGAGGACTGGACGGAGCAGCAGCACTTGCAGGAGGAGATCCTGGCTGGTAGCACCGCTCGGCGTTGTTTCCCTGAGGATGAGTCCCCCAGCACCATCTCCTGCCACGCCTCTACTCAGACCAGCCAGCCAGTGACGGACAGCAACACCCAGACCGACCTCCAGCTCACAGAACACACCGACCCTATCAGACCAACAAGCACGGCGCCAAACCAGATCTCTCCCACCCAGGTGGCTCCAGACGGCACCTTAAGGGACTGCTTTCACAAGCTGACCAAAGAGCGCCAGCACCACTACTCCACCATCCGCTCCAAGCTGGAGCACATGGTGACCTCCCTGTCCCAGAGGCGAGAGCTAGCAGACGTCACCAACATGACTCAGGGGCCTGGCGCTCACAGCAGGCAGAGGGTACACAAAGACTGTGGGCAGGAACCAAACCCCAGACTGCTTGTTGAAAGTGCAGGCATGGGCACATGGCCAAGAGCCAGATGTGTACACTAGTTTGTCTTCAGGGATTTTGGCGATGGAGAGCTGTGGAGAGGTTTCTTGTGGATCCTCTGTTTCAAATAAATGGTTTGGGTGTACGCAGTAAAATTCCATGCTTTCTTGTATTTGTCTTCCTCTGCTGACTTTTGTCCTCGCTCATGCTGCGTCCTGTCCATGTCGAAGCAATTTCTCGTGTAATGGTAACAACGCAAAATTGTAATTAACATTAACATCTTGCAGAAATTAGTACTTTAACCAAAGACACGGTGCAATAATCATTTTTTTTGACCATGTCAGTTTAATGAATATCATTTGCTGAGGCGGTTAAGACTGGATAATATCTGCTGTAGTGCGAGTGAAAATGCATTGAAGTGCTTGTTTTTGTTGTTTAATCACATTTGGCTGCTGTAACTGCATCTGAACAACATTCCAGAGAGCAGCCGGCTCTCAATGTGTTTTGCTAATAACCAAAGTACTATTTTTGCTAGATGAGTTCTCATTTTCGTTTTGTCTTTTCAAACACTTAACCACCCTTTGTGTTCACTCCTCGGCCCCACTGCAGTTGAAATTGCAATCAAATCCTTGTGAAAATATAATGTGTTCAGAAGTTCCAGGACACACAAGGACACAAAGCACGCCAAAGTGACTTCACAAAGGGAACGAGCACCTGCGCCTTATGCACTGCAGTGCCTTCATGCAATTAGCTGCGACAGCATCTGTGATACTGGCACCTCTGCTGATTACGTGGCCAATCACAGTCGCTGTCTGGGGTGGATTTGGAGAAGAAGCTCTGTCACAGATTACAAACGTAGATTAGCATGAATGCTAAATGAACGCTTCTGGACACACACACACACACACACACACAGATGGGATTTTACAAGTTCTGATTCCTTGCTGTTATGTTATGTTCTATATTCATTTTCCACATAAATGCTTGACAGCATCATTTTCTTTGGAAGAGTGGATTTCACTTCTTTCATTGAATGCAGCAGTGAAGCAGACGGTTGACGTTTGTGCAAAGCTCCATATTAGCAACAATCTACTTAAAGTTAATCTGAATCTCCACATAAATTGAATCGTGGCCACTATGTGTTGCTGAGCCTGGCATAAACTGTGTTTCAGCCTTCATGTGTCACATTTATATGAGATGTGAAGCACAAAGGTCCCTCTGTAAATGATCTGTGCACCCAGAATGCCCTGAGTTATAAATGTATCACTCTGAGCTTTACATGATTAATGTTTAACTATATTGAGGAGATGAGGTGTAACTGTCTGATATCAAGATGCACAGATCAAAGGATTGTGTTTACAGGTGAACAACCTAAGGCGACTAAACTAATGAGTTTAAGCACATTTACTTTCTTTCTGCTGTTTAGCCTACTATTTATTGTACAGTAAACACATGGAGTTATACATAGAGACACAACTCATTTGAACAGAGGAACTGCATATGATGAGATAAAAAGAGTTGCATTGTAAACATGCTTGCTTTTCAAACAGCCCATATTTCAAAATACTGTTGATGAACTAACAGAACAAAAACACATTTTAAATTTTGATACTGGATTACATTTAATATAATTCATATTGCATAATTATAACATTTAACAAAGGTTTATTTACATGTTATATAGTAGTACATGTACTTAAGATGATGTCTTATTAATTTAAGTGGTGGAGTGCAACCAAGTACATTTACTCAACTACTGTAGTTAAGAACAATTTTGAGGTATTTGTACTTTACTTGAGTATATACATTTGATGCTACTTTATACTTAATAGTGTACTTTTTACTCCAGTACGTTTATCTGACAGTTAGTTACTTTACAGATTGAGATTTTATGCACAAAATATGAGGTGATCTTAAAAAATAAAGGCTGCAATTTGCGATTTTGCCTTTTGTCCATTGATCTGACAATAGTTTTCTTAAAAAAACGGCCATTACACTCATGTCTTCAAATGTCTTCTTTTGTCCAAACAACAGTCCAATGATATGAAACAGAGAAACGCAGCAAATCCTCACCATGAAGAATCTGAAAATACGACAATCTGTTATCATAATAGTTGCCAGTAAATGTTTTATCAATCAACCAATCGTTTCACAGCTCCACCTGGAGTTACGGGATGGTTCCATAATCTGCCTCCATAACGTACATTTAGCGATGTCAATGAGTACTTCTTCTACTACTGATGTATTCATTAGATAATTAACCTGCTTGTTGCTATTAAGGGCCACACAGGTGGCTGACCCAATATCAATTAATTGATTGGTTAATTATAGTTTCACCCATATCGGTATTATTTGATATTATGTGTAAAAAGTTACCTTGTTTACAGAGAAATTTACTAAAAGGTCAAAATAAAGCATGGTTATAACCACTAACTCCACAATACTGCAGTTTACAATTTATAAATGTTTTTCGTTTATTACCATCCAGACTTAACATAGCCTCCCATTCAAACCATTACATGACAATAAGGTAAGAACAGCAGGCCCTTCAGCGGCTCCTCCTGCGCTGCGAGCGTCTCCTACCAGGCAAACACATCAAAAGCCTCTGCATTCATTATGTAAAAATGGCGCCGCTGAAGGGAATTGATCTACAAGTAAATACAATGGTGGTAATATGTGAGAGAATGGTATTTGATTTTAATTGGCTGCTGCAAAGCAACCACTGGCTGTAATCAAGGAAGCAGTGGGGGATCCACAACACAACAGCCTGTACCTATTAGGCTCGGCTCACTGGTAAACAGAGAGGCTCACATACTCCACTTCACATGTGACGATTAAAAAACTATATCTATGATTTACTTTTTAATTGTGTTTTTTGTTCCTGGATAGAAAGTGCCTATTTTTACTCACTTACTGGAATCATGCCTGGTGATGAGCATTAGCTGCAACACTAGCAGGGCTCAGCCACCAGAGAGAGCCCTGTCCTTAGCTAACACATGCTCGCTGGCTCATCTTCTCAGTGTGTCCTGTTTCACTCCACTTATGGAGAAGTGTAGGAACTCTGGAAATACCAACGGGTTATGTCTTCGAATGAAACAGCACCGCATCTGTCTTTTTTCACCACAAAGACTCATTACAATTAATTATCACAATTTAATCCAAATTTTAGACGTGTTTGTTTCAGCTCAGGTCAATCTTGAACTGCAAAAGGTTAATTTTAAAGTTGAACATATTTGGAAGAGACACCGCCTGATGTCCTCTTCAGGTCACTTATGATCCCTGGAGAATTGTAGAACATCTCCTGCTGCATGCTGGGTAAAATCCTTGTGGATGTCAGCATGTCTGATATAAGGTGTATCCTACCAAATAGTGTGTTAAGGCCTAATCCAGTTAGTCAGCATGCATGTGCTACTTTGCATAATGACAAATCACACCCATCCAGATGTGAATTGCAGGTGTGTAAAACCAGGGACAACAATAGTGAGGTTATAGTACATACTGAATGTCAAAGGGATGTAAATGTGAATTTCTTTGCTAAAGCTGTAATGTACTCATCACACACGCACGTTTGTGTGTGTATTATGTGTTTATTTCTTTGGGAAATCCTATTTTTAGATTGTAGATTTGAAGGCCAGGGGTTGTGCAGTATGACTGCAGTATTTTACACTAACAGCCCTTGTCCCCTCCTCACAGCCCCTCAGAGTCCCACAGGACAGAGTAGATCAGGATGATGCTGACAGACAGCAGTCGTCATACAATTGATTATTGGATTTATATCCATCACCGTGTACATTTATGTAGGCTCCCTCTGTGCCTGGGTGTGAATGCACAGACTGGACTTCTAACCGTTACACATTGTTGAGGCATTATATTATCACATAAACTGAATGAACAGTCCAAGCGGTGAATTTTGTGTCAAATGTTCAGATTTTGGCTCTGGTTCCTAGAAATAACAAACATCAGGTTTGGCTTCTGACACTGACTGACACTGAGTCAAACGGCTCTCCTGGTGCTGAACATAAACCTTTTAATTACTGCAAACATGGTTGATGAGTTTGAAGCTTGATTACTTGGCCTTCATTAGTCAGATTGTGAGCTATAGTGACTCCCGGAGGCGCAATTTGGCATCTCTAAACACTGCCAGCCTCTGTGTTTAGCAATTACATCTACCCTACAGTACACCCAAACAGGTGCGTGCAGCCAAATACACAATCACACAAACACAAACAGGCTCATGTATGTACACTCACACTTTTTATTATCAGCTCGAACAAGCAGGGGCTGGATGCAGGAATTTCAGTCTGTTCTTTAATTCAGGGAAAGAACCTGACTAAAAGAAAACACTGATAAAATGTGCTTAGTGTGCTGAGTCCTACTTTGTTGAACTCCGCCTGTCATAATGATTTCGTGTTTGCTGTGCCATCTTGGCTTTGTTTTCCATCAGGGCGGCCGGTGGTTGTCACTACACCGAGGAGGGAGCGTTCTGCCTCAGGCTACAACACACTGATAATGACTGTTCAGCTCGTTGGAAAAATAAAGTGCGTCTGAATTATGTGGTCGGGCTCTGGCTGTTGTTTGGGCCGTGTGAGTCAGACGCGGTGACATGCGCGGATGCTCAGTTTTTTGCACAACAGTCAGTCACTTCCTGCAGTTGTAATGCTGATGCCAGGCCGCAGTTGGGTTAATGCAGGTGGAAGGTATTGTTGATAGGCTCTTTGTGCTAAACTGCATGTTGAGCTTTAACGCGCCGTCCAGGCAGCAGCCTCGCCGCTATTTATAGACGAGTACAGCTGCTCCTTAGCACCCACCCTTAAACCAGCCATCCACCAGAGATTTATGGCACGAGCCCACGAGAAACAGCTGTAGTGTCTTGCCACTTGCTTGTCCAAGGAGTGCAAGAAGAGGTCCATTAAGAATGATATTTGTTTTGTTTCATATGATGCCTATTCACAAACAGCTGACACCAGGGTTAAATGCAGTTTATCAGTGAGTGGGATACCCTCACGGTGTTGAAACCACAAGTCTGGAGCGTCCGGTGCTGCAGCGATGAGTCAGACTGTGGTCACAATGCCACCTGGGTACAACACAAGTTCAACACTTGTGGCGAGCTGCTCCCCCTCAACACCATGTGTCCCTGTACGTTTGGTTTGCTCAGCATACTGTCTTGCATCCGAAAAACAACAATATAGCTTGTTCCTGATGAAAGTGACTGTGTGTTTGCTCATACGTCCCTGGTGAGAACAGAGAAAAGATTCCCAGGACCTTGTGTTTTGTACAGAAAACACAGATTTGTCCTTTTGTTAATGTTCTGCCTTACTGTTCCCTTGACACTGTGTCTACTGTCCAGTTCACCACCAGAACGGTCACATGATTGTAGTCGTGTAAATTGGCAGGAAACTGCCGTGGAGCTACAGTAGGCAGAGGAATTGGCCTGGTGGTGGCTGCCTTTATCAGAGAGAGAGAGGAGTGTGTGTGCATGTGTGTGTGTGTGTTGGGGATGGGCACTAAATACACAGCTCCCTCAGCCACACTATAGCAGCTAAGCTTAAGTTTAGCTTATCACTGTCAGTTTGTTGTCTCCATTATTCAAAAGGACACCTTATCAGCCGGGGCGACTCGTATTAGCCTTCTCCACTGTGTGCTCCACACAATGATGTTCTACACTGTTCCACATTAACTCTGGTGTCTATTTCAGCAGCTCTCTATCCATTTATTGACGCATGTTTTCCATTGATCCCAGCATTGATTTGCCATGCAATCCATTATCCATCTGTCTGTTTCAGTGGGCTTTTAAATGATTCGTCAGATTGAGCTATTAAGGGGAGTAGTGGGGAAGTCCAAAGGTTGGTGATACGTTCAGGGAGAGAGGGGTGCTCTGTGTGTGTGTGTGTGTGTGTGTGTGTGTGTGTGTGTGTGTGTTTGGGGGTTGGGTACAGGTTTGTCAGGCATTTAGAAGTGTGCTCCATAGTGTGACATGATATTTACAGTCTATGTGAGTGTGGTCCTCACAAACAAGTGATTATAGAGTAAAATTGTCTAAATTTAGAGTAGAACCCAAAAACTGTAGGGCTAGGTACTGAACCTCAACACTAACCAAAACGCGTGTGAGTATCAAAAACTGTCAAGTACAAATGTGTCCAAGTTAATTTAATTTAACTGAAGTCAGTTGATTTGTTCTCTTGTTTTTTATGGTTATATTGTTGTTACGCTCTGTATACTAATTAACTAATTATCAAAAACAAAACTGTACCGAAAACTGGTGTGAAATATTGAGTCAGATTCGTAATAAAGCTAATTCTTTAATTAAATCCAAATTTTTGCCAATTTTAGACTATTTTATTTTGTCAAAGTAAGGTATAAAAAACAATTGTTTTGGTACCAAATTGTGGGTATCGTGTCTGCACATTTTTTCAAATGTAACTAGCTCATGTAGGAGGTGATTGTGATTTTTCTGTTAACTGTAAGCGTGGGGGGGCAGCTATAGCCCAGCTCTGTTCAAAGCTCAAAAATACACCTACCAGAATCCCAAAAGCTCACTAATGAACATGTTACATCTTGTTTGTTTAATCTGTACCATAGACTTTATGAAAGAAGTGGACTGAGCCTTGAGTTTGGCATTTTAGCCGTCGCCATCTTGCTTATTTGGAGCAAGAAGTGACAATATTTGAACTAGAGGGTAGAGCTGGGGATCTGAGAACCCAAGGACACTATGCACGCCCACCTACACCGGCAACCTGACTGCACCTGGCGCCTTGCTACGCTAGCAACTTGTCAATCACAAGGTAGCCCCGCCCTAAAGCATACTCTGCTTTATCGTCTATTTTACTCTAAATTGGACCATAACTTACAAAATGAATATCATGCTGTATTGAAGACTCATAAGGAAAATGTTTACTGAAATAAATCAAGTGAGAAGTGGGGTCCTTTTCTCATAGACTTCTATGCAATCTGACTTCTTTTTGCAACCAGTGGAGTCGCCCCCTGCTGGCCATTAGAAAGCATGCAGGTTTAAGGCACTTCCGCATTGGCCTCACTTTTCAGACCACAAACTGACACATGAAAACAACAGTTTGAAGTTATACAGGGAGCTACATGCTGGAAACATTTCTTGGCTGGTGTGCAGTGACTTAGCCACAGCTAAGCTAATTGTCTCCTGGCTCTAGCTTCCTGCTGAACGGACAAATGTGATCAATCTTCTCATCTGACTCTCTGTAATAAAGTGAGTAAGTATATTTCCAAAATGTCTTCAGTTTAAATGATTTGAAGAAGTTCTACAGGCCTGAAGCTCAGGAAAACCTTTCATAATTCAATTGGAGAAACTTAAAAATGCTTGGTCATCAAGCTAAAAAAACAGGTTGTGTTACTTAGTTCCTGAAAAGTTGACATTTTGGAGGTTTTCACCTGACAACAGCGATATTTAGGAAAAACACACCCTTCACACAACACTCTCCCTTAAAGTTCTGGAAATGTATTTTGTGGGGATTCTTTTTTTACACAGAGTGCTTAGATTTTTTGATGTTTCATACTTTTTTGAATTATGGTCAGGGTTTTTTAGGGTAACACTTTAATCTTCCTGTAGGAACACACTTTGAGGAAACAAAGAAAATGCCACCAGCCAAACATAGATGTGGGGGTTTCCAGATTGAGATGCAAGATGGATTCATATATATTCATGAATTCAGTCAGAAAAGTCAAACGGAAGCAGTATGATAATCTTGCAGTAATTGCATTTTTTCCCTCCAACTGTTTTTGGCGGAGCTCAGAGCCACATCCTGAGACATGCGACGGGGAATACAGTCTCGAGGAGTGTCACAGCGATGAACAGTGGATACACTTTGACCCCGTACCTAAGGCCAGTCAATCCACAACGAGGTCAAGTGGTGGTTATGCCAAATCCATTGGATTCATGGGTAATGGGATGACTATCATTAGTCCTTGGATGGTCAATTATATGTTTAATTAAGCAAGACAGACATCAGATAATTGAACTATTGACTGGTTTCTCCGAGTCACATCTGTCTTCTGATTCAGGCAGCACACAGCTGAAGTCATATCAGATTTGTTTGGAAGCCCGAGATCCTGATGAGAGTTGAAATAAAATCCAGCCCTTTCATTTACTCGACAGATTCATGCGATGTCCTGACCTCTGACTGAGGAACTTTTTGGTTTTAATGTTCTGACAGCGCACTCTTTCTCTTCCAGGCCTCAAGAAATGCCATTATAAGCTTACAAAAAAAGAGAGAAACATCCAAAGGACCATATTTCAAACTATCAAGCTTTTTTTCCATACTTGTCAGTCTGCTAGATACATGTCAGCAGCCGTCTGAAAAGTGCTGACACCGCTGCCCTCCTGTCCGGCAGCCCGCTCCCTCTGTGTGAACTTGGATTTAGCTCAAGGGTATAGCCACCCTGCTAATGTGATGTAGCTCCAAGAAGGAAACAAATTGGCCTGACGTCTCATACACTGCCTTGTCTTGATTGTGTGATGGCTTCTACTGCTAATGTGTTACGATGGGTAGACCTGCGCGGGGAGGGAGATGTGTGTGTGTGTGTGTGTGTGTGTGTGAGAGAGAGAGAGAAAGACAGAGAGAGAGAGGGAGGATGGGGGAAGGGCCTCAGTCTGCAAGATCAGCACAAGTGGAATTGCATTGATTCAGTTAACTGCAGAGTTGGAGCGTGATGTGGAATTCTGTTTATCAAGGGTGGAGTTTACACGATAGGCTCCATTTTGATCTTATTTTCTACATTGCATTCATAAGTCCCTGCTCTCTCACTTCCAGAAATAAAATATAAGATCATCTTTATACACACAGCGTAGCCTCACCTGGAGTTTCATATGTTCAATAAAATGAGCAGATCTGTGTATCTTACTGATTTAATGTTTTGATTTAAATGGCCACATTATGTGTTTCCCAGCATCCTTCATACCAAAAACATAACTGGAAATGCTCGCACAGCTCAGATGTGACGATACTGGCAGATACACACTGTAAACATCACCCTAATCTGTATTAATCTACAAGATCAGATGTAAACAGCTGACATCATGTTCTGTAAATCACCAGGAAATGTGCCGCATATTCTGAGTAAATACCGACCCGTGTTTTATATTCAAACTGAAGCCACCGGCTCAGAAACAACATCTGCTGAATCTTAACGAACTGCTAAAATGAATCTCAAACATTGTATTAATTATAGGGAATAAAGCACAGAGTTGTAGCTTGGTAATTGGCTGTTTATTATGAATGAGGAATATTTAGTGGTTGAAAACGTATTTATTATACTGAAAGTATATATATAAATATAGAAAGTACATTCCTAAACTGACTGATGTTCCTATATAATACATCTGTTTCAGATCAGGTAAGATTTGCCAATATGATAATAAAAAAAACCTTATGGCTGTTTTATGTGTTTAAAAGCCATCTACGTGCAGTCTGTCAATGTTTTTGGCATGCGGAGAGGATACACGTATTGTAAATTAATGAGGTTCTCTCTTAAACATACATTTAAAATGGGCATGTTGCAGATATCTATTTTCTTTCCTTCCCTTACCTCTCTTTCCTCTCTCCTCATTTCTCCGTCTAGCTGTAGGGAATTTGTCTCTAAGGGTTTATCATGACTGCCTCATATTTCCCCCCCTAGTTTGTCATTTTGCTGATCCAGACGCTTTTTCATATTTCAGTATTCTTATCATCCACTGGCAGTAAGATGATCCATTTCACTTATTTCTTAGAAGTGTGACTGTAGCCTAAGTCAATATCTACAGAATGAATTCAGTGAATGGAGGGTTAGCCGAGGAGGGGCAGTTAGTTAGCGGCTGTGGTGGTGGTCATGGTACTGGTGGCGCAGGACAGTTTTTTTTTTATCCAGAGTCAGCAAGGGTAAAATGTCAAGCATTTCTTAGGGAAGCGGCTCCATAGGATTCCATTCGAAGCTTTAATCTTAATTGAGAGCATCGCACATTGATATTCCATGGGCCTCTTTGCCCTTCGCCTCTCAGCTACTTTCATTTAGAGGACAACCGTACTGCACTAGAGCACGGGGATTGCTTTGTCAGACAGCCAAGAGGCCAAAGGCAAGGTCAATCTCTCTTTGTAACGGTGGCTCACTATGGAGTGAAGGCATCACCTCTTTGATGCTGTCAGTACTTTTGGGAAACATTTCTTCCAACAGTGAAACTGAATAAAATGCATCACAGTCTGACATTATATTGGCATGAAACATTATGGAGGACTAATTTCTTAGTGTCTTATATCATAGGAGTCAGGTTAAGTAGTTTCACAGCCTTCTGACTTGTGGATCTAAACAAGCCACTTCTTTCCCCCCACAGCTCGAGGCCAAACAGAATGATGATTTAATGCAGTGTAGAGTAAAAGAACATATTTGCATATTTAGCAGTTCATAAAGTCTGTCTGTCCAGAGAGTCCATCATCGCAGCCCCAGAGATTATTCAATTATGCAAAAGATTATCTAAGATAGTCGTTTAATACGGACTCTTCACAGAGGGAGAGATCTGTGCCTCGTCCGTGTCGGAAAGCTCCCAATTTAGTGTTCCGTAGCTCACAATGGGTGCAGGAGCGTCCCCTAATCCTCAAACAAAGGGGAAGGACTAACTGGCCCGGCAGATGCAGCGATAAGGCCCATGTCATCAAGTAAGGTGAGGAGAGGAGGAAGGTGCGGGATGGCAACGCTCTCGCCACTCCTGTGGGAAGACTCGTCATGCCACCTTTCCAGAAGTGATGAAAACAGATGGAAATAAACACACACACACACACACAGAAACCGTTTACAGCTGAGTGCACAGCCCCTATCCGTGGGACTGAGGACCGAGCTCGCCTCCATTTCTCATGCTCCTGCCTCAGCCAGCTGCTGACGCAGATATATTGTAAAGAGATAGCAGCACAGATAGGTATGCATGTGCATGTCAAAGTAGCCCCGGGGGGGGTGAGCCGGTCTGAAAACACAAAGAGTGACAGGATAACATACGATCCACCTGCCACACTTTTCTCATTAATCTCAAACATTTATGTGGCACTTTAAACTGATTTGGGAAGCACTGCTCCAGATAACAAGTTTAAGTCTTTGCAGCAAACACAAGTGTTTCTTCTGCTGATGAAGCACTGAATCAGGATTAAAGGATTAGTCCTTCAAAGATTTGTTTTACTAGCACATACTATGAATAACAGGTTCCTGCGGAGGGACTGCAGCTTCTGACAGATTTATCAGGTGATCAGGGCTTGATAAAGCTTCAGAAGAAGCTGCTCCTATTTCAAAGTCTTCTCCTCTGGTTCTGTGGGAAAGCCCAATGCTCCTGCTTTCCACTCCTTCCACCCATCAACCACAGCGGCCTTTGCTAAACACCTCAGCTGCCACTGACGAATCCACACAGTCAGCCTCCAGATCTATCCCAGACAACAAAGCAACTGAACTCCTCAGCAGGACATTGGGAAAGAATCTTTAAAGACAGGGGTCGCTTTATCACACAGATCAATACTCTTTCCAATAATGTACAACCTACTTACTAACTTATCAGGAGACATGAGAACATTGTCCAAAATAGACATTTCTCTTTTTATACATTTACAGATTTAGATCTGGGTTGCTGGGTTTGACAGCGTTTGCTAATTCAGCAATAGATTACACAATCAGAGTCTTAAAATAATTATTGTCATTAAGCCATATGGACGTTGGCAGTTCAGTTAACAAGAAGAGCAGTTTCAATTTTTGCGTGTGGAAAGAGGATGCACAGGGTCCACACATGAGTCAAGGCTGTTCCTCTCCCCGGGATTTAAATATAGCCCCACTCACCATTACTGCTGTCACTCACAGACTTGTAGTGACCTTTTGACCTGGCCTGCACAAAAGAGACTTCAAGCTGACACACTCATTCCAAATGTTTCTCACCAGAAGCAGAGAAGCAGAAAACACAGAGGCAGAGACACATTTTAAGATTTTTTTTTTTTCTTTTGGGGCTTTGATGTTATCAGTCTGATAGGTATCGTTTTGACTCATTTGTCTGATTTTGTCTGAGATTTCATCTGCGCTCCAGAAGACAGCGTAAGCGTACGGGAGGCAGGCAGAAGGGGGGTTCCCACAACAATTGGACAGTTGAACGTTTCTCAACACCTGATGTGCAGGCTGAGGTCAGAGTCTGTTGGGTTACAACTCAGAGGCCACCAACTTGTGTTGTTGTACAGCTTGGACATGTTAGTGCTGCAGGCCACTGCTCGGCCACGTGTGGGCGGTGTGCTCCTTTACACAGTTCACTTTCTCCTCTCTGACACTGGGCGGCTGCTTTTTTTAGTCATTTGCAGTTTTACTTCAGTGCGTTCATACCAGTTATTGTTTGACTTGTAAAGGCTATAAAGACTTCAGAAAGTCAGTTAACGATCAGCTGTATCTCATGATAAATAATAAGAGACACAATACAATGCAACCCAGCACCACGTCACCACAAAGCCTCGAAAATAAACACATCTCTGGGACAGCCTTCACAAAAATAAAACATTTTGGGAGCTGCTCTAATCGATATTTTGATGATGAAGTCATCAAAGCAGACATTTTGGTCCAGACTGAAATATTTCAATAATAATTGGATGGAAAGAAAATTTGTAGAGATATTCATGCTCCTCAGTGGATGAATCCAAAAGACTTTGGTGATCCCTGACTTTTGCTCTATCGCCACCATGAGGTTGACATTATTTGAATGAAATGTCTCAACATCTATGGGATGGATTGCCTTGAAGTTTTGTACAGACATTCATGTCCCCCTCAGGATGAATTGTAAAAACTTTGATGATCCTCTGACATTTCATCTAGCGGCAACATCAGTGGTCGAAATTTTAATTTGTTGCCAAGCCAAGGCAGTGAACATGGTAAGCAATGTACTTGCCAAAAATCAACATGTTAACATTGTCATTGAGAGCATGTTAGCATACTGACCTTAGCATTTAGCTCAAAGCCCTGCTGTGCCTTAGCTGGATCACTGGATCGTAGTGACGAACAGAGAATTATCGCCCAACTCTGCAGTTCCCCTTCAGCTCCACAAAGCTTTTTAGCGTCTTTCAGCTTATCGTTTTGGTTTTAAGGCCCGAAACTTTGGTTCTGTTTTGGTTCAGTCTTGCTGCTCTCATCAGTATCATTTCCAGATGCCGCAGGCAGTTGTTTTCACATGCTAGTGAACATGGTGGAGCATTTAACAGCTATAGAGCCAGATATTTCCCTCAGGAGTTGGTAGAGACCAAAAACAGAGCTAAAAGAAGAGTGAATATTGAACTTACGATCACCAGCTGGGCACAAACACGACTCCAAATGAATGACAATGTGGCTCCGTATCTGCTGAATATGTAAATAAGCAACTGCTAGTTCGACATTTTGTGAAATACGGTTATTCACTGTCTTGTTGTATTTACAGTCAGCCAAAAAAAATGTGTAAATGTGTTAATGCAGGTTTGAGTTCCTAAATTATCAATAATATAGCACTTACATAACAATTTGTAGTGTGTATTTCATTTGTCAAAGTTTGTCATTGGCAAGTAACCATGAGAATTTTATTTCCATATCAAGACATGAGAAACAGATTTATGTGACTGCTGGTAGTTTCAAACGACGGTTGTCTTACAAGTGAACTCAGTGGGAAATCTAATCACACCCTCCATAAACTTTGTTGTTTACTTGTAACCTTTCATTTAATTCGTTTTGAGAAGTTAGGGTTTATTTTTTTCTGCTGTTAAATCCCAGAACAAAGTACTTCCTGTATCTTGACCACAAAAAGAGCAAACAAGTACATGGGTTCACTGTAGTATAAAGGCCTACACCCCTTAAATAGATCCCTTATAAGCACTGTGTTGGCCAATCACAAGCTCCTCTCCCTGACAGTCCAACCACAGCACACAGTTTGGTTGTTCCTCAGTTGTTGTAGCGGAGCTTTAGCGTCGAGCATGATGACAAAGATGGCCAAGGAATCAAAGAATGGGCGTGTGAACACTGCTCTGCCAAGTCCTCCAGCTGCGTGGAAGGCAGAGACGAATAAAGGCTGCACTAAATTCAGTTGAAAGGGAAAATAATATGGCTTTAAGTTCATCATAGTGCTTCTGAGAAACATAGCGGAAGAGTTATGACACAAGGGAGATGTTAACATGACACATTAGTGGGAGAGTGACACACCCAATTCCAAAGAGGCCTGTTAGACTTTACCAGAACGTATGACACCGCTGCCATAATCTCATGTCAGAGACACCCACAGAAACTTGAAGGAAGGAACTTGAAAGAAGGCTGTTGAATAGTGCATGTGCACTGTAGTTTCAATTTCAAATCCCGTCATCTGTTCATGTCTACTTTTCTCACTTTTAGATTGAATCTATGTTTAACCAACGGTATATCAGGAAAATTCAAACTCAAAATTGCATTTTTTGCCCCAACTAAACCCAATCAAGATCATTGTTGATACATCTATAGGATTTATTTTGCTGCTCTCACTTTTTGGGCCACCATTCATTTAAACTCACAGAGTAACATCATCCCAAAAACATAAAATTATCTCCAACACACACCAAATCACTCACATTTAAAACCACCAAAGAACACGCTTTCATCTCTTTCATTTCCTGACAGCAGCATTAACTGTTTATTTTCTCATCTGCAGCGCATTACTTTTCCTAAATGCAAGTTTGTTATATAAAACATAATATGGTCTCAGAAGGCTGGACCTGCGATCCAGGTTGCACACGCTGGTGTCTGAGCAGGAGCTGACCCTTAATCAGCGAAGCTTTTGCCAACAGCAACTGAGAGCCACAATTATCTGTCCTATAGATAGGTAGGCAGTATACTGGGGGGCCGAGGGGCTGTGGAAAGGGAAGAGGCTGTCAGGGGGGAAGAGCCTGAGTTAACCTCTGTGGCTCGTGTTTCTACTGTGCACTAATGGACGCCTGTCATCATTATGGACAGAAACAGGAGGGCGCCTGCCAGCTGCATGACCCCCATAAAACAGAGCAGGAAATCCTTGCAGGGAATGAAAGAGAAAGAGATCTCTTCTTTTTTTCTACTCTTCTGTTCTCTTTAAAGATCCTTCCTCTACTCTCTGGCCTCTTATTTATGCTGCAAAACTGCAGTGTCACTCATGAAACAGGAGAATATGCTGTGTATCCATCATGGGAAAGAAAGTCAAGATGTTGAGGGTGCAGTTGTTGGAATGTATATGAAATGATAAGTCACTTTCACATCACAGCACAGTTCATTTACCCCTGTTGAGAGTGCCACTAAAACCCCTCTGTTTTTCACCTCTGGTAACAGGCTCAGGCTGTTTTATAATGTTTCTGTCACGCTGGGAGGAACCTGTATAATCATTACATACAGTGGTGCATCCTTTGCTCTGTAACCAAAGTCCAGGGTCTGTAATGTGACAGGACTTTGTCACACTTCTCTCAGTGGCGTTCACTGGAACGTGACAGGCGCTTTATCAGAGGGCCTTCCTATCAGATCCATAGGAGTTCATGCACAAACAGGCTGAACACAACGTCCCCAGGAAGCCAGATTCCTTATTACAGCCAATAAGATAGCAAGACAAGCTTTATTGTAGTTCTGCGGCTACACATTAATCCACTCTGTTGGAGCCTGCAGAGCCCATCATGTGATAACTTTAGTCATTACCAGTAGTACAATCATAACTACTGTGAAATCTTTCAGGATGTGGCAACAGGAAAAAAAAAACCTATATAGTCCAATCAGGAGCTAAGGCAATCAAAAAGAGACATTTCTGACAAAAAGAAATTGTCACAATCACATGATTTTATTAAAAATACATGTGTCTGTGCGAGAGAGCAAGAAAGTGTACTACACATGAATGCCTGTATTTGCATACGCATGTCTGCGTGTGTGTTTGTGTGCCACGTCCATGGAGACGTCTGTGTCCGTGTGTGATCGCTGCATGATTCACAGTGTCACAACCGTGCGCAGAAACGACTGGACATCCTGAGCGGAAACCACAGCCGCCGAAGCTGCGTTTTCCTGCGACATACAAACCTAACACTCTCACAAAGAGTCACTTGACTGGACCCTCATATAGGAAGTGAAAGAGGAAGCCCCTCGTCCATCCTGTCCTCCATCCCAATCTCTGCTCTGTGCTTCACGTGAAGCCGCTCTTACAGACGATCACCAGCGTGAGCCTTTAGTGTTGCAAAACAACAGCGAAAGAACTGGCTGAGGCTGGAAAGGGCTCGCTATTGGGGGTCAAATGTCTGGTCAGTTGACATCTAGCCACAGTGGATGAATGACAATCATTATTGTGAATGCAGAATTCACAGATTGATCAAGAGCGCTTGTTTGAAACAGAAGAATATTTGCTCAGCTGATCAACTAATTCTTATTTGACGGGCCATTTTGTATCTAATCTCTAAGCTTCTGTGACAGTCAGTCAGGAGCTCTTCAGCAAGATACTCGGTGTTTAGACAGTCAAGCTGGACCAAACCAACAGTGTCCAGAGGAGATGGGTATGATATCACAGATGGAAGCGGTGAGTGATGTGTGACTGTGGGGGTCTGCTGGCCCCGGCCTTCCCGCATGGCTCGAGGCCTCTGGCTGTGTTCATTGGTGACAGTGTACGTAGCCTGGCAGCCTGCATTCCTCTGCCTCTCCCCACACAATGGTGAGTATCTGCAGCATTCCTCTGTCTGTGTCGGCTGTCTGAGATGCAGCCAGGCCTTGGCAAACCCCACAGCACTCAGCCAAGAGGTTGGCATCGCGTTTAGCTCACTCTGATGGACACGTTTGAGTGTTTTCACCGAACCCCCCCCCCCCTATCTTGTTCTATCTTGTCATATTTGCCACTGTGTAATAAAATAAAAAAGGCCTCTGCAGGAGAGATTTTGAAATAATTTAGGAGATGATGATGCTTCCTCTTTAACCTGCTTCATCATGCGCTTCTGACTTTTTTTCTCCGTGCAATAGTTCCTTCTCTCCATCTGTTTTTTAAAAAATGCAAGCACGTCTATTCTAAAGCGTTTTCGCCGCTCTTTATCCTTCTCTAGCTATTTTGCTCTCTCTCTTGTTCTGATGCCACAGCCGTGCAGACACCTTTCCCTCCTGCTGACTCAGTAGCCAGCCTCAGGCGCTGTGGGCTCGGGGTGTTGGTGGCGGGGAGGAGGAGGAGGAGGAGGAGGAGGGGGAGGGGGAAGTGCGAGGCTCCCACATCAGGCCCACCAGCCTATCACATGCGAGGGAAAAGAGCTGGCTAATCGTTTCTACAATGGCACCCTGCAAACTGTCACACAGTACCACAAACACTTCTACTGTATTATTCCGCCATTGCTTGGAAATCCACATGCGATGTATGTAAGGCCGCAAACATGCGACACTGCACAAAGAAATACACTGTTTGAAAAAACCCCACCTACTAAAATACATCAGTGTATGCAATGTAAAATACATGCAAGTATACACATACATGATACCTTTAATTGTCTCCAGTATTGCATGTGCAAATATACACTTGCACTTAAGGTAGTTCAATCTAAAAATGCTGTATGGTTTTTGGAAATTTTAGACATATAAAATTATATTTATTGGAGACAAAAATGTAACTATACTAATCTAATGACAACATTTTTCAGTAACGATCGACGGTGAGTTTTACTCTCTGTCATCTGAGCAGGTTCACTGATAAAACGTATATTTACGAGTGCACTTTTAAAATAGAAGGAACCTCATTTTAAAATTAAACCGTGCCTGTAAACGCGGCCGTATGCCGTATATAAGAGCCACTGATTAATGAGCCCTCCCCAATAACATTAAAATATAGAGGAGCATTATTCATTGCCATAACCATCTGGTTATTTTCTGCTACATCCTTGAAGTTCACAAACGCGCTCATCTACGTCACGCACTCCCAGTGCAGCAAGCCCGACCTTCAGGGATTAGGCCTGTTTTCTGAAGGAAAGTGCTTTTGCACCTGTGGTGTGATTTTAGAGCTGCTTTCCCTCAACAGAGGGGGGAGGTCAATCAGAATCAGAATCAGAATCAGAAACTGTTTATTGCCAAGTAACATACAGTTTCTTACATACAAGACTGTCAGGGGGTCACACATGAAAAGAGAACCTGGTTTCCAGGTTAAAGGGTGGTGCCATTAACTAAGCCACCTGCTCAGCTGAACCCTAACAAAGGGTGAATAGTGAGAAAGTTTCCTCTGACAGTGACAAAACTCGAAGGTTTTCAGCACATGGAGGTTATAAACTCAATTTACAATGTGACCACTTACTGCACATTATCACAACGGCCTTGGAACTATTACGGTCATCCAAATATTATTGTAGTCCTGAACTGAGAATTATCTGTGTTCAGGAAATTTGCTAGAGGATTTCAAAATGCAACAGAGCTGAACAAAAAAAAAACATTTCAAGTGAAAGAATTCCTTCGGAGCAGGCCGTCTGTGTGTGTGTGTGTGTGTGTGTGTGTGTGTGTGTGTGTGTGTGTGTGCGCACACACCGCGGTTGTTGTTTCTCTCTTCCTCTGTTAATGAATGCAGAGGTGATCTGTTTGTCTGAGGAAGAGAGCAGAGGGGAAGCCTGATTTCCACTCCATTTTATCTGCGCCCCACAGCCCCTGCCAGTCAGCCCCCTGCGTTTTCACATGCCGGGGTCCCACAGGAAGCAGCACTCCACGGAGGGCAAAGGTCAGGGAAGGAGAGAAAGCCACTCGTCCTCTCATTCAACACCAAACCAACAAATACACAGTGCTGAGACCATTACTGCGCTCCTTCCTTTGGCTGCCTAACAAAACACGTACAACATGATGACGAAGTAACATGACTTCTTGAAACTGACACTGTGAATTTATGAGTATTTTACGTTTTTATAGTCATATTATAATCAGTAGAGTAGACATTTATAGTTTTTTGTGCTTGTACTCTTGTAGTCAATTTACTTTTACATTTATGCTATATACTGACTGAAAGACTACCTCTATGTAGTGAACAACGATGTTATGTTGGCTGTATCTCTTTTTATGGATTCATTCTTTGTATATTGTGCGTGTCTGATTATTAAAAATGTTGGTTTGGCTCTCACAAGTGTAACAAATTACAATACCGTGATGAAACTGTGCATGTGAGGTAAATGTTTCACTGTATGGACAGCTTCGTTTTGTAGGATAGTAATTCCATCAGCAGATGAGACACACTTTTAAAAAGTCACAATAGGTTTATTGATCCATAGTAAATGAAAAACATAGTAAATGAAAAACAATTTGCATAATTATATATTATCTTAAAAAGAGAAGCAAATAAGGAACATGTCTGTCCAGCAGAATCGGCTTCATAAAAATAATGGAAATGTCATTTCTAGCGTCTTTCTTTCCAGTATAGTTTCTATTTTAAGAAAGCACAAACACAAAATATCATTTGAGCTATAAAACTAAGCAAAGCAAAATCACAAAAAATAAAAGGCCGAGCAGTAACTGAAACAGAAGGATTAAAGTTGTGTATTAATGAAAAGGGAATATTCTCTGATTTCAAGTATCTCCTTTCAGACAAAATACAGATACGCCTGTGTAAAATAAAAAAACATCTCATACATGTCCTGCATGCATGCTTCATTGTAATTTTCATTCATAGCTTGTTGCCTAGTTGTATCTATTACAATTATTTGATTGATCCTTATGTCCAACGTCAATTAAAACTTGGAGAATCCACGGGATTGTTTGTTAAAGAGCAAGGCGAGCTGTCAACACGATGCCTCCCTATGGAAAAGAATCAGTTCTGCAGGAAATTAGCAAACTCACATTAAGTACTCGGGTGAGGAGGGATTGTCACTGGTGGACCCAGTTTCGTGGTAACAGTTTGCGCCGGACAGTTTCTCACATTTAAGTTTGTACGCATCCCTCTCCCGGATCAGTCTGCTGAGTTCGTGTTTCAGCTGCTCGACCTGTGACACCAGGCTGGTCTTTTCGTGCTCCAAAACGTGTTTCTGCTGGACGCGCTTGTAGCGGCAGGACTGTGCGTAACCTCTGTTTTTCAGGGTCCGGCGCTTCTGCTTCAGACGCATCACTTCGTCCTTGCTGAGGCCTCTGAGGAGCCGATTGAGCTCCCTGACGGACATGGACACCAGCTGGTCGTCTGAGAAGTGGTTCTCGGCGTTGGATCGCCTGTCGTGGCGGCTGTGCTGCTGCTGGAGGTGGTGGTGCGCGCCGAGGACCTGCAGGGCCTCCGGCGACTGAGGGGACTCGCACCCCATGTCGTCTTTGAGATACGGGTCTTGGCAGTGGCTGCCGGGGATGCCTTGCATGTCGGGGTGCCCCGGGAGCCCCGGGTAGTGCTGGGCAGGCTCGTTCAGGTGGCCGTACCCTTCGTACTCAGCTTGGAAAGGCGGCGGCTGGTGGCCGTGGGGCGCAGATGGGTGTCCCTGCTGCGCTGTGGCGCCGATTAGGGCCTCCATTGCGTCCTCGGGTGTCAGGCCAAAAGCTTGAGGGTACATTTGCTGAGGGTAACCCCCGTTGTTGGGTATCCAGAACTGGTCGCCCCCGGGGTTATTTCTCTGCTCGTTTGGGTTGAGGTTTGGTGATGAGGGTACCGAGTTGCAAGGTGTGCTGCCAGGGGTGGAGCAAACAGAGTCTGGTCTCTGGAGCTGGCTGCACGGCCCGATGAAAGAGCGGTCTATCCCCTGCATCGCCTCTTTCTTGACGCCGAACTTCATCAAGTCGAAGTCGCTGACGAAATCCATGGAGGTTTTCTGCAGTCCCAAATGTGAATGCGCTTCAGCGGTCATATCAAACGGCAAGCAGGTCTCTTCAAAGAGCTCCAAATGTCCACAGCTATTTCATGCAGTTCAGTGAACGCGCGCTTACTTTAGAAAAAATAGCAGTAATTCCAAACTTTGATTTCAGCTCAGAAGAGGAGAAAAACACATGCGTGCGCACAAAAGCCTCCCACCTTCTGAAACTCGAACTGCTGATTCCGCACCGCGCAGCCCGTCTGGCTTCAGCAGCCGCACACTGAAAGTACACCGATGCCAGAGGACTGGACGCACCTCTGCCTGTTCAGGAGAAGCGCACTTTCTTCATAAAGCTGCATTGGCATGATGTCACGCCTTCCAGACTACACCTCCGCGCTCCTCTCCAATGAGAACACGCCGGAGAGGGCGATTTGCATAAAAGCTGCTACGAGTCTGTCCCCACAAGCTGACCGTGATGATCCATCCCGTATAAATGTCTGCACAGCGGCACATTATCTCCTGCGATATGTGTTTATATTGTTTGGCCCGTCTTCCATTTTACATGTAGGCCTATTTATTATCCCACAGGAGTGTTTAGATGTATCACAGTGTGTGTAAGGCCCGGTCAAATACCTACACACACACTTGTCCAGGCAGCACTTTTGTTATTTTTCAAGCAAATGTACCAAACATACGGGATCCCTTTTGCCTACTTCAAATCTACATTCATATATTTGAACCTTCTTTCAGCGTTAACTTGGTTGATATTCATGTCATGAATTTGTGGCGATTTATACATGTTGTCGTGACCACCTAATTTCAGTAAAACAACTAAAAAGGAGCCTGCAAGACAATTCATTTGACACCATTGTTGTTGGTGTGTTCCTCAGTTAGTACACAGGAGAATACTGACATCTTGTGGCCACGAGTCCACACTGCACACGTCCCAATGTCAACATCTCTGCTCTGAAGTCTGAACCATCACAGAAATCATCATCATATCACAGACCCTTCCAGCTTCTTCCACTGTTCTGTGTATTTTCATGTTTTGAAGGTTACAGTGTTATGGATTCTGGGTCATTCTCTCAGCGTGTGGGATTGTGCACATATGGAACATGTGCATACAGGGATCAAAACATCTGTGGGAGGGCCCTTCGACACTCACTGACTTCACAGTAGGTCGGCCCTGACAGCCAGAGAAGTGGCTGTTTCAGCAAAGCATCCAACCAGAAATCATGAACCCCCTGAAAACAGCTCAGCAACATCTCTTACACAATCAAAACCTCTGGCATGTTCCAGGATCTGCTGTCTGACTTCACGGATGTCACCCCTAGCAGCGTCCAGAGGTGACACGACTGCACAGGATATGAAAGGGTTAAGCGGCGTTCCTGCCCTGAGGTGACCCTCTCAGCTAGTGCTTACTCCAAAGATAGAGAAAGCCTCGCTGACAAGATCGAGGACTCAAGCCAAAACCAATAGAGAAAGGCTGTCCGAGAATGCAGAGGCATTGTTTTGGCCCGGTTTAGTAGCTGGGAATAAAGGAAAAGAGGAGACAGAGTGACGGAGCAAGGATGGCTCAGGGACACATATTAGGATTCATGCCAGCAGGGAGGGTCACAGTATGTGGTGTAACTTATGCTAATGATAGGATGCTAACATTGCCAGCAGACACTAAGATCATATTTCCACAAAAACACATGCAGAAAAAAACTGAATTTCTACATACTAATATAATCAATAATTATAATCAACAGCTCTTGGAAACAAGGCTTCACTTTATTTGCATCCATGAATGGACACAATTACATGGACATGGACATTAATTTGATATTTATCTTGTGTGCCAACCCACCTAAAAAACCACCAATCATGGTGCTACTTTATATGTAGTTAAAGTTGAGGCCAATCATAATTTATAGGGTTTAGGTCTGCCAATTCCTTTAAAGAAGGCAGGATTTATATGCAGCCTGAGAGGCTGGAAGCACGGACGTCTTCACATCCCAAGGCCCACCTTACATGACCTGCGTTCCCATCGACGAAAAACTGATGCAGTAATCACACATCATAGAAGACAAGCACTGCCACTGGCCAGACAACCATATGACGACCCTCGTGTGACCTGATTCAAGTTAGCTAATAGCGGCGTGTCTTTTTTGGAAGCTGGAACATCCATAGACACCCCAAATACTCAGGAGTTTCATCTATTTTGTGTTTCATTCAAAGGCAGTCAGAAAACACAGCCTGCATCACTACCTCCATTAACTAACCGTGGCTGGCTGAGCACCATGAAGGCAATAAGCAAAGGGTCTTCATGTGGATATCAACAGTCATTCATTTGTTTCTCTCAAAATACTAATAAATGTGACTACTGGACAACAGGGACAAAGTCAAAGATGTCCCAGAACAACATGAATTTCAACACTGGACAGTTTTATTTGAGTGGATGCCTTCTGTCTGCGGCATCCTGACAGAAATGTACCATGTCTTTGTCTCTCTTTCTTTCTGTATACACAACATCTTTCCCACATGGCAATGGGGTTCTCTGTGTTTCAGTGGCTATTTTGTAAACACAAAGGGCCATAACTAAGAGCTGGCCTCACTTACTTTCTAGTCCACGAGTAACAAACATGGAGCGGACAAGCAGTGTCAGGAGAAAAGCCATGGCCAGACAACACAAAGGAGAAGTCATGATTGCTGGAGAACAACTCAGGTATGAGGAGAGAGACGGGGAAATATGACGTGACCTGATTTTAAGTTTCAAGTTCAGGATTAGGGCTAATTTGAATTTAATTTCAAGGTTGAGGCTTCACGATGGAAAACTGATCAAGGACCGGCGCTACCACCTGCGCACGTATCCAAACTGCTTTGTGGCACAGGAACTCATAGATTGGCTGGTGAGCCATAAGGAAGCTCCGGATCGAGCAACCGCCACCTGCCTCACGCAGCACCTCATGGATCACGACATCGTTCACCACGGTAAGAAGGAAGCAACAACATCAGTTTCAGCGAGGGGATATTCAAAAGCCTTTTGCACAGCTGGAACAATTATTATTGTACCTTTATTCAGAGACTCACTCTTTTCAAAACTTACACGAACCTGTATGTTGCGCTTTCTTAGTCTGCGATAAGAGGCAAGTGTTCAAGGATGCAAAACTGCTGTACCGTTTCCGCAAGGATGATGGCACATTTCCCTTCAATACTGAGGTGAAGATCTTCATGCGAGGACAACGACTGTATGAACAGTAAGAGCTGCTGTTTGTTTTGTGCTGGCCTGGGATTCTCTTGTTTGAGTGGGAACAGCTGACCTTGAAGTGTACTGTCCATCACAGTCCTGATCGCACACACACACACACACACACACACACACACACACACCAATGTGATTAATATTCTGTTTTTTTTTCCTGGGGCTTTTCTGTCTGTTGAAGTGCTCTTTCCAGTATATTTTTAATTTGCATGTTATGACCCATTTCATCTGTGTTTTCGTGTCTCGTGTGTCACCAGTCTCATAGGGGACAAGAGCTCCATTCTGAAGCTAAGAGAGGAGCACGGTGTTGCGTATCAGCGCTCCTTTCCTGGCTGTCAGCTGATTGACTGGCTCCTTCAGAACGGAGAGGCAGAGAGCCGACGGAGGGGACTGGAGCTGTGCCGCGCATTGCAGGAGCATGGCATCATTCAGCACGGTGAGGGGAGATCCTCATTCGCCCTTTGATGTACGGCACCAGGAATGAGCTGGCTGTCAGTGGCTGACTTTTGCAATCTAAAGCAAATACATCGACTCTTTGTGAAAAACCCCAATGTTTCTAAAAGGTTTTCGACTGTTTTGTGCTCTCTCTCTCTCTCTCTCTCTCCCATTCCCACCACTAGTGGCAAAGAAGCATGATTTTTTTGACAGTGGACTGCTCTATCAGTTCTGCATTAATTTTCGCCGCCGCCGCCGCCTATCTGAACTGTTGAATGAAAGTGAACAAGACAATGAGGAAGGTGTGGCAGTGTCGACACAAGAGGACACCCATCCTGAGAGCCCATTTGCTGTGCGCAAAAGCCCAGCTCATCAAGGCAAAAGTGCTTTCCAGTCTGGTAAAAAAAAAAAAAAAAAATTCTCTGCCCTTTTTGTGCTTTATACATTTAGTTGTGAATGCTAACCATGGCATCATAATTTTACCACTTAAAATTACAGTGAGGTTGAGTAAAGACCTGAAACAGGTTACCAGTGGGCGTCGGGGCAGCTTGAATTCCCTGCAGCTGCTCTCCGCTGGATTTCCACCTCTTATCCAGCTGTCTTCAACCTCAGCGGTGAGATGTAATCCTAAATCAGGCAAGTGTGGAATTAACACTCATGTGACAGATGTTTCAAAATGTCTTTAAAGACAAAGTATTTGGTATATTGAGGCTTGCTTGTGTTTCATTGTCCAAAACTGGAAAATGCTGAATGCTGAAATCTATTGATGATTTTACAGTACTCAGAAGAAATTTTACATGTGAAGAGCTGCTAGCACCTGGTGCACCCTTCATCAAGAGAGTGTTGACGGTGAGTTACTGTAATGACTGAACCTTGGCTAACTAAGAGCTTACATTTATGTCATCTTAACAGCATTAATTCAGTGTAACCTGAACAACAGTCCCCCAACGTCTAACAGGGGATAATTAAAGCATTTATCTGTGATGCCAGTAAGGAACAAAACTAAAATACGCCTTTAAAGGTTTTGTGACATCAACATGAAACCATTCTCTTCTATTGTCCACTGTAAACAAAGCAGTAACATACTTAGCCCCCTCATAGTTCACATTAGAAGCAAGACACATTCTTGGAGAGATTATTTTTCCATCTGCACAAATAAAGTTGTATCTCACCAAGTCAACTAAACTACACGGATTCCATTTAATTTCTACAGAATGTGTGATGTATCTCACCCTCCTGCCATCACAGGTGATAGGAGACGCCCTGGGCTGGGGCTTTGTTGTCAGAGGCATGGCTCCCTGTTATGTGCAGGCTGTTGACCCTGGAAGCCCTGCAGCAGCTGCCGGAGTAAAGGTTAGATATATGTTACAGAGAGAGAAAATGCTATCATAACCTCAAAGGAGTTTGAAAACTGCGCATATTTGAATCTGTGACAAAAATAAGACCTACATACCTCACACCATTTTCTTTAGGTGCGGCAGTTTGTGTGCCAGGTGAATGGACAGTGTGTTCTCCACCTGGACTACAGGACAGTCTCCAGACTGGTGATGACAGGAACTCGCACTGTTGTACTGGAAGTTATGGAACCACTGGAATGACAACAACAACAACAACAACAGTCTTTAAGTCTCGCTCTTGTTTTGGGCACAACTAAATTTGCTGCAAATATAACATGATTAAATGTGTTTTTTTCGATTTATATACTAATATGGGCTGAGTTCATGTGTTCATTTCTGGGAAACAAAAAGGGTTGTGCCTGTGGTGTTTTCATGATGCTGAATCCCTGGACAATGAATGTTAGCTTTTTATAGCTGAATAAACTGAAATTAAATGAAAAAATGCATTAATACGGCCACAATGAATACTAACTTTTGTCCATCCAGCCCCTGCCCAACTCCCTGCTACGACTTCCGTCGTTTTGTTGTCGCCATTTTGGATTGAGAGTTGGCTCAATAGGAATAGATAACGTTAGCTTACACCGGTGCAAGTACAATACTGCTCAGAGGACGCAGGGTGGTCCTGGTAGTCCTCATTTTATAGTATACTGGAGTTTGCTCTTTTCTTGAGATGTGTATTACTCTCTCCTGCCTTTCGTTCCTCCAGCTAGCTAGCAGCTGCAGCAAAGCAGATGTGACAGCTAATAACGAGCTAGCTTAGTTAGCTAGTGGAGCTGAGCATCAGCACCGGCTTTGAGGAGAGCGAACATCACCATCAGTCTGCACGTCCCGACCAGCCAATTCACTTATTAGTTAGACATTTATGTAGTGAGGCAAGCAGTGTAAAGCTAGTCCCCGGACATATCATTAGGTGAGTAAAACGCATCTATTGATTTCGTCAGTGCAAATAAAAACATAACGCTAACCGGCTATGCAACGCTAGCTTTGGTGCTAAGTAGGGGACCAAGCCGACAAGAGCGGGCTACAAGGCTAATGTTGGCTAATACATAAACGCTAGCGCACAAAGCTAACAACATGGACTGTAAACCGCTTGATCACTGGACATAATGGACAAACAAAGGTCACAGATCTGCTCTCTGTTGCTGTATTTTCTGGTCAAACTAGCACTCAATCAGTGATGAAAGCTAACTTGAAGCTTGCCCGCTGAAACAGCAAGTTAACGTTTCTGGGCCCCCGAAGAAAGTGAAGTCGTGAACATAGATAACGTTATCCTGTCATCATGAGTAAATATGGTGACTGTGATTTATTGAATGGAGACATGCGTTGAAAGGCGTGTCGCCTGTTTATGAAGTCAGTCTCTCATGATGATGGTGATTATTGACTGAACTATAGTGTTAAAATACAAAATATTACATTGAAGAATTAGCTCGCTGTCATTTGACTTAAAATTAAGCCTTCCTCAAACTAATAAGCAGCTTATTTTCTGTTTGTCAGGAGAGATGTATCAACTCCCAGTGAATAACCTTACAAGAATCAGGAGAGCTAGGAAGCAAGTGAAAAAGGCACTTGGAGACATTGGACTGGAGTACTGTAAGGAGGCAGCAGAGGTGAGTGTATCTTAGTTGCTTATGAGTACAAACTCAAATGAATTTAAAATGAGACATGCCTTATTATAAAGCTTATTGATGAGTGTCATTTGTGTTTCAAAACATAGTTGTAAGTGTGTGTAGTTGTTTTATTTTTACAGTTTTACTGTGACAGTCTTAAATGTGTAATTAGAAAAGATTTTTATCTCAAATGTGAAGGAAATAGCAACTTAACGTGATGCCGGCTCAGCAGAATTTGTCCAAAGCCAGTGTGGCTAATAATTACAAAGTGTTGTATGCTGTCAAACATGCCAGATTATATATAAACTAATACTTGTTGTATGTCATAACAAAAATGACTTAATCTCTTCAATTCTTTACACAGGAGTTCAAAGAGTTTTGCCCGAATGAGCAATTTGTAAAAGGCTCTTATTGCCTTGATATCTGCGCATGGGATCCGTCATACTCTAAAACACAGGTAAATCTTACTTCTTTGTCCAAGGCCTTTTCAAATGCTCATGCAAAAATCACCATATTTGTCCTAATACCATTGTTTTTCTCCCTGATGTCTTTTAGGAATACCGATCGAAGCCATTTTGCTGCACAGAGTGCCCATTTTCTTCCAAATACTACTCAGGCTACAAGAATCACTTCCGCAATGTACACAGGAAAATCTTTGAGAGTAAAATTCTGCTCAATTGTCCTTACTGCACATTCACTGCAAGCAAGAGAACTTTGGAGACGCATGTCAAAATATTCCACATGCCCAGTTCAGCACGGCAGAATTATGGAAACTTGCAGGGAACTGCACTGGGAAAGAAGGACAAAGCGTATCTTGATAGAGTCAGACAGGGAGATGGTGTGGAGAAAGCTATGTACTTTTGCAAAAAATGCACGTTCCGAGACACTCTCTACAATGTTGTGAGACGGCACATCTACAGAGAACATTTTCAGCATATTGTCTCTCCATATCTTGGTATGGTTTCTGAATCATCCGTCAAAAATGGTGCTAGTTCTGTCAACGGCAACAACATCCTCTGTAAACGCTGCCAGTTTTCCACTCGTAGCTACGAGGCATTAGTACAGCATGTTATAGAGTACCACGAGCGCATTGGTGCTCAAGTTACCACCATGATTGGGCATGCTAATATTATTGTCTCCAGGCCTCAATCCTTACCAATCACGTCTCAGAAGGCCCCGCTGCTTGTTAGGGGCCACACACATAAAGCTGATTCAATAGCACAACCAGTAATAGGCTATTTAAAGCCAGTGGCCCCTGTTGTTAAAAATCAGTCCTCTATCACAGCCAGTCAGGTGCGTGTGTCGGTTTCTGGCAACAGTACTGTGGCTGAAAATAATGCTGCTGGTGTAAACACAGCGCAGACACAGAAGTGGAAAATATGCACGGTTTGCAATGAGCTTTTTCCTGAAAACCTCTATAATGCTCATTTTGAGAATGCACACAAGGCAAAGAAAGTGTGGGCGCTGGCCAAGTACATTATGAAAATCCACAACTTCACCAGCAAGTGTTTGCTTTGTAACCGCTATCTGCCCAGCGACACCCTGCTTAACCACATGCTAATCCACGGGCTCACCTGTCCACAGTGCCACTCTGCTTTCCACAATGTTGAGAAAATGATGGAGCACGTGGCCCAGGCCCACCCTGATGACTTTGTTGGACCCCCTGGTGCATCCCCTCTAACCTTTGATCTCACCATCAAACAAGATAAGTCCAGTAATGTGCAGCTTGTTGTTCTCACTTTTAACATGAAGGAATCTATCAACGGTCAAGATCAGCCTGCACCTGCTCAGAATAGTGTTCCACCTCTGGTCAAAGTAACCGTTCCCAAAATGATTGAGAAGAGCGAGCCACTCACTCGAAGTTTCCCCACACCGACTCACAAGAGTGAGGTCGGGAAGACTCTGTGTCCGCTGTGTTTCACCATTCTCAAAGGTCCCATCTCTGATGCTTTGGCCATGCATCTGAGGGAGCGACACCAAGTGCTCCAAACAATGCATCCTGTTGAAAAAAAGATGACTTACAAGTGCATTCATTGCTTGGGAGTGTACACCAGTAACATGGTGGCCTCCACAATCACGCTGCATCTTGTACAATGCAGGGCAGTTGGTAGGACCCAGGCAAGCCAAGGCTTCAAGTCTGCCTTGACTCTCAACTCATCCGGGGCTGGCTTCCTCAAAAGGCAGCCACCAATGCAGACCACGCCCAACCCCAAGAGGATGAAACTGAGCAAGGAATCAAAGATTTCCTCCACAACAGTTGGAAATCAGTCAGAATCTGATGACTTTGCTCTGGATCCCAGAAGCTATGAGCACAAGACGTATGAGGCCAGGAAGAATTTCTTGACCGCCTACTTCAACCGACGACCGTACCTTTCTCCTCAGGAAGAGGAGAAGCTGTCTGCAAGTCTGTGGCTGTGGAAATCTGACATTTCTAGTCACTTTGCAACCAAGCGAAGGATATGTGAAAGACTATGTGAGACCAAGAAGGTGTCTGTGCTGCTTGGCTTTGACATGCACGCCGTCAGGAAAGTGAAGCATGACTTGATCTTCGAGGAGAGCAAGCTTGATGGCACCTCAGTGGGGAGATCTGGAGGCCTCAAGTCTGGTACTCCGAACACAGACCAAAACAAGCAGTGTGAGACATTAAACTGCACCTTAAAACTCAGTACATGCACAGAGACCATTTCCATTGACTCAGACAGTGAACCAGAAACAGAAGACAGACCTTCCGAGAACGAAAATGTCGACACAAACCAACACGAGAATGTAAAATCCCAGGAGCCGACAAACCTGACAGACGAGACCGAACCTGTGAACTCGGACGATCCTTCTAGAGAGAAGGAGAGCTCTTTACAAGACGGGAATGCAAATGCTTGGATGACTTTTTGTTAGTGTCCCTGCTTAGCAGTGTGCCTTGGTTGAGTAACAGTTCAGTTTTAAAGGAGTGTATAAATTAAGATGAAGAAGACAAAACACAGGTCTACAGACAGTCGCAAATCAAAAATTTGGTCAAATGGCATGGGTCACTAAAACTCTTCAATTCCAGATTTCACATTGACTTTGTTACCAGTGTTGGAAAGAAGGAAAAAAAGTTACAATATAGTGCATAAATATATGGCATATGTAAGTGACATTGTATATATTTTAACCATTGCTTTTTGTTAGGTTCTTCACACAATCTGTGTTATTCACCTTTTAACTGTCACAAGAGTTATGAAACAATTATGCCAACTTCTCTACTTCCATATTTTGTTTTCTCAACTGTGACAAAGAAATGTATCATACTGTCATTTCACATTTAGAAAGTGTAGGATATGCTACTTGCTTATGTACACGTTTTAATAAATATGTTTGTTTAATGAAAATATTTTAATTTCTTCCCTACACCAATCGCTTTGTCTGTGACGGTTATTTTTTGTGCCAGGCCTTATGAAAATGTTACATACAGAACACAATGGAGCTTTTAAAGTATAATAGAGCAGCAACATGTTTTGTATGTAATCAATGCCTAACCTCAACAGGAAAGTAATGGAAGATAAGCCTAAATCTCACTTTTTAGTCTGATAACTTTTTATACAACACAGTAGGAAGGAGAGGAAATTATTAATCAAAAGTACATTTATGTAAAGTGGATGTTATGATCAATGAGAGGTCATACATAACTGATTCACCACTGGCCACCACATTTTCACATTAACCCACTGTTAATTCATACTTAAAGAAAAAACGAAAAACAAATACACATGCTTAAGATAAGCTTACTTGATTTATAACAAGTGGTACAACAATAGTAAAAACACTGCAAACATGTTAAAAGCTAAGGGACTCCATTGAGTCAGAAGTTTATCTGAAACCAAAACAATTAAAATATCTCTTCTTTTTTTTGTACGTCAAATCTTTAATTAAGGTACGATACAGTTGTGATACGAAAATGACACGATGGCGGGTTTTGGAGCCCGTCCATTTCGATGTGTGCATGTAAAATTCACCCAGAACCAACGTACATACTTTTCCAATGATTTTGCTCTCATTTCATGGGGCCCCTTAACTTCCGGCCCCTCTCAGACGCCGATTGGTGCAGCAGCAGGAGGAGGCGGGACTTCTGGCTGGTACAGTAGCAGAATTGGCCAACCGCCAGCGTGCATCACTGTTCAGGCCACAGAGTCTGCAGCTGCAAAAATGTCCATATTGTGTCTGCAGTCACAACTCCAGCTTTTAGTAACTCCATAGCTGCACTCTGAAAGAGGAAACTACCTTTTAACAGTTGTAAGTATAACTGTAAACAATGTTTACATCATATCAGTCCCGTGGCTGTAGTTTGTGGTTGTTTTTGATGCGTTTCCTATGGTCTGTTTATAAACAGCTAGTTAGCACATGAAGCTAAAACTGGTAGTGTCTGCGTTATTTGTAGCCAGAGCTTTCAGCGGGGGCAAGTTGGCATCTAGACGCATATATGTGGGTTAATATACATCGTAATGACTTAATGCTACTGGATCTCACAATGCTGAGCCTGCACGGCTGCTAGTTAGCTAATGTTTGTTAGCTCATTGTCAACTATTTGCTACACTTTTAGATTTTTGGATGCTTTTTGCGTTCCATCCCAGTTATCCATTACTTTCCATTCATTTCTGTGCAACACGAAATGTGCAATGACCATTTTACAAATTATCATTGTGTGCTAATGCAGTGCAGATGTCTCAAATCAATGCAAATAAACTGGATTACCCAGCCATGGTAATGTGAAAAAAAATGAATGCAGACTTGATGTTCACCGGGATGGATTACCCAACTCAAGCATGTTTGTAGAGCCTCCTGATAGATTTTCATATCTTACAGAAATCAATGGAAAACAATGGATGCCAAAACACAGCAGCAGGGGTTGCAAAGTGTCTGCTCACAATAATGAATGTCATTTTTTTTCTCATCCCTGTATGCTTCACACAAGGTGAAGAAGCTTTAATGTGACAGCTGACAGACTGAGAGAAATGGCAGGAGAAACCACGGGGTCTGATTAGGCTGGCGACTGTGTGTTGGAGGTTCACAGTGTGGAAACAATGTCGTGCAGTAACAGAGAGCTGGTGGAGTTCTTTATAAGCTACAAACTTTCTCAGAGGAACTACCCAACCTCTCTGCTGAGGCCAGTGGACGCTGGTGGAAGGACTGAGGGAGACAAGGCCAACTCTGCTGCCAGTAACGGCTTGCTGGTAAACAGCAGGAACAGGGGTGAACAGAATGCTGCCATAGAGGCCGTAAAGGCAGCTCTTCGAGACTCAGCGAATGAGTTTGAACTGCTCTTCACGCAAGCGTTTAGTGACCTTTCCTCGCAGCTTGACATCACTCCTGACACTGCCTACCACAGTTTTAAGAGCGTGATGGACGAGGTGTTCAGGGACGGAGTCAACTGGGGACGCATAGTGGGCTTGTTTGCCTTTGGAGGTGTGCTGTGTGTGGAGTGCGTCGAGAAGGATATGAGCGAGCTAGTTTCCCGCATCGCAGACTGGATGACCATGTACCTGGATGAGCACATCAATCCGTGGATCCAGAGCCAAGGAGGATGGGTGAGCAGGCAGGGGATGAACTCACCATCATCAGGTGTTGGCCTGACGTGACTGATACAATACAATGTCTTTGTCAGTGTTATTATAAAATTCTGCTTTACAATCATTCAGCTATGGTCGGCTGTGGACTGTGGTTATTAGTGTCACAGCAACCCCTGACCTTGTGTTACTTCACATAGAAATGATCCCCATGAGTTCCACGCAGTGAGGTATACAGATCACTGCTCACATTTAAAGGGAAAAACTCAACTGAAAACCTACCCTTTGAGTATCAAATACTCACTAAAATGTGAACTTCTAAAAGGTAGTAATATTATCCAGTAAATGTAGAATTTCAAAAATATAAGATTAGGGTTTTTGTTTGTTAGCTTTCTTGTTTTGCCCCACAGTAAACCAAAAAAAAACCCAAATTTCAACAATTTTCTTCTATGATATTTTTTTTTGTGTGTGTGAATAATATATTATAATTTTTACAATGATTCCTGGTTTATATAGCAGTCACAATACCTTAGATTGCAAACCAAAAAATGTATATAATCAAAAAAAGGGGAAAAAGTAATGAAAAATATATGTTCACATATGCGCATACAGTATATACACATATTTTACTTTATACACATATTTAAAGTTGGTAAAGTGCCGATATCTTTGGCCACAATTGTAGATTTTTGGTGGAGAATTCCTTTTAATGTGGATGGCAAGAAACCCAGATAGTGTCTGGTAACAAAATTTCTCTCCCTCTTTTTTCTTTTGTGTTTTTGTTTTGACTCCAGGACTGCTTTGCTGAGGTTTTCGGGCGAGACGCCGCTGCAGAAGCGAGGAGATCCCGGGAGACTCTGAGTAGGTGGCTGCTAGTCGGAGTGGCGCTGCTAATGGGAGTAGTGGTCGGCGTGCTCATCGCTAAGAAACAGTGAAGGTGCAGCATCTCGTTCACCGCGCTACGCCCACAACAACAAAACAAAATAGTTAATGTTTACAAAAAGCCCAGTCTGCTTGTGCACTGACAGCATGTGGATTGGCCAAAGCAGTTTGTGGGAGTATCCATAACATGTAGCTTGGTGAGCTGTTATACTTCTCACCCCGCTTTGTCCTGTGTCTTTTTATTTTTTGTAACACACAGCAGAGATTTTCAGTTGTTAAAGAGTGTTAACTCTCCAGACTGGAAGTGCTTTAAATGAACCTGATAAGCTAAGAGACGGTGACACAGATTCAGCTGGTTTGATGAGACTGCTTATTTTAATTTTTTCCCTTTGTGCGTTACCCAAGGACCAATTTTTACCACTCACAAACTGACCCAAAATATAAGTTATATTTCCTTTTCACTGTGTAATGCTCAGCTCCTTTTGTTGGCTGTACTGGAGTTTTAGGCATGCTTCAAAAAAAATAAATATATTTATGTTTTTCTTGTGTCTTTATTTTGTTTTCTGTTTAGACCAGTGTGAAAATACACACACACCTGCTGAGTCCTGCGTCCAGCAAACTAATTGTGCAACATATCTCCCATAGGCCTCATGGCACTGTCTGTTATTTATTACATTAAGAAAAGTACTAGCCTGATTCCAGACCTGTGAATTGCTGTTCACGTTTATTCAGCAATTCAAATTCATAGAATGAAGTGAAACAATGTGGCGATTCAGTTTGATTATCAGGCTGGAAAAGTACAACATTGTGAGCATTTTGAAGTACTGTACAGGGGACACTGACTCCAAACCACAAATGTATTTAACTAGACAAATGTTCCTTCCTGGATGGATTGTCGTTGGATCAAAATGTTGTGAAAACGGTTACCAAGCCCATATACAGTATATACAATACCAATAGGCTGATATATACATCAATGAATACATCAAATATACCACATATATCAAAACAATCTTAATTATATCAAAACTATCAAGAAAGGAGACATTAAAATATTGAACATGATATAATGCATTAAAAATGTATTTAACCAGATAAACTCCACTCACATACATCATATTCTCACCATTAACATGCACTAACATACATGTATGCTATCGTCGAGAAAATACAAGGAGCTATACCCAAAATATGTCTAAATTTAACATTTAAAAAATGTGTCTTTTATTTCATATTCTTGATTCAGTTTGGAGTGATTTGATTCAAGCCTTCCTCGGTTCATATTGAGTTCAGTACCGTCATAATATGCATCAACAATGTATGAGACAATATGAACAGCACACATACACATAAATGTGCGTTATCTCTAAACTTCAGTGTGCAGAGTTTTACATCCTGTGTCAGTTGGGGTTAAAACTGGAGCTGCAGTGTTGCGTTCTTACCTTTTGGGGGTGCTGGTGCACCACATGTTTCCTGTATGTCAAGTCAAGCTGTGGTAGTAGCATTTAGTGATCTTTTTATTTCTCGCTGTAACGGTGGAGTGTTGACGTGTGTTCTGTAGGTCAGAGGTTCAACTGTTTCCTCCTTCAGGAAGACTGTTCGTTTGAAATTACGCGTACATCAAAATGCAAAGCTCCCAGACTGTCAAAGATAAAACAAGTCATTATCAAATCACTTGCCTCCCTGTTACAATAGTTTCTACTACAACTTAGGTGGTTGTACAACTGTGCAGGATGAAATAGTCTGAATGGGAAAAGAGCAAGAGAGAGGAGGCCGCTAACGGACGGCCTTGTGAGTGAACTGGAGCAGGCCTGTGGTTGCTAATCTGTCCCCGGCATTTGTTGCCATTTCCCCAGAGCAGAGCTGGCGGCTGCAGCAGATAAACAGCAGATAGAGACAGTTAAGGAAAAGAGTGTAAATTATGGATGTGCTTGCCAAATCATCTCAATTTTTCACATTTCATGTCAGGTTGTTTTTTTTTTTTTTTTTTTTACACTTAATTTTTACTAATTCTGATTATTCTTGAGCAGGGGGATGGTGTGGATTTGGATGTGTGATTTAGGGTAAACTTTGGCTAAACATGGGAAGTGGATTCCAATAGAAAACCCCTCGTCTCACTCTGGTACATCACAGGACATCAATACATTCAATTCCCATCATCGAGGTCCCAGGGGGAATCAGGGGGTTGACAGTGGTTGACTGCTAATGAAGTTAAGCTGCACTAAAAAGAAAATATCAACTATTTTAATAGTTTTGATCTACTCAGGTGTCACTTGGGCAAAATACAATCAAAATGTCTGCCTCCCAGTTAGTTTATCACCAAAACACTCACAAGGATTGACTGTGTAAGTGTGTGTGTGTTTGTCATGCAGTGTCATGAGTGGGTGGCGTGCCCAGATGTTCACAGGGCCGTGCTCACTAATCTGAAACTGAATGCATAGATAAAAGTCTTATTTCTCCCTGAAGTCTGTGAAGCGAAAACACACACGTGTGTGATAGTTATAGATTTGTCTCAAGCGAAGCGTTCTGTGTGTGCCCACAGATTATGAAACCTGACTGGATTCATGTGACCCAAACATGGCATTATAGACTGAGTGAACAAATGGAGCTCATGTGTTGCCTTCAGACAACGCCCATGATGTATTTATTTGTTTGCCGTAACTCTTTCTGAATGTCTACAGTGTACATGGTGCCCCTCACTGACTAACTGACAGGGAGTGTGAGAGTGGCGGTGTCAGCAGCAGGTGGATGGTTTGGGGTCTGTGGCCTCAGTGATAACCTAATCAGTCATCCCCCAGTCCTGAGTGAGCAACCCCAGCCCTGCTGCTCAGCATAAAAAAAAAGAAAATACACTGCTGCACTACTGCCTGGCATTTTAAATAAATGCCTTTGCTGAGGAAATGGTAACAAGTTGAATGTGTTTCTTTGCATTTAAGGATTATCCGTTGTGTTTTGCTGCAAAGATAAGTCTAATCAGTTACTAAGACGTGATCACAGATTTGATCAATACGACACAGTTGTCCCCGGCTCATTGAGTGGGATTACCTGGATACAAACAATCACAGTAGCACGGCATGTCTGAAAAGGAAATGTCTGCTCTACACAACTAAAGTATTGCTGACATCTACACAGAAAGCGTGCGGTAAAGTCAGTCAGTTTTGAGTTTTGAACAGTGGTGGAATGCACTTAATTTTCTGCTGCTTTACACTTCTACTGCACTACATAGTCACAATATGAATGTTTTACTTTTAACAAAACATACGATCAGCTAATGAAATATGATGCATTGTTGCAGCTTAAACCAACCAACAGTACATCAAGATCCAGCTCCAACATTAAAATGCTTCTTACATGTTTATGCTTCAGTAATATTTCTCACAGGGGCCATTCTGCTCCAGTATATTTTGCTGGTTTATACTTTCACCAATGCATGAAAATGACTCCATCGCTGTATGTGCATGCTCAGCTTTCTCCACTCTGTCTTTGGCCTCTTTGGGACGTCATGTCACATATCACCCATCATTACTCAGCAAGTTCTCTGCAGCCTCTGACCTTTGCATTCAGGCATGACAGTGGAAATTTTACACATGACAAAAAAAATCCCCCTTTTATGAGCATACAAACAGTGATGAGTAATAGCAAATACAAACATGAGCTTGTGTGTATGTGTGTTTGAACTTGTTGCTCATCAACTGGCAGTGCCAGCTTAAAAATAAAACCCAGGCATGAGTGTTGCACTTGAGTTGAATGCTTGTCACTTCTGCAGAATGGAGAATTTGCATACATGTACAATTACAGTGCCAGAGTGAAGCGCTGCCGGTACAAAGAGACTATTATACCTGAGCAGTGGAGGACAATAAAGCCACACAGGAGGCTTCACTTCATCTGTTCACTGGGCTGAACGGATGAAGTGAGAATTCAAATGACATAAACAAAACAGAAGCCTTCATGACTCCAACGGAATAAGTCACACATTTTTTTTATTTATTATTTTCTCTGTTGAGTTTCAATACGGTAATGTCAATTTTGCAAATACAAAACAGACCCCTGTAACACAAAATCTAACGATAATTTCACGTTATGAATAGTAGAGCAGAGAGATTAGGACTCAGCCATGGCAGTCAAATCACATTTGTGTTTGTATTTACAGAGACAATTCCCTTATCAGTGTGTTGATGTGTAAAGTGGTTTCATCTGACTGCAAACAAGCACTTGATCGAGATAATATCTACAGAGTTGGTGCTTCCCCCTAAAATACAGTGAAAATAAACAGAAACCCTCATTCACATAACGTAGAATCCAATGAGACACATATGTACAAATGCACACTGAAGGGAGGCGAGAGTGCTGCTTCGTAAACATGCACAGGAGCCTGTCTCGTCGTTTCACACCAGCGTGGGCATCATGCCGGTGTTGAGGTGGTGTGTGTACGGTAAGGAGGCGGAGGAGTGCAGGGCCGACGGCGTCGGGAGGAGGTGCGGCGCGTGGCTGTAGCTGAGGAGAGTCCCGGGGCCGAGGGAGAAGGGCCCGCCGCTGCCGTCCAGGGAGGCGGAGGGCTGAGTCATCTCCGAGTAGGACTCGAACGCGGCGGCCTTCTTGCTCTTCTTGTTCTTGTTGGACACTTTCCTGTTGCGCGTTTGAATGCCGTCCTTCTTCATGGTGAGGGGCCGGTTGACCTGGAGGAGACAGCGGGACCTCAGAGGTTTTATTCATGTGGGGCGAAATGTTGTGCAGCAGTTTGTAAGCTTTACCCAGATGCGTGACTCACATTGTGCAGCTTAAAGTAGAGTCCACACGCGTTACACACTGGCTCTCCATTGGCGTTGCGCCTCCACAGTGTTGTGGTGCTCGTGTGGCAGTTGGCGCACAGTGTACCTGCCCGCTTGCTGACAATCTGAAACACAGAGAGGACATCATCCGGGTTCTTTTGGCAATGATTTATTATTTGACGAATACTCCACGAAGCCAACATTGTGTGTGTGTGTGTGTGTGTGTGTGTGTGTGTGTGTCTCAGTGGGTCATACCAGTCTCTTCTTGGGTCGGATCAGGGGTCTGTTTTGGCCATTCATCTTGTGGTACAGTCCACAGGCGTTACACAGGTAGTGGCCAGTACCATCCCGACGCCACAGAGGGGTAGCCGTGGCTCCGCAGTTGACACACTCTCTGGCCTCTGTTCAAAATCAAAAAGTGCACAGTTGTTACAAAAGGTTTATTACAAGATGTTACATGTCCATGTAAAAAATGAAAATACATCAGGCAATATTTGTCTTTAAACATTGTTTTTACAACGACTCATGAGACAGTAAATATGGTAAAAGTTAATATCTCAAACTATCACCACATTTACTCCATTCATTTGCTCTTCTGGAGCTTTCAGTCATATCACATATCCATTTGTCTGAGCACTTTGCCTTCTCATCCATCTTGGCTTAAAAGTTCATTTTTGACCAAGAAAGTTTTTGGAAATTTTACCATCTACCTTTCTATGGTGAAGTGGGCAGCTCCATCTGCTGAGGGGGGTTATGTGATATGATCAAAAGGCCCAGAACAGCTCCTAAATGGACTTTGCGGTGAGATTGTTTTGTCAACTGCTGTTTCTGAGGTTAAGAATGAAGTTTCAGTCTTAATCATCTTTGTTTTCATTTATCATCAATCATTATAGACCTAAAAAAAATCAGAGTGGTAATCACCTGGAGTGGATATCCTCATCTTACTGTGGAGTTTAGGGGAGTATGAGGGGCTGATCCACGCTCCAGGGCTGGAGTAGAGGGCAGCGGAGTTGTACTCTTGTGGACCCGTCATGTAGGTGCTGTAGGGGCTCAGCATGTGTGGGTGGGAGTGTGGCGACGGAGTGTACACGCTCCCAGCAGCAGGGGTCAGATTCAGAAAATTGCTGCTGGCACCTGATCCCCCCAGCGGGCTCAGGCGCTCGGCCTTCAGGGCCTCCTGAAGCCGTGGGCTCTCCCTGCCCTCCCTGCACGGAGACGAATATCCGTCCCTGGGGGAGGTGAAGGAGGAGGTGATGCCGGGGGTGTAGAGGGAGGTCGGGGTGTGCGAGTGCAGCGGGGTCTTGGTGAGGGGGCTGCTGCTCCACGTGGAGGCCGGAGGGTTGTAGGGCGAGCTCAGGGAGTGGCCACTCGGCCCGTCCAGCAGCTGGAGGTTGCTGAGGAGGCTCGGTGAGGTGAACACCTGACGGACTTTTGGAAAAGTGGGACAGAACAGACAAAGTCAGATCATGATCCGGAGGGTGGATGAGAAGGTGGATTTGGTTGGTAAGCACTGACCCGAGCTGTGCCTGTAGGAGGAGGGTGCTCGGCTGTGGCTCGGGTTGGAGAAGAAGGAGGGCAGGCAGGTGTAGTCTGTGTCCTGGCTGGAGAAGAAGGCCTCTCCATCTTCCCCTGAAGGCAGCAGGCCGGGCTCAGAGGAGAAACCGCCCAGCGGGTCCGAGCTGAGCAGAGCCGGAGACACCCAGGTGGACTGCTCGGATGAATCCTCCATGCTGACACAAAAGAAACCTCAAGCTGTAGCACTACCGTAGCGGGGATGTGAGAAATCTACATTGCTTTTGACATTTGTGTCAAATGCATCCACTCAAGATCATTTTTCAGAAACTGATTCAGTATTTTTGCTACCACATTTAAGTCTGATTTACTGTAACTTTGATTGAAGCAGATGCATCCACCACACTCTTCACATCATAACAACCAGTGAAACTTGAAGTTATCAGGGACAAGGTCTCTCGATAGCAGTCTTCTTCAAACTTCCTTTTCTAGGATCCTCATTTGACTGTGGCTGAAAGTAAAGACTAAAAATAAATGGGTCTATAATTGCAGAGATGCAGCCTGTGACCAAACAGTTACTAAGTGGCCTGTCTACAATAGGTGTGACAGTTAGAAGAATGCAAAAAATATGCCCTCAGGGACGCCCCCCCCCCCCCCCCCAGGTGGACAAACAGCACAACATTCCAACTAAAAAAAACAACAACTGAGTCATGTTTACAGGCAGATTTTCTGAGTGAGAGTGTCAGCAGCAAACCTCTGACACACTGCTCAGGAGATTATGGAACATTTTCACACCAGTCTTGGTGGGTTTTTTTGGACGATTTTTCTGTTTTTATTCAAGAATAACTTGTGATACAATTTTTAGTCCTTGAGATGAAAAGCCCATTTGCTGCCCTTTTAGAAAAACAAAAATCCCACAATGACTGCTTTGAGAAAAAAGTTGTGAAATTGAAAAAATAAAATGAAAGCGCAGAATGTTGAATCAGTATTATAAGTATTGCAGTAACAGACGAGGCCGCGCTCGCTCGCCGTATCTTTAGAGGAAAGAGAAGAGGAAAGAGAAGGGGCTGATAGTGTCTGATAAAGTCTGAGAAAATCTGATAGACGGCGTTATTATAATGCTAAATATATCCATGAGATCCAGCGACACAGCGTGACCCTAATCTCATCTGATTAATAGAAATCTGTTGGACTAGAAATGTGAAAAACACAGCAGAGCGAGACATGAGCATGTTGTGGAGAGACGATCAAGTTAGATTGCACTGAGCAATAAACTCATTTAGAGAGATTTAATCATTTGAAACTAGACTGCTTTTCAGATATAAGCCTTGCACAAGAGCATGGTTAATTAGCTTTAGGTCTAATTACTGATTATTATCTGAATTGAAAGATTAACAAGTAGCCATTTAGTACAGTTATTTATACATACATTAAAATAATTAATATTTAATTGCAAATTCATTTAACCCCAAGTCACCTAAAAGCATGGTGATGACTCATGGCATTCATGGTGATATGCTGAAGGAAATAATATTACAAAACAAAACAAAACACTTAGGTTTAAGAGAAACTGTCCACCTCACTGAGAAGGAAACAGAATCTGTGTCCTCACCTCTCATATCTCTACAAGTCACAGTCAATCAAGCAATGAATGGCCTGAGGTGATATTAAAGCTCGCCAGGGAACGTTTCAAATGCATTGAATATGCTTCCATGAGCCAGATAGTCTTCATTCATTGTATACAGGTGTCTACTGGAAAACAGACCAACAGGAGACAGAGAGCCGAGGTTGGGGGGGGGGGGGGGGGGGGTCACCTTACCTGAGTGGATGTCACAGATGAGCAGGGTTCAGCGGCAGGAGGCCGAGGGTTCAAGTTAGGCGGCCAGGTGGATAGTGGCACAGCTACGAGTCAGTACGGGCTGATGGCTACAAGAGCTACTTCTCCAACCAGCAGCGAAGTTTAGGGCTAAGAGACAGTCCGTGGGAGGGGTTGGGGACAACTTTTTGAAAGACACACCTCTTTGGACCAGAGAGAGAGAGAGAAAAAAAAAACTTGTATGAGGGCAGATGCAACCTATTTACAACTCTGAATGTAAAGTCAGGTCTGACTGTGTCATTTATCTACAAACAGAACAAATCATGTTGGTCTTATCTGGAAGACTTTTGGCATCTGGAGCAAGGAAAGGTGAAGGTGCCAGCTTTAAATCGTGGTTCTTCCGTTCCTCCTTTATGTGTTGATAACATGTTTGTATCTCTGATGATTGATGCACCACATATAAAAAGCACATCTGGGCCGAAGCTATTATGAAACAAGCAGTTATAGCTGATAGATAGAAATACACACATACATGTACATAATATCACACAGCTGTTCCGGGCAGGGCCGGTGCTTTTTGTCTGTTGATGAAATGTCCATACGGCCCCCTGATAAGGCTGAGCCCGCATGGAAAAGAGTCGGACAGACATTTGAACAAAGCAAATATAAAATGCAAAGACCCAATTTCTTTGTGGTCCCTGTGAAGCTTGAGAGTGGAACACAGTAATGCAAATCGGGAGAAGAGCTGCAATCATAGTTGGAGGGGGGGAGATATGGTCAGGACACAGCCTGGCTGCGCACAAGCCCGACACTGTCACAGTCATTTGATAGTCAAAGCAGCTCCCCAACTTTCCTCTCTCTTTGTTCACTTACAGTTTTCAGGGAAATCAGGGGAGAAAAACAGTTAGGAAGAATTGAGGCCTATTTTTTTTATTTGCAACACTGGGCCTTCTCTTCTGCCACTTATGAACCAGCATCCTCACAAGGAAGTGAGGAAATTTATTGTACTTAAGTTTATCCCCCTTTTTTCTCCACACAAATGCACCATGCAGAGTTTCCTTTTAGGGACAATAACATCAAATAGATAAACTGTAGCATTCAGTTAGGGACAGATGCAAATCAAAATATAGGTCGTGGTAGCTGCGGCACAAAGTTGCAACTGAGTCACAGATTTCCCTAAACCTTTCACTCTTTCTACAGTTGCCTGGCGTGAAATTCTGACCAGGTGGGTGTCAGGAAGCACAGTGCCATACTGAAACCTCCTCTTCATAGCAAACAGTATATGGGCAAGACTTCATTTTTCCTCAGTATTTCTAAAGTCGGGGTCCCATTTTAAACTTTTATTCATTCTGGTTGATGTATTTACTGCATGACCGCGAGGAGGCTGTTGGCAGCAAAATATTAAATACTAAATATTATTGTAGGCATTTGTGCCTTAATTAGAAAGACAGACTATTGAAAGGTGTCAGTAAATGACAGGACAGAGATGGGAGATAGCCCTTATGCCACTGCGACATCCCTAATATTGTTTATTTTCCATGCTGGTTTATGGAAAAGGCCTAAAGTTCGCAGGTAAAGTGAATTAAAAACTCCAAATTGCCTGTATGTGTCTGGCAGACTGGCAACCTGTGTGATATGTAGCCTGCTGCCTCTCGCCCAGTGCATGCTGGGTAGACTCCAGCCTGCCATGACCCCAAACAGGATCAGTGGAGATGTATGGAAAGGTTGGTGATGCTCATTTATTGTGTTATCTACTTAAGTTCAACCTTTTTTTTGCTCCACACAAATTCATTTGCCTCCGTGCGGAGTTTCCTTTTACGGACAATAATACCAAAGTTGAATGGGAATCGGAGCTCATCGGTCTGCGTGAATGAGAGTGATATTCTGAGAGGAAGAGTGAAATGTGGCAGTGTGGACAGCTGGGCAGGGATGTGGCTGCTGCCGCTGTGAGAGCGGGCTGCTCTGCCCTGATAAGAGGTTATCAAGATGAAAGGAGGAGGCCAGGAATTACAGGCCCGCCGCTCACTGTCACCCAGCAGCACAGACACACACAGACCTACAGGACATTGCAGCATGTCCGTGGTCGTGCCATGTAACTCATAAGCCTGCATACGCACATGCATAGGCCGACACGCATACACACACAAACACGCCTGCTCTTGTTGACAGTATCTCGACAGAAGCAGTTGGAGCTGACACTGGAACGTCTTGTTGGGCAGTTGGGAGGTTGTGTGTGGCCGGCTGTAGCCGAGTGACGGATGGTGTTGTCTGTCACTAGTGGACTTTGGGGACAGCTTTCTAATTCCCAAGAAACAGGCTTCTGTGTAGGCGGTGGTCTTATCTCTGCCACGCAGGGCTGCAGAGACATACCCAGGAGGACTCTCTCTCTCTCTCTCTCTCTCTCTCTCTCTCACACACACACACACTGTCCTCTCCGTCTTCTTCTGCAGTTTTACCCCTTCTTCTCATCAGTTACTCACATTTTTAGTCAACAAAGAATTGCTCGTATCCATGTGGCTTTCTTGGCACACACACCTCTGATGTGCACGTGATGTTTTGTGTATCAGGCAGCGTATGAGTGTGTGTGAGTGTGTGTGTGTGTCTCTGCAGTGACTCACAAAGTCAGGTGGTCAAAGTCTGAAATGTCATAGCTTTTTATGTTGCTCCTTTTGTGTAATTTGTGTATTCTGCTGCTCCTCTGACAGTCTCAACAGGACACACATATGCAAAAGCATTACCTCAGTGTAGGTAACTGTAATTTCTTTTCCCTATTTTTGACTTTCATATTGATTTGTTTTCATTGTTTTGTTTAGCTGAACTTAAGTGTTTTGTTGATAGAATTTTCATATTTTTCTCTTTACTTTTCACCCACCTAAGACCATTATTTGTACAGAATCAGAATCTGATGTTATGTATAATGTATTATATCTCTTTATGTCCATGTCTGTGATTGTCAATAGTAATCTCTTGTATAATCCACCCCCCCCCCCCTTAAGTAGCTGTTAAAATAATCTTATTCCACTTTACATGCACCATTTTATACACATTTCTCCTAAATTCATCCTGTCACATTTGGCATCTTTGAAAAGTTTGGGATCTCCACAAGAATTTAAAATAAAGTTCTATGGGTTTCAACAACATTTGAACTGAGTTTGTAATGGCTGCTATAGGATTTTATTGTGAATTCAATTGTTAAACCTACAATAATTTCATATACATTATAGTAATATTGCGTTTTATTGTGATATGTGTGTTACACTGTTGATTTAAAAGAAATGTACATGTATTTTATGTATTAATTTAAGAATGTTACTTTTTTTGCCCATTCATAAAGGGCATCTTTTAAAGCATTAAATAACACATGGCTTCACATGCAGTGGAAAAACACCTGGCGGCTCAAACGGAAGGGAAATCCTGGAAGAAAGGTGAACCACCTGAGGCCTACACTGCCCCCCAGTGGCGAATAAAGAAATGGTCCAATATCATTTACAGCAGAAAGTACATTTTTAAAATAAATCTAAATGACTATTTTACAGTGAAGTTACAGATTACAAGCACATCGTGTTTTTTTCATTCATTCATTTATTTATTATCTGCTATTTATATTTGTCAGCTACGTGCCAACCAGACAAAGCAGCTGCCATATGGTGCCTTCAAAGGCTGCTTAAAATACTGTAATTACAAACGGAGTGAACACGAACGACGAAGCAAAGTGACACCTGTAAAAGTTCAGATAGCTCTGCACACTTTGATCTCATTAATTAGCCACCAAAATGCTACGTTAACAGTTAAATGAATAAAATCTAAATAATATATATATATATATATATATATCCTGGCTACGGCCCTGAGTAAAAAAAACTAAGGCAAAATTACGAGGAGCGCTTGAAGGCAGCAGCAGCGGCAGCAGGAGCTCCGGGGGAAACAAACCTCAGCAGACGGTGAACATGACCGCAGGCAAAAGTCCGGTTACACTGAAATTAATCCTCATAGGAAGCTCCGGGTAACGTCGACCAGCTTCTTTTTAAAACTCTTATTTCAGCTATTGTAAAGTTTTGATTTGCTGCTCCGTCGACAGTTGTTTCACTTTCATTTTGCTAACTTACTCTTTGATTTACTGTGAGACGGAGGTGGACATCTTAATGAAGTGTCACACTTTGTGGTCAACGGAACAATATAAACATAGATAAAACGGATTGAAGGTGACTGCTAAATGTCTCTGAGAGATTTGAGTGTGTTGTACCTTTGCTTGGTGTGTGTGTGTGTGTGTGTGTGTGTTTGCACAGGGTGGGAAAATCCTCCTTCACGAACAGGTATGTGAATCACCGCTTCACCAGCATGTACCGGGCCACTATAGGGACTGACTTCCTGTCCAAGACAGTCCACATAGACGGGGACACAGTCATCCTGCAGGTAGGTCCTCAGTCCACCTGCCCAGCCACAGTGAAGCACCACCACACGGTCCACATAAGACACAAAAGACATACATCCTCAGTGTTGTGTCCCCCTCAGATCTGGGACACCGCGGGCACAGAGAGGTTCCAGTCTCTGGGCACACATCTGTACAGAGGGGCCCACTGCTGCATGCTGGTGTTCGATGTCACGTCCAGGGCTAGTTTCTCCGCCCTGGAGGGGTGCAGGAAGGAGTTCCTGATCCAGGGCGAGCCTCAGGACCCGTCTGACTTCCCCTTCATTGTGCTGGGCAACAAGACTGACCTGAGCGACCGGGAGGTCAGTGAAGGCGCCATATATCCTGTAATAAAGTATCTCAGCACTTCTTGATATGGAAGGGTGAAATGACACATATGACACATATATTTTTCACTATTTTCTGGCACTGTACAGATGAGCAGATTGATCAGTTCATTGAGAAAATGGTTTGCAGATTGATCTATAATGAAAATAATCGTTGCAGCCCTAGTCACAGCCCGCATGGCATCCAGGTAATAACCATTTTTAAATCAATACACCCAACTAACTAATCCTGTACTTTCTGTTTTGTGACAGCTCTATTACAAGTTGACTGAAGTACAAAGTAAATGTCACAGACTGTGATCTGTAATTCTTGCTGTTCCTAAAGCAGTCGAGTGTAATGCTTAGCTTTTAGAATGAACCTGAAAATGTACATGATGGAGCTCACTGCTTTTCACCACCAACCAACACTTGTTATAAAACCAGATTTGTCTTCCATTTTACCCCACAGGATGTGCCGTCTGCTGTCAGCACTGTCTGATGTTTTCCTGCTATGATTAGATGGTTGTCTTTCCCCGCAGGTGTCTGGCAGGCAGGCCCTGCAGTGGTGTGAAGAGATCGGAGCAGAATACTTTGAAGGCAGCGCCAAAGAGGATCTGGATGTGGAGAAGCCGTTCCTGAGAGCGGCCCGGAGCGGCTTACAACAGGTGATTCAATCAGTTTTGTTTTTTAATATTCGTAGCAAAAAAAAAAAAAAAAAAGATGCAACATCTCTCTTATGTTTAACATGTTTATTTTTTGATGATAAAAGATACATTACTCCCTACAGTACAAAAAACACACATTGGAAAATACAGGACATTTCCAGATAACCTGCAAACAGCCGAGAGAAACTCGCAACACCTGTGAGTGCTGAGAGCAGCACTCGTCCCAGCGTGGGAGGGAAAGTTCAGAGAGACCTCGGCACTGCTGATGATGACCTATCTAACGAGGGTGCAAAAATAGTGACCCAGCAAAGGTACTGTGGAAGGAAAGGACACAATTGTATACCACATGGAGAGAGGAACAAACTCATTAAATGTTTTTTCTTTTTTCTTTTTTTTGTTGAGAACCTTCAGCTTATGGTCTAACTTAAGGCATCACTACTAAAATACACTGCTTTTTTGCATGCATGTCTAGTTTTGTTCAACAGACACACTGACACGCACAAAAATTATGAATGCATATGAAGAGAAAGTTCATTTCTAGAAAGAAAAAAAAAAAAAAAAAAAAGAAAATCGGGAGAAACCACAAAACGGAGGCCAAAAGCGCCGGCCGGAGAAAAGGCGGCAAGCGGAAACCTCGGCTCTGATCCTCCTGGCCGTTACCATCACAACTGAAACCGCCCTTACAAAGTAGATATACACTCATGTCCAGTCAGAAACCTCCTCCCTGTACAGGTTTGTATTGTAATGAACCTAGCAGTGATTCAGACTCCTACAGTGAATCAGCTTGACAGAAGCAAATTAGAACAATCAGGGAGACTATATATATTTATATATATATATTTGTTTCTTTTATAAGTAAAGACACAAAAGGCAATCAAGAGATGACCAACATGTAAAAACTGTTTGTTACAGGTAATTATATAAAAGGCCAAGATGTTTTTTTTTTGTTTGTGTTTTATTCTTGCTCTATGAACGAACTAATTTACAGGTGAGTACACTCCGGCTATGTAAGCTTTCTTCCCAAGACATCCCCCATTCAAAAAGACATACGGGTTTACACGTCACAGTTAGCTCGCACACCATCTGTAGTCGGAAATACAGAGCCGTGGAAGGAAAAAAAATTAAAATTTATTAAATGGATTCACATACATCAATAGGATAGGGAAAAATATGTCTACTAATATAATTTTGCCATTCTAAAAATTAAAGAAGAGGTGAGACACCACATTCATGAGCATAAAAAAGCGTAGGACAACTGATCGGGATATTTGGGGGGAAAGGTATGAAAAGATCTGATGTTATTTTTTCCTCATACCCACGTGAAATTCCATGTTTGGCAAACAAAGCGACACAAGCACTGAGTAGTAAACAAAGTCAAAACTCTCCTCTCCCTGGGTCCACTTCAAAGTTCCCTTCAGTCCTATAACCTCTGCGGTTCTACTTGGAACAAATACAAAAGTCTTTCTCTCTTTCATTACCATCTGTTAACAACATACAACCAAACTGAATGAAGATTTTCTTTTTAAAAATATAGTGGCAACCTCAACACAGCCACCCATCTTCCCACAAACACAAACTATGGGGATGAACAACAGTTAAAAAAAGTGATGTCTTTAAAAATGCACACAACATACATACACACAGGAGAAGAAAAAAAAAAAAAGCTTAAAAAATACAAAAATAAACTACACAAAAGATCTTCTGCGTCATTGCTTGCTAATTTTTTGGGAAGATTTTTGAAGATTTTTTGTGTGTGTGTGTGTGTGTGTGTGTGTGTGCTGCAAGTCTCAGTCCTAGCAAAGTCATTCATTCTCTACAAATCTCTTCCTTTGTCGTTCTCTTTTTGTCCACTTTGAAGTGTCGGCCACCAGTCCTCATCTCGGGTGTTAGAAGCGCACAGTGATGACATTACCAGGAGACTGGAGTCCAGTACGATGACTATAGACTTGGTTCTTGATGAAGCAAATTTGTTTTGAGCAAAAAAAGAAAAAAAAATTGATGTCCTCTTTCTTTGAGGACAAGTGCTTTATTTGTTGCCATACCGATTTTTTCCTCTCGTCTAAACTAATGCCTCCACAGCCTTTTTCAACACTGTACATCATTTCATGTAGTCTCTCTCTACATCCCCCCCCAGGATTCACAAAACAAAGACAAAAAAAGGTAACATGGCGCTCAGGCTGGCTCCCAGTTTGTGAAAGATGTAAATGCTTCTCTATACTGCTCAACTACTGAAACAAGCCAAAAATAGATGTTAAACGATGGAAGGGGATGTGACTGAAAAAGATAATGTGCTTCTAAGTTTGTGTTGCTCTAAAAATAGTACAACCAACAGAACGAGGAGGAAGGAGGGGTTTTTATCTACAGAAACATCTCTCAGAGTGACTTTCATCTTGGCTTCATACGGTTGTTCTGCCTCCACTGCTGTCTTGATCTGAGACTTGAGGGTGGAGGATGAGATTAGGATGAAGATGAGGAGGGGTGAGGGTCAGTCTTCCTGATAAAAAGGACAGCGAGTTGAAAAAGGACAAAAGACTGGGAGGGGGGGTGGGGGTGGGGGGGGGTCTCTGGGCAACCTCACTGGTCCGTCCTTGCTTTCTTTGGACCAGTAGCCTTACTGTAAGAGCACACATAAAACCAGAATAAGTACTGCACGTTTTATTCATCAGTGCCATGTTAATGTCCAGCCTGTGTGCACAGTATCAAACAGGATCACTGTACTTACGTATCAGGAGAGGTGCCTGGTCTTTTGGGGGCCGGTTTTGCAGAGGCGGCGTCTTTGCCGGATTCTACAAAGCAGAAAAATGCTTAAAATATACCTCTTCATCCATGAACGAACTGCTCACTGAACTTGCAGAAGAATATGAGTTTGTGAATCTCTGTGCTCACCTTGTAGCCATCGAACTTGGGTGGCAGGACCGTAGCCCTTCTCATTGCGGGCGGCGATGCGGAAGATGATGGCTGGCTTGGTGGTGTAGTCGATGTGGGCGTTGGAGAGGCTCGACGACTGCACCAAGCAAGAGGGGTTGGGTCCACAGTACACGCGCATGAAGGCTAGCTGTGCCGGGGTGGAGGCCTTGGCTTCGGCCGTCTGGTTGCTCTGGATGGCCAGGTACACGGAGTACTCGATGATCTTCCCTGATGTCACCGAGGGGGGCTCCCAGGTCAGGTGGGCACCATCCGGGCTCTGCAGAGGGACAGCGGACAAATACTACTCAGTGCCTGAAAGCATGGCTCACAAAATAAGAAGAAAACGGGAGAGAGCTTCATACTGGTGACTTTACCTTGCTGATTTTGATGGCGCAAGGTGCCCCTGGGAAGCCTGGTAGGCAAGTCTTGAAAGCAGATATCTCTGAGAAAGCTCCACGACCACAAGCGTTGATTCCAGCAACACGGAACTTGTAAGCTGTTCCAGGCTGCAGCTCCATTTTCTTCATCTGGCTGTAGTCTGGCATGATGCCAGAGTCATCCTACCAAAGACAAAACAGCGATAAGAGACAGAGCACGCCAACGGACAGTCATCTAAGCATGAAAAAAGCCTCCTGAGACACTTACATCTCCGTGAGAATCATCTGCTGGCACATAGAAGTGGGTGACAACCATATTTGTCACTTTAACAATTCCAACATCAAACCACTGGTTCTCTTTCTTTACAACAGGCTTCACTGGGGTTGGCTGAGGACCTTGCTTCTGTAAGAAAACAAAATAATACACAGTCATATTTCTTCCCTCTTTCACCTAGCTGAACCAGCCAAATGTTCATTAATACTACAATGCCTCACCTCTCCCTCGATGCCATTGGCGACCTCTGCGAGTGCGGCTGCTGCTTGCAGCTTGGCTGGACTTGCCACCGCTACAGAGGGTGCAAATGTGCTTGATGGAGCAAGTGCTGCAGAGTGAAAGGAACAATACCAAAAGGTCAATCTATTGTGCAAAAACATCCAAAGTAACTATCAAAAAAAAAAAAGCTAAAAGCTCTTACTCTCAGCAGTGGTTCGTGGCAGCAGTGACGCCACAGCACTGGTGACTGCGGCGGCCATCTCATTGTGTCCGTTGCTCTCAACAGAGGGGTCGTTGAGGCTGTCAGCAGGGGCGAGGCCCTCAGTGGGCAAGCTGGTGTCCACGGAGGCCTGCTGTGCAGCAGCCTGGGCCTCCTGCAGCTGCTGCTGCTGTTGGACCAGCGCTGCCAGCTCCTGCTGGGTCAGCATGATGGGGATGTTGGTGGGTTGCTGGCTCTCTCCAGTGGAATCGCCCTCATCTGTAAACACAAAATATTTAAGAATTCATACAAACTACAACCATGACAGTATCATGAGAAACTGTAAAATGGTGGAGGCTGCAGTAGTTACAAAGATAGAGCCAACTGCTGACGAACTGCTGTTGTTCATTTGTTCCCCACTTAACTACAGCCAGACCCTGATCTACCATGCTACGGTTCAAAATCAAAGCAAAAAAAAGTGTGTAGAGGAATCTGACAATGCAAGACTACTGAACTCACTCATTACGGCTTGCTGAGCTGCCTGGAGGACAGCCTGGATAGCGAGAGCCTGGGCCTCTTCGGTTGCTGCTGCCTGGGCAGCGGCCTCTGCCGCTGCAGTCACAGCCAGCTCCTCGTCCGACAGCCCCGTCACCATGAGCGTGGCTCCCTGACCCTCAGACATCAGCTCTGAGGGCAGATTCAAGGCTGTCGCTGCAGCTGCTTCTCCCTGAAAGACCACATTACAAGTCATATACACACCTAAAGTATCTTTGATTGAAAGGAGTAAAAATGTCAAGTCAATGCTGGCTTTGTGTGACATTATCCTGAGTGTACCTCTGCTTGTGTCTCCATAGCGGTGGCTCCCTCCTCTGCAGGTGCAGCTTCCGCTGATGCCGTCTCATCTGTTTGCATGGGTTCCTCTGTGGAGCTGGCAGCAGTACTCGCACCCTCTGCGATTGATGAGATTGACTGGAGAGAAACAAATAATACAGATTGGTCTCACATAATGCCATCAGACTCAGACATAGAGCTGACAACATTATTTGCAAATTCTGCCAGTAAATGAATGCATGTCTTACAGGTACAGAGGGTCCGGGGGCTGGTGTAGACTGAGTGACAGTAGTGATGGCCCTGCCCTGGGTGGTGGTAACTATGCCAGTTGCTGCAGTGGTGGAGGCCGCTTCTGTGCTGCTGGTACCTTCTGCTCCCTCCTCTGTCTGCTGGGCTGCTGACAGACACAGAAACATCATTTAGGTTTGACTCGTATCAATAAACTCATGCAACACAAGCAATCTACCATGTGGCAAATCAGCGCTTCTGGACATGAAACTATTTGTTCTGTTTCTGTTACAAGGGCAAGAACAAATTATGAGATAAAAGACCTTGAAATTCTATCAGGAATTCAGCAGGATTTATTACTTCAGGCAGTTAAATGGGTTGTTAATAATAACAAAAAAGGAATTGTATCATCGTGAGCTGACACAGTTGCAGTGTATGTGGTTGTACCTGTGCCTTCGCCTGTCTCCATGTTGCAGGTGGCAGTTGTGGCTGTGTTGGTGGTCCCAGTCTCGTGAGTTTCACAGGGCGGGTTGGAGCAAACCCTCTGGACCAGGCCTGTCGTTGTGCTGGTCTGGTCGCCTCCCATGCTGGAGGTGGCTGTGGACGGGGTGCTGGTGGTCCCAGTCTCATGTGTTTCACAGGGTGGGTTGGAGCAAACCCTCTGGACCAGGCCTGTCGCCGTGCTGGTCTGGTCGCTTCCCATGCTGGAAGTGGTTGTGGACGGGGTGTTGGTGGTCCCAGTCTCGTGTGTTTCGCAAGGTGGGTTGGAGCACACCCTCTGCGGGGTGCCCGTCTGGCCTGTGTTCATGTTAGATGATGCCTGGGTGGCTGTGTTGGTGGTGCCTGTCACGTGGGTCTCACAGGGTGGGTTGGAGCACACCTTCTGGACTCCTCCCATGTTAGCCGATGCTGTGGTGGACGTGTTAGTTGTCCCCGTTTCATGGGTCTCACATGGGGGGTTGGAACACATACGCAGCGCAGACATGTTTGAAGATGCAGTTGTGGCTGTGTTGGTGGTGCCTGTTTCATGGGTCTCACAGGGCGGGTTGGAGCACACCTGTCCTGCTCCAATTGTAGCAGAGGAGGTGGTAGCCGTGTTGGTGGTTCCGGTCTCGTGGGTCTCGCACGGCGGGTTGGAGCACACCTGTCCTGCTCCAATTGTAGCAGAGGAGGTGGTGGCCGTGTTGGTGGTTCCTGTCTCATGGGTCTCGCAGGGCGGGTTGGAGCAGACCAGGGTGACAGTCCCAGAGCCCTCTCCAGCTGCTCCGGCCTCAGTGGAGCTGGGCTGCTCAGAGGTTGGTGAAGCCAGGATGGACACCGGTAGATCCTGCACTGGTTGAGCTTCAACACCACTGGGGGTTGTGATCAGAGTCACCTGGGTGGGCTGGTTCTAGGCAGAAGACAGTAAAGCAGTTTCAGTCATCTTTAAGTCATCCAGCATGTTTCATATTCTCTCTCTCTAGCTCTTATCACATTGTGTTTCAGAGGCAATAGGCTATGAAACACAATGTGAAACTTTGCAGTCTTTTTCTTACGTTGTAGTTTAATGTACTCGTGACTAAAATGCAAAATACAACCTGAGGGACAACGATCTGCAGGCGCTTACCTGCACAGTCATGGTAGAGGAGGGCAGTGCGGAGGCAGAAGTCAGGCTGGTCTGAGCAGCTGACACAGTTATGGCAGATGGGCTAATGACCTGGCTGGACAGGGTAGCGATGGTTCCCAGTGTGGTGATGGGGGTGACCAGAGAGGCGTTGGAACTGTCCACCGTGGCTCCTGCCAGGCTACTTGAGACTGTACCAGTGACTGTGCCAAGAGTGGTGACACCTGGAAAGAAAGAAAAGTGGCATTAAAAGATGGAAACCAAAAGGATCCAGAGTACACTGAACAAAATCTGTAATAAGATATAAATGTCATCCAACAATAAACAATTGAAAACAAATCACAAGAACTTATTCTTACCAGTAGTCCCCTTGACAACCAGAGTGGTGACAGTGGGCTTAACGGCAGACACCGTCACTGGTGTAACAAGTCGTACACCACCCACTGTGCTCATGGGCACAGTGCGCAAGATAGTGCCGGGCTGCCCAGGAGCACCCTTCAAAACCACCTAGAGACACATAATTCAGAATTAGTCTCCTCGGACACAACATAAAAGGGCAGCACAACAAAGATATCTCTAAAGACACAATTTCACAAACTATCAGTTTACCTGTGTCAGTCCCTGTTGGCCAGCTGCAGTGGCAAGTTTGGGCACTGCAGTGATGATTTTACCAGGAGTTCCAGTAGTCATCACCTTCGTGGTCAGGATTGTGATGGGCGTTTTCATGCCTGCACTGCTTGTTACACCTGCAAAGACAAAAGACATAAATTTTCATCCGATTATGTCAACTCAAGACACACGACCCCGATACCAGACCTTGGTTAAAAATAATCAAATAATTTGATCCAGATGTTCATCTGATGCAGATTTTCTTTCAACTCCATACTGAAATGTGCGGGCTGTTATGTAGTTGTGACACGGTTGAGTGAGTTAAGACCTGTGGCTCCAGGCTGGGTCATGATGGCCGACATGGGGATGGTCTTAATGATGGTGGTGCCCTGCTTAGTGGTGGTAGGAGAGACGCCGCTGATGTTGAGGATAGTGGGCTTGTTTCCTGTGCCTCCTGCCTGGGAAGTGGTGATGATGGTTGTGGGCTTGCCATCTGCGGAGGTCACCAGCTTCAGGATGGTGCCAGCTGGGAGGGGACCCTTCGTCTGGGGAGAGAGGCACACTTTATGCAAACCATTTGGAGAAAGACAGCTGGTGCCTGTCTCAGGAGTTTTAAGCTACCTCCTGTTTTTTTTTCCTGCACTCATGCAGATAGCTGACCTGTATGATCTGTGTGAGAGGGTTAGTGGAAGCCTGGCCTGTTACAGCTGATGTCTGCACTGGCTTGGTTTGTACCACAGACATCATCTTGCCAAGGTTGGAGATCTGCCGACATAGGAGAGAGGCTTAAGTTCATGAGTCACCAGAAAACATCGGGACAGCACAGGGAGTTCAGTGGGAAGGTGGACCACCAAACTGGTGGCTCTATGAATCATTTCAGCTCTAACTGACCCGACAGTCATGCAGATCACTAACATCATGCACCCTGTTTTTATAGTAGAGTTCTCTAACAGTCACTGTAGGCCAACCTTTACTCCCTCCCCCACTGACTCAAGCTCAGTGCATTGTCATCATCTTGTGACAAGACATAAAAAACAAAATGCACACATCCTGTGTGAAAAAGCAATTTACAGAACCCATGATTTACAGCATGCGTGTGAAAGCACCAAAGGGTGCTCTCAGAGTGTCAACGTTTCACTATTACATTGTGCTACAGAATCTCCAGATTCCTGTTTTCCTTACCAGAGTGCCACTGCTACCCATGGTGAGGGGACTCTTGACCAGAGTGATGGTCTTGGTGACTCCTCCGACCACAGTGGTTACCACCTGGGCCTGCTGAGCCACTGTGACCGCACCAGACTTGTGCACAGTGATGATGGGTCTGGTGGTGGTGGGAGAGGATGCAGTTGCTGTGCCCACCTGGGCTGCAGCAGTTTTCAGCATCCGGGTGGCCGGGTTACTGACCTGCAAGCACAACATTATTTTAAGAATTGACCTGTGACAGACAGAATGCGCACTTTGTTAGAAATGAGAATGTGATCTGTACCATGACTGGAGAAGCCACTTTCATTGTGGTTGTGCCAGGGGAAACGGCTACTGTTTTGAGAATGGTGGCACCTGCAGGAACATTGAGGACAGTGCCTGCAGAGGAGGGCGGGATCTTCTGTGTCGCTGCAGCAGCTGCAGCTAAAGCTGCCATGCCACTCATCTGAGGGCTACTGCCAATTGGCTGAAAACAGAAAAAGTAAACAATTGTTGAACACATTTGCTCATCTGACGGATATATGAGGCTAAATTTGACTTAAACATGATAAAAATGCAGCGCAAAACTGCTCATACCGATCCTTGGGTGGTCTGGGCAGGCACTACCATTCGGACACCTGGAGGAAGGGATGTCACAGTGACGGGGGATTTCCCAGGCTGGCTGGGGCGGACTGTAACAACAGATGCGCCTGTGGCAGACTGTTGAGCTGCAACCTTCAAAACAGCTGTAAAATAAGGGATTATTAGACTTCATGTGCAGTGGTTTTGCAGTTGTTGAGCTTCCTGGTTTGGTGATAACAATCGATATGGAAGAGTTGGAAAAGAGGAATCACTGGTCACTTGTGTAATACCTGTCTGTGGTAGACTCTGAGCAGAGGGTGCTGCAGCAGCCGGTGCGGGGCTCTTTGGAGAGTTCACAGGCAGCGAGGGGGTTGCACTCATGATTGGTGAGGCTGCAGCTGGAGTTGCAGGGATGTCATATTTCTGCAGCTGCAGTAAGTAGGTGTCAGCAGTGGAGACGGCGCCCCAGCTCACCTCCAGAGAGTTTGTGTTGGCACGGACTAACTGCACCCTGGCAGGGGCGTGTGGCCGCTCTGGGGGGGGGTTTGGAGGACATGAAATTTAACAACAATGACACTACTTGACAACCTGAGACACTTTAGTCACTTTAAATGACATTGTTACAGCACACCTACCTGTTTCCAGATACCAGAGGTCTTTACAACAGACTTGGTTGTTCCAAGCTTTACGATAGCCGTCGCGGCCACTCCAAACATATAGTCTGGAATTGATGGCCACAGCACAGTGGCCAGCACGGGCCCTGGGGATGTTGTCTTCAAGAGTATCCATCAACACTGTCTCCCAACACATGGTGTCTACACACAAACATATGGTACAAAAATGAACATCAGTGAAGCCCATTTTACTCAAACTTTTTAAAGTAAGATCTAGTATAATAAATACAGAGTTCCACAAACCAAGATTTAGGCAGGCAAGAGTGTTTGTGCACTTCCACTCCTTCTCATGTGTGGCCACTTTGACATCATCCATTACCAAAGGAACCCATCCTCCAAAAACATACATCCTGCACATTGAGAAAATGAAAACACAGTGAGATGTTGCTGCCAAGCATAACTGTTTCTCTATTGGGAATTCAAACATGACTAAATACAACATTCAATATGTTATTGTGTCCGTGCAGCGGTTGTCTCACTTGTTTGTGATGGTGGTGGCAGAGTGAAGACTTCTGGGGAGCGGTGCTGTCCCGTTTACTGATGGTTTGTTCCATGTCAGGGTGTCTGGAGACAATGACCAGGCAGTAGGATGTTATACAATGTAATCTGACATGCAACCAGATGAATTAAAGCACCACAGCTGAGGCCAATTCACACATCAATACTGACTTTTTATGCTGTCATTTTTCCATTTACACTTTTAGAAACCCACCAATATCAAGTGTCCACAGATCTCCAAGACGACAACCACTCATCCCTCCATAGATTATGAGGCGAGATTTCCTGCTCGTCTTTTCTGTGTATACCACAGCAGTGTGGCTCTCACGAGGAGGAGGCAGAACTCCATACGTGATTGGAATATCCCATCCAACCACGCTGGAACCTGCACGAAGCTCAAGTGTGTACAGATCATTCAGGTATCTGAGAATGAAAAACAAATGACATTAGTCACACTCATGTTGCTGGTTGAAGTAGAATCTCAAGCAGTCATGTGTCAAAAGGGCACTAACAGTTCCTGCTGGAAAACATTGGTACCTGGGAATGTTGTTTTTTGGGTCCTCGCTGTCATTGGCTAGTCCACCAAACAGGTAGCATTTGTTGCCAACCAGGGAAAAACTGTGGCCAAGACGAGGACAAGGAGGGGGACCATTCTTCGGGTTTTTTGCTTTCAACTTTTTCCATTCCCATCTGCTGGCCTGTAACAGAAACCATGGTCAAAACAGATTATTGATTTATTAGATCACAGCAGAAGCTTTAACAAACAAGTCACAAGTTGACCTAATTCCCTATTCTGACAATCTGAAAGTAAGATTGTGTCAAAACTTTGACTAAAACTATACATGCGTATTTTTTTAAACCACTAACCCCATTTTAAATATTGCATTCATTTATTGTATTTTTCAATCTTGTTTTATATTCATTTATTCCATTTCCCAATGACTGAAAATTGATCTGGATTAGGACAAACCTACTTTATATCATAACCAAAAACAAAGCATATTTATAACTTTAACTTCATTCACTGTACACAGAGTGAAGCTTTTTCAAGTAGGAGAATACTGTACAGTATGTTTTTGGCATAGCGCAAATGTCAGGATTGGTTCATTAAATTTGGTTAAACTAAACATAATTACAGAGCAGAATAACTGGTGCTGATTAGCATCATGTTCGATCACTTACTTCATTACCTTCCTGCTCAAAATATGACTTCAACGTAGTTTTTAAAAGCCGTTTGTGTTGTAAACATGTTTGTCTCTGTTTGATGCTTGCATGTTCTACAATATTTTTTTCACATAAAACGAACAGATCTAGAAAATTCAGGTTTGAGGTTAACTATATTTAAATCAACTGTTTTCAACTATTCAAATTTAGAAATATTTAATTGTCTTAATGTGCAAATTTAATACAAAAGTGGGAGTTATTTTCCATAGACAGATTACCTGTAGTTCATAGAGATCGTTGCTGTACTTTCCATACTCCACCATTCCACCAAACACCAGCAATCTTGTGCCATCACAGACAAAGCCATATGCAGCACAACCAGGGGGGATATCACCACGGACCGCTGGGATAAACCACTGGTTTGTCGCTAGAAATGAAAACACAGTAATGACAGTGATATTATCAGTTGAGGTTTACCCATATCAAGTTATTCAAATTACATAGGAAGTTTATGTTATGACCTAAACAAGGCTGTAAATTACTGACTAGTTTAACTCTAAACACCTCTGTTATTAATACTGGAACATAAACCAAAATCCTCATTTAAGGAAGGGGACACATACATCAGATTTGCTGAATTTGTCTGTCCTTATTGGTTTATGTGCAGGAAATTGGGGCAGAGGATAGCTTAAACCAACCAGCATCATCCATTTTATTTTAGCCCGCCTTTTTTGACGTGCATTACAGCGACTTCTCCAGCAGAGGGGGACACATTTATTCAGACGCGGATCTGCTTGGCCTGCTGAGGCCTGTACGCTACTTAGTTCTGCACATCACGAATCGATCTTTACAAATAAAATATAACTGATTCAAGGCGAAGACTCAACGTGAAAATGCGTTGTATGTTATTTCACATTTGAAGCTTGGTCAAGTAAAACAGTATGCTTGCTGCAAAAAAAAACAACAATCAGCGAAGTTATACATGCAAAGTTAATCTTACCAGTGTTGTATACATGTAATTCATCCACAATCCCTTCGTTTCCACCGCCAAAGACAACCATAAGCTCCTTTATAGCCACAGCTCTGTGTCCATGTCTGGGCCGAGGAACCGGACCGGACCATCCGAGGACCCGTTTCCATCGCGGCTGCAGAACCGACGCCGTGGTCCCAGACACCGCGGAGCCAGGGGCAGACATGACTTCTGTCAGAATGAATAATGAAGGAGCATTTGTCTTAACTGCTGAAGTAATCGTGATATTTTCACGTTAACGACTGTAGACACTCAACAGCAGCGTCTGACCGTGTACTGTAGCTAACTTCTAAAACTGTTTGTGCGGTCATAGCAGCTGAGGAGGCTTAATAGTTAGCCGTTAGCTTTGGTTAATGAATGCATTCGATCCAAAAAAAACTAAATTTGAGTAAGAGCTTTCTAGCAACTATTGGTTCACAATCCGTGGTATAGATTAGACGCTGCAGTTGTGTTAACAAATACTTTAAACCTTTCCAACATCTAAGTTCTTTCTTGGCTAGTTGTTTCTAACCATTGAATTCAATCTATGGAAGCAGCCATCTTGCAACCAAACAAACCCCCGCTAACGCTACTGCCAGTCTGAAAAATGGCGGAAGCGAATGAAAAAGAAAAATACATGATAGCTAGCCAACTACACCAGCAAAGAAATAGACCATAATTTCAAAATTCAATAAATGAATAACAGGCCAACAAAGCAGAACAATACATAGTTGCAACAGAGAGTTAATCCACAGTTAGAACCGTTAGCAAGAGTCGGCTATTTTCATGCTTCTGTGGGAGCCGCCATATTGTAGCTATCAGGCTTAGCATTCTCTGCAACCCATTTACACTGTTATTAACATTAGATCATTATTAGAAGCTTACTTTAACAGTTAGAACAGTGTCAAAACAACATGTCTCAACCCCAATCGAGTAATTTACTGAAATTTACAAAAGAATTAGGCGCAATCGTAGTATTCAAATGGATTCTAGCATTAGTACTAGCGGCTAGCTGCTCAACCTAATTTGCCCAAGCTAACAGCGTTAGCTGTACGGCTGGCATCTGTCAAAGCGTCGCCAGATTTTACAATTAAATGCAATGTCATTTAATTCTATTCTGCCATGCATATTTTACCTGATACAAATGTAGTTGCAACACTACTCTTAAAACGCAGCTAAACGGAGTTAAACGGCATAAACAGAGTGTTATTATGTTTCATGCCGTCTCTGGAAGCAGCCATCTTTTCGACAATCGGCCTAGTTCTACAGCTCCCACAAGAAAAATGGCCGGACGGTATGCCACAACAAAACATAACAAATCGAAAAACGCGCAAATCAATCATATTTTTACTTACTTATTTCGATGCAGTAATCGCAAAAACACGGGTATGTGGTCTTATCGTGCGGCAATAATCCAAATTCATTCGATTTGTGAAGAAGTATTTCCTCTCATGCCTGCCTGGAAGCTGCCATCTTCTTGACAACCAGAGGCGGAGGAAAATGGAAGAGAGCTGGCGTCACCCAAAGTAAACATGGCGACAGAGACCCGCTCGCGAACCGTTTCAGACAGAAACGCAGATAGTTTTTGTTATTTGCCTTCGTGGATAGGCGAAGGATGCACTGTATGTTGAGGTGCTTCAAAGAACATTTGAAATCTATATAAAGTAAACACATCGCGAGTTTCACCAAATTACAACAAGTTGTGTTATAGCACTAGGCTTATTGTCCCTTACTAAAGATGGCGACATCCGTGCTGGAACCACTTTTATTTTAATATTGTTGGTGATGATGATTTTATTCCGCCCTAAACCTACTTAGATATGCACATACATGCACAATAATAGTGTAAAAGCACTAATTTACAGATTTAGCGGTCACACATATATTAAAGTTGCCACGCCCACACCCACAATTAGTGCGCCCTCCACTGATACAAGTACTGCATTACTGTAATACCATCATCATCAATTACCCAGTTGTCCCTCTTTTTTTTCAAAACAGTGGCCGGTCACATGTCTCTGATGGACTCACACTGAAAAAGCCAGACCACGCTCTAAGATGTGTTGGAAGATTATTAAACTTCTCTTTCTAATTTGGTTCGTGGAAATACATCCATGCGTGTTTATGACAGGAGGTCTGGTTGAACAGGTGCATCAAATCTTTGCCCAAACTGATACTCTGTCACAAGATAGCCCCCATGTATTTTAAAAGTGGTCTTTTGAATGCAGAAAGGATTACCAAAGGCACAATCGAATTTAGCTGCAGGGAAATTAGGAAAATTATTGTACAATAGGGGAATGTGGGTTTAGATTTTACACACGAGCACAATCAGCATCCCCGCTACATTTCACTGGAAGACTGCCAATCCCAGTAGCTTTTTGTTTCCAGACATCAGGCAAAACCTGAACTAAAATGTAATCCACATATAGCTGACAGTTATTCCTGTGATCCTGGACACTTCGGTGCATAAAGGTCTTACATCCAGAGTAAAAACTATTTCACTTGATGCAGACACAAAACACATGTAGTATTATTATTTTTATTATTATTATTATTATTATTATTGTTGTTGTTGTTACTACTACAATGTTGTTGTTGTTTTTATAATTTTTCTATTGTTATTATTATTACCCAGTATAGTGGTATAGGCTGTTTCCTATTATGTAATTCCATTTAATTTTCTTTAAATGCATATCATTGGCTCTGGTTTCAAGAAAGCCTGACATATCATATTTTAGAGTTTTCACTGAGGGTTGATGCCTGTTTGATCATCCACTTTGTTATGTGTAGCCTGAGCTTACTAGTTACTACACCGTAGTTTTTATTTCTGAGGCCTACAGGATGCCTGAAGACTGAGCTGTCAGCTTCAGTGCAGCTGAACCTGACCTCTAACCTTCCTCTTAAGGAGAGCAAAGAGTGAATTTCACTAATGAAAAAATGTATATTATTATTTACAGGTTCAATGACAAATGTGAAAAAGCCATCTAATTACAGCAAATAAAATGGATGTGCTTACAGTATACAGCACAGTCTGTCTCATTCAAATGGCTTATTTTGTTGTCCTTTTTTGCAATACATCATATGTCCATTAGATGACAGGCTTGCATTGTTTGTAGTCTGCTGCTTACAGTGAGTTATGTACGAATTCAACAGGGTGGGGGTGCACATACTTTAAGAAGGTTTTTTTTTGGTCATTTACATATCTTATTAATTATTCAGTGTGTTGGAATTAAAAAAGAACGTACATTTCCACATGCAAGTCATAGAGTAAAGAACCTTAATTAGAACTTAAAGGCCCTGCACACACACACACACACACACACACACACACACACACACAGGGGTTCTCCCTTATTCTATCTGAATAAACCACTGCTCAGGTTGAAGATGGGCAAGATGAGCTGTGCTGGGAATTACATGACATCACCAGACATGTCATCATCATCCATGTGCCAATAGGAATGATAACTGTGTCATTTGTCCCGTTCTAACAGGTGCAACAAAGCTAACAGGAGAGTCGGGGAGATGTCAAGCATGGTCTGTAGACGCCCATGCAGCTCTGAGAAGAGGTCTAATCACGTGTCAGTTGAAATCACCTGTGTGAGTATGTGTGAGTGACCATGGGTGTGCAGGGCCTTTAAATTCGGCTGTTTTATTTTGGTCATGAAGCGCAATGCCAAAGCATGTTACAATGATTTATATATTGACTGAAAGATGAAATGGTCACAGTAAAACTTTAGAATCAGAATCAGAAATACTTTATTGATTAGACAAGTTACAGGTGCTCCACTTACATTTCATCAATTTTATTATGTAAAGAGTGCAGCCACTCCTGGCAACTTCTAGCACCCATCTCACATAACCAGTGAAGAAAATGCTCATACATTTTATTTTATTTTTGCACATTGTGTTATGTTATGCCATAGACTTTATATACAGTCTATGTGTTATACTAACAGAATGTGAACTATTTTGTGTGGATGTAGCTTTTTAATATACTGTATATCTACAACATAACATGTAGTTTCATACATCACTCTTTGTTAACCTACAGTGTGCTGTGCCAAGCTTCAAGGTAGGCACTGATGCAGCAGCTCAGGTCAGAGCCTAATTGAATGACATTCCTTGCTAATGAGTATACACAACTCAAGGCTGCACCCTCATAGTTCTACAGCACCATCAGACAGGCCATCTGTTAAAACTCACCAAGACTTAATCCATACTTGATCCATCCTTCATCAATCAGCAACAAAAAAATATTTCAAAAAGGTATGTTATGACCAGCTTATTGATTAGTATGCTGAAAATATTTTTTCCTAAATTAATTCCAAGATCAAAAATGTTAATAGATCCATTTTCCAGTAGGTTGGCACAAATGACAAATGACATGTGGTTCTATGTTCTATATGTTCTCTTTTTATTAAAATCTATTAATTGTTCCTATGTGGGCCGTTGCCTTGGGCTCTCATTTAACCTAACTGTCCGTATGTCCACCTGCAGCCTAACGTACCTTTATCAGAGATGACATGACAGGACAGGAAAAACAGTTCAGGCATGATGAATCTACATTTATTTGGGGTTTATTTTCAGGTATTTAATTCAATTTCAGTGTTTCCATCATGCCACATGCCGTTTCTGTCTCCTTTTCAGTCTTGTAGCTGGTGGATTGGACCCCACACTGTGTCCCTGGATCCACTGACTGAATCAGTATTAAAGTAGTCGTCGCTGGGTCACTAGGCGTGGCATAGTGGAAATTAGGTCTTGGCACGAAACCAGTTGAGAACCTCCACTCACTCCTCTTTGAAGATTGATATCATTTCCCAAAATGTTTTGTGGTGTAGTTTGCTCAAAGTTGTTTTCATTTAAGAAGAATTCAAGAAAAGCAAAAGTTTGTGGAAACATGTCACCGTGCTGGGATTTATTCTGATGTAGTGGCATTCAAACAGAGTGGAGACTCGTTAGGCGCGTCATTAAGATAGTGATTGGATAAATGGATGAAGAATTCCAAGAAACACAACCTGAGTTGAAGCTGATTTCAGAAAGAAATAGTGGAAATATATGAACCTCCAAAAAAACTGTCCTTTTTGACTGTGTGAGCAATCTTTACAGTTAATCTTTATGATCAATTGGACGGGATGTCACGCTTTTCATTTTCAGCCGTTTCCACGCAGCTTAGTATTGTTGATTTAAGTCACCTATTTTGGGCCACCAAAGCGAGCACAGCAGCAGGTTAAACAGGTCAGTGGAGCTCAGTCGAACACCTTGACCTTCCTTACTGCTCTGAGCTGCCAGTAATGGTTTACGCGCGGTAAGAGTCTTAGGAAGTGGCTGGAGAACTGAACTTTGAAAGCCTAAAGAGATCACGATGTAAAGCCTCATAAGTGACATGGATCGAGGATTATGGTAGCAGGAGGTGGAGGTTTTTGAGGAGGTGTATGTTTTCACCCACCATAAGCATAAGCACAGCAGATCCGTGCGTCAGCCCTGTTTTTAAAAGAATAGTTTCTTGTGTGATATAGTGCTATCACATCCACCAGATTGTTTTGTTGCCATATAGTCAAATGTTGAAAGGGATTTATCACAGATGTGTCACAATTGAAAGTACACAAGATGACCAAGGTTGTAAGACAGGAAGTTTAAACAACTTATTATTATTTTATTATACAGAAGTCAATGACACCATTATTGTTGAGTCTTGTGAACACTTGAACAGCAACAATCAGCTGTTTCCGGTGCACCTGTGGGTACAGATGTGTCGACCACCTGTCTCAAAAGGTACAGATTCATGGATTTTGTTTTTCTGCCGAATGCTATATTTCCAGTAATACTTACCTTTCTCGGTAACTGATGTCATTGCGGAGGCTGCACAGGCTGCTTGCTGTGCTCCTGGCATTGTGACTCTGTGGTGTATACTACATAAACCAAAGAACTGTTTATGATGAAAGAACAAACTCCCATCCTATTGCTCTTGTAAGCCTACAGTTCAGTCTCTTATTCTAATCTCAGTTTGAGATGGCGTCATATGCAAAGCCCCATTAACCTGCTGAAAGATTTAAACATTTGTTATATTGATGTTTTTTTTCACTTGTGACTATCAGCAATGGAGCAAATAAACCCTCTCTTGAAGTTTCCTTTTAACATTGTGACATAACCACCTCAATTACATATAAAACTATTTTAAAGACAATCTTGTCCACGTTATGAGCTACTTGCTTTACATATGGTTCAATGCACCTCTGTTCCGTATATGTTTTCAACGTTACCTCTGCTATCACTTGCAGGTGACACACAGAGTTTACTTTGCATTTCTGGTCTCAATGAGACTAGTTAGTTTTTCTCTCCAAGACTTTGTGTAACAAAGAGATTAGGACCCATGGATCATGACCCTGCTCACTGGTCAGGCCCTGCATAACGTACTACAGTGGCACTAATAGCAATAATACATACACTTAAATATATTGATTAAACTATTTATGATACATTTATTTGTCTACAGGCCTTTTTAACAACGTTATAGCTAACTCTGTTACAGAAGAACATTTTACAGAGTACATCTCCTCAACACCTACAACTGTCTTTCAAAATAAAGCGGGCAATTTGGGCAAATTCCTTGTACACCTGTTGCACTACCTGTCTGATTTAGATACTTGGCACACATCGGCCTTTGAGAGATTTCATTCAGCACATAAAATATGTTTGTGTCCAATAGAGACTGGGGAACCCTTCACATCCTTTAAAACAGGGAGTGCAGACTTATGGTCACATGTAGGAGGCTCCGTTTCACATAATGGTAAAACAGAATATTCCTCACTTCACTTGATGCACTTGTCGTTACCTGCCTGTCCCTAAACTTAAGTTCAAAGTTCACCTCAAAAAAAAAAAAAATGTTGCACAACATCTGATGTGGAAAAATGGAAATGCTTTGCGGTGAGAACCACGCTCAGCATGGGGTAATCTTTTCTTGATCCTGATTCGATAACGAAGGTAGAGATCATCCATCTTAATACTACCAGGAGGTTGCCCAAGGACAGATTGAGTGTGATTAGCAGTCGTAATAGCTCTGATGGCGGGATTATCTGATTCCAAAACAATGTCCTTCCTCCAACATTGGATCCAATTCAACAAGCGTGGGCAATGAGAGACTAAACTCAGCTGAAATGTTTACTTACGGAGGCATACATGTTCATGTCAGTACATCTAGCCATTTGTCGTCCATTTGTGTATGTCTCAGTGTGCTGTTTATCATTGCTTTCGACCTGAAACAGTGTCTGAGTGATGAGATAAGAACAGGATACGACCTATAATATCCTGACGTCATGGTTTTTGTTCCAGCGTGCCATGTTTGTGGATGATGCATTTGCTTCCTGTGGTATTCTAATCGCTTTGACCAAAGTTGGGGGTTCCTTTTGCCAAGTCAGTCACAGAATTAATTATTCAATCACTCAATTAATTAAATTTTCAATCAGGCAGCCCTATAAATTTACTCCCAGTCCTCTGTAATGGACTGCCAAAGACAAGTGCACCCGCAGGAGCGATTGAACTGACATCACATGAAAAGCAAATTTTGATTTTTTTTCTTATTTACGCACAGGGCAAAATGAAGCACAACCGGGTTACAGAGCTTCCGGAGGATTTCTGGATCCCCATCCCTCTGGACACGGACAACATCACGTCTCTCAGCCCCTTCCTGATTCCCCAGGACCATCTAGCAAGCTCAGGCACCTACTATGCAATGGCCATATACATGTTTTTTATATTTACCGTTGGCACTACCATCAACATACTTACAGTTGCCTGCACCATCCAATACAAGAAGCTCCGGTCCCACCTCAACTACATCCTGGTGAACTTGGCTGTGGCGAACCTCCTCGTGTCCTGTGTGGGCTCCTTCACTGCCTGCTGCTCCTTTGCATCCAGATATTTCATCTTCGGACCACTGGCATGCAAGATCGAAGGTTTCATGGCAACGCTGGGTGGTGAGACAAACTTTGAGACACAGATACGTAAGATCATGATGCTTGAGTTTGAATTAGTTCAAAATGTTTTTAATCCTACTTCATATCATTCCAGGTATGGTGAGCCTGTGGTCTCTCGCTGTGGTAGCTTTTGAAAGATGGCTGGTTATCTGCAAGCCACTCGGTAACTTTATTTTCAAGCCTGACCACGCTTTAGTTTGTTGCGTATTCACCTGGGTGTTTGCAATGATCGCCTCAGTTCCTCCACTGGTCGGATGGAGCAGGTTAGTGTTACTCACACACTCTTACATCTGCACTGATCATACTGTAAAGCTGCAATGTACGCTCAATGCTCTTGTGATCATCTCTCCAGGTATATCCCAGAAGGCCTGCAGTGCTCCTGCGGTCCAGACTGGTACACCACGAACAACAAATACAACAATGAATCCTACGTGATGTTCCTTTTCTGCTTCTGCTTTGCTGTTCCCTTCACCACCATCATCTTCTGCTACACTCAGCTGCTCATTACACTGAAAATGGTGAGGCAAAGTTAAAAGATGAAAACAGTTTTTTTGGTTTGTTTTTTATCTAATGTAATGCAGCCCAAAAAGGTACAAACCAGAGAGTGATGGTTGATGGTTGAACCCAGAAGTCATGAGACTCAACCGACTTCTCTCACTCAACAGGCAGCGAAGGCCCAAGCTGAGTCGGCCTCCACCCAGAAGGCCGAGAGGGAGGTGACCAGGATGGTGGTGGTCATGGTGCTGGGCTTCCTGGTGTGCTGGTTGCCTTACACCACCTTTGCTCTTTGGATTGTCAACAACCGCGGGCAGCCTTTTGACCTGAGATTTGCTTCCATACCGTCCATCTTTTCAAAGTCCTCTGCAGTCTACAACCCAGTTATCTATGTTCTCCTCAATAAACAGGTCTGTTGGATGTCTTGTCAGCTTGAAAACACATTATAGTTATGGACAGGCACTGTGTAAATGATAAAGAAAAGACATGCTTAAAATGCTTCATGTTTTGGAGGCAGAAAACATTCATGGTGCACTCAGGAAGTACAGTTTATGATTGTTCCTATTGGTCAGGCTTGTCATTTATAATTAATAAACCACACAAAACTAATATAAACTGACAGCAATCATAAATGAAAATTCATTCTCATAGCAACACACATGAATTTCATCAAATAAAAAAGAGACATTGGTATAAACAGCTTAATGGTTAAGAAAAGGAAGCAGGGCTGATTAGAAATAAAAGGCTAACAACCTAAATATGAAGCTAACTTTTTAGCAAAAAAAGAACAGTATTTTGTAAATGTGTTCTTCTTTTGTTGTCTTTCAGTTCCGCTCATGCATGATGAAGATGCTGGGGATGGGTGGAGGTGATGATGAAGAGTCGTCGACGCAGTCAGTGACCGAAGTCTCCAAAGTCGGGCCGGCTTAGACTGCACATCAAGACTGTGGACTTCCTGCCACTAATGATTTGTGATTTGTAAATAACAGTAAATGTTTGTGTTTTGTCATATGAAAAAAAAATATATATATATATGCAATGTTGCAATTAAAATAATAAAGAAATTATGAATAATCTGCAAAGTGAAAAATAAAAAAAAATACAAACATGTAGATGTTGTGTAGTTGTTGATACCGGGAAACATCACATTCTCTGGTTGTGTGTCGTGTGTACAGTTTCGTTATATGGGTGTTGTGTTGAAGGAACTGTTACACATGCTGTGCTGTGAAAGTAATTCATTATTTACTGTGAAATTCAAAAATGCATTCAAAATCTTTTTTGTGTTTTCAAAACATTTTGCGCAGGCGACAGGTAATTTGTGTATTTTATGGGGAATGATCAACATGTCACGCACGGTAAATATTAAAAAAAATGAAAATTAAGAAACGTTTCAAATCAAGGTGTTCAGCAGTACCAGTTTGATATTGTTGTTTTATATGATTCTGTTGCTTTTAATGTTGCAACTCAACACAAACCTTTTTATTTGTTTGTTTCAAACTCATCCTCCAGCCTCAGTAATATCTGTCACCTGCCTCCTCGGACATACTGATGTACAGTGTCCTTGTCTGCACTGGCTTGTTGCAGTCACACTAAGTTCTCAGTGTCTTATGCACCCTTTAAGCTCAGGGAAGGAGGCAAAATGCCAAAAAACTAACACAAAGCTTAAATTAAACCAGCAGAGTGGATTACAAAGTGATACGTTGTATGGGATTATCAGATTTAATGTTATTGGAAACCAGATTAGCAGGCAAAAACCTGCTGCGCTCTTCCTTAAGGAAGTAGGATTAACCTGTTTAACCAGGTTTTGATGTTAAGAACAAGTGCTCATGCGTATCTACATAGCTGCACTGTGTACACATTTATACATGTTATACAGATACCTATGGGTCATTTTTCTACAAAGGACTTTGAAAATTCTTGTTAAAGGCCCAATGCAGTGAGGCTCCTAACAGCAGGATAATTGAACCTTTCAACATTCATAATCACAACATATATCATTCCAATGTGAATAACACTTAATTTTGCTGCATGTGGCAGCTGGCTGTTTTCTATGAACGTGTGGCAGAAGGCGTCCTCAACCCTTCACACAAAGTGCAGTGCCACACCTGTGTACCACACTGTTTCAAAACATCCGTGCTGTAACCTCCTTGGCAGTACACACAGAAGGGAAAATCACTAAATGACTTACACCAATTAATGCAAACCTCATTCAATCAGTCAATTATAGAATACATTAACCATTTAATTGGGATGAGTGGAATCCCGGGGCGCTTTATAAAAGTCAGTCCTCAACAAAAGATTGACGTTAGAGACATTAGGGACGCAGACTTCACAGCTTTCACGTCTGCCACTTAAAACGCCTCGTCTTTATTTCTACTACATGATATATGGGAAATTTATCAGGTAACGCAGCAACATAAGCAAGGAGAGCACTTGAGGCATAACAATTGTGATCAATAGGCTAAATGAGGGCAAATCGTGGCATGGAGCTGCCAGAGGACTTCTGGATCCCCATCCCTCTGGAAACCAACAACATCACCACGCTCAGCCCTTTCCTGGTTCCTCAGGACCACTTGGGGAGCTCGAGCGTCTTCTACTCCATGGCAGGATTTACGTTCTTCATATTCGTGGTTGGCACTGGCATTAACACCCTCACCATTGCATGCACTATCCGATACAAGAAGCTGCGGTCCCACCTCAACTACATCCTGGTGAACTTGGCTGTGGCGAACCTCCTCGTGTCCTGTGTGGGCTCCTTCACTGCCTGCTGCTCCTTTGCATCCAGATATTTCATCTTCGGACCACTGGCATGCAAGATCGAAGGTTTCATGGCAACGCTGGGTGGTGAGATTTAAGCTGTAGTGTCAAAAAACAACAAACTAATTCCATCCTTTCTAATAAGACCAGACTGGACTAGACTTTAATTTAAGGTTTTAAATTGCCTGTCACTGTCATTCCAGGTATGGTGAGCCTGTGGTCTCTCGCTGTGATAGCATTTGAAAGATGGCTGGTTATCTGCAAGCCACTTGGCAACTTCATTTTCAAGCCTGACCACGCTTTAGCTTGCTGCGTATTCACCTGGGTGTTTGCAATGATCGCCTCAGTTCCTCCACTGTTCGGATGGAGCAGGTAATCAACAGAAACCAGCCGACACGCTGAAACTCATCTCGGGAACTGGGAACGTGTGGATGTACACTCAATGCTCTTGTGCTTATCTCTCCAGGTATATCCCAGAAGGCCTGCAGTGCTCCTGCGGTCCAGACTGGTACACCACGAACAACAAATACAACAATGAATCCTACGTGATGTTCCTTTTCTGCTTCTGCTTTGCTGTTCCCTTCACCACCATCATCTTCTGCTACGCTCAGCTGCTCATTACACTGAAAATGGTGAGGCACAAATAAAAAAAACAACTTAAACTAAACAACATAAAGCTCAACTGTAGTTACTGATTTCGCTTAAGGCTGTACAAAACGAATTGAAAATGATAAGATAATTGTACATGTCCATGTACAATACTTGTGATGCTGCACCATCAATAAAGACATGGCCCTGACAGGCATGGATCAAAACACAAACTCAACCAATGTGTCAGGAGACACGTGCAGCCACTGCAGTCGCCAGTGGTACCACTATGACAAGATTTTGACCCACATCACTTCTCTTCCTCATCAGGCAGCGAAGGCCCAAGCTGAGTCGGCCTCCACCCAGAAGGCAGAGAGGGAGGTGACCAGGATGGTGGTCCTGATGGTGATGGGCTTCCTGGTGTGCTGGTTGCCTTACACCACTTTTGCTCTTTGGGTTGTCAACAACCGCGGACAACCATTCGACCTGAGACTGGCGACCATACCTTCCTGCTTCTCGAAGGGCTCTGCCGTCTACAACCCAGTTATCTATGTTGTCTTCAATAAACAGGTCTGTTACATGTTGTGAGAAGGGATGCACTTTCTGCTTTGTTGCAAAGAAGTATGTGAGACCACTGTTGAGAGAACGAAACGCTGAAATAGTCTCGGTGTATCACATGTGTACTGCCTTATTATCTTATGTGCTTGTATCTTACGCGTCTCGGGCAGAGAGGTCAGTCTGACCTGCATTTTAAAGACTCCTCCTCTTAGCTCTTAACAGACCATTCAGTAACTTGGAAAATGACTTGATGTGCCGAAGCTTTGAGTCCAAGCTGTATTGTATTGATTTGACTATAGCTCATTACTACAACATTTTAATATCACACTAAAAAACAACATACACCATTCATTCATCCACCTCGCCAGCACTGTGATGTAAATTAAAGCCACTATGTGCTGAAGTATTCAGGCACCAACGTAAATTCTATACATAATGGCTTTAATGGTACATTTAGGAGCTGGATGCCAGACTTCACAGAGGCATTTTGAGATGATCAACTGTTCTACAGAATCAATGTGACTTTTTACCACGTCAATGATCTGTTTTCTTCCCCTTTCAGTTCCGCTCATGCATGTTGACGATGCTGGGGATGGGTGGAGGCGAGGAGGAATCCTCCTCAACACAGTCAGTGACTGAAGTCTCCAAAGTTGGTCCTGCCTAGGCTGAACATCGAGACTTGCTGATTTCTCTGCCACTAATGATTGTAAATAACAATGAATGTACCCGTGTTTTGTCATATGAAAAAGTAAGAAAGTAAGAAAATCAAGTAAATAAATAATCTGCAAAGCGAAAAATTAAAAAAAAATGCAAACATGTATTTGGTGTTTATATGTTGTTGATACTGGTTTGGACTGAATACAGTTTCCTCATACAGATACTGTGTTGTAAGGAGCACATTCACTGCAACATGCAAGAGACTGTTACACAAGCTGTGAAAGTAACTCATTTACTTTGCACTGTGTTGACAGTCAGGTTATTTTAGTCACTGTTGATGATTTTAAATTCCCACAAAAGATGTCTATTGAAAAACAAAATCCACTGATTGTAACCAAATATCTAGAAAATCTAGTTTCATGGGTCTTTGCAAACACTGACACCACATCTTCCACAGATCTTTGGAAATATAATATTTGCTGTTGCGTAAGTGTTTCTTTAGATATTCGTTTGTCACATTATTTGGTTTCTGGTTTAGCTGTCACCCATAATTTCCCCTTTCCACCACCATGGCCGTCAGTCTTTTGTGTCACATTACTCACACTTTCAACTTAACGAATGTCCTTTAAAAAGACTAAAAAAACAGCTCTAAATGTGGTGGCAAAATGTTGGTAATGAGCCAAGAGACATGACATAAAGCCTGAGGTAAACCAGTACAGCCTGGATTACTGAAGGCCAAATGCCTGCAACTGATGATCAGATTACACCCCTGTGTTTGTGAGCAATTGGGATGTAATGAGATGATCCTCGCCAGCTCTGGTGCTGAGACACTTAACTGTGTGTGTGTGTGTGTGTGCGTACACAAGCACACGTATGTGTGGTCAGCGGACCGACTCTTTAAATCCCCCCTCCTTGAGCCAATTAAATTGAGCCGGAGCAATATTCAAAGTTCCTATAAAGGCGGCTTTAATGCCCCATCAGAGAGAGACAAGACGGCAAAAACATCAAGTGCATCAGTACTATTTAAAATTAGATGTACATTTGTAGTCTTTGTACAAAAGTACCATTTTAAGATTTTGAAGTGCTCGATATTAAACACACAACTAGACAAAAATGAGGGGAATTCGTCCAACAGAGCTCCCAGAAGACTTCTGGATTCCCATCCCTCTGGACACCAACAACATCACATCCCTCAGCCCGTACCTGGTTCCCCAGGATCACTTAGGGACACCGGGGATCTTTTATTCTATGTCGGCATTCATGCTCTTCTTATTTGTGACCGGTTCAACCATTAATACCCTCACTATCGCATGTACTGTTCAATACAAGAAGCTCCGGTCTCATCTGAACTACATCCTGGTGAACCTGGCCGTGGCGAACCTCCTCGTCGCCTCTGTGGGCTCCTTCACCTGCTTCTACTGCTTTGCCTTCAGATACATGATTCTTGGTCCCCTGGGGTGCAAGATTGAAGGATTTACAGCAACTGTTGGAGGTAAGGAGTTTAACGAATGACATCAATTCTACTAAGTCAAAAAAAGGGGTAGTTAAATGTGATACTACCAAAGAGGGAGTGATTTATATCACATTATAGTCCCATAAAGGCCAAGAATTCTGCTTATGCGTGTTGTGATGTATGCAAGCTGTTTTTGCCTGTGGTTATTGTTTATAAAGCACAATTATATTAAAGCTGCAAGCCTATCCTGAACAGGGATCTTTCTTGCAACCCCACTGTGCTCTTTTTATTGCCAGACAAAACAGCTTCAAATAACAGGCTGTCACTTCCTCTCATGACAAAACAATATATTATGGATAGCAGTGTGGTTTAGTCATCAGCATCACAGTATCAAATCGCTATTTTTTGTATATGAAAAAAAAAAATCTTGTACATTGTAGACCAGATCCTCTATTTTGGTTTCACCTGCCTATTAACACTTTAAAAATGTTTTAATGCAAGTCTATTCATTTCTTCAATGAAAAAGTACAGATAATCATAGACCTGAGCCAAATACCAAACAAGCAACTGCAGCAGGAGTCTGGCACAGTCAACTGAAGCATTTCTAACAATGCCTGTAAGCTGATATTTAGCAAAACAAGTGACTATTACAATCCCAGCTTTATAATGTTTCGGCCTCTATTACAAATATGCAGTATTATACGTTGCAACTCAGTGAGGGTAATATTACATACAGTAAAAGTCTTTCATTCTTTTCTGTCTTGTTCCAGGTATGGTCAGCCTGTGGTCTCTTGCCGTGGTGGCTTTTGAGAGATGGCTTATCATCTGCAAGCCCCTCGGGAACTTTGCCTTCAAGCCTCACCACGCTATAGCTTGCTGCGCGATGACTTGGGTCTTTGCTTTGATCGCTGCAGTTCCTCCTCTGGTTGGATGGAGTCGGTCAGTATACACAACACTTTGCTGTTTTAGTTTTTAATAGATGGTCCAACTATTGTCAGGAAATGACAACTTTTGAGTCCTTCTGCAACTAACCTTTTTATACTGTAAGTACAAATCTTTCCCTCTCTTATAAGCTGCTGTTAGGATAATGAGTGTCACTTATCTCCTGGCCCTAAGTCCAAATATACAGACACATAACCACCACAGGGAGTACCCACAGTACTGATTCATTGTCTGTCTCTCCAGGTATATCCCAGAGGGCATGCAGTGCTCCTGTGGCCCTGACTGGTACACAACCGACAACAAGTTTAACAATGAGTCCTATGTGATGTTCCTCTTCTGCTTCTGCTTTTCTGTCCCTTTCTCCACCATTGTTTTCTGCTACTCACAGCTGCTGTTTACGCTAAAATCGGTAGGCAACATGTCTCTGTTGGGTTTGGGTTGATTGCATGAATATTATCTCACCTGATTTCATAGATTGGAGTGTGTGTGTGTGTGTGTGTGTGTGTGTGTGTTTCCATCAGACCAACCACTTTTATGTACTTCTTCATCAACAGGCAGCGAAGGCCCAAGCTGAGTCGGCCTCCACCCAGAAGGCAGAGAGGGAGGTGACCAGGATGGTGGTCGTCATGGTGCTGGGCTTCCTGGTGTGCTGGATGCCTTACGCCTCCTTCGCTCTTTGGATTGTGAACAATCGTGGACAGCCTTTTGACCTGAGGCTGGCGACCATACCCTCCTGTCTGTCTAAAGCCTCCACAGTCTACAACCCTGTCATCTACATCCTCCTCAATAAACAGGTTGGTCCACTGTCAAGTATTCACTCGGATTTGAAAGCTTTTTGCAGGCGGGAGGGTAACTTTTTGTTCACTTGACTGAACTGAAGTTGCGCTGAATTTAGAGTAACAACGAGAAAGAACACATTTTATTATCAGCCACGATGTGTACCAGCGTGTGGCTGGTATTGTTTTCACCTTGTGAGTCTGTATGTGGTGTTTATATGTCTGTCTGTGGACAGATTTTCATTGAGATAGGGTCACAGCTGTGCAAGATGCAGTCATGAAACTACAGGTGTGCAGTTGAGATCAAAATTTAGGGCCGAGCTTGCAGACGGGTGTGGTCCGAGCAAGGGAGCCGGAAGTAAGGAAGGGGTCATTGCCCCCCCACTCTACGGCCCTTGTCCACATTTGTTTTAAGTGGAGGATCAATGTATTCTTGTATGTTAGTATGTGGGCATGGTCCGACACATGAGTACTGAATACTCATGTAACTAGAGATCATCTTGCGTTGGGATCACACCAGCTGCGACGCCCATCAACCTGTTAACGTTCCGACCCAAGAGTACTCAGTAGTCAGTACTATATTATTACATGAGTACTCAGTGTACCCAGTATGTTAGTGTTAGTGTACCCAGTATGTTAGTATGTAGGTGTGGTCTGACCCATGAGTCCTGAGTACTCATGTAATAATGTAGTAATGACTACTGAGTACTCATGGATATTGTTTGAATTTTCACTGATAAGGCCAGTGGCGCCCTCTAATGGTGGTCTTTCAAAACATACAAAAAGCTTGATCCGTTCTCCCCCCTGAAAACCTGATGCAATTCAAAACTTCAGATTTTTAATTCTTTATTGATTTGGATCATTTGGACAAAGAAATCACTGTCTGAACTAAGTCACCAGATGTATTGTTACGGTGCGCATCTCCACAGAGAATGACCTGCAAAGTTCATTATGCCATTAAATTACACATAGTAACGGAAAGATGTTTGCCTCATTAACAAATGTGCTTATGTTGTTTTTTTTGTCCTCACCATCAGTTCCGTTCATGTATAAAGAAGACGCTGGGGATGAGTGGAGGTGATGATGAGGAGTCTTCAACAAGTCAGTCAGTCACTGAAGTCTCTAAAGTCGGACCTGCTTAGCTTGTTCACTGTTAATGTTGATGATTTGAATATTGTAAATTGCACTGAATGGACAAATTGGAATGATATTATTCTTAAATATAAAGAGTTTTATGCAAAGAAAAATGTAAAAAAAACAGAATAAAATAAATTAATGCAGTGATGAAGTATTTGTGTCTTTACCATGCTATTCATTCCAGACGTATTTTTTTCTTGTAGTCTGTCCTAAAATCTTGTTTTTCTTACAAGAGATGAAGAGGTCGGACTCAGGTCACTGAAAACCCATCGTAATTATTACTCAGTTAACCTTTGATTATAGCTTAGAGTGTATTAGAAATCTTTTTCTTTTTATTTGTTGAATAGGGATTCACGTGCGTATCTACAACCTGCAGTCTAACAGATAGTTAATAAACGGCTGAACTACAACTTTACAGCTCAAATCTGTGCTTGAGAAACAATTACTAACAAAGTGGGCAAACACTGAGGAAACACTCTGGGATCAGCTCATCAGATAGCTGGGCCTGTGAGATTAGTGGGATGTACTTGAGGAAAAAGTAAAGTCCACATATGTAATACAGTACTGTATCGTATCCCAGTGAATAAAATGTATATAATCTTGCATTGGTGTGTGTTATTCTCAGCTGAAGTGCTCATTGAAGCATTGAGCACACATGAAGCCTGTCAGAGTCATTGACCATTCTGTAACTGGTATATGAAATCATTACTTTTTACACCACTTTGAGAAAGAGGCCAAACCAAACACACATTTCCACTTTATTTACACTCCCTGAATTTGTTTTAGTACCCAATAGAGCCCCCGATCAGCAATATTTCCTTCCAGCACACTGTGAATATTTTGAAACTTCATGTTTCAGAACATCGGTGAGCTGGAAAGTGAATTTGCGGTCAAATTTATTTTGAGGACAAGTAACAGCATGGCATCCAAGCACACATGGAAAACACAATATACAAAACATATTACCATTTCAGAGTGTAAGTACACAAGAACAATTATGTAAATGTCCAACAGAACATTATTCACAATGAAACATTTCCACTTGATAAACTGACACGGTGAGATGTTTTATGGCGATAAGTGATAAGATCACCGACACACTTTTGGCTGCATTGCACCATGCAAACACTTTAACCTGCAGCAGGAACTTGTACCAGCTGTTTATCTAATCATCAATTTCTCTACAATAATAAGTGGTTAAAGAACAATTCCAATAGGAGAGTCTGCATCTACTCCACTCTCCCATTTGAAGCCCATCTGTCCAACTGTCCAACTGGCACAGTCGCTATAAAAGTTCTTGCAATAAAAAATGCACAATTTTCTTCCGCATTATCAACCAGCTAATTCAAACGTATATAAAATACAATATATCAGATGTCACTGTGGCACAAAAGATGCAGACAATTCCAACATTCAGCCTACAGATGGCAGCATACTTCAAACCCTCAAACACAGCAGTTAACATGTGTGCGGTCCAACTGAGTTTATCACTTGAAAATGCTGTCAAAGGGTGTAGTTTCTTTATAGTAAAGCAATGCCTGTATTTCATACTGTATATATATCTCATTATTTTTAACTTGAGGTCATCCGTCTTATGGAAACACCCAGCCGATTTAATCCAGTCTGTCTGTCATTCTTACCTGTTAGGCTTTACCTTGCAGAGTTTAGAGGTTAACTCGGCAGACGAACACACACACACACGCACACACACACACGCACACACACACACACACACACACACACACACACACACACACACACACACACACAAGCATGAATCATTTTCAATATGGGTCCGATTTGATAAATGATAATAAGTGCTACAGAAAGAAAATGATGATATCATGATGATAAATGGTGCACAGTTTAAAGTAGATACATGCAGGTGTTGTTTTAAAATACTTTAACACAATAAGCTAATAAGCGGTTTAAAACCTGTCACAGGAAAAATGTGTTTTGTTCAGAAACACCTTCCTCAGTACTGTAACCAACTGCTGCCTGTATGTTCAGCATCATCATCATCAAGGGCATACGCACATAAATACATTCATACAATACATCTGAACAAATGAAGCTACGTTGAAACAACAATCCTATTTTGTGCTGTTATTTGTAGTTTTACACGTGAAAATGATGACATGAATAATGAAATGATTAGTATTCTTACATGTTGACTGCCTGTCATGCTGCTGAGAAGAGATGAAAATCAGTCAAGTCAATACTTAGAAATGCCACTGACACCCTTTGCCTCTGGGTTATCTGTGCTGCAGGGAAAGGCAAAGGGAAAACAAAAAACATTCTGGTCATTACAACGTCCCTCAACAACATATGCACACAAATCTGAGAACAGGATTATTACCTGGTGTGAAGTGAACACGAGACCATATGAAGTGGCAAAGGTGGCCTCAGTTCAGTTCACAGCAGTGTAATTCTTTACGGTCAGCGACTGTCGCTACACATGCAGACCACCTGCTATTCAAACGGCGAGCGTATAAACCACTGGTCCCCTGGTCATGGTGGTCATGGAGATTCCCGTCGGTAGTCGGGAGCAAATCCGAGTTCTGCTAGTAGTGAACTTTTACCAAACACGAATAGTTCAGAACTAGCGGAATTCCAGACCTACCCTCGAAACATCTCAGCATCACATGGAAGTGTGGAAGTGGAGTCAGGAGTAAGAAAACATTAACTAGTATCAACTCCACCTCTTGGATGCAAATTTACATTAACATACTGAAAACAAAGCACTCTCTCCTAAGACATTAGTTAAGTTTACATTTAAAAAAAAAAAAATCAGCTTGTTTAGTTTTTGTCAAAAGTAGCATTTCAGCTTAAGCAACATTACTTCATAAACTGTGCAAATAGTGAAACTATTGAAAAAACTAGTGGCAATTCAGTAAAGTTAACTACTTATATGAATAGAGACATATTTGGAAATAAAGGAAAATAGAAGAAAGGTTTACAGATTTCTTTAAGGGTCCATCCTCTTCTTGATGTGCAGTCCTCGTCCCACATGGAGTTCTTATCAAATCTGCAAACCGGCTCTCTGTGAAACAAGTGGACTCAGACAGAAAACACAGAATCAACAGATTAAATAAACCACTATAGCAGCTTTTGTTAACCTCTGCATTCTCCTGAAGTGAACTGTTGTTCCGGAGAGATTAAAGTGTTATGGAGTGAGCATGCCAGAAGTAATTACTGTGTTAATCTGTTTTGTGGAAGAACCTGAGTTGTCCGTATAATCTGCTTTGGTCAGCTGGGACCAGAGAAATCTTCACCTGCATTTCACTGGATCAACCGGGTTCTGGTTAGAGGTACAGCACAAAGAATGGAGACACTGTTACGACAGCTGCTACCCTTCAATGCCTTATACAAGCCTGACACACTGATATAGTGTCAATTTGATCAATGGATGATGAAGTGAATGACAAGAGATAATAGATCATAACTGTTTTAGGCAATTTGCCTTTATTGGACAGCCCCCGGCTCAAATCAAACCAGGGAGTAAGTTTAGTGGCCGTTGGCAGTTTTAAAGCAAAATGCAGACTGACAGGAGAACAGTTAGGGGCAGACAACACAGACAGTACAACTGAACAAACCCTCCTGCTGAGCCGGCCAATAACTAATAATAATATTAGCATTAAACTTGATGAGGACAGCTAGTGGGGAGGTGAGGTTTTGGAATATAAGTAAATGGTTAGTAAACCCAAACACAGAGGCTAATCATTGTAGGTATCATCAGGAATGTGAGGGCAATATTAATAAAAAGTAACCTGTTGTGTCCATAATGTACATATGCTCTTCAGTCCATAATATCAAAGTTCACATACATTTCACTTCACAACAGTCATAACTGTGACATTTCTCAAACTGCAGTATGAGGCGTTTAGGTGCCACACGGCATCCGATGTTCCGAGTTCTCCCCCATGAAATGCCCCTCTGGACTAAATACTAACAATAATAACACAAATATAGTACATAGTAATATATTTGAAGAAATGACAAAATAACATATAATATCTTCACTATTGCTGTTGTTATTCCGATATTAGACCCTTTTGGCAGCAGACATTAGTAGGAAAAGCAGGTGTGACTAATAACCCTAACAATGGCTCCGTCATATTCAAATGCCCCAGTTAAAGAACGTCAGCGTGTCAGTGAGTCAGCCCAGCCACCTCCACGCTGCCATCGTAGTCACTACCAGTTAGTCTATGCTTCCAGCCCTTATTTACTGGTTAGCTATCTTGTTGTTCTTGTTCCCCTGCCCAACGTTTTTTCCCTCTGTCCTGCAGTTCCACCTGCTCTGACCCCAGCCCCTGTCTCCCCGTTGTGTCAACCTTGTTCCTCCTGCTCTGGATCCCTGCTCTACTCCCCTGGATCCCACTCTGGACCTGCCCTCACTGGCCCCAACCTCTCCCTGCCTCGGCCTCGGATTCCCAGCCCTAGCCTCTCCTTACAATTTAATTAACATCAAGCTTTTCCTGTCTCCTCATCTGAGTCTGCACTTGGGTTCACTAGCTCAGCCCCGCTTAACTTTTGGGTAATAAATGATACATGATTGTTTTCAACTGCTTACCTTCTAACAGGGAACCTCCAGTATTTGAACATGAGGCAAGCTTCGTTAAACTTACCAACGTTGGAACTGGGAGCGTTGTAACTTTCCAAAACAGATAGACATTCATGCCCACTCCCTCAAACTTTTCTTTTCATTCTTTAATTTCTTTTCTGTTACGTTTTGCATATACAAATGCTGTAAGTGCAATACTATAAATGCTTTCCAGGCGCCCTTTTCTATGATGGCCAGCTTTTCAAGGTTTGAAGACTGTTCTCTGTCTGTTCATTGAGAGGCTGCTCCCTGGACCATGGACGTACCCTGAGTACAAACCTCCTTGTGTTGGTGTGGCTGTGGACCATAATACAGGAGTTAACAGACCAACATGAATGGCAATACGGTGTTCATACTGGGTGTCGCACATTGTATACAGTGAAATTACAGAGAGCTGAGCTTCTTCTTGCAAAGCCAATGTGTGTGTTCATACCACATGATGTATTCATGCTAAGGACTGCAGACAGTGGAGAGTAGAGGAGGGGACTACTTTAAATTGAGTCACTGTCCCTCACTGACTTTGCATGCCCCGGCATTCCAAAGACATATATTTAAAATGGCTATGACATTTCTGAAGAAATGTAAACACTTGTATTTTTAAGTCTGGAGCTTCTGAATTGTGCCATAGGACAATTATATATAGTCTGTGCTTTAGAGGAAATAACTGCCATGGCCATTGTTATCAACCCAACACCTTGATTTCTGCTTACAGTTTATTTTGTTATTTAAGCCAGTAATCCCGCCTCTAGGCTAAGGACACTCATTTACTCACTGATGCAAGACAAAGACCCAGTTCATGCCTATCCTATTGTTTAAGTGCACTGTCCTTCCGAAAGTGTTTTACTTTTGAGTCGTCCCTCATAAATTAGGCTGCGTTACCCTCTCCGCATTACCCTCGCCATGAGGACTGTGACGTGAGCTGTAGGATCAACGGAGTGTCGAAAAATCCTATGTTCTGAAGTGAACTCTCTTTCCGGAGGGATTAAAGGTGTCTTACTTCCCTCACATGTCAGCAGCTGTGACTGTCGCTATTATAGTTCCGTGGATCACCACTTGTCCTATTAAGCAGCTTTAAGTCTTGGCCATTTCTGATATTAAGTGTCCCAAATGTAAAATGTCCAAGTTATTGGATGGATGGATTAGTACTTATTCATGTCTGCATTGCTATAGTTGTAAGAAATTGATGATATTGGATACTGCAGGACTCGAAGAAGGAAGATGATGTTTGCACATTTATGTGTTAGTCAAAGGTCTCGCCGCTAATCCCCATTTCAACAGAGTGGACGGAAATCCGCTTTCAAACGAGATTATTAGGGCGTTTTGTGTCTTAACCTAATTAGCTGATAGTTTTAATTACAGTTCAAAATAAGTTTGCTTATGCTTGCTCTGCCGCCGAATATCGCTGCCAAGCAGCACACGACTGCTGTAAGTTGATTGTGACCTAATCCTGTCAGAGGTCTCTGAAGCATAAGTATAAAAGCTAAAGTCAGATGTGCACCAGTCACCCCGGGAGGTTGCAAGTGACAAGAAAAGGCTGACTGCTGAGGACCTCCTTCTAAGATCAGGATGGCAGAAGAGTGGGGAAAACAGGCATTTGCTGCCCGGCGGCACCATGAAGACACTACAAGGGGATCTGCCTTTGCTTACACAAACAGCAACCATACCAGAGGTACAGTATTGTCTTTTTTATGATTTAATGGGCGAGTTATTATAGTGATTTTAACAAAAAGTAAGTAGGTACGAAGGTTTGCTGATGAAGAGGTCTGTCTCTTCTTCTGAGACAGACCTGGAGCTTTAGCTCACATAAACACACATAATTCTGCTTCCCAGGGATTCCAAACCTTTAAGACAATGTGAACTATGAATATATACTGTTCTACTGTATTTCATTCTGATCCTTTCAGTGACCTGATGATGGTTTTAACTAGAATCAGATTGATAAGGAATATATGTATTATTGTACAGCACTGTTTAAAAACTGTTAGACCTCTGTGTCATTATGTAGTTTACATCATTACATACAATATACTTAACGTTAAATATCTAAATATGTGCAGATTCGAAAGGGTATCATTTCCAAGATGTGAACTTGTGAGACCACATGCCACTATAAATTGTGAGACTATAAATGAGCTTTGTTGTTTTGTTTTTTTTCTCCCACCCAGATCCCTTCGAGGGTCCCAATTACCACATTGCTCCTCGCTGGGTTTACAACGTTGCAACAATCTGGATGTTTTTTGTGGTCATCTTATCAGTCTTCACCAATGGTCTCGTCTTGGTGGCCACGGCGAAGTTCAAGAAACTCCGTCACCCTCTGAACTGGATTTTGGTCAATCTTGCCATTGCTGATCTTGGAGAGACAGTTTTTGCCAGCACCATCAGCGTATGCAACCAGTTTTTCGGCTACTTCATTCTGGGACACCCAATGTGCGTCTTTGAGGGCTACATTGTCTCAACTTGTGGTAAGTGGTCATAGTTTTTAATCTTTGATGGAAAAGTGTTTGAAGACAGTTTGTAAAGGGAGGATTCTTGGTGTTGAATATGTTATCACCACCTTTACTGAGTATCCTGCTTCCTTAAACAGGCATTACCGCTCTCTGGTCCCTGACTATCATCTCCTGGGAGAGATGGATAGTTGTGTGCAAACCTTTTGGAAACGTCAAGTTTGATGCCAAGTGGGCCACAGCTGGCATAGTGTTCTCCTGGGTCTGGTCAGCCGTGTGGTGTGCTCCCCCCATCTTTGGATGGAGCAGGTAGTCTGGTGTTTTTCTTTTTAATCTTAAAATACCTGAGCTTTTAATGAATCATTAGACACATAAACTAAACATTTTCATGCATCAGGTACTGGCCTCATGGACTGAAGACTTCCTGCGGACCTGATGTATTCAGTGGAAGTGAAGATCCTGGAGTCCAGTCCTACATGATTGTTCTCATGATTACATGTTGTCTCATTCCTCTGGCTGTCATCATCTTGTGCTACCTTGCAGTCTGGTTGGCTATCCGTGCCGTAAGTTATCTTGCAGTTTTATACTGTTTATAAAGTAGACCACAGCCTGGCAGAATCTCACACTGTGTTGGTTTGTGGATCACAGGTTGCCATGCAGCAGAAGGAATCAGAGTCAACCCAGAAAGCTGAGCGAGAAGTGTCCAGGATGGTCGTTGTCATGATCTTTGCATATTGTTTCTGCTGGGGACCTTACACCTTTTTCGCCTGCTTTGCTGCGGCTAACCCTGGATATGCCTTCCATCCTCTGGCTGCTGCCATGCCTGCATACTTTGCCAAGAGCGCCACCATATATAACCCAATCATCTATGTCTTCATGAACCGACAGGTGGGCACAACAGTCTCATTGCTACATTGATCAAAGTTCAATGTCTAAATCAAATGTGTTTGGTGTAACATTTTTAACATGCTCTCTCATTCTGTATCTTTCAGTTCCGCGTATGCATCATGCAGCTCTTTGGCAAAGAAGTGGATGATGGCTCTGAAGTATCCACATCAAAGACAGAGGTCTCCTCTGTGGCTCCTGCATAAACCTCCATGTTCCCACTTTTGGAAAAAAACTGAGAACCATTGTAATTTGTACAGTAAATATTTATTGTTTCATTTTTTTTAGTAAATATAGCTTTCTGGCAAATGGGAAAACAAAAAAAATACACAAAGCAAATGAATCATTGTGTCACTGGTCTTTTTTCAGATGAACATAAAAAAAAAAATCAAGCATACAGAAAGTTTTCCTTTGGTGATTTTTTACATGTGCAGAGATCGTTACATACTGTTAGATACAGGCATTCTAAAGAAAATGTATATAAGGTTATGGAGCAGCTCCAGATTGAACATCTGGGTAGAAGTTCTCTAGTAGAACTGACAAAAAAAAACACGGGGTTGACATAGTATCACTCATATACAGGGGCAAAAGTACTTGATTGTATTAAGGATTCATTCTGAGAGTCAGGAGATTACACTTCCAGGTTCTCTTCATCATCCACCTGGGAGTTGTCTCAGACAGACAGGACTTTGACAATAGAAAACAAGCTGTCTGTCCTTAATTGCACAGCACTTAAAATCCTAAGACATGATGTACAATCTGGAGGCAAATAGGAGAAAAAAGGATTAATTTCAGATCTTAAGAATTAGCGGGACAGCATATTTACAGAGGTAACTTTCCACTTGCTTTTTGCTGTGAAACATAATAATGCTAGCTAGGTTTTGGTGACTGATGAGAACATAAACGTTTGGACAATGTAACATGCAGGGAAAAGTAGCAAGTCATCTCGTGGTTAAATGTATTATCCACCCTGAGATGTTGTATACATTAGTCTGTAATGTTTAATGTTTTGCTGCCAGGAGAATGTGCCTCATCACCACTCTGTTGTGGAGTAAAGGTGTACGTAGATACTAGGAACCGGCCATCTGATCTTCGGCTGGACAGCTGCTCGTACACTGAGAATCCAAACAATCAAACATAACCTTTTAAACGGCTTATTCTTTCATTAATGTGTTCTGGTGCTGTAAAACGTTGATTTATTATTACAATAGGTCTAATGTTACTGATTTATAACTTAAACCTTTTCACTTTGAATGTAAATGTAACTCACATTTATACGGTCACAAAATTACTACACAGACCTTCAGAGAATGTAGAAATAGCCACATTTCATGATAATTGTGACTGCAGTGACCCAGTCTCAGGTTTAATCCTGGCTGTAAGTAATTCTTACCTGTTGCCCACACTGTTGAAGGTACACAGTTTACTGGTTTACTGACTTTGCCCCAAAGAGTTTAGAGGAAATGTTGGCGCACAAGCACAGAATTACTCCCACAGTGTGTCTTGCGTTATCTTGCAGTTATGTGTGCTGGAGAATAAAGAGAAAGCAAGACGATTCTGGACTACCTTGTGTGAAGTGAACACAAGACCATATTAGCAAATGTGGATTCAGTTCACTTCACAAGACTTTAATAACTGTCACTACACATGTAAACCACCTGCTGTTCCAATAGCAAGTGTGAAAAACAGACTTGGTCATGGTGGTCATTGGATTTACTGTCAGCAGTCAGGAGCAAATCTGAGTTCTGCTCGTAGTGAACTTTTACCAAACATGAATAGTTCAGAACTAGCGTAATTCCAGACCTCCCCTCGAAACATCTCAGCATCACATGGAAGTGGGAGTATTAACAAAATGATAATAGTATCAACTCCACTTCTTGGATGCTATATGTGGATTTGTAGATACTGAAATCAAAAATTGTTTCTTTTTGTCAGGCATTTAAGACTACTTCATAAACTACATTAAACATTAATTCATTCTACACAAAAGTACTAATATCCATACAGACACATTTGGAAATAAAGGACAATAGGGGAAAAGTGTACAGATTTCTTTAGTTCCAGGATCCATCCTCTTCTTCTGTGAGGCAGTTACCTGTGAGGGGCTTGATAAAAGCACTGATACACCAGATTAAACCATTATAGCAGCTTTAGTAAACCTCTGCTTTCCCCTGAAGTGAACTGTCATTCCGGAGAGATTAAAGGGTTATTGCAAACATGCCAGAGGTGACGGAGCCAATTTAGAGGAACAACCTGAGGTGTCCCTCTAATCTCATTTGGTCTGCGGGGATGTGGGAAAATCTTCACCTGCATTATCTAGGGTGCTCAGAGTGCCAGAACAGGGAGACACGGCTATGACAGCTGCTACCCTCAAAAGTACCCTCTAATGCTCTAAGTAAGTTTATGTCAACATGTTAAGTGAAACAAACAGAGCTATACTTAATGAAGTTCAAGAACCTTTTCATCACAGAATTTACATCTGAGGTGCATCAAGTTCAATGTTGAAATGAAGGACAATAAAAAAAATTGTCCTTGACAGCACAGCGTGATATAAAGATTAAAAGACAAGGATTTCACCAGCTTGCAATTGAGGGGCTGTGTACAGCTTTTAAGTTCTTTTGTTTGCATCAATTGTCCATTCTTAAAACCAGTAGTGGAAGGAGTATTCAGGTCCTTTGCTAGCTAACATTTGCTAATTAGCGCTACAAACAAAGTACAGCTGAGGCTCATGGGAATGCCATTAGTTTTGCAGGTGTTTGGTCATAAACCAAAGAATTGGTCAAATTCAAATTTTGATGTGATGATGGTGCTACAGGGAAAGTCAGAGGATCACCAATGAAACACAAATGTCTGTACAAAAGTAACTAAAACCCACAGGTGCCCACAAATGGAGTGGACTAAAAAGTACAATATTTCCAACTGAAATATAGTGGAGCTTAATTATAAAGTAGGAGAAAATGAAAATACCCAAGTAAAGTACAAGGACCTCATAATTGTAGTTAAGTATAGTACTTGTGTAGATCTACATACTTGCTTCCCAATGCTGCTTTAAACATTACACAACACCTTATTCTTTTTTTCCCTTGCCCTCTTCCACGGGCGGGTCAGAGGTCAGGGTCACCTACACAGCAGCACCATGGAGCTGATACTGATTCTGTGTCTTGTTCAAGGTCACTTTAGCTGGACTGATCCCACACAGAGTTTCAATTCAGGTCCGTCTGAGACTGCCTCACTATGTCATTGTCATGCTGCCACCCACATCAACAACAGTCAGTGGTGGAAATTTATTCTGATCCTTTACTTGGTGCATATTTAGATTCACTTTATTGGGTATCTTCTGGTCGGTAACAGGGAATAAGTTTGAAGAGGTTTGAGGAAATTTGTATTTAAGGGGGACCTAGAACTAACTTTATGTATGTTGTTAACTACCGTAATAAGTGTTACTGAATCCAATGGAATACATATATCATTCAAATATTATAAATGATGCATTAACATGTAAGTAGCTTTTCAAAGTTATTTTTAATGGCTCAAATTCTGCAATTCTTCTCCTTCTCTGTTTCCTTCATTGCCATTTTCTTCTACTCTTTTATCTTTGACAAGCCACAATTCATCCATCTTTCTCTTAGCCCTCTCAACTCCTCGCCCTCTCCTCTTGCAGCATCTTCAGCTTGGTGGCTATCTCTTCCTCCCTTACCATCCACCAAAATTCAAAAAAGAAAAAAATCCCGCTCTGCACTGAACTCCCCTCAAAGGAAATTCTGCTCTCACATTTCTCTGTGTCTTCAAGCAACTTGATTTCATTTTCCCAGTGGTGATGAGATTATCCTGTCCTCGGATCATCTGTCTCACCTTCTTCTCATACTCCTCCTTCAGCGTCTTCAGCTCGGTGGTCTCTTCTTCTCTTACAATCCACTGGAGCTCTGACTCTGCGTCGAATTCTGTCAAGTTATTTTTCAAGGAAACTCTGATCTCTTTATTTTCCTCCTCACACGCTTCTTCTTCTAAAGGCTCTGAATTTGTTCCCACATTGGTGAAGATGTTTTCATCATTTGCTTGCATGTGTTTTGCAGTTGCAGTGCATTGCTTCTAGGGCCCCTGCGGAGTCCTTCATTATGAAGTTGATATTTTGGGTATGAAGTGAAATATCTTCACAACTAATGAATGTATTGCCATCCCTTGACTTTTCCTCTAGCGCCACAAGCAGGTCAAACTTTTCACTTTGGTTCAGCCAGAATTTAAAGACACAAATTTGGTACATTCATTGTTCCCAGACAATGTATTTAGATGTTTTCAAAACTTTTGTTGTCAGTGCCAGAAGTTTTTATAAAGTGTTGTTTTGTGCTAAAGTGAATGAACAGCTTTATATGCAAGTGGGTCCTGCGACTGCTGACCATAGACTGTATATGAAGTCTATACTCCTGTCAAGTTTGGGAACCAGGTCGTTTGACGTTGTGGCCAAAATCGAAACGCTCTTTTATTTTGACATTTAGCCGGATGTTGTTGGTGACGTCGTAGTATGCGCATGTCCACCCTCTTCCCTCACACGTGAAGTCAGAGAAGACGACTTGGGTGAAGTTATGTCGAAAGCTAGTACGTATTTCTATCGGTATTTGACTATATGTATTCACTCACTAAACAACTGTGCGTGCTTTTAACGGAATTCTGTCGTTTCTTACATTTTACAGAACAAAAACGAGCCAAACGTCTCGGCTTCCTCGGGAAATTTAAGGTAAGCGCTACGCAGCTAATGTTGTCTGTGGCTAACTCTGGAGCTACGAGTCAACACCTCGGCTGTCATTTGGTGTGCTCTGCTGTGTCTGTCATAACAGTGTTGTAACAGTTAGTCCAGCCTTTACTTTCAAGAAAAGATTATAGTCTGATGTCAGGACAACTCAAATAATTGACGGTAACGTTTAGGTCCAGCTCCATGTTCAGGTATATTGTAATGGATGCTTAGAGAGTACCAGTGGCACTGACTGGGACATTGACTTGACTGTCCAGTAGGAGGGGTAAGATACTGTCCCAGCTCCCTTCATCACCATACCTAGGTGTAAATTTAGCATTCAGCCTCTTCAGTGTCACTGTGCTGGTCTCTGTAAACAAACCAGACAATGTCTATGGATCAGATAATGTAAAATACATACTGTATTACCCTGACATCACATGCTGAAGCGTACACACACATTTATAGGCGGGTAGAGATCTGTTGCACTAGATTTTACGACATGTCTTTTATTCATAATTTAGATTGTCAAGGGATTTTCAGACTTGTTGATTGTAATTTGTATTGTTTGCGCAGCGAAACCTGTGAGCTTCTTATTTCATTTTCAAAGCCTCCAGATATGGAGATAAATTGAGTGTTTAGCTTGTTAGGTTGCATTGCCATGTCTTACAATAAACTTAAAGAAAATGTCTTTTATTTACAATACACTTAGCATGTTTTCCTGTCTACAGACTACAGATGGACGAAAGGGTGATGCTTCAGGGCGGGCAAAAAATGCAGAGCAGTCATCTGGGCAGCATGTCAAGGACCACAGAAAACCAGAAGAAATCAGGAAGCAAAGGGTTAACATTTGAAAGTCTTGCCTGCACTCATATTTGAGGTTACATTGCCGATATTTCTTTTGAGGTAAACCAATTTCTCAATTCATGTCTTTCCTAATTAGCTTCAGGAACTCCAGGAAAAGCAGAAAATCAATAGGGAACGAGAGCTGATGAAGAGGAGGAATTTGCAAAGCTTTCAGAATGACATCCTACAGCGACAAAGAGAGTTTGAGCAGAGGGTAAATGTCAGCCTATTTAGTGGAAATTGGAATCACTGCATGCTATGCAAATTGCCGTAGTAGTGAGTTATGTTTTCGTCTCTGTGTTCACAGGAGACGGAGATGCAGAGTTTGGAGAAGCATGTTAATTTTGAAAATGAGAATTCAAGAAAGGCGTATTACAGAGAATTTAAAAAGGTACGTTGCAGCTTTATACATGCCACAAACTGGCCCATATCTGGTGAATATTACAATTTTATACATAGAATTATCACTCTGCATGGTGGGTCAAAAATGTGCATCCTGCCCGTATATATATACACACACATACACACACACACACACACATAGGCTGGTACAGATTTTCTGCCTTCTAAATCGGGCTGTTCCTTCAGCTATGATAGAAACATAATAGAAGTAGGGTGGAGTTGTGAACACTGTTTTTCTTAAAATGTTTTTTAAAGGTAGTGGAGGCCTCAGATGTGATTTTGGAGGTTTTGGATGCACGTGACCCTCTTGGCTGCAGATGTCCGCAGGTGGAGCAAGCTGTCATTCAAAGTGGAACGAACAAGAAGATAGTTTTAGTGCTTAATAAAATTGGTGAGTTAGCTAAATACATTTAGAAAGTTTATGTTTTGGGAATTGTCTTTATTTGCATATATTTGATTGGATCATAACAAAGAAGTTAAAAGTGTTTGATGTTCAATGTGTGACTTGCGTGTTTTACTTTGATTATAGATTTGGTGTCAAAGGAAATCGTGGAAAAGTGGATTAAATATCTTCGTAATGAGTTTCCTACTGTAGCTTTCAAAGCATCTACTCAGCAACAGACTAAGAACTTGGTATGAAGTTAAATATTTATATTTAGATCATCTAAAAATGCAAATTGATTCCAACAATTAAAGCTATAGAATAACATAATTTCACATTAACACTTTTTTCCCCTCTGTTTCGTGCCATGGACAGAAACGCAGTAATGTACCAGTGACACAAGCCACCACAGAGCTCCTTAGTAGCAGTGCTTGTGTCGGTGCAGATTGCTTGATGAAGCTACTTGGCAACTACTGCCGCAACCTAGACATAAAGACCGCCATCACTGTAGGCGTTGTAGGTAAGCAACCACATCCAGTAATACACCAGGTTCTTTCTGTGTATAACGTGGGGTTGTCCAAAGTTAAATTGATTTGTCACTCACTGTCTTGTAGGTTTTCCTAACGTGGGAAAGAGTAGTTTGATCAACAGTTTGAAAAGGGCACGAGCGTGTAGCGTTGGAGCCACTCCTGGTGTCACCAAGTAAGTATGCAGTAAGCTGTTCACCCTGTGATTTCCTGCTTGTTTCCTGTCTGTCTTGCTGATGGGCTTGATGGATTTCAGGTGCCTTCAAGAGGTGCATTTGGACAAACACATTAAGCTTCTGGATTGCCCCGGCATTGTCATGGCAACCTCAACGACTGACGCAGCAATGATTCTTCGCAACTGTGTGAAAATTGAACAGCTTGTAGATCCCCTTCCACCTGTTGAAGCCATCCTTCGACGCTGCAACAAGGCGCAGGTACGTCACGTTGTTGTTGCAACCTTTTTGTATGTTGCTTGATTGTGTCACACTGCGTTTACAGTTGTTTTGCTGGATGTTTAGATCATGGAGCACTACGCAGTTCAAGACTTTCACACTGCTCTGGAGTTCTTGGCGCTGCTTGCTCGACGCCAAGGCAAACTTAGAAAGGGAGGTCTGCCTGACACTGACAAAGCAGCTAAGAGCGTGTTAATGGACTGGACAGGGTGGGTAAACATTTTGGCGGATTTTGGAAGTTTGACAAACGACAATCAACCAGTCTTTTCACTGTGTTAATTTCAGCATGTGATGTTATTTAGGGGAAGGATCAGCTACTTCACGCACCCTCCAGAGACGCACACTCTTCCCACACACGTCAGCGCTGAGATTGTTACGGAGATGGGTAAAGCTTTTGACTGGGATGAGCTGGAAAAAGGAAATCAGGAGGTTCTTGCAGGTAAGAATAAAGGGTCCTCTCACCGAAATCATAAAAAAGTTAGTCAGGATAATCCACAGACTTCACTGTCAACAGTTGGATACTTCCTTTGGTAAAAAGTAGTTCCAGAGGCAGGTATCTCAAAACCTCCGAACATAAACCTGAGACACCACTAGATATATGTAGGAAAATGATTGCGACCTGACCCTTGAACATCCCTCGCCTTGTGATACTTAATCACGGGACAACTGAAATGTAATTCCATAATGATATATATGATGTGATCTAAGCTTGGAATTGAGCACATTTGCACACAGGTGCTCCTCAAACTTATTTTGAGTCTCTGATGATTTTGTGATTTCCTTTCCATGACATCATATTATTTGGATGCCCCTCATTAAAAAGCTGTCAACATAAATCAGGAGCTACTTGGTGTGATAGTTAAAGCTCTGCTGGTGCAGCTGTAGCACATATCGCAGCTGAATTGGAGGGCCATGTGTGCACGAAGAAAACTGCAAGGTTACTTTACTGTAAGCTTTTCTTTGGGGAAATTATTTTACATGGCATGATTTATCTGCAGTCTACATTGGTGCTTAATACTAGAACCGCCAACATTCCAATACCCCTAGAACCGCTGGGAGGGTCATTTTCACCTCCTGATAGTTAGATTTTGTTGAAGTAATAGTATCACATTCAGTAGACACAGGAAGGCAGGGGGTTCCTAAGATTACCTCAAAAGAAAAGAAGTTGGATTTGCTGTTTGCTGTGTTTCAGTGTCATCTTGTCCTGACGTCCAAATGGGATTCTGCATGGAAACCACTGGAATGACTCAAGGTGGCCAGGATGAACCACCCTCTGACCTGGGGGGGTCCTTGGAAGAGCCAGAATTTAAAGACGAAACTGAATCTATGGAGGATGACCAGGACTCAGAGGTGTGAAACAGTCCTTACAACAAAGGGTTAATTACAGAATATTAAAATTTGTAAAACGTGGTACATTAAATTAACTTTCTGTCCTGCTCAAATAGTTTGGACCAATGACAGTGGAGATAAAATCTCAGAAGTCAAAGACTGACTCACCTGCAAGTGATGCTGCATCCAGGGCGCTGGGTTTGAAGGATATCTTGAACGTAGATCCTCTACAGCAGGGCCAGGCACTCCTGGCTGCCAGCAAGAACAGGAAAAAGCAACAGAAAAGAGCTGGTTTGTATAAATATCCGTTTCAGTTTGATATACATTTTGTCTACGGCGTGGTGTGTTCGTGCTGTGATTTCTTAAGATTATTTTTACCCTAATAAAAAACTCTATAACCTCATGTTGTCCCACAATGACACTGATTGTATCTAATCATGCAAATGAAATTGATACATTTTTCTCTGTTTTTTTTCCAATGCAGACAAAATTGCCACCAAACTCTCAGACACCTTGACATCTGCAATGGACTTCTCATTTTCAGATAGCTGATCAGCTGAGATTGAAATAAAAGATTTAAAGAACGCATTATTTGTGTTTTGTCTTTTTTGTCTGTAGCTATTTTGATCAATGTAAAAATGTGTTTCAATCCACCTGCAAAATGTTTGACCCTTGATCCTTTCTTCATCTGTAAAAATGATTCAGTCTTTCCTGTTGTGTTTTTCACTAGGTAGTATATATAGATGACCAGCCACTGTTCCTAACAGCCATTGGAAAAGCTTTGCTTTTAGTACAAATTAAAGATTGAATATTTCAAAGAATGTTTTGGGGTTTTTTGCACCTGCAGGACCTTCGACACTGCCGTATCAAGGAGTTGTATATAAATTGCACTTTAACGAGAGGGCAAATAGACTTAAATTACTTGTTTTATGCTCCAATGACACTGGTTTGCGTTTAAATACTATAGTGTTATCTTATGCTATCTAAAACCTGCACTGAGAGGGACAAGTTGAAAATGCAGGAACCTCACAGCTGGCAACAAGTTCCGGGTAATGCGTCGGATGACCTCAGCCCGTCGGCTCAAGATAAACAACACTGTTTACTGCCGTGGCTAGCGACTTGAAGAGCTTTCACCGACTTTAAAATGGCAAAGAAAGCGGAGGTCTTAGGAGATTTATGGCTGTGACTACGTGAAACAAATCTACTGCCACAGTACGTTTTTGTCTTGATTGTAATATAAATTATCTAGCGTTAGCTATGTAGCATTAGCTTTGTTGGGCAACAAACGGGTGCTATCTAGCTAGCTAGCTAGCTAGCTAAACTGCAACTTCCTATTTTTACTTTTCCGTGGCTGTGTGTTTTAGTACTGCTGAAACGCACGAAAATAGCTAACCTCCTTCCAGTTGGCGACTGGTATGTACCTGAAAAGGCACTGTAACGCGTCTGCGGTGTAAATTAAAGCTTTATTTGTGTATCCACACTCAGCGCGTTGATGTGGGCCCGTTAGCAGCACTGAGCTGTCAAGTGAACTCTGCTAACTCACGACGCTAGATTAACTAGAGCTCTCCAAAAATAGACATCACGGTAACAATCGAGAGCAAGCTAGCTAACCAGTTGGTGCTGTCTGAACGGCTCATAAAACTACCCCAAAATGAACATGACTGGGAGTTAATCAGGCTGTTTATGGTACGCTGTCAGTGTGGTTCTCATCAGAGACAACTGACAACTTATTGACACACAACTCATCCATAAGATGAAGCAACACTGACAGCCAGCTATGCACTCTGCACACTTACACACAGCTTGTAACGACGTGTTTTGGAAACATAGTGAGTGGACAAATTCAGATAACTGTCTAGGGAAAATTAGCAATTAAGCATTAGCATAAATTTCAACTAATTTCAGTTGAATATGTCAACACTGTACCATGTTATTTTTGTCCATCCATTCATCATTTTCAAGTCACTAATTCAGGTCAGGGTCACAGAATTGTGATTATAGTAGTTGCATGTAATGTTCAGAAATTGAAAAAAGTGTGTTGATTTCTCCAGAATGTGCCATAAGCTATTAATGAGACCAAATACAAAATTTCCATTGGAAATCTTTTGTAGAAACCAATTGTGGAGGTAACATCTGGATAGGCTGGTGTTACCTATCTATAATGCTCCTTTCTTCTTTGTGTTTGTTTTCGTTTTCCAGCTCCATCGCTAGATCTGGATCTCGCGCTTCGGCCATGTCGTCACGTGTGTTGCTGCGGCAGCAGCTGATGCGAGAGCAAGCCCAGGAGCAGGAGAGACGTGAGGCCCAGCAGCAGGCCTCTGCCTCTCAGCTCCGGGCCTCTGACTCCACTCCAGCCATCTCTGTCACAATGCCCCCAAACACTGCCCGTCCCCCTCCAGCTCAGGTGCCTGTGGAGGTGCTGAAAGTAAGAACAGCGTCCTGTTTGTAAATTCATCACTGGTGTTCTTTATTTAGTGGAGTGTGATTGTGTCAGAACATTAGCCCTTAATAACTCTTTGAATGACCAGGTGCAGACCCACTTGGAGAACCCCACCAAGTACCACATCCAGCAGGCACAGAGGCAACAGGTGAAGCAGTACCTCTCCACCACTCTGGGCAACATGGCGGTTACTCAGACCATGGGCGTGTCTCCTGTGCCGCAGTCCAGTTCTGCCCCGGAAGTCGCTCCTACTGCCAGCAGTGCCCCGAACAGTCCCATGGCTCTGCTTAACATCGGATCCAACAAGGAGGAAGTATGGGGAAATTCCTGCTTTCACAGCAGCACTTTGAGTTCTTGTGTGTGGGTTTGGTTTGCTGGCACAGCAGATGACACAAACTTGCAGTGCATTTTTGTAGAAGTTAAATGTCTAACCTTCTGCTCACTTCTAGCTTAATTACTTTCTGTTTGCTCTTCAGTGATGTTCCCAAAGGTCCCACTGTGTTGATACATGCCTTTTGTCATCATATCCTTGTTGGCCTGCTGTCACAATAAGATGTTAAATACTGCACTTACAGTTTAAGCATGCCAGCACTCTCTCTTTGAAACCAGGCCTCTCTTGAGCTGTTGCATTGGTTTAAATGTTTAGTGTTGGCATTCAGTCTTCATACATAAGACTGTTTTGGCACTGCGGGGGAAATAAGTATTGAACCTGTCAACATTTTTCTCAGTAAATATATTTCTGATGGGGCTATTGACATGAAATTTTCACCAGATGTCAGTAACAACCCAAGTAATCCACACATACAAAGAAATCAAAACAAAGAAGTCCATAAATTAAGTTATGTGTAAAAAAGTGGAATGACACAGGAAAAAAGTATACATACTCGTTGATTACTTTCACACATTTAACCCTGAGGGCTTTGCTGACACTGGTGTTTTCTCTCATCTGCTTTATCTAGATTGACGATGTGATCGACGACATCATTAGTCTTGAATCCAGTTTTAATGACGACATCATTACGTTGATTGACTCAGGTCTTCAGTTGCCCAGCACGGTATGAATAACAATGTATTTATTTACTTCCTCTTTAAAGTTTCCTCTAGAGTTCACAGTTTCTTCTTTTAAAGGTACAGTGACAGGCTAACACAGTAGATATCAGGCAGGTCTAACACGCTAACTTTTTATGCCCAAAGTTTTTTTTCTGTGAATGGACGGCCTCTCTTTTATGTGTGGAATTCTGAAGTCGTAGGAGTAAATATACACTTTTGGCACTGAGTTACGATTCGTCACAAAAGTGCTGCCTGGGCGGGGCAAAGCCATCAGAGGATACAAGGCAGGGAGAAGCGAGACAAAGTGGATTGTGCTCATAAAAAGTACATAGCAGCTACCAGGTTAACAAGTTATTCGTCAGGTAGAAAGAGCTTGCCAAAATTTGGCCGCAAAACAAAAAATGAGGATTATGGTGATGCTGTTGGAGGAAAAGAAAAAGAAGCACATTGAGGTAAATGCTTTTTGTGATTTTTTTTTTTCTTTTGAAGTAGCACCAGGTATTGTTTAGCTTTAATATGCAGGAATGGATTTTGAGCTGTAGCCTTAAACAGCATTTGTTAATTAAAGTTGTAGTTTTAAAATTGTAAAATTATTGTCATACCTGCATTTTTCTTTGTGGCATGGTTCCACTGTGCACAGGAACCAGCTTGGATTCAATTTTTTATCTCGGAGGAACTGGTTGCTCTTAACTTTTAAGCAGGAATGGGCAAGGCATCCTTTTTTTATATATATACACTATATTGCCAAAACTATTCACTCACCCATCCAAATAATTGAAATCAGGTGTTCCAATCACTTCCATGGCCACAGGTGTATAAAATCATGCACCAAGGCATGCAGACTGTTTCTACAAACATTTGTGAAAGAATGGGTCGCTCTCAGGAGCTCAGTGAATTCCAGTGAATTCCAGCGTGGTACTGTCATAGGATGCCACCTGTGCAACAAGTCCAGTCGTGAAATTTCCTCACTCCTAAATATTCCACAGTCAACTGTCAGTGGTATTATAACAAAGTGGAAGCGATTGGGAACGACAGCAACTCAGCAACGAAGTGGTAGGCCACGTAAAATGACGGAGCGGGGTCAGCGGATGCTGAGGCGCATAGTGCGCAGAGGTCGCCAACTTTCTGCAGAGTCAATCGCTACAGACCGCCAAACTTCATGTGGCCTTCAGATTAGCTCAAGAACAGTGCGTAGAGAGCTTCATGGAATGGGTTTCCATGGCCGAGCAGCTGCATCCAAGCCACACATCACCAAGTGCAATGCAAAGCGTCGGATGCAGTGGTGTAAAGCACGCCGCCACTGGACTCTAGAGCAGTGGAGACGCGTTCTCTGGAGTGACGAATCATCTTCACCATCTGGCGATCTGATGGACGAGTCTGGGTTTGGCGGTTGCCAGGAGAACGGTACTTGTCTGACTGCATTGTGCCAAGTGTAAAGTTTGGTGGAGGGGGGATTATGGTGTGGGGTTGTTTTCCAGGAGCTGGGCTTGGCCCCTTAGTTCCAGTGAAAGGAACTTTGAATGCTTCAGCATACCAAGAGATTTTGGACAATTCCATGCTCCCAACTTTGTGGGAACAGTTTGGGGATGGCCCCTTCCTGTTCCAACATGACTGTGCACCAGTGCACAAAGCAAGGTCCATAAAGACATGGATGAGAGAGTTTGGTGTGGATGAACTTGACTGGCCTGCACAGAGTCTTGACCTCAACCTGATAGAACACCTTTGGGATGAATTAGAGCGGAGACTGAGAGCCAGGCCTTCTCGTCCAACATCAGCGTGTGACCTCACAAATGCGCTTCTGGAAGAATGGTCAAAAATTCCCATAAACACACTCCTAAACCTTGTGGAAAGCCTTCCCAGAAGAGTTGAAGCTGTTACAGCTGCAAAGGGTAGACCGACGTCATATTAAACCCTATGGATTAAGAGTGGGATGTCACTTAAGTTCATATGCGAGTCAAGGCAATACTTTTGGCAATATAGTGTGTATATATATATATATATATATATATATATATATATATATATATATCTGCTTCCAGGTTTGTGGCAATCAGTGACCATTTATGACACATATTTTAACTTTCTGTTCCCGTAGCTCCCAGGAAATCTGTTGGACGTGTACCACAGCCCTGGAATGGCAGCACCTACTCTCACCGTCAGCAACTCCTGCCCTGCTGATCTTCCAAAAATTAAAAGGGAAATTACAGGTAGGGTGTCTTTTGTAATGTTCAGGAGAACCTTTTTTTAAGTATGATAATATTTCATCGTATGAAACACTATGGATTTGTCTTCCAGATTCAGATGCCAAAGCACTAATGAAAGAAAGGCAGAAGAAAGACAACCATAACCTCAGTAAGTCGAGCTTTATTTCAACCTTTCTTGAATGTGAATGCAGTAACATTTTGTTTCGACTCTGGGACACCCATTTGGTCTTTTTGTCTGCTCATATCTGTGTATATTGAATAATGCTTGCTTAGTGACAACTGATTGCTGAAGGCTAACTTCTGCTTTCCCTCTCTGCCGGGTCGTTCTTGCTACAGTTGAGAGGAGGCGGAGATTCAACATCAATGACCGTATAAAGGAGCTGGGTACTCTGATACCCAAGTCAAGTGATCCGTAAGTGCTGCCTGAGTTGTCAGGAAACTAATTTCCCTTTGCAGAATCGCTAAATGAATACGGAATTGTAGTAGTATTTTAGAATTGTGTAGCAACAAAGTGATCTTTGTTTTCTATCCTGTTTCCTTTCTTCACCACCTCTACAATATATATTTACTGACATCGGGATGATGACAGGGAGATGCGTTGGAATAAAGGCACCATTCTGAAAGCTTCCGTAGACTACATCAGGAAGTTACAGAAGGAGCAGCACAGAGCCAAGGATGTCGAGATACGTCAGAAAAAGCTGGAGCAGGCAAACCACAGTCTGATGTTACGCATCCAGGTCAGTCTAAGACTTGAAATACAACAGCTATATATAGCTTGACTAGCTGTGGTAGTTAGATTTGGCTGCACACCTTAGAGGTGCATTGTGGAGTTTTTGACCCCAAGTGGTGCTGTACAGTGACGAGTGGGTCCCCAAACTGCCGCATGTGAACACCACAGGCACAGGTGACGCACATGTGCAAATGTGTGTTGGGAATCTGCGTTCTGTTCTGTTCTGAGTTACTATAGCTAAAGTTAGCATGCAATATCTGAGTTAGTGGCAGGGCCTAAAGACAGTAAAGGTTCACAATCAGCCACAAAGAAAGCAATGTTTCAGTCCAAGAAATGTGCATTTAGGTGACAAAGCTAAGATTTAAGGTAATGTTTATTGTAAGGAGATGACTGTTCACATGCAAAGTGCATAGACGGCTCCTGGGTGTTAAAATAATAACATGGTCAGTCATTCCAGGACGTGGCCTCTGAATGTCAATGTGCTGCTGTTCTTTTCAGGAGCTGGAAATGCAGGCCCGCCTCCACGGCCTCTCCACCTCCACCAGCATCTCATCCGGTCTGATGTCCGATCCCTCCCTGCTCCAGCAGCAGCAGCAGGTCCTGCAGAGCGGCCAGGCTCTGCCTCCCGGCACAGGGGGAGCGTCCTCCCAGAGCCTCCTCAGCCTGGGCGCGGTGGCCATCGGGCAGCCCCTTCCGGCCTCCTTCCTGTCCCCGCCCTCCTCGGACTCTCCCGCAGGAGTCACCATCAGCAGCCCCCTGGACCTGGGCAGCCTGAGCTTTGCCGAGCTAGACGACGCCTCCGCCTCAGCACTCTACCCCGACGTGGGCTTGGGAGACATTCTCATGGACGACGGGTGCACCCTGTCCCCTGAGAGGGTGGCTGAGCCGCTGTTTTCTCCTTTGTCACCCGGTGCCTCTAAAACCAGCAGTCGCAGGAGCAGCCTTGAGATGGACGAGGACTTGTGATGAGTCCTGTGCGGCGGTCAGAGACTGTCTGTAGGGACGAGAATGTCAGGAAGTGCAGTCTATCCTTAAATAATGCGAGTCTGCTGACAGGACTGTAGAACTGAACTTAGCAAAATAGCTAACATTAAGATCAAAACTAACATTACATCAGGAGAAAGTAAGTTCTTGACTTTTTTTGCCATACAGACTTAATTATTATTGTTCCTGTTTGGAGCTGGAGTCACCATGTCTGGGTTTATAAATGCAATCTTATTCAAATGGAATATTGTATAATAGGGGCATGGACTTAAGCATTAAGAAATAATATGTTCTTAAATAGTTTTTAAGATTTTTTTCAGAAATTTAAGAGGGATATACAGTTTGCTTGAATTTATGATGTGCCCATTTATAGGGAAGAAAGCTGTGAGGTTTCTTTTTCACAACAACAACGGCATAACAAACTGATCAAGAGATGCCAACATACAGTATATTTTTAGTTTCTTTTTTGTGTGTGTTTTTTTTCAACTGACTGGAATCAGGGTTTATTCATAGCAGTCGCATGCTCATCCATGTTGGGTTGTTTCACCAGCAGCTACAGAAGGGATCTTTGTAAAGTGAATTGGCACATTGTGAAATATTTACTGCATATTGTACATAAGAATATTTTATTTTGAGCAATTTTATTGCACCTTATTTTATGGCAGTCTATGCATTTGCATTATATGAGAGCTCGTGTCTGTTTTTATTACTATCACACACAGTGGACGGCTGATGCCTGGGTTGCATGTCATTTGTAATAAATCTTAAAAGCGGTGGGAAATCACTTGCTGCTGCAGCTAGTCGGCCAAAGCAGGACTTCTTCCAGAGTAGCTACAAATTACAAATCAGCGTTTTTACTTTTGAATATATTCACTCAGTCAATGGGAAATGCAAGACAGAACAATTTTATCCTTTTACAATAGTACTGTAGTTCCTGACATACTTTGTTTTGATACCTGAATAATAGTTTGATAAGTAGTTTCTCCTGACTAACATCTGTGTTGTCAGTGATTGTTTGTCTCCTGGTGGTCACTGAGTGATTTTTACCGGTTAGCATGTTCTACCAAGACTGTGGCGCTTTTTTTTTCTCCCTTTTTGGACGATCAAAAGTGATATATCTAATAATGCGTCATTACTCAGTGTAGTATAAATTCAGAGGGCTTTGACCCTCCTTTAAACTAACCACTAGCCTCACCTCTGTAATAATAATGTAGAACTGTTTTGTTGTGTGGAACCTGCAATGCAATTATTATTCTATAAAATAGCCACAAACTTTAGAAAAGGCATTTTAATTTGTCAGATGCTTAACACCATGTTGTGCACAGTAATGAATGTGTGCTTGGAAAGTTGTTTTTTATTTTGTTTTGGGGTTTTTTTCAACACTGACGCACTGTATTTGTTTTTCCCTCCAACAAAACCTCCAAATGATTGATATGCTTACATTTTAAACTGTTCTTTGAGCTGTGGTAACAAAAACAAAATGAGTTAAAGCAGCCAAAAACATCTGAACCTTTTGGTGGTTACAATGATTTTAAGGTGTCCTCTCCTGTTCATTCAGCTGAAAGCAGCTCTACTCCACAGCGTTCTTCCTGGTCCCTTTAACTTCTTCTGCTCAGACACATTATTAACCACGTCTTACCCTGACATATAGCTGAGTGCTAACATTGACTGTTAACCATGAACTGGTAGCATTTGTGTCTTGTCCCTACAAGTTGGCTTTCAGGAAGATTTTAACCAATAAATGATTTCCATTGGCTCATGTCTGGATGTGGTTATTTGCTGGTAGTCAGCATCAGTGGTAAAGCATTTGAGAGATTTCCATAGCCAGGTCCAGGCACTCTGTAGCCTGGAGGCAGATGTCGCAGACGGGACAGTCGCACAGGGAGCGGCGGAGGACACCCAGACACCCGCAGAGCTCACAGTAGTGGGTGGCGTCCAGGAGAGGCTGCAGGGCGGTGGAGGGCTCCCAGCCGCACAGGAATGAGCACAGCGACCAAACGCACCCGTTGCACCCTCTCACCGTGGCCAATAAGCAGTCCAGCGGGTGGCAGAAGAGGCAGGCCAAAAGGATTGCAGCACAAAGGTCTCAGGGAAAGAAAAGCAGTGAGCAAGATGAGAGAGGAAGGAAGGAAAAAGGCATTTAAGAACGAGGAGATCAAGAAGGAATACACAAGTTTTGTTTGTCCTTACCGTCACCGCCTGGCTCAGTGTGGACCGTAGTGGTTTTGAGGCTTTCTTGACTCACTTCACAGACTGTGCAGGCCTCCACAGAGGACGGCAGCAGAGCACGCAGAGGCTTTGGCTGGTTTTTCTCCACAGAGCTTGGGCTGCAGATGGATACTGCTCTGGTCGTTCCACCTCCTTTTGGCTTGTTATGCAAGTTGGTTTCAGCAGAGGCGTCTGCAACAACATCTCCATGAAAAACAGCCTTTAGAGGAAATAGATGTTAATTTAGAGTTCACAGATGAAGGTACCTGTCGTTTTATCTGGGAACACGTTCACAGAGATGTCAGTTGAAGATAATTCAGTGTCCTCAGTGGATATCTGCTCTGGAAAACTAGTAGCTTCAGTCAAAGATCCTGTAAGACGAGAAAAGAGGAAAGCTCAGCTTTTCTAAATGGCTTACAATAAAGGCTGTTCTCTGTAAACATACCTGTTTGACCTGCGATGGAGCTGTCAGGTATAACAGGGGACTTTGAAGCTGCGGTTTGTGACTCATTTCCATCCTCCATCTTTTCATTCATATCTGTAGAATTCAGTTTGGCACCCATCCTGGCATCCATTTAGATATGTCACCTGCATCAGTCTCTTGAATAAATGTCAGACGACCAACTAGGGCTGTGAAAGAGGACAAGGGAAACTGAAATAGTGAGCCTGGACCTATTAATAATCGGAGAGAAAACTCTATAATTTAATTTCACTATAAGATCATTTGCAATGCTTTCATTTGACGTATTTTCTCTTGTTGAACTGAAAAGATTTACTTACTAATATTGTAATGCAAAATTCAACCTCATCATTCTCTGTACGTACCACAGACCCAGAGTCAGATCTGTAGCTGAGGTTTCGTAGCTGTTAGTGATGAGTGGACATCTAGGAAATAGCAGAGAAGTTAATCTATTATTAATCGCCATTTTAGAAACATTTATAATGGAGATGAAAGGCGGCACACGGACATCCTGACAGCTTTATGAGAATGTAAGATCAGGATTTTGCTATTCATTAATAATTCATGTTTTCAAGTTATACTTACCTTATGTGACTTTATTTTTCAAATTTGCAGATAGAACAGCGGAAAGGACATTCAGTTGAGTTATCTGAAGTATTTTAACTATTTGTTTTAGTTTAACAAGGTATGAATTGTTAGGTATACGGTAATTGGTTGTAGGAGATACAAGGGATGTAAATAGTGTATAATGTAGTATTGTGTCAAATTGAATGAGTCAAATCAAAATGATTTATATTCAATCAACTTTAATTCAGTTCATCTGACAGCCATTCAATCCTGAGCAGGTATGATCTGATTAATTACTGTAATGTACAGGAATCCACAGAGCCTGCTGTCTTTATCTCTCCCTGTTGCTTTCTGTATGACAAGAGTTTTGTAAGAAACACATTGTACTTACTTTTCATGACATGTTTTGGAAGTAGGCGATCCGGCATGCAGCCTTAATCACAGACGCATCCTCCAGCGCGACCTGTCAGCTGGCAGCAGCAGAGGTATAACCTCATCTCACAGGCTCTTTCACAGCCTCTCTCTCTCTCTCTCTCTCTCTCTCTCTCTCTCTCTCTCTCTCACACACTGTGTGTGTGTGTGCGTGTGTGTGTGTGTGTGTAAAAGCAAGAACAAGAATGGTTGTATTAATATTGCTTATTTATGTAGGTGTTTTTGTCCCACACCTAGTAGGTAGTAGTAGTAGGTAATAGTAGTATAAGCAAGTTACAAGTAACATTATTATAAGTACAGCAATATTAGTATACATTATATACATGTCAATGACATTCTACATATTGCTCTGCGGGAGACATGACATAATATGTCCTCCCGAGCCTTAATAATAGTCACACTGATATGAATGGTGTTTCTGACTTCAAGAAACCCAATTTGTAAGAAATCCAACAGGCGGCGATAATGCAGCATTGGACAGTAATGTGACACCAGAGAAGAAGAATGCTGACCAATGACCAAGGATATTTTTTCATGTACTTCCGAGTTTAGCCGATAGTGAGCGATGTTATATCCGCGTAAACCGTAACATAACGCTAGCTGTCGAGCTAACTGATAGGATTCACTGTTTGTCGTTGTATTTGTTGCCTTTCCACTATATTTGCAGAACGACCAAAGACTGTACAGATATCACATAATGGTATGTATTAGAAAAAATACTTTTTTGTCGTGAAATCTAGGAAGTTGGCTTCGATTTGGCCGAATAATAGGTTACCCGGCCGTGTAACTTTACATCCGATAGGAGCATGTTGTGATCCAACTTAACGTTAAGTGATATCTTTTAAATTTAAGTCAAGCTAATGCAGAATGATTTAACGTTGAATTTAAAATTCATTTCTGACAACTTTGTTTGTGTTTGTGTGGTACAGCAAAGTAAGTTAGCTGGCAAACGTTAACTGTAATAATGTTAGTTTAGCTGATGCTAACTGTCTCCTGTGCGAGCTGACTTAAGCACATACAGCAGGTTTGTATGTAAACAAAGCAGCTGTTAATACTACTTTGAGTTAGCCTTTTACTGTGGCTAGCCCCATTTTATATTTTGAACAGTATCTGCATTTCAAAACATCAAATTCTATTTCTAGCCACCACAAGCTAACTAAACTATGGTATAACGCTGACTAGCGTAACAGGCACTGAAACTGTGCATCTTTAGCTTAGTTTGTGTTGTGTTAGACACCACGTCTTGGTCCTTGTAGTGTAATAAACATGCTTACAGTTAGTTAAAAGTAGAATTTGTCGTGATAGCAACAGGAAGAGTCGTCTACTTCTGTTTATTGGAGAATAGTGTACTGACACTGAGCGTAAACTGAACTGAAATTCAATGCAGTGACCAAGGTAGGAACAATCCCCAAAAGTCGTATAAAGCCTTCAGCTCTCCTTTAGAAAACTGCCCTGCGGTGCAGCTTAGCAATCAGTTGCCATTGGTGTTAATTATAACTCCATCTGTCCTCATGTGGTTTGTTTCAGGACAGCGAAATGTCTGACAATGACCCTGTACCGGGGCCTGAGACCAGCAGTATGGAGGGGGAGAACGCACCACTGTACTGTATCTGTCGGAAACCAGACATCAACTGCTTCATGATGTAAGTTCACACCAATGGTGTTGTTTCAGTTACTCCATTACTGCTGTATAGATGCAATAATGCTCATACGTTACTTTCTTAATTTGCTTCTCCTACTGACAGTGGCTGTGATAACTGTAACGAGTGGTTCCATGGCCACTGCATTAACATCACAGAGAAGAAGGCGAAGGCCATCCGAGAATGGTACTGCATGAGATGCAGAGGTGATGGGAAAAAAAAGTTCTTTTATCACAGCATTTAAGAGTGCCATTAAACATTAAATGTATCACAAATCATTGAAATAAACAAGACATTTGTTGCGTTATTGTCCATGTCACCAGATAAAAACCCCACACTGGAAATAAAGTACAGATCAAAGAAAACCCGAGAGATGGAGCCTGAGACTGACAGAACTGAAACACAGTACAGCACCCCGAGTACTCCAGACTACAAGAGTGAAAGGAGGCGCGGGTCTAAAGTAAGTTGTACTTCTGACCTAAATACTTATGTCTGAAGAGTATTAAAAAAGTACTTATCAGATCTTCCAAATGTAAAGTCGAACATGTAGCCATTCCTTAATGACAAAAGAACAGCAACATGCATTACCATTGGCAATACTATAATTTTATTATCTTATATAGTAACATATTTACGTAATTCAGTCAGTTGGATTATTTGAAACAACAGCTTTTGCAAGAAATAAAAAGAGAAACGGTTATTGCATATGAATAAAAACAGTGATCAAGGTTACTACGAATACATCTGATTTACAGTCATCTGAAAGGTGTTGTATGGAGTAAGGATGCAGTGGGTTACATGGCAGACTTAGTTTTTATGGAATGTCATTATTCCACGTTTGTTTTCCGTATTGGTCAGATATCAGTGTAACTGTCCTTCTTCCTCCTCAATTTTCTATTGAATGTTTAAGAGCAGCTCAGTGAAGCAAAGCTGTTAATAATTTGGATGAAGTCTTCCTTGATCATTTTGCACAGACGTTTTAAACTCTTGACCTCATGTTAAAATGAAAATGATAGAACTGATTGCTTTGTGTCACGGCAACAACAGCCACACATTTCCAAGCATTGGGTGGATATGTTGGGTGTAAAGCAGTGCAGTGGCACTCACTGTCTCTTGTTTGACTCAGGTGAAGCGTTCGGTGCGAATGTGTGGGGAATGCGAGCCCTGCAGAAGGACGGAGGACTGTACCCAGTGTGACTTCTGCAAGGACATGAAGAAGTTTGGAGGACCAAACAAAATCAGACAGAAGTGCAGGTTTAGGCAATGTGAGGTTCGAGCCAGGGTAAGTCACTTTATCTCCATTTTGTTTTCAAGTTATACCACAAAAAATACTAAACATTTCTGCCCTGTTCATTTTTTTTTTTACATTACATTTACCTTCATTTGACTTCTTTTTGTCATTGAAAGATGTTGAAAGTGGTAGATTTAACTTATCGACACATGTAAGCTCCTTTACTAGAATGTTACTCTGTAATAATAATAATAATAATAATAATAACACATCATTCACATAGCATCGTTCAAGGTACCAGTTCAAAAACAAAGTTGTTTTTTAATGAGACACTTTTGAGATGAGATCCATCTTTTTTCAGTCCTTGAAGCGATTAGCACTCCCTGATCTCTGATCTGATGTCTGGTGTATTTGGCTACTTTGGAAATGTGCAACCTGTTTGTTGTTTTGTACAGAAAATGCTGCGTGTGAAGGACGAAGAATGTTCGTTGCAAGAGAGGAGGGACAATTCCTACCACAGACGGAGACGGTACTCCGAGGACTACGACAGCGAGGCGGATCTCTACCAGCAGTACAAGGCAGCGGGACTTGACAACAACATGGTAGCAGAATATTTGACACCATATTGTTACAAATAAACTCAATATAGATGCACTCAGTCGGCAGCTGAAACGTTTGATGAGGAACTGTGTGTGGGGCCATTTGTTTTGCTCTCCTCTCACCCAGGCATGGGCTAGTGATGACGATGATGAGCCGCCTTTCAGTCCTGTCATGCGTAAGAAAGCTGTGAAGGTGAAGCACGTCAAGAGACGAGAAAAGAAGTTTGACAAGAAAGTAAGACTTGTTTCCTTATAGAAATTATTGTTGTTGTTCACTGTTCCCTCTAAGCTGCGCGCCTGCGCAATTGCGCACTGCTGACACGGTCTCCGCGCACAGAAAATCTACACTGCGCACAAAATAAAACTCCAAACTGAACTGAAAATAAAATTAAAATATAACAATTCATTCTGTGCTATTTTTCAATGTGAGTCAGTGAGTGGCCGTTGACTGGCTGCTCCAGTGAATGATGCGATTCACATACTGTAGGTATTTACGCAGCAGTCGCAGCTAATCAACGTCATTGACAGGCGTTCTTATGTGCAGCCACCGGTGTTTTAGCTAGCAAAGCGGTGTAGCCGATGTGGATGGAAGACACGCTAATGATGCTAAGTTCTGCTTATGTCGACCCTTTCTAATAATGGCAAAACGAACGGGCAGCGGCACATCCCCTCACCATGCCAAAGTAAAAAAGAAATGTGGTTCTTTTAAGATGGAATGGCTGTCGGAATATGTCCAAACAGAAGAAAAAACTGTGAAACTGGGGGAGATTTTTTCTTTTTCGAGCGAGAAAGGACTGCTCTGCAAAACATGTTGCGAAGCCAAAATTGCAAGCGAGTTTTCGGAGGGAAAACTGTGGACAGAATGGAAGCTGGACTACCTCAAGCGACACATTCAGCACAAAAGCCATTTGAAAGCAATCTCACCCAGTGCACAGCAGGAGCTTCACACTGGCTCATACTTATAATACAAGTCTAAGCTTTATAATAAAAATGTTAAGTGTGTTTTCAAAACTGGAGTTTACAGTTGGCTTGGTTTGGTGGGCATGTTTTGCCATAGCTAAAATTAAATATTTATACTCCCAATAGCGTTAACATACTACACAAGTCATGAACAAGATTTTTATCATTTTCATTGTAAGTGGGATAAAGCACTTAATTAAAAGTATTCTAACAGAAATGTAAATGCTGTAATTTGATTCTTTTTATAAACCATGTAACTTGGATGGATGCGATGCTGGCGTGACCACAGTGCACACGTCTGATGTTGCTCACAGTGGTCCAAGGGACTGCTCACCGAGTTTGTGTGTTTGCTCTGACACATGAAAAATTAGAGGGAACATTGTTGTTGTTGTTATTATTATTTGAAGTGCTGCCAGGTGTCAACATGGTAAATGGTAGTAACACATGTGGTAACATGCGGTCTACTACCCCGTCTTTTTGAACTATCCAGAAGGAGTCCCGACGCCACAAGCAGAAGCAGAAGCACAAAGACAGAACCAGATACAGTGAGAAGGGCGACCTGCGGGATACCACAGGGCAGCGTCAGTGTCTGGGGCCAAGCTGTGTGGAGCCAGCAAGAGCCAGCTCCAAATACTGCTCTGAGGACTGCGGCATGAAGCTAGCTGCCAAGTAAGGACTCTTCCTTTCACCATTCATATGCATTAGTGTACCTCTAGTATAGATATTGTATTCTGGACGCCTGCTAGGAACAAACAAGGCCAACATAAAGTTAATTAAAATGGATGTTTAGTTAGACCTTGTTTTACACCTGTTCAGCATAAAAGTTATAAACTGTTTGCTTCGAATAGCCCCTGTTTGTATTCAAATGGAAGTACTGTTGCTCCACCTAGTGTTAGAAGAATGAAATGCTGGTAAAATGGTGCACTTTTTTGTCTGATTTCTTAGCATTACATTAGCTTCTGTTGGGAACTTATGAACCTGAACTAACTTTTAAACTCACAATTTGATTAGATTTGTATTAGTATTTATTCTTCTGCCTCTTTGTTTTCTCATCATTATCCTTGGTGTAGCATCTCTGAGGCTTTTCCTCCTAGCTAACTAAATTATAATCAAAGGGGAATCCTGATTATGTTGAGTGTTTTTTTTATTTTTTTAGCCTTTAAATGCATTAATCGAATGCGCATTTTGATCCACAGCCGGATCTATGAGATCCTCCCTCAGCGTATCCAGCAGTGGCAGCAGAGCCCCTGCATCGCCGAGGAGCACGGCAAGAAGCACCTGGAGCGCATTCGTCGGGAACAGCAGAACGCCCGGCTGCGCCTCACAGAGATGGAGCGGCGCTTCCACGAACTGGAAGGCATCATCGCTAAGGCCAAGCAGCAGGCGGTCCAGCAGGACGAGGAGGTAAGCTGGCAGCCGCCTGCGAGCTCGTTCATTCAGATACACAGCTTGTTCTGCTGTTACTGCTTTGCTTTCATGACAGCTTTGAAGTCTTTATTTATTTGAAGCTGCTGAAGAAGAACAGAGGCAACACTTTTTGATGCGTTGGTTGTGTTTGCAGGTGAACGAGGGCGATAGCGAGGACACGGACCTGCAGATATTCTGTGTGTCTTGTAGTCATCCCGTCAATCCAAAAGTGGCACTGAGACATATGGAGAGATGTTACGCAAAGGTGATTTATTGTTGTAAATTCCTGTTTATGCTTCAAAGCAGGGCGGCTTGTAACATTTCTCTCCCTTCTGATTATCTTGACAGTATGAGAGTCAGACCTCCTTTGGTTCCATGTACCCTACAAGAATAGAAGGGTAAGAAGAAGAAATACTCTCAAAGTGTGTAGCTCCCCCCCCCCAGTTCAGTTGCTTTGCTAACAATTTCTCCTTTCCACAGAGCAACCAGACTCTTCTGCGACGTGTACAATCCCCAAAGCAAAACATACTGTAAAAGGCTTCAGGTTTTGTGTCCAGAACATTCCAGAGATCCTAAGGTCAGTGGAGACCCCTCGGCCACTAAAACTTCCATGATTTACTGAAAACTGCCTACTTGATCTAAAACATATTGGATAGGAATAACCTGCTAAACATCAAGTAATGTTTGTGTGGAGATTTCCTTTTTATTTGTTCGCTTTTGTTTGGTGACTAGATCCCAGTGGACGAGGTGTGTGGATGTCCTCTGGTGAAGAATGTGTTTGAGCTGACCGGAGATTACTGCAGGGTCTCCAAACGGAAATGCAACAAACATTACAACTGGGAAAAGCTTAGGAGAGCAGAGGTGGACTTGGAGCGAGTCAGGGTGGTAAGTCAAATTTCCGTTGACTTTTGTTTTGGCTTTAAGGGAGAGAACATATTTTATGAAATATGCATCTGTCTGTTCCTGATATAGGAAGAGTATCTGTTGATATCTCCTTGAAAGTGATTTTTTTTTCTTTTCTCACCCACAGTGGTACAAGCTGGACGAGCTCTTTGAACAGGAGCGTAATGTCAGGACCGCCATGACCAACAGAGCTGGTCTTCTCGCTCTGATGTTGCACCAAACTATTCAGCACGACCCGCTGACGACTGATCTCCGTAGCAACAAGGATAGGTAGTTGACCGAGCCTGCATCGGTCTGTGGGACACTGTACATAATGTGGGATTTGAGGGCTGAGGATTCAAACTTAGAACAGTAACAGTAACTACCATTTGGATGAAAACTGATTTTCTAACTAGATAATTATTTTAAAAGTCTTTGTATGATAACCAACTTTAAAAGGTAAATGGATTTATATTTTTCATGACTGTGGTAGATGAACTACTGCTGATTGAAAACTGCTGTTTTTGGTATGATCGCCCTGAATAAACACCTTAAACTTGCTTGTGTGTGTGTGTGAGTGAGTGTGAGAGACGGACCTGTTATTGGTTCCATCGTTTCTATTGGCCTTTCTACACACCATGTACACAGGATGCTTGGCTTGGATTATTATGACTATTGACTAACTTGGCTTGAAATGCAGCTAAATCAAGAATTTGTGCTTTAAACTGACACATAAGACACGTAAGCCTGTTGGTATTGGTCCATCCTTCACTACTATGAAGAAGAGTCCAGTACTACCAGAGCAATCACTGCTTGCTTCAAAGGAGGAAAAAAATGGTTGCATGAGTATATGAGGGGATGTATGCTGAGAAATCCCTCCCACCCCCAAAAGTTTACATAGTACAAAAGAGCAACACAAGTGCACTCGAGCTTTTTTAAGTTATATATGTTGTTATATCTTATTTGTGAATTGCTTGAGTAGCAGTAAATGCTTTCATTTACACAACTTCATACATTACTGGCATATATTCCCCCCTCTGCTGACGCTGACGCGGCCTGTGATGTCATCCACTCTGTTACAGGCAGGCAGCAGACACAGCCCCCGCATGCCCTCCTTCTTATCTCCGGGGACTTTAACCATGCCTCTCCATCCTCCACTCTGCCCACTTTCACGCAGTATGTTACATGCCGCACAAGAGACAATAAGACGCTGGACTTGTTTTATGCCAACACCAAGGAGGCATATAACTCATCACCCCTCCCTCCCCTGGGAAGATCTGATCACAACCTGGTGCACCTCCTGTGTACAAACCCCTGGTACTCAGGCAGCCAGCTGTCTCTCGCACAGTGAAAAGAAGGGCTGACGAGGCTTTGAGGGACTGTTTTGACACAATGGTGTGGGAAGTACTTTGTGATCCTCATGGGGAGGACATTGACAGTCTCACGCACTGCATAACGGACTATATTAACTTCTGTGTGGAGAATACCGTACCCACCAGGACTGTACGGTGTTTTTCCAACAACAAACCCTGGATTACCCCAAACATAAAGGCTCTCCTCAAGGAAAAGAAGAGGGCCTTTAAGTCAGGAAACAAGGAGGAGCTGAAGAACATGCAGAAGGAGCTGAGGTGGAGGATAAGGGAGGGTAAAAACAACTATAGGAGGAAGATGGAGGATCAGCTGCAACAGAACAACTCCCACCTTCTCCCCCCTTCCCACAACAGTCACCTCACAGCCATCCTCCACATCCGTGGCACTTCCTTCCCAATAATATAATAATAAATATATTATATACATAAATAATAAATAAAAACAATAAAGACTGTTAAAGCTACTAAAACTAAAAAACAACTGTAATTTTCAAAAAATAAATGTTTACAAAACTTTTCTTTATTTGAACAAGCACTGTTGCCTTCAAGTGCTCCTCCTAAATGAATGCGTCTCCGACCAAAACCTGCTTAATTTGGTTTGGGAGTGCGTATGATTTGGCCTGAAAATAGAGACATACTATATTGTTTACATAAAAGGCCAAACTATATGATTTTATGAATACATTTTAATTGCAGATAATGGTTTCAAAGCTGTGCCTCCTATAAAGTCACGCATTGACAACAATGCTGTCAAGACAAACCCAAACACAACTAGTCTAGTGGCTGACATTTTTTTCTAATAACCCGTGAAGGCAGCACAGTTAAATAACAAAGATGAAGCATATCATTAAAGACGATGCAGGCAGGATGAGAGAATTCACTCCCCTCCGTCTGTTGATCGGACAGGTGATTCTTTTGCGTCCAATCAGCCACATGTCATTTTACGCTTCTCTCCTAACTCAATGTTTGCATGAAATGAGTAATGTTTGAACTACTGTTTGGAATGAGTAAACTACAAATCAAATTCAGTACTGTCTCATTGAGTGGTTGTATAATGGATATACTATATTGCTAGCTGATATAGCTAAAACATAGCTAAAAAGGCCTGGCCTCTGTTGTTTAGTCCATTGTGCGTAGTAATTATCTACAGCAGAAGTACATAAATATGTTGTAAAGTACATCTCGAAGGGATTATTGTAATACAGTTCCCATTTTTGGGCCACAGAGACATTGAAACTGAGTTTTTATAACACATTATGGTGGCTAATTGAACCTACCGTCGCATTATAATTCTAAAGTCACTTAAATTGAAGATCAATTGATTAATTGTATTTGTTAATGGAAAGTATCTGTTATTTGATAGCGCTGCACTCTCTGTAGGCGAGGTCACAGTTTACATCCCTGGGCCAGACGGATTTGCATCTTTGGTGTGTACCCTTCTTTGGTCCCACCACCGTTTCCGTTATCGCTTGATGCATGGTAGCTAGCTATGTTAGCTCTACTTCGTAAAATGAAGTGGTGCCTGTTGTGACTAGAGTGCCAAGCATCTGGGGAACATTACCCGAAAGGTGTGTGTGTTTTGCTGGCCCACCGAACCGCAATCATTGGTAAACCGGTAGCGACACAGAGGGATCATGTCGGCGTATTGGCATAGGAACCTTGGAGGAACGCTGTAGCTAACGGTGGCTAACGTGACTGCCGCTTTCAGTTTCAGTGTTTATGCTCCAGCTAACCCAACGTAAGTGGTATTGACATTGCACTGCTGGTATTATGTGGCATGTCGCTAAACTACGTATTCAGAAATTATCGGCATCAATATCAGAGCACAGCAGTAACAGCACTTTGAGCATTTGAGGTTAGCTAGTGTCGCTAACGTTGTGATGGCTGGCTAACATTTGCCACAACTCAGTGCTAGCTAATTTACCATGGATACGCGGTAGCTATATATGTATGGAAGCTTGCCAGTTAGCGTTTACTAGATTGGGACATATATCCCGTCTTTTTAGTTAGTTTGCGTTGTATATACTTTCAACTGCTGTGCTAACCATACGTGCCATCGAGTGTAAACCAGATGTTTGAGCAGCTCGTTGGTACAAGCTAACATTACTAGGCATAGGGCTCTGTTTCTAAACAACATCCTCTTTTCCCCAGGTTCTGTCATGACAAACTGAGCAGCTGTCAACCATCCTGACGGGTCATCTGCCTTCCCAAAACCAAGGTCACGTGGCTACATCCACGGACAATGCGAAAACACACCACTGTAACTGGGATGCAAGATCGACTGTAGAGGATATCTTATTTGTCTCCAGGAAAACACATTGGACCGGTTGTAGCCTAAACTGGCGCACCAATGGACGAGGAACCACTTGAGAGCGCTGTCCCTGACAGAGAGCATGTGGATGAAGATGTGGGACAAGGCACAGAGAGGAAGAGCAGTGAAGCAGAAACCACCTCTGAGGCAGCACCAGCACAGAAGCCCTCAGAACCATCAGACACACTAGATACAAAGGAAAACCCCAGCTCAGATTCAGTCGAGGAAATCCCAGGGAGGGTTAAGGAGGAGGCTACGTCCACTGGTGGTGAGCCTCCTGTTGACTGGTTTGAGCCGCTGGAGGAGGATGATGATGCCAATAGCGTTGGTAGGAATGATCCAGATGAAGAAAGCCTGGCAGGGGAAAGTGAAAGGAGTGAGGGCATGGTGGGCTGCGAGAAGACCATGAAGAAGATTTATCAGTAGGTTGAATAGTGTTTGTTTTACACCAGTGTGTGGTCATGTAACAATAGTGCAATATGCTGTCACACCAGATGTTCTCTGTAACATGTTGGTTGTCTGTAGTCCGATAATGAGCTGCATTATCTTTAGATTAGATTTAGATTTTTATGGCCAAGTGCAAGTACAAGAGCCACGTCATTATCTTCATCACAGTGGAGCTGGAAGTGGTGATTCATATGTGTTAAAGACTGATGATTTCCTGACTGAATTCAACAGGTAGTGTATTTAATTAAAGGGACAAGATGAAGTACACTAGCAAGGGAGTCACAGTTTATAGCTGCTTGGGAGGAAATAGAATGCAATCATATGTAAATATATGTGTTAATGTATTTCTATTTGTTTAATGTATTTCTATTTGTTTCAACTGGTGTTGAAAGAATCAGCTCATCTCAAACCTTCTGGTAACTTTGCCTCAATCCATTGAAAGAAAATGAATATGCAACACCTCGCAGCTCAGCATGTTAACATTTTGTTGGCTTCTCATGCAGTTTGTTTTTCCCATGTGGTACAAATATTTTTAACATCAATAATTCCCCGTTTCCTCTTTTAAATCCAGGCTTCAGATTCCCCGCCGTAAGCGATCACACCCTGATGAAGGATGGGTTGAATGGCCGATACTCGGAGAGGGCTGGAAACGCAAGGAAGTTGTTCGGCGCTCAGGTTCTAGCATGGGGCAGAAGGATGTGTATTACTTGGGGTAAATAATGGATAGTGTTGTGGTTTATTTTCTTCTTCTTCTTCAGCCTTCAATACCTTTTTAAATAAATAACCACTATCAGGTTCGTGGGAACCAAACACTGAGATACAGAACAAGACTTTTGCTTCTGAGGTATAAGATGTTTTATTCTTGCAGAAAGTACGATACAAATCTGAAGTGATTCAGAATGCAGAAATGCATCATGTGTCCCATCAAATTTTATTACCCTCATATTAAGCTCCTGTTTCTGGTTGGTCAATAATGCAATCAATCAGACGTGGAACTTTCTGATTGGTAAGATTTAGAGACATGGAGACATGGATCGTGTATCACAACGCTGTTGCTAAGCGGAGCACACCTGGGGTTATGTCTTAGTTTAGGTTGGTTTATTCACACACGTGTGGTCAGACCCAGAGTGGAACCAAAGTGCAGTCTGCACTGAGACAAAGGGAGACCCAGTGTATATAGCATGGAGTCAATTAACTCCACATGACCAAGTGTGATACCAGATGTTCTTCTGGCTTTCCTTCAGCTAACCAGGAGAAGCTTCTGGTCCATCCATACACACTTACATAGGTGCGGAATACAGACATGATACCAAAGTTATACAAACTTCTAAAAGATGTATAGATATTAAATGTGGTTATTGTCTATGTAAATAACACAATTTCCTTCAACAAGCTGTTAGTTTGTAGCAGTCACACATTTTGTGTGTTAGGGCTGGGCAATATGGCAAAAAAAGTCAATATCATAACTGTTCATATTTACCACTAATGATACATTAATAATAATAATATAACAATACATTATTATTATTATTATTATTATTAATAATAAATTCTAAGCTTCTCAAATGTGAGAATTTGCTGCTCTTTTCTGTTTTATCTGATTGTAATCTGAATATCAGCTGTTGTTTTACTATATTTAGACAATTTATATGCAAAACAACTGATTAATCAAAACAATAATCAGCAGATATGAATGGATGTAATGAATGAATGAATAGTAAAAATAATTCTTAGTTGCAGCCCTAATCAATTTAAAGAAATCCTGTTATTTTCTAACTGCCATTAGGACTTAAGGAACTGCAGCATGTGGCAGGATGTTGTAGTTTCTAGTGGTTGTCTTCCAGCTCTTTGAGGCTGTGATTGTTATTTTTTCCTCTGCAGTCCACGGGGGGATCGAGTGAGAAGTAGAGTAGAACTGGTTTCGGTGTTGGAGGGGCATCTCGACTTGTCCACCTTTGACTACAAGACCGGAAAGTTCTATGACGGCGAAGCACCACCCACACGAATTCGAAGCAGAGCAAAGGTATTGGCCTCTTTTTATCACTTAAAACCTTTAAGACATGTTAAATCTCACAGTTAGTTCTCCTCTCTTTTGTTATTCATTAGAGGAGGATCCGGGAGCGTTCTTCCTCAGAGTCCAGCTGGATGGACAGAGGAGACGGGGCAGACACTCCAGACTCCCACCACAGGCTCACCCCGAGTCTGGGGCCCAGAACCCCCCAATCCAACCAGGCAAGTTTCTCCCCTCACAGTACAATGGGAACTCCAAACCAAGGCCCTCGCAAAGAGGATCCACCAGAGGAAGATAAAATTAAACTTCCCCTTCCCTCATCATCCAGACCGCACCTGCTCCCCTCCATAAATGGAGAGATCGGGTCAGAGGACAGCACTCTGTGAGTCCATTGTTACCTCACTTCACATTTTAATCAATTAACTGCTGATGTGAGAAACAAAACGCTTGAGTGTTTCCATTCAATCAACAGGGTTTGTTGGTGGGGAGTCGTTGATATGCAGATGGACTGAGTGTCATTGTGTTTCTCTGCAGGGTCTGCGCCAAATGTGGGATTTCCTTCACAGGCACATGGTATGACAAGCAAAGGAAGAGGCCCTGCTGTCCCACCTGTTGGGGTATGTCAGTTTGTGGGTGTGCAATCTCATGATTCTGAGGCAAAAGTAGCGTTAATAGAAATAGGAAATACATTCCTGAAACTTTTACTCATCCTTCAATGTGTATTTCTTTTGAATTCCAGCTGCCTCAAAGACAAAAGAACATCCGATGATTCGTTTCAGAAAGGTAAAGCATCGTCTGTCAGCACGCTGTGTGAATCATCAGCTACATTTAAGCCACTTTAACTAGCCACAACTTTAGCACATGGTCCACTGGTTACAAAAAATTTAGCCTAGTAGTTGTATCAGTGTCTGTATGAACTCAACAACTGACTGTCAATCAAAGAAAGTACAATTCAGTGATTTTTTTAATAGTCAGTTTTCACATTGAACTGGAGGGATTCTTAAGGATTAGTACTCTATTAATAAATAAATCTTTCTCATTTCAAGTAAAATAAGGACTGCATTTAACAATAAAATGCATAGAGAGCTTTTGAAAAATGTGCATCTTAAAATGAAGTGCTTCATTTTAGAAAAATTACAAAAAAAAGTGTAGCTCGGGTTTAACTCGGTGCTCTAAAAAGCACGGCATGTGGAATTACTTTTCTCTGACTCACTTATTCCTCGAGTCACAACGCTTATTGGAATGCACAGATTTGATAGGCTTAGTAGCATCACGTGAAATGATATGCTATGCATGCAATTTGTCTGTGTTTCCTGGGCCGCTAAACCAGTGCCTTAAAGACTTTCTTTTCTCGTTCATGTCACCTGTCACCTGTAGTGGATTCCGTGTGGACAGTGTGTGGGATGCCACAACACGGTGAACTGCGGGCAGTGCGCCAACTGCAAGCATGGACTGCAGAGCCCCGAGTCCCGGAAACGCATCTGCCGGAAACGCAAATGTATATGTCCCATTCGCAAGGTAAGCTGGTGGGTACACACAACAGTTGTTTATTTTGAGGCTTGTTGTTTATGTTACTTTCACATTCATACCTTTTGTGTGTGTGTGTGTGTGTGTGTGTGTGTGTGTGTGTGTGTGTGTGTGTGTGTGTGTGTGTTCCATCAGGGCCCTGGAAGTGGAGGCTTCCTGCAGCAGAGGCCTTATAATGACCTTCCTGAAACGTTTGATGACAGCATGAGTTTCCAGGTAATAAATTGTATAATCCACTAAGATGTACATGTTTACTGTGCTCACTCCACGTGTGAACCTCATGTTGTAATAACCATTTTGTTTCTGTGGCAAATTTAAAGCTTTTCGAGCAAGGTCTCCACTGCTTGGTTGTTAAGTCAACACTGATTGTTGGCTGTGTTTATAGAAGGACAAATCTTTCAAATACAACGACTATTGGCCAAGAATGTTCTGTTTTCCTACAGGTTGGTTTACAGTCAGACTCAGGCTGGTTTCACATATTCCAAATTGTCCACATCTGAATACTGACTGTGTACACTGTATGGCATGGGCTGTAATTGCAATGCCAAAAGTGTGATGATGCATGAAAGATTTATTGAATTCAGTTCTAACAAACAACAACAATTTCCTTTTACAGAGTGAAGTTACAGACTCTCAGGTAACTTTTTGAAGTATTTATAATACATATTATTCCTATACTCTTCCCCACTCTCACTGATGATGTATTGTTCGACCAGCACCTGAGTCTCAAAAGCAGTGACACAGAGAACTTCTCAGTCAACGTGGACGTTGATGATGAGGATGACATGTCAACTGACGACGATGATGATGTGAGTGTTTTTAAAAAAAAATGTAACCCCACTGTGCTGCAGACAGAATGACAGGATTGCCTGGGGTGATACAGAATTACCAATATCTATTTTATAACAGTGACTCAAACATTTTAGATTTTAGGTCTGAATAGTGGCTAGTGGAATCAGCAACAGAAAGTGCAAATGAATACTCTGATTGAAAGAGCATTAAAACAATGTGGGAAATGTGGCATTTATGTTTGTTTCATGTGTTAACGTGAGGAAGGTTACGGCTTCCTCGTCGCCCCACACAGATCTCTTCAGTGGAGAGTTTGGAAAATGTGAATAAAAACAGGTGGATGGAAACGTACTTACTGTCTTCTTAGTAAAAAACACTGCATGTTATGTTAACTCAAAGAGATTATTTGGGTTTCTCCCGTTTCCTCATGGCTGTGTGTGGGTTGTCAAGAGATATCTTACACGTCACCTTTTATCAACAGTATTTAAGTAATTGCATAGATACTGTGTCAATGTTTTTCCTCTGTATGACTTAATTCTCTGATTATTCTTGTTGTCAGTGGCATAAGAAGCGGAAGCGGCGATCCTGTGGAGAATGTAAAGCCTGTCTCTGCAGGAAAGACTGCGGCACGTGCGATTTCTGTGTAGACAAACCCAAGTTTGGAGGCAGCAACAAGAAGAGGCAGAAGTGTCGGCTACGTCAGTGTCAGAGACAGGCAATGGTAAGAGCCTGCCAATTTCTAATTCATTTGTTGTTTCTTGCAGAGATGAAGTTGTGGCGTTGGTTTTGAATATTTCTGTGCTCATGTTTGTCAGAGACACTTGCTGCCTTTCCAGATGGGACAAGGTGACTTTGGGCCAGACGGCTCAATGCTGCCGGGCAGGCCCAGACCTCACTACACATACAGTCGAAAGTCAAGTTTAAAGAAAAGCAAAGGGTTCCAATGTGGCTTGGACTTCACTGACAATGAAGATGATGACAGTAACTTACATGCTGTGAGTTCCCAATTCCTTTGGTGTTCGGATCTTTTTATGGTTTCCTTTTGCTTGTTGTGGTTGTTTTTGAAGATTCCCCTTCAGATTTGCATTAGAAAATTAAGGAAGAATTTGTGCTTTCTTCTCACTTTGCTCATGTTTCACTGCTGTAGATGAATTGGAGCCCTGAGCCTGCCAGTGGTAGCAAACACCCCTACGAGCTGAACATGAGAAACCACCAATCATCTATGCAGGTGTGAAAATAGATTATTAGCTGCTTGTTTTTGTCACCTTATGCTTGTCTCACCACACCGAATGTCAGCTTGATTTTGTCTTCCAGCAGTTGAATCATTTGGACTTCACCCAGCGCAATGGACTTCGTGACAGAGTCCCTCACATCAGCAACCACAACAGCTCTGAGCTAGTACGTTTACGTTCTTCCCTCTTCTTTGTTTAAGTAATTAAGGCCAGAAATTAATTTTGTGATTGCTAGTAGTGTGTTTTAGGAGCCTTTTGCTTGAAATAATCCACAGCTCTTCTGATATCAAGCAGAAAAGTGCAACTATCCACTATAGATATCACATTCTTGCTGCCCAATGCTTAATAGCACTAAACCGGACTGATCATGAGTCATTGTGGCTTCCTGTTTACACTTTTCCTTCATAAACGCCTCTGGCACCTTGTCCATTTCCTTATGTATCTGTTGTCATGCTGCTCTTTGGTCTGTGGCTCAGTGGGATGAATCCAGGCCTGGTTCCAACTCCGTTTGACCAGGTTTTTTACCAGTCCGTGGTAATGCAATCTGTACCTCAAAGTGTTCCATTTGAGTTGGAGAGCTCACTCTCCCCCTGTCCTCTTGCTCTCTTGTGGGTACATCCATGTGACAGCACATAAGTTCATTTTCGGGGGCATTTTTGCCTTCATTGCACCATTTGACTGTGAATACAGACAGAAAACATAAAGAGAGAAAGGCATTGTACTGGGGCTGTTGCAATTACATGTTATGAGTCTTAACCACTTGGCACCAGGCCACCCCCAAAAGTTAATTTGGCCTCCTCATAAAGGATGCATATCACTGCCAAGCTGTTTGCTCTCTCTTCTTGGCGTTCCTTCAGTTTGTCCCTGCGGTCAGTGTCTGATGCTTCGTGACCCATCATCAGTGCTGTAGCTTTCAGTTACTGTGTTTTTTGATCCTCGCCAGTGTGAACTAGGAGGAGGAAAAATGGCAGATTTTCTTACATGGCCCCTTTCAGTTTTCCTTTTTATTTCCCCCTAAGTAGTTAAAGTTGGAAAAATAAAACGTATTCCACACTGTCTGACAGTATCAAGCATATTCTGTATGACTTTGTAACATTTTTTCATTGAAGCTATATGTTTACACTGAGAGAAATATCTAAGCCCAAGACTGCATGGCTGCACTATTCTGTCAAATAGATATACTCTGCAGTGTGGATGTCTTGTGCATAACTTTATACACATTCCCCCAAAATTTAGCTTGACATATTTGGTGTCTTTGGAAACTTTGGCGTCTCCACTGGGATTTAAAGTGAAGTTCTGCAGGTGTGAACGATGTCTTTTGTAATATCTGATCCAGCAGTTTCAGGGGTGAAGTGGTGCTTGCCACATGCCCTGCTGCGTCTCTCACATACAAAGCTGCTCTGTTTATGTTGTTTAGTTCAGTGTGCAGGCGAAGGTTGTGAATTAAGCCTCATAATCCTGGTGCTATTGCAAATACTGATGGTGCACAAATTCTGCTTTTGGTATTTGTGTCACGTACACTGTCTTGAATGCTGATGAAGCAGAAACATAAAGACACTTAGTTTGGAGATTTAAAAAAAAAAAAAAAAAATCCAACCTCGTCCAATCCCAAACCCACTTCAGACTGATTAGCTCGCTTGCTGCCCAGTGGCTAGCAAATCACTGCTCTTCATTTTCTTTCTGTTCTGACTGTTGCCCCCATGTTTATCACTTGAATCTCTGTACCGTTTCAACTCCGTGTCCGAGTCAGCTTGAAAGGTGCCGTCAGTAATATTGTTCCAGTCTGTTTGTACAACATGACAATAGTTTATGAGCGAGGGCTCGCACGTGTTGCAGGTCAGTGTTGGTTACTCTTGTTACATCAATGGCTGCCGAGCTGTCAAGCTTTAGCGACCTGTAACGTAGCTTATTGTTGATACAAGATAGCAAATGTCGGCTCATCACATGGTCACAAACTTCTGCCAATACACTGATTTGACCGTGTCAGGTTAGCAGTTTCTCAAGGGTTGAAACGGATAGCTGAAACTTTTAATGTGACATAATATGCTAACATACACTCAGTTTCTATTTTATTAGATGTTATTTACAACAGCCCTGCAATAAATTGTGCTTTCATGAAGGTTATAATGTTCAGCTTTAATTGAAACTGTTTTAAAGAGGTGTCGACTCGACTTTATGGTCATCTTGATGGCTGTCATTTCTGGTGCTGTTGAATTGTGTCGTTATACTGAGAGGTGTCTTCAATATTTTGTCCACCCCATTTCTATTACAAAATATTAAAAACTATAAACTCTCTGTATAATGACAATACACAGTTCAACAGCACCACAAACTACATCCTCCTCAATGATCGTACAGTCGAAGCAGCACCTCTCTACAACAGTTTGAACAAACACTGAACATTATAACCTTTGTGAAGGTAGGATATGTTGCAGGACTGTTGTGTTAGACTGCATTAGTTTTAGCTCAGTGTACGTACAGCAGTAAATTGGCAGCTGAGTGTTGGCTTATACTGCTAGCTCAAGCCGTGAGACGCCACCACACCAAAGTCCCTAACCTTAACCCTCATCGATCCAGGACCAGCTAAGCAGATGGGATGTGGAGAAACCCCACACAGGCAGAGAAGGTCAAAAGCATGTTGAAGAGGAAGAAGAAGAAGAAGAGGAAGAAGAGGAGGAGTTGCCCATGGTAAGTGCCCTGCTAAGACTTTTCATATTAGTTGTCTGATTAGCAACAGATACTGCAAACCCTTTAATTTTTGTGTATTTCTTTTCATTGTGTTGCTCTCTGCAGATCACACAGATCTTCAGTTTGGCTGATAACCCGGTGGGGAGTGGTGCGGACATCGAAAACCAGCTAATGAAACTGCTGCACTCTTTGCGCACCTCCGTCCTGCCGATCCTATGGTACGCCATAATGGTGGAGGGCCCGCAGCTGCAGCTCATCCAGTGTTCCAAACAGTCCAGCATGACCGACACCATGGTGCTGATAGACCCGGGCTTCTGCTACCAGGTCACCGTCCAAAAGCAGCCGCTGCTCCCCACCCACCCGCTGTACGACAAGTACCCGGCACGCTTAACCTCGGTGACTGAAGTGGTCAGTCTGCTTTTGGGCCTGGAGAACTATGTTGTGTGCCAGGGACTGCCCCCCAAAGACCCATTATCTAATAGAGACTCGCTCATACTGGAGCGGGCGTCAACATGTGATTTCTTGGTTAAGAAGAAAGTCAGCATCTGTACTAACTGCAGAGCGCTGCAAGGACTTTAACAGCAGAGACAGAACAAAGACTGCCGCAACTTTGTGCCATTTCCTTCTTTTTGTGTCTGTTTTTCTTTTGGTGATGAGGCATATGACATTTTACAGATTCACCTCTGGATTGTAATAATATGATTTGATTATTTGAAGAATCACCAAAGGCATTCCAGGTGCTGTGACATTATAATCCAGCCTCGTTTCTTCTCCAATGTCTTCTGTTGTCATGTTGGTGTAGGGCCTTTCTTCACAACTGTTAATGTCAGATTTTGGGCAGAGCTGAGATCCATCAGCCCACACTGTGTGGTTCAGTGTGCTGTTGATTGATTCACACTCTTACTTGAGGAACCTCACTCACCCTCTCACCTTTTGTTACACTTTTGAGTGGTCATTTAACCCCAAGTTATGTCTCTGTCCGCCCAAAAATGAAACTGAAATGTTCAGATCACCAGGTCAGCGACATCAGAAACAAACCAGGTCATCAATGTTGTTGCTTCCTGTATAATATGTACCCTATTTAAATGGAGTAAACCAGCAGATTGGAGTTTTTTGGACAAAATAAGTTAAGTTTGCACCTTGTCCATCGCTTCCATTTTATAGTAAATTATATAATATGATTACTACTTCAGCTGCAGGGGCTTTCTTGGTGTTTGCTTGACTTGTAGCATTTTGGTGATTTTTATGTTTTGTTTTGTTTTGTTAGGTTCACCCAGTCCATTTAGCAACAGGTTTGTTGATTCATCCAAGGTTGAGATAATGTTTAACCTTCTAAATTATTGTGTATGCTGTTAAAGGAATTGAACAAGGAGACTGTGAAATATGCCTTGTATACAAGACTCTTCACTTACAGTGAAAATATAAAAAAAACAAACAAAAGGAAAAGGGGGGAGAATACATTTCTACAAATCGACCAAAATAAATACAAATATAAAACACTGTGAGTGAGTGCCTAAGTTTTCACCCCCTTTACTATGGAACACAATTGGTTTCAGAAGTCCCATAATGTGTTGAATAGAGATAGCCTGTGTCTAATATAACAAGTTTAAACAAAGTTACTGAAAAGCAATCAATTGAGAAGGACACTGGAACATTTTTAGGACACTGAATGTAGAGTCTGAAGGTCAGCCATGATGACCCACATGGCTCCATGGCTGAGCTGGGAGGTTCAGACAACTGTTGCTTTAACAGTTGCTAGTTTATGTCGAAGAGAAAGCTACAAAAAAAAGAAGCCAGAAGACGTGGGAGACTGAAATCAAGTTAATGGGGTTTATATGGTCAGCTTTGCTTTAAAACAGTCCAGACATCAGTTATCTCTAACATTGACTGCAGATTGTCACTGTCAGAAGCCTAATTACATCCACTCTGGCCCAGTGTTTTAAAAATGACATGAAAAAGGGGGTAGGACACTTTTCATTACAATGCAGAAAAGCTAGTCTGTTGTCACATTTAAAAACAAATGGACATTGTACAACTAACAAACCCGTCAAAAGATTCATTACGTTTATCTGCAAATACTCCTCCCCAAGACAATAATCATTTTAGCAGAAACCCTAGAGAGGTTTTTTTTCTCATTAATCATCATTTTTGGGCTTAATAAGACATGAGCTGGTTTTGATTGGCAGATTCGACAGTTGAAACATGCTGAAACTGAACAATACTCAGAGTACACTTTGGTTAGTATATGCTTGTCGAATGTGTTTTCCACAATGGTATCCTCATATGAAACTGGTGGTGTAGCCAAAACTTACATTCTGTAGTTATTAGGTTGATAGAAGTGTGTTAAACCTCTTTAAACCACGTCCTTCCATATCTGTTCTCCACTAGTATGATGATTGTTATTTAATATTGTATTTTAAATAATTCAATAATCATCTCCGTTGGGATGTTTATGACTTTATCAGTGTGAAGGTTTATGCATCCTTAACATATCAGATTTATTTTTGCTTCCTCAAGTAATTGTGCAGATTTTTAGAAAGTTTGGGATCAGTTAATTAATCTTTAAAAAAATAACAACTGTTATTTAGTCTTTGAAAAAAACATTTAAAGAATTTAAGCAAAAGTTTTCCATATTTCCTGTCTTTGTCTTTCTGAAGGCAGTGTGCAAATAAACTTTTCTTGCTGACTTTCTTTTTACAACATTTAGCAAATATACCTGATGGACTTCCTACACTGGAAACACGTCCTGATTCAGTGTTAACCAACTCAGGTTTTCTATTCAGTGATCTCTAGCTGTTTAATCCCTGTCCGTGGGGGTGTATGGGGTGATGGGACTACAGTAAACTGAGCCAGATAAAGTTTCAGTGGCTGTCAGAGTGGTTTTCTCGTTGGTTGAGTTATTGGTTTTATTATTAAGCATTGTTTCAGTGGGAACCACAGCTTATGCCTTTAAACATTTTATATTGCTTGAGAGACTTCGATCTGTGGTCCACCAAGCCCTGTGTGTTAGAAGTGAAGCTTCTCCAACGCCCTCAGAAACTAATGTAGCTGATTTACAGTAGCTTGTTATGTGCGCATAAACATTTGTTATGCGTTGGTGTTCTTCTCAGCGAAAGGAAAGGACACGAACATCCTTTTAATTATGTTAGAGAATTAAGCACTAAATGTTATTCATTTTGTGATGTGTTTTCTGTGTTTTGAACCATCCAATATTTGAACATGGCTTAGATCATACTGTGTATATCAGCGTTCATTGGTAACAGAGTTTCTGAAAATGTCTTTTTAGTTGTTTTTAGCTAAAAAGAATTTGAAAACATTTTCAAGCATGTCTTCGTTATCAATTTAATTTTCTTTATTTATAGGAACAACGCAAATTAATCAAAGTTTCTGTGAATGTGACAGTGTTAGCCTGCTAGCTAATGTTCCCCTATTTTGGACTTAATATCTTGGGTTTGTCACAATTCAGAATACGAGGGTTAGGTGTTTTGACAGGACAAGAAGGTCCCGCACAGACACGGAAAATATAAACTATATTTTTAAATTGTCCTCCCAGAATAGTTGGATAAGCCCGAAGAGAAGGAGAAGGAGCGCTTCAGCTCGTCACACATCATTTCAAGCTAGTTTTCCTTTTCTTTACTCTAAAGGCGTCGTTGTGCGCGTGCCTATGCAACAACTGGATATCAGTGTTTGTATCGGGATTAAGTGGCGCACATTGGAGGCACGGAACATCTGGGAGGGGCGTCGTTGCTGTGTCGGTGTTGAGGCTCCCGGCTGTCTGAAAACATAGAGGGTTTTCATCCGGCGCAGGAGGGAAAGCTTTCTTCTCTCTGAAAGCAGGTCTGCTGAGATGCGCAGGGCTCCGACACAGCGGAGGTCGCGAGGCTGCTGGTGAATTACAATTGGGACACGAAGCCACCATGAACGAGGGGCTTCTTTCTCTTTTTCTTTTTTCCCCCCTCGTGTATTACGAATTACCGCACGTGTAATTAATTAAAGCGTTCTTCTGGGGGAGCATTTTTGTCCCGTGGTCTCACGCAGGAATGATTTTCCTCGGCTTGGTTTTGCTACAGAGGACCGTGGAGACCTCCGAAGGCATCGGTCATGCTCTCTGGTAAGAAGGGATTCTGCTCCAAGATGTCCTTCGCAGCCTAACGGGGCGTATTAATGAATCGCCGTCAACACAACCTATATGCTCTGCAACAAAACAGCTTGGCCTACATAGGGGACCACAATACGTTATGTGCTGTGTTGTGTATCATTTGGACGTGCCTTTACCTCAACGTAAAAACCGGGTTTGTCACCGTGTCATTCAGTGACACACCTGCGATGTGTTATTGCTTCCATTAATTAGTCCAGTGTGTTTCATGACCAGCCGGCGCTGCCGTCTGCAACGACTATGCAGATGCAGGGTGTCTGCTGTTGCAGCCCCAGAAGCCGGGCTCAATGTGTGGACACATGCTCTGTGCTCTCCACGCTGAGCTAAATAACACGCCTGTAAATTAAATGCACGGACCGTATCAAACCGAAGCCCAATATGTCTCCATCGTCGGCGCTCGTGTTGCATCCCGGGCGCCGGTAAACAGAAGGACATGTTGTTCGGGTGGCACATATGAAAGGCAGGAAACGCCGGGATCGCGACAAAACATCTGCGTGAATTCAAGCGGGCAGCTGCGAAGGAGTAACAAATCTGTGTCATGCTTCGTGGGAATAAACAACTTCTCCCTGTTACTGCATTGTTGTGGAGCGAAATAGGCACGCTGCCGTCTGCTGGGCCTTTATTGATTTCACAGTTTCACTCATTTATAAATACTGCTTGCTCTCATGCAGCAGTGTTAAGCCCTATTATTAACAAATGCCTGAACAAGGATGTCTGTCTGGATCTGAAAAGGGAAAAAACTCATCCAAATGTGTTGTGTGGGTCAGTCAGTGCCTTCAGGGTGTTTCACTGCTAGTCCACCTTTTGGTGCGTCTGGGAAACACCGCTCTGTTTTCAGAAGAGGATTTTCCACTTTGCTGCCAAGCATTTTTTCAAAAGTGCTGATCGTTCCTACTCTTGGGTCCTTGTATTTGCAGGGGCTTTGAATTCTCAGACCATTAGACCCTTTGCAAAGAGGTTTGGTTTAGTAGTTTTATTGCAGGGGAAGCTAGGAGACCATTGATGCTCGGTTTCATCTTGTTCAGGAGGATTTTGACACATGTTGATGTTTGTTTTCTCCCCTCTCTGTTCGCTGTTATCTTCAAATTAGCACGGCACTCTACTTTTCTGCAAAGCACTCCCTGTGGTTCTCATGACACTTTGGGTGTTACAATTCAATCAAACGACACAGAACTGGACCTTGACCCAGATTGGTGCACAATGGTATTCTTTTTGTTACATCGAGGTGACACTGCTCCTTTTATGGCGCCCTCAAGACATGGCCTGACATGATTTGAGCGTCTGGATCAGTGGCAGTTGGCTAACAAACACGCAGGTTTAGTGGGGAGTGTGAAAAATCACACGCTCGCCCCCTGATCTGGATCCAGGACCTTTCAAGCAAACCCTTTTTTACCTGTGCATTTGCATGGATGTAAAATGAAAATATGCCTTTGGCTTCATCCAAAGTGTCCTGGTGCGTAGTGTGTGTGAGCTCAGGGAATCAAATCCCAGACCTTATCAAGTGTCGAAAATACACCAGAGCAGCAGTGCCACGGATAAGATTCACCCACATTTCTTCAGAGAGAGAATCAGACCAGGCTGTTATGCATGTGCAACAATGAATGTGAGTGTATGGCTGTGGCTGCACATCGTAAGCAGCCCTGAACTCCCTCCAAAACCAAACAAGGCGGATTACAGCCACAGTGGAACATAAAAAAAACAAATTTGGAAGACACACTGTACAGAAATCCCTCCAGGTGTTACAGAGCAAAGGGAAAATGCATAGGAATAATCCCCTCGGACGTTGGAGCCACATTCCTTTCTTTATTACTCCCCCCCCAACCTCAGCTTAGCAAAATCCAGGTGGATAGCAATCACCAAGATTGCTTTGTTTCACCCACGGTAGTTGTGTCAAACGTGCAAAGGTGAGCGTCAGGGCCAGGGAGGAGAAACGGTGAGCCACGCAATTGGCCCGTCCGAGCTAAGCTGCCCTGCTGTGGGCCGATAAGCATGTTATAAATCAGTATTTCATGGATATAGAGAGCACAAGAAGAGATCATATTATTGTGGGGGGTGGGGTCACCTGACCTCCCATAAGCCCCTCTGCAGTTCTTTGGTTGGGGTTGGTCAGGTGGAGGTAGTTCAGTAAATCCTCTGCACTCAATCAGCTGTATGTCTGACCCTGACTGATTTCTCTTTCATGCACAAACCTGAACTGCATCTCCCCTTTTTTCCCCTTTTAGGTTAAAAAACATTTGGATGTTGACATTTCTGTTCCTCAACCTCATCATTGCAAGTCACCAATGGGCGTATAACATCCTTGGAGCTTGATGGTGAATGGCAGGGAGAGTGGGTAGATAAAGGTCACATTACTGTTCTCTCACAAATGAACAAAGTGAGGTTCAGAGGTCGGACGCGTCAAGAAGAAACACCCGGAAGTGTCGTCATGGCAGGTCATTGAAGCCATTGTGAGAGCCAACCCTGCTGCATTTGATATGGACTTATCAAAGCTACACAGTCTGCAATACTGTTGTAGTGTTAGTTCACTAGTTTGGACTCGGAAACGGCTCACGTTCCTCTGGCAGGAGCTGTATAGTTGTAACCCCTGCTCTGGTTATCATGTGTAAGTTCACAACAGCAGCAGCTGTGTCAACACCAACAGTCAACATGAGGGCTGCCAGCCTCACCTGTCTGCAGAGAGCTGGAGGTGATATTTCAGCTGCTCTGTAATAGTGCCTGTTGAAAGAGACTAACATCTCGTGCCCCCGTTGCCACTTGCAACAGATATGAGGTTGTTGCAGAAGCACCTACTGTTACATCAAGACTTGCTGTACTGTAAGTCATGCATATATCGGTTTATATAAATGCTGTTGACAACAGCTGCCTGTTCCTGGGACTCTTGGGCCAGATAAAAGCTGACAGCAGAGAGAGTGAATCTCTTTAAGAGCTGGGAGGCGTCGTGTTTATCAAGGGATGTGGGAGCTCGATGTAAAACTGTTGCCTGTAGTAATTTAGCTTTGCTGCGAATGTTTCAATCTAATATGCATGTCTTTTGAGCTGCAGAGAGAGCAGTGCAGTGGCTCGTGTGTGTGTGGACATGGTAGGATTGGGCCTACCTTACAGGCTCCAGTGTTTAGCTTGTCGGACTTGAATATTAAACTCCTCGCTGATTTGCATTCGTGTGATGCACGCTGCACAGGGGCAGCTCACTCTCATCGCACAGCTCATGTTTTAATCAACATGGCTCCCAACGTGCTATCTATACCTTCATCCAGAGCCCCTCCCTCACCCCCTCCTCCACCCCTACACATGCTAAGTCAACATGTGTTTGATGATTGTGTTGCGTTCATATCTCTCGTACTCGTTTCTCCTCCGATGCCGCTCTCCGTGACTCTCTGTTTATCTGATTCTTCATTGTCCCACCATCTATCCCGCAGGCTTTCTCTCTCTGGAATGTGATGCGGTCTTGTGTTGTTGTACCTGCAGCACCTCTGCACACATCTGCACACCAGATGTTTAAGCAGTTAGCGCTTGACTTCAACCGGTGAGACCACTGATCCTCTCAGGTGTGTTATTTGTTAGACTCAGTAGTGGTTAGAGGGCGACCTGTTGCTGCTGATAGATTCACCCCTGTCTTAAAGTGATACTTGAGGTAACCCTGGAGTGCCATGGTATGTTTTGGGTGGTGGGGGGTGGATCTCATGTCAGCAGTTGTGGCTCATATTGTAGGTCTATTTTCTTTTTTTTTCTTTCTATGGTCGGCACTTTTTTTGTTTCAGTTTAGCTATTGCTGCTAGCTTGCTGCTAAATTCATCTTCATTCTAAACAAATAACAACATCTTTCCACAGAAAGACTTACCAAGTGTTTGTTACAAGTAGCAAATGTTACAGCTTTCATCAACTGGATGCACTGTAGGTCACACTAAAGTGAGACATGCGTAAGTGTAACCTGGTGTGAAACCTTTGCTGAACAACAAGCAATTAAGGGATAATGGTGAATGCTAAAACATAGTGTGACGTGCAACACACACTGGCAGTTTTGTGGAGCATTACATATGTCAATTGTTGCCAGTGGCACCCACCAGACGCATACAGACAGAAGCTACAGTCGTCAGGATGTCTTCCAATATTTACTTGCTAACATTAGCGAACATTAGCTTCTGGTCATACTAGACTAAGTAAGGCTGTAGCGGCAAGAGCCCTGAGTGTGTTGAAGAGAACAAAGGTGTGGTTTATTGCTAATGAATTTAACTTTTCATTTGTAAGAAGAAGACTGTGTAATTTTTTCCCTTTAAATGACTGTATTATATCAGTTATAGTAACAAAAATGAAACAATAGTAAATCCAGAGCGCTGAAGACTGTTAGGGTTGTAAAGAGATAAAGGGCACATTTATTGAGTGAAAGGGATAACACCAAGTTTCCAAGCAAATGTTTTGGTTGCTGGACAAAGCCATTCCTAAGAGGCATGGCCGCCTTTTGGCTCCAGTATTCAGCTGCCCAGCGACCGTCCAGATGAATACCAAATGTCTCTGTCTGTCTTCTCTTGACTGCTTCTCTCAGAGGGTTTACTGCCTAGCCCTGCTGTTCAACACAGAACAGACGTGACACTGCCTCGAACATTCCCAGGTGAAAGTCCCCAGTATATTAGATCAACTTAAAATCTGATTATCACGGACGGGGTTTTGCGTAACAGGATTCATGTGATGATCTTTTGTCCGAGCCGGCGGTCGTAACTCCGCCACTTGTTTGTGTGAAGGGCTCCTACTTGTCTGTCAATGGGAGGTCAAGCATGCTGTGCGGTTTTCACACGTACAGGAGCAAACAGCAGTTACTGGTTCAGTTCCAGGACAAGAGCCAGCACAAACTCTGTACAAGTATTTCAAGTATGTCCTTGCATGAAGTGAGCCTCATTCTTTACGTCGTTTGGGTGAGGAAAACAGAGCACTATGTCTTACTACCCACCCCCCCCCCCCCCCCCTGCAAAAAACAGAGGCATAAAGCTGGTCAGTTGTGTGCAGAGCTTTGAGACAGCTGCTCAGAGTAACTGATAAGATAAATGTTTCCTTTGGAAAGACCCAGCCCTCGAGGCCTTCCATCTTGATTTGTGGGTTGAATGGAGTCGTTTTATGATTTACTCGACTGGCACGATGCTTGTTTATGGCAGCGATTTGTGAGCAGCGTTGAGTGAGAGGCTTTTGGCAGAAAACGGTATCGCTATTTTTGGATGTCAAGTCTCCAGTGGGTATTAGGGAAGAGGCTTTGTTTGTAATGAACCTCCATTATGTGGGGAAAAGTGCACATGAAACGTTGCTCACTTGCTACAGTCGAGTGAAGGCAGCATTTCTTCTCTTACATTGCCTTTTTCAATTTTAGGCAACAGTTTTATTTTTTCCCCATATCCCAGGTGATCTGATATGTAGAAGCTATGAAATATAGTAAATGTAACTCCATGCAAAGTGAATTTCATGTAAACCTTGATATTTATGACAGCAGCAAAGAGGAAACTCCACTGAACAGTTGCATTTATTCCTCGCCTCTGTTATTTATTCCATCTCTTTGCTCCTGGCTCTATTCCTCTGGCTCCCTCTCTTTTGTACCAGTAGCTATCGAGCCGTTGAGACATAAAACACACAGGGTTTAGGTTTCTCCCTCTCTGTTTCTGCCCATGCATTATTAATGTTACTTATCCTGTCTCTCCTTTTTCCTTCTCTTTGCAAACTAATTGGGTGATAATTGTATCTGAGAGCTAATTTTAGAGGATTACTCACTTTCAGGATGCCTTGAGGTACAAGTTAAGTTATGATCTGACTTTTATTGAACTTTTTATATTTTCTAAATGTTCCATAAAATCGGCTAAATGCATATTTTTAAAATGGCTTTATATATTGTCAAATCTGGGTTTATAGTGCTTTCAGTGAAGCGATGCTGATAAGAGAGATTTTTCCTCTTGAGTCTCTGATGATTTATGTATATTTTACAGCCACAGAAAAATAAAGATATTGCTCCACTATTATTTACTTTATAAGCTGTATTAGTAATATGTCTTTTTAACCTTTTCAAGGATTCAGCTGTAGGTGCCTGAACAGAGGTGCAGTGGCTCCCCCTGATGGTACCTGGTGTAATCTGATCTAGGAGACACCCATGCTTATCTACTGCTGACGTGCTGGAAATGCAACCGTTGACTCTACGCCTCAAGAAAACACATGGCTGATAAAGCGAGGTTAGAGAGAAGTAAACACCTTAAGCCTGAATATATTTTGTTTGATGCATGTCAGCAGCAGTCAAACCTCTGTCTCCTTTTCATCAGGTGAGGGCGCGGCTGGGAGCGTGAGTTGTAAAAGTCCCCAGAATTACATCACATGGAGGTCAAAGGACATCTGATCACATCCATGGGTTTGGGGGCTCCTGGTGAGTAATGATGACTCCTCACAGTGTTAAAGACAGACACGTTCATGTCTGGACAAGCCTGAAATGGCCAAGCAAACCTAGCTCTTGTTTTTTTGCTGACCATTCAACAGAAGGAAAACAAAAGTGTTTTCCTCAAGGGAACAGGCAGCTGAAAAAGCAGCTGCACGTGTGAAGGCCTTTTGTTCGCGTACTGTCACTGCAGCTGTCAGATAATCTTATCAGAGCGCTGAGTAACTGTGAGCAGACATCTTATTGTTAGAAACAGACACTTTAAAAAGCAACCATTGTGAAAACAAAACACTGCATTTTAAATTTAGTGTGTCACAACAAATCCCACGCAAAGACAAAAAACAACAGTGTGTTAGTCAGTCTCTCAAAGACTTCCCTTCCCTGTCTGTGGCTCCCAGACCCAAGCTAACTGCTTCCTACTGAAGAACAACATATTTTTAAATGCTCAGTAATTTCCTAAGACAGCTGGACATTGTAGCTTTTAGTAAACCTTTCTCAAATTAGTCAGTAGTGCATTTGGGGACAGTTTTCAGCTGGGGAGGAATACACATGTTGAGTATTTAAGCAGCAGGACGGTGTGTGTGAGACTGACTCAAAATAAACAATAGCTTCTATGTACAAGGTAGTGAAGGAGCATGTCACCCAGTGCAACAGTGTGGCTCAGACAATACTTAGTGGGATCAATTCATTGTTCATTTTTGTCGTGGGGGTTTGTTGACCATAAATAAAATATAGAATATTGCCAGCCTTTAACTTTAATTCAGTCTTTCTGAAGATGCATTATATGTGCTGTGCTCTGCAGATGTTCAAGGCTGCCAGGACAGCAAGCTGCAGGCTGAGAGGATTGCAGCGCTACAAGAGAGGAAGCAGGCCCTGGAGGCTCTCCTCAACAGCAGAGTGGGAGAGCTCAAACAAGTCTGTTTGCAGGAAGCAGTGAGTAGCTCTCACTTCACTTTTGTAACACTCAGGGTGCAAAGAGACGGAGGCATATTGCAGAGTATAGCATCTTTTTATGTTCTGTGACTCTGAGAATCAGTGATATTTGTTTTCTCATATAAAATGGGCTGCATATTAATATTTGCTTGATTGCTCCAGAGAACTAATGAAGCCACAGCTGCCTGGGCTTTTCATTAACAGCTGTTTAAAACACCTCTATGTTTCAGCCGGATGTGCGGTGACTCACTCTGTCTCTGCATGCTCTATTCTCGGATTCACAAGTTATCAGTTCTGTTTTCAGCGTAGCTCATTTACAAGTTTGAAGCACTACTCAGTTATTCTGTTTCTGCTTTAGAGGTAATTATGATAGAACCATTAGTTCTGGCACATCTATTTCAGTGCAGTCAACCATTTAAAGGGGGGGTTTATTGAGACTTGAAGTAATCTGTTAAGTGGTATCTTTTTATGCAAAACTTTGAAGCTCACAGGCCAGTGAGAAGGTGCATTTTAGTAACTAATGAATGTCCTCTGCAGGAGCTGACTGGGAAGTTGCCACGTGCTTTCCCCCTGGAGACGGGAGAGAAACCCCCACTGGTGCAGCGCAGAGTTGGCCTGGTGCCCAACACCAAGGCGGAGGTAAGTGAACACCTTGAATATCAATTGTGTTTACGCAGCAGCAGCTGTACCGCTGTGTGTACTCGTGGTCTAACACGGCTGGCTGTCCCTGGCTGCAGGATGAGGCGGCCCAAAGAAAGCAGATGAAAGACATCTTCACCGGCGCTCTCTATAGACACTCCGAATCAGGCCGAAATGTCCCAAACAACAAGAGGACAGTTCATCGGGGGTGTCACACAGGTATAATCAAAACCACACCCACCACTGATATATCTGGTTTAAGAGGATAAAAACAATTGTCCTCCTAGTTTTGCACTTTCATGCGGCATCATCTGTGACCTGAGTGGTTTGTTGTCTTTCAGAGGACACTGTCATGTCAGAGAGCACAAGCTCCATGTCAGATTCAACGTCCCATGACAATGGTGAGTCAACCGAATACAGACTTAATACATTCTTTCAACAACTATCTCTGCCTGTGGTGGATACTGTATATCCATTCATAATGAGCTTAACTAACACAGTAGTAAGCAGGCAGGCAGGCAGTAGAATTAGCTCAGTGTATTTGCAGCATTTCTCACAGTCAAAACACATCACTCACACGTAGTGGGTGGGAGAATCATTTGCACTTCTGGTGTGAAGGCACCAAATAAGAATATGCCGTCACATTTCAGTTGTAAACTCAAAATAGTACCCTTGGCTGTTAACAAAGTGATCATTTTCTGTGAGTGGGCTTCATTAAAAGATCATTTCTTTGTTTTTATCCTCCTAAAAAGAGTCTTCTCCCAGTGTGGCCGCTGACCAGCGCTCTCTGTCTCAGCCCCGGCTCACTGTGGGCAGCCCCGACCACAGGATCAGCAGGAAGTTGTCTCCAGTTGAGATTTACTACGAGATGAGGACACGCCGCAACTCTGTCACAAGCTCTGTTAGGTACTTAGATACTGCAGGCTGTGCAGTCTGCTTGATGTGTCTGAGATACTATATGTGTGTGCACATATAATCATGATTGTTTTCATGTATGGGTGATAAATGTTAAATCCATGTCGTCTTTTCACAGCCCGACTCACTCTTTACCAAGAAGTGCGTCTAACGTTGAAGGCAGAAGTGTTCCAGCTACTCCTCTCTTGGCCCGAACTGCTCCAATCAGCGTTCACGTCAGGTAATCTGTTACACGGTGCTGCTTCTGTCTGATGCAGCGCAGCTCCAGCTCCCCCTGCTGTGATTAATGTGCGGTTGGAAATGGCTTAATGACAGAGTCAGAATTGTAACAACAATTAGTGTCATATTTAGCCACCAATTTAGCCATCTTTCAGCATAAACACTGTGTGTTCTTAAGTGATTTTCTGTGAAATGCAGTTACATGGTTTTGATTATAATGACCCTCACTTTTCTGTATCCGAAGTTGCTCCGAGTCCTCTCCTAATGTGAGCTGTTGTGCTAATATCTGCCGTAGGTCGGATGCGTCGGGTGGTAATGGGCTGAAGCAGTGGTCTGGCAGCCTGGATGTGCCCTATATGATTCCGCTGGCCCAGGAGGGCTCTGCTTCCGACCGCCGAGGCTGCCCATACAGCTCCCGGGCCAGGCGCAGTAACAGTTCAGAGGCCCTGCTGGATAGGTCGAGCCTCCCTGACGATCCCGCTCCCAGAAACGGGATGCCTCCCAGAGGAGGGCCCTACAAGAGCTCAGAGACACTGACTGATGGCAAGCTGCGGCACATTCACCTGGGCAGTCCTGAGAGACACGCTGATGGCTCTGTGGAACAGGCCAAGATGCGTCTGTCCATGGGCAGCAGAGGGGCAGGTGGAGGCTACAATGAGCTATTGATGGACTACATCTGGGGGAAACAGCAGAGGATGCAAGTGCAGCACCACCTGTTCCAGTCCACAGGCAGGATCTGGCAGGACATGTCCTCTCCTCGCTCCTCCACTGCTGCGGTGCCTCCCCATGCTAACGGCTTTTCCCATTCCCAGGTGCACCTCCCCAGCGCTGCACCTCCTTACAGCCCCATGGTCCTCCGAGGGTCCCAAGCTGAGCTGCGCAGAGTCAAAGTCACCAGAACCAAATCTTGTGGACCCTTTATTCCTTTGCAGCAACATCCCCAGGACGCCATCCTCCTGTCAGCGTACGAGTCCCCTCTCCCTGCCTCTGGCACCACCACATCCTCCATCCCCAACCTGCACCCCTACCAGGCCGAACTGTCCGGCCCCTCCTTCAGCCGCAGACCACCACAATTCTCTCTCCCGACCCCAGAGGACTCAACGCGAAGCTTGCATAAAGCCCTGGCTCTGGAGGGACTGAGGGACTGGTACCTGAGGAACGCCCTCGGCTATCCTGCTGCTGCCTCAAAGGGCCACGAGGCAGGGATCTCTCGCCTCTCACACCCCCACCCGCTGGTGCACCAGGCCCAGTCTGTTCAAGGTGAATCAGCCAACCTCAACAGGTCTCAGATACCCCAGTCAGCCAGCTTCCATGGTCACCCACTGCATGGAAGGTCAGTATTTCAGTTTTTTTAATCTTGTTTTAGGAATCTTAACTTTTTCTTTCATTATTGTACATTGTTTTGCATTTGACAATTAAGTTATACTTTTACTTTTGATTGATCTGATTTTAAGGGGTATTTTGTATGTTTTAGATGCTATGTAAGAATACATTTTATTGAACTACAATTCCCAACATGCATGTTACAATGCAAATACAGTCAGTAACTCAGTATTTACCACTGAGATTGGCTTAAATATCTTTCTCACTGGAGGCTGGCAGCAAGTCTTCCAGCAGAGGACGGTGCTATTACTCTCACTCTATTCCCAACCAATCCATCTATCATCCCGTGACTTTTACAATGGTGGTTGTTTGTGTTTGGATTTTGCATGGTCAGCATTATCAGTCGCTGCTTGCCTCATGCCAAAATCCAGGCACTCGGATGTCTCCTGAAAACACAGTGAGTGAGTTTTCTCACTCATAGGCTTCCTTGAATTGCCTCAAGCTGCCCTGTGAGAGACTCTGTTATATTCTGATCACGATTCATCCTTTTTATTTCATGAAGATGTATCCTCACTGTGGTTTTACCCTCCACTTCCTGCCTCATGTTTGTGGAGTGCTGTATTCATTCGTCTTGCCTCCCCCAACAGGTCGATGGAGTTCTCTCTCTATCAGGACACTCCTCATCCTCAGATGCAAGAGGTGACCCCAAAGGAACCCAGTGCAGACCCAGGCACCCTAGTCTGAAGCAGCAGAACACACACACACGTACACACACTACATTTTATGAGCAAAAACACTGTAGCCTCACACACACATACATACATACAGACTCACACAGACAAGTTGATACAATGTGACCTCAACAGCAAAGCAAAACACGGCAACCTCAGCAGAAAGAGACTGGAATAAATGACAGACTGTAGCTGTACAGTGTGAAAAAGCCTTGGCAAGTTCCCCGTGTTATAGCTGATCCAACCAGTATATGAACTTCAAACCCAGTGTTTTCATATGGATGTGCACTGGAGTTGAGATATCTAATAACAATATGGTCATGCTGTACTTCATATATCGATATTTCTGGTCCAACATGAGCAGTAAAATCCTTCCTAATAACCCTGGAAAAGTCTCCTGAGATATACTTTTTTACAGAATATATACAACTCTAAATTACTATTTTGTATCTTCTGAGATATAAAGAACAGTTATATTAAAGAGGTAATTTATTGCTCATTAAACCGTGTGATATACAAAGATGTTATACGAGCTCACGTCATTTGAAAAGTATTAATACATGCCGGTGAATGTGTGTTTGTAAATTATATAAAAACATGCTTCAGTCTTCTTCGTTGATTTCATAGCCATTTGTATTTTTTCCATGTTCGACAAATGAAACGGGCCATGAACTGTAGCGTACTGGTGTAGCGTACTGGTGTAGCGGACGGGAGTGCCTAAATGTTTTAATATCAAAACTAAACCTTGGTTAGAAAACTTTAAAAGTGCTTTCTTAGAATCTGAAATGCTAGCATTAAGCCTTTGTGAGCTTAGTCTAATCAAAACCTGAAAGCAGCTGATGTCACTAAATTAGGGTATTTGGATTGATGTCATATGTATTGTGATTTGTTTTCTAGATCCAGCTCGGTGCTGGCTGATAAATGTAGCTTTCTCTGCGCTGACCTTGACGGAATAATTGGACCAGTTTTAGGAGAAACCTGAGGGCTGTTGTGAGACCTACTGTATGGCAGTAGCACATGACCGTATGACAATAATTTTACTCATATCAAGTCAGTTTTTTCTGCATTTACCTGTGGAGGATTTGAGTGTCATATGGAGCACTTTATGAACATCTTAAGCCTTAATTCCCTATGAAATTGTCTCCCAGTGAGATGACAGGGTTTATAATTTGAGAAAAAATTAAGGAAAGTTAGTTTTGTCAACATCTACTGAAGGTCTGTCTGAGTGTTAGTCTGTATATAGTGTGGATTGTTCTGATGAGTTTGAAGCTGATATTTTATTCCCGTACTAACGATGTAATTTTAAAACTAACCACATAATAAGTATTTAATCAGAGTAACCTCCCCCCACTCATTCCACCCCCAAGTGAGCACTATTTAATTGGTTGTCAGAAGTGAACAGAATAGGGCTGCTGCAGTTTTGAATGACGGTGTGAGCAGGTCTCATACCAGTTAAATTGTTAATGCGAATTCATGCAGGCAGATTTTTGTATTTGTAATGATTTCAACTCCTTTCATGTGCTTGGTTTTGTGTTGTTTAAAAAAAAAGAAAAAACGTTTAAAAGCCGAGTAGTTGTGTCATAATATATTTTTAATCAGAGTCTCTGCCATGTAAACATCAGAAAAATCAGAATAAGAAATGAAATCCTCTTAGTGTAAACAGAACATATTTTTTAAGCCATTTTTTTCCATTTAATGTACTTGATCTTTGGCCACTGTGGGACTCATTTGAATGTAATTCTTTACGTTTGTCATAAAGTGATGTTGTTTTCTACTCTGTTACAAACTGTAGCACACCGTTGAATGTTACCTGGTTTCTCCTGCTGTCTGATGTGTTCACATCCTCTCACTATCCAGCTTCATACAGCTTCTTCCAGCTGGTTCAAACCTGAAATCAAAGACCAAACTGCTGTGCACTGGGGGTCGTAAATGTATTTTTCATAAAATGTACTCTGTAAGTTGAAAATAAAGGATATAAATTTAGCTCTGAAGCAAATTTATTCAAACTATATTCTATTTATGAACCTATAACATTTTGTAGCTATGGACTGTAGCTCTTTCTCATCAGTGCGGGGATCGGTAATGTGTGTTAAAACCATTTCATTCAGCAGTGTGACGTGTTAATATTTGATTCTTCTTCTTCTTTTTTTAGATATTTAAGTGCAGCTGTTTTCTCTTTCCCTCCTCTCTTTATAACCAGGCCTATGAAATAAGACTAAGTAGGCCTGCCCTATACTGTATGTATGAGATTGTGCATTCATTCTACTAAATAAAGTGTCATGTTGAAATCAATCAGACATGTTTGTGTATTGTAAGACGTACAATAATAGCTGAAGCAGTTTTTTTTGTTGCTTCTTCTTCTTCTTCTTCTTCTTCTTCTTCTTCACTCTTTAGTCTTTTCTTTCCCCTTTTCTAAATAAAAATGAATTTTACTCAGTATGCTGAAATCTAAATGTTAAATGACAGGGTCACTATTTTTCACGGCAGTCTCAAAACAATAGTCAAGTGTCCATATGAACATTGAAACATAGCACTTAATCATTTTATTCATTACACCTGTGGTTTTCCTGCCATGATAAGTCAAAATGTCTCCTGCAGCATCCCTGTTTTGAGTCCAACTAGGAACCTTTTTACCTCTCTGTCCTTCACATCCTTCCATCTCTCTACTGTAATAAAGGCATAAACATTCCCCAAGAAAGACTTAAATAAAAATAAAAAGTTCAATTTAGATGAAATCCCAGTTGCACTTGTTTACAATTAATTTGGTTTTGATTTATGATGATTTGTGATTTAAAGTAAGCCTTGTTTCACTGTTATATTTCTACACATGAGTAGGTTGATATTGACCTTCTGCCTTATGGTACCTCCTGAAGCATTAACATAATTCTTTCATGGAGACCTGTAGTATTTCAAAATCCTGTAACTGGATTATAGGAAAGTCAAAGATAAAACAATAAAAAACTAGATAAGAGAATGCCCTCCTCGTCACCTCTGAAATAGAACTGGTGGCAACATGGTGATAAATGTCTGAAACACAGCAGCAGCAGCAGCAGCAGCCTGCTATTCCTGGACCCGAGTGTTTTCTCACTCACGCACACCACAGTGAGGAGCAGAGCACGCGGGCTGAGGGACCGGCTCGTTTTATTTTTATTAAAACTGGAATATCACACACAGGGGTAAGTAGGCCCCTCCTCTAATGTTGTTGAGTATTGAGTAGTTAAATTTCATCGTTAAGACCAGCAACATGTAGTCACTTATTTAGGCCAGCACTGGAATTAACCAGGCTAGAACAGACTTCCTGCAGAAACCTTCAGAATAAAACTGTGTTTGATGTCATTGCGGGAGCAAAGAGAAACGGAATAAAAATCACTGAATAGGTCTAAGTGGTGTGTACGCAGTACACAAAATAAATTTGGTAAAGCAAGACATATTAACATTAAAAGGCTAAACTGCAAAGCAGTGCAGAGGTATGTAAAAAGTTTAGCTAGCTAAGTTAGCTATAGCGCTATCTGTGTCTTGAATCATAGAGGCACCATTGGCAAAGTAAAAACTACCTTACAGGAATATTCACTCAGGTTCAGTTGAACCTAAAATATTGCACTTGAGTGAAAAGGAGCTGTACATTATTGCTACCTTAAAATGGAAAGTGGTAACGTGTGCATGTTTGAACATTTTTAGAATATTCAAACAAACAAGCTAACTGTTAAACAATTTACTGCACATATTCCTTTATACACTGTACACTGTATTAATATGTGACAGGACATGACAGCCTCTCTCAGGTTTTATAAAGCAAACCAAAACTAGCCTACAGCCGGTCCACATTTTAAACTTTTATTTTGAAGTACTGGTAACACTTGGCATTTTTCCATTTTTCATGTCTTGATCTCTTGTAGACATCAGTATCATTACACCAAGTGTGCAAAGTGTACAACCACAAAATAAGCCCACCGTAGCACTCATTGAGGACAGGGCCGCCTGAAAGACTGTATTTTTCAGTTTACTGTCTTACCAAAATAATTGCTCTAGCCAGATATCCTTTGAAAGGACATGAATTAATTTGAATTGCCAGCCGTTCATGTTTACAACTGTGGGGTCCACACTGTAGCAGTCCATGCAATATCAGGAAGAGTTGTGTTGCAGCTGGGCCAGTGTCAGGAGCTATTTACGTTGACATGCCACTCGTCCAGCTAAAAATAAACATACACATTCGCTCGCCCCATTGAAATGTCATTGCAGACAACCTCCTGCTATCACAAACTAGCCGCTGGAGACAAACAGTTAGTGAACTCTTGTATCAGAGATGTAAGCATGATTGAGGAACTCCCTCCATTTCTGACAGTGTTCAAATGCATTTTTGTTGTAGCTCTCTCCCTGAGTGCTGCTGTCATCTGGGCCCCTCCTCAGCTGTGCTCGGACCCGCCAGACTCCATTTACAGTAATCATGTCATCTTCATATGCTGCTGCTATATCAGCCCTTCTTTCAGCCAGCTCTTCAAAACCCAGCCCTTGCCCCTCCCCAGACACAGCAGGGAGTCCCAAACCTTCCCCCCCGCACAGCAAACCTGCCCACTGCCCTCCTCATTGCCCTGAGCCTCTGGGATCTTACGATGAGCAACAGGAGAATCCTGCTGACTATGGCATTGGTAGGCAGCGCCCCAACACCAAACTCCACCACACTGGCTGAGATCTTTTCTTTGATGCAGGCGGTACATTGTGTTGCAGGTGGTTACTACCCCGTGGAGATTGGAGAGATTTTCGTCGACTGTTACCAAGTGGTTAAAAAGTTGGGATGGGGTCACTTCTCTACTGTATGGCTCTGTTGGGATATGGTGTAAGTATGGGTTTGACCTTTTGACTTTTTATATATAACATAATAACAATATAACATGATATAAACATACTAGTAGCTAACTGCCATAATTGTTTGCATGCAGGAAGAGGCGTTTTGTGGCTCTGAAGGTGGTGAAGAGTGCTCAGACATTCACAGAGACGGCACTGGATGAGATCAAACTTCTGAAATGTGTCAGTGGGACCACATTGCTTTTGTTTAAGATGCTTTTTAAAAGATGCGTACTCAATAGTTTTTAGTCCTTTTAGAGTACTCTCACATTACAGTGGTACACCTGGCTGGAGTGTTGTTAATGTTTGTGAGTGACACAAGGAAAATACTGTGGCGGCCGTGGAACAGGAAGTGAGACTGATAATGGTGGCACAAAATCTGCGAAGACTTTGTTATTTTTATATGCACATATATAGATGGTAAGAAGTTATTTTATCACAGCGAGGCAAAGTGTATTGTAATATTTTCACTATATGACCATCAGGTAAGGGACAGTGACCCCAAAGATCCAAAACGTGAGAGAGTCGTGCACCTCATTGATGACTTCAGGATCACTGGAGTGAATGGAGAGCGTATCCTTTACAGAGACATGTGATTTAATCACCTGCTCTGTGGCTTGCGGTGCAGGTGTGGCTTTTCAGTGCCTACAAACATCGTGTAACCACAGTGATAGGACTTAAAGACGAAAAGATACCAAACACCCGCAAAACTCTAACTATCCAAGCTGCAGAGTATGAAACAAGGTCCTTAATCGCTCACCAGATGTGTGCATGGTTCTGGAGGTGCTGGGCCACCAGCTGCTGAGGTGGATCATCAAATCCAACTACACTGGCCTTCCCCTGCCCTGCGTCAAGAACATCCTCAGACAGGTGCTGTGCAACCCTTTATTCCATCTTAAATCATCCTCCCTGTCTTTCACCGCTGACTGAGCTCTTTCTTTTTGATTATCTTCTATTTGTCATTGACACGGGGTGCAGCGACAGTGACTCTGTCTTCATCCCTTATCACAGGTCCTGCAGGGTTTAGATTACTTGCACACTAAATGCAAGATTATCCACACGGACATCAAGCCAGAAAACATCCTCCTGAGAGTGGACGAGGTTTACATTCAGAACCTGGCAGCCGACACCAAGCTGTGGCAGCTGCCAGTGTCCTCTGCTTTCACCAGCCCCTCGGGTTAGTGATGCTGCATTAACAGCCACATGTATATCACATTTATGTCCAGGTTCAATTATAAAGGAACATGTGTCACAGGAATCTGCGAGCACCAGGCCGATGGAGGTGTTCTTGATTAAGTGCAAGAAAAATGTTCGCTGCTGTTGCCTTTTTTTTATCTATTTTCACATTCTGTGCATCTTTTCCCTGCTGATGTTCTCACTTCCTGCCAGTGAACAAAGGACCCAGAGAAAATCAGGTGCGCAACCTGAAATGTATTCTTCTGTTCATTATTATTTCATTCATTTTATTAGGACATTTGTATTTTGTTACAATTGCGTTATGACGTGTGTGTTTCTGCTATGACTTCCAAAGAGTTTGTCCAGCTTGTTGGGGAAGCTGACTGGGGTTTTCCACACTCTTGGGCAGTGGGTAAGATGGACGTTGTGCTTTGCTTTTGCACTTAATTGCATCTTGACAATATCTGCATGAAAAGGCAGGGCAGACTACAGTCCTAGACGAGCACACTGCATTGAGATTTCTGTGGATTCTGTCTAATATAGTCGTGACTGTGACGCTCAAGAAGGAAGAGATTTGAATCCTTAATTGACACACATTAATATTACAGCAAAGCCACCCCACTCCCTACAGCTATGTGAGCAAGACAACTCATTTTCACAAACAATTTGAGCAAAAAAGAAAACCGCAAAGTAGTATTTCTTTATTCTGGATTCAAATGGGATCTATATATGAAGAGGAGATTACCAGGGAAGAAAACAAGAAATACTGATATATTTGTACTAGACAGCTCTTATATCTCATAATAAGTATAGTCAGGGGTAGAAACACTGAAGTAGTCTTTGATTACATTTTGCATGGTGACATATGCTTGTGGTGAACCTCAAATTTGCTAGCTTGCGTGGAACCAGTGGGTGGGGGGGTGGATGGGGTGGGGTTTGCCTGCCCTTGTAGGCACAACTGCAGATTTTGATGTCCTTCCAACAACTGCTGTTATGGTTTCAAAATAGCTTGTTGTTGCAACTTACATGTAGTGTAACAGCTGCTTCACAATTAATTATTGAGATACTGATGCATGGATTTCATGTAAAACTCTATAGTAACTGCAGACAATATGCATAAAATCAAAGTTGGTGATGGGATGCATGGCTCAAACATGCTACTTTAGGATTCCAGTCTGTTGCACTGTGTTAGATTTGTTGGTAAAAGAAGCTGATGAAAGGTCAAAGAGTCCATAATGCTTCTTTAATATGTGAATGTTGAATGTTTTTGTTTTTTAATGCACTTTTCGGATGAATCGTTTTACTCTATACTCACCTCTGATTGTTTCCCCACGACTGATTGCACCCCCCGCAGTCCAGCAAGGTCCCCATGAAGCGTCTGACGAGGAAAGACAGGAGTCGACGAGGACAGGAGAGTGCGTCTGACCGCAAGCAAAAAGACAAACCTCATGTGACGTTCTCTGATGTCACTGCTCCGTCCGGCACCCACAGCTCCACCCGTCACCCTAAACTCACAGGTCCTAACCTCACGTTAAGGAGACAGACCCTGCTGTTGGAGGACGCCCTGGACTCCACTCCACACAGCCACAGAGACTCCATCTGCTCGTGGCCAGACCTCGACGCAGGTGCTCCTGTCTCTGGCTCTAGATCAGCGTTATTACATCAGACTGCAGACAAAGAGCCGCCTCCACCGTCACCATCCTCTCCCCGTGGTCAGTCTCATGACATTTGTGTGGAAGCTCAATGTTTACAGTTTGGCAAAAAAACCTTGTACCTTGTACCTGTACCTTTGTTAGCATGTTTACATGAGCTAATATTTACACAGTATGTTAGATTACCTATGTTACCTCTGATCTTCTTAGCTGTCACATTCTTTTGTGTATTTCAGGTGTCAGTGACTCGAATGTAGTTTTGGACCTGCTAAAGCCCCAGAATGCTAATAAAATCCTCATCAAGATAGCTGACCTGGGAAATGCCTGCTGGGTGGTGAGTGATTATTTAGAAAAACTAAACCTGATAATCTATGAAATTACAATTAAATTGTTTCATCTTCAAACTAGAGAGCGGTCTGTAAGTGCTTACCTACTCCATGGCTTCATAATCCTCCATAATCCGTCATTTATTCTGACAATAGAACATTTTTTAAAATCTGAATCTTTATTTATGCCTCAAAATACACATTGCTGATTGGCCAAGATTTTGGGGGAATACCTGAGTCCCGCATCAGACTCTTTTGAGTTATATCTGTTCATATTGATCCTGCTTGCAAATGTTGCAGGATTGCTTGGAGTTGATATGTGCATATGTCATCTAAATTCAGCTGCAACTGCTCATTGGGTTCATGAATTACGTTAAAAAGACGACACCGATGATATAAACCTATGAACCTATGATAGAAAAACTGCTGTGGAAAAAAACAGCAACAAATTAAAATTATGAATTTATGTTCAGGTTTATGAAAGTGCCTTCTGTACCAAACTAAGTGAAGATTTGTTGAAATACATTGGAGGAGTGGTGAAAATAAAGTCAAAATCTGTTTAGCCTATCGTGAATATGTCCTAAATCCAGGATAAAAAAATAATTTTGCTTCTACACCTCACAGTTGTCAAAAACACAGCTGCCATATGTTTCCAGTGAGACAGGGCTGCATTGAAATATAGCTTGAGAGAGACATTCAGTATAATCTTGTACATTTCAGTCCCAGCGGTGGTGGTTATGCTTCTCATTTCATTTGGCAGAGTCGGAGAAACAGACAATGATGTTATTTTCTCCGATGTCAGTTCACTTTAAAACATTTTTAGGTTTTAGCCATGCTAGCGGCATGCCTCTAGGGATGGCAATTTGGTCCAGGCAGAAATATCTGACAACTTGTGGATGGATCGCCAAAACATTTGGAGCAAACATTCAGGATGAATTTCATCACGTCAGAATTTCAATACTTTGGTTTACATTTCACTCAGCCTCATCTACATGTTATTGTGCTGACACACTCAACTAAAATGGTGAACATGGTTAACATTACAACTGCTTAGCATCAGCATTAGCTCAAACAACAGCTATGCTTAAGTGCAGCCTCACAGAGCCGCTAGCTTGGCTAGCATGTAGACTCTTTGTCTTGTTTTTTGAAATCTGTTTTAATTAGCTTAGTTTTGTACATACTACATATTATAATTATTGAGATAACACTGCATATCAACATAATGTTGGCTAAGATATCATATGCACTTACTTCATAGTAAAAAGTCTGTAAAAAAGTAAATAAGCTTTGTTAGTAGTCACAGTTGCAGGTCATTTAGTAGTGGAACATCTCATCTCTCTTGTCGTCAGCACAAACACTTCACTGAAGACATCCAGACGTGTCAGTACCGCTCTGTGGAGGTCCTGATCGGCGCTGACTACAACACACCAGCTGACATCTGGAGCACCGCCTGCATGGTGAGCCGAGCACCTGCACAGATCTCTCCTTTTTAATACGTTTCATTTCAGGACTGCCATTTCTGGATGTGTCACAACCATATTTATGTGCTCCTTTATGTGTGCTTCAGGCTTTCGAGCTGGCCACTGGGGACTATCTGTTCGACCCCCAATCAGGAGCCACATTCTCCCGCGAGGAAGGTTTGTGTGCACTATGCCCCTTTTTGTCCTTGATTTAAATGTGCTGAATACATACTAAACATTAGCCTGGCAACCAGATGAATCTGCGAGCTCATGCTTTTTTTGCTCTGGCATTTGCGATTTAACTAAATGCAGTACCTGCCTGCGTTCTTTCAGATCACATCGCCCACATCATTGAGCTGCTGGGACCCCTTTCATCCCAGTTTGCCCTCTCAGGGAGAAATTCCAAACAATACTTCAACAGTAAAGGTAAAATGTCCTAAATTATTACAAATGCAATAATACTTTAGAAATGCTTCTTTGCTCATCATATGGCCACATTGCCTGCATCTGATATATGGACTCGGACACTTTTAATATTGTCATGCTTAAAAAAGTTATTCAGTGTTTTGCTTCATTAATAATAATAACTTAAAGTAGGCTACTTCTTATCCTGTGCAGGACAACTGCGGCACATCTCAAAGCTGAAGCCGTGGAGCTTGTTGGAGATCCTTCTGGATAAGTACGAGTGGCCGCGGGAGGAAGCCGTCCAGTTCAGCTCGTTCCTCCTGACCATGTTGGAGCTGCTGCCGGAGGAAAGAGCCACAGCTGCCCAGTGTCTGAAACACCCCTGGATCGCCTCCTAGGCACACCAGTCCTGTCTCGTTCAGAGCCCAGTGGACTGGCTCTCTGTCCAGGAGCAGGCTCGGACACATTGCACGTGACATGGGACTCGGACAGCTGTGGGATATACAGCAGTGGTCTGGTGCTGGCATCATGAGCGCAGCTTTGATAAATATTAATTAGCCTGAGGAAGAGCCTTTTCCTGGATGGTTTGCTCTGTCTTTTAGTATTTTAATGGCCATCACATCTAATTCAAGCACAGCAATGACAAAAGAGAAGTTTTGTCTTACTGGAAAGTTCTCGAATTTCAATAAACTGACTTTGGTTTTATTTTATTTTCTGAGGCAGGTAAATGAAGATCTCACCTTGAAGAAATGCTTGTTTGAGTCGTGAAAAGGAAGTGGTAGACCAGTCTGAGGAATGAGATGGATTTACTCACACAGTCTCAGAAATGTCAACTTGAAGGATTTCCCTGATGACTAACCACAGAAAAAAGGCAGTTTATATGTTGCGTTATTAAAAACAGAAAACTGCAGTCTGTGATCGTAACATCATTTTAGGAGAAAAAGGTATAAATGTAATCAAAATGGAAATGAGTTACTTAATACTATTGCTACTGGTGCAACAGCACTCAGTTATCCTGAAAAAAAATCATTAAATTCCAAGCAGGAATTACTCCCTCCTCTTTTGCAATCCCTGAGTGTGTGCGTGCGTGTGTCCATTGAGACTGTTGTGCATTCCTTGCATGCTCCGAGAGGAAGGTTGGAAGGAAGAGGAGGGAGGAGTTAGCCTCATGTTAACGCAGGCATATGTCTGGCTGGTAGCAAACTCACAGATTTCCCTCCAGCAACAAGAGAAGGTGAGAAGAGGACAGGGAGCGCCGCCTGCCCACACACGCAAGTCCTATTTTCTGTTCGATTTTAATGAGAAACCCTTTAAGAATGCATGAGGTCTTTGTTTTTCTATGATTACAAGTGTTTGTTACTGTGTTGCTCAAGGGAGACCATGGCTCAGCCTGGTTTTAATTCCTGTTTTGAACTGAACAGTGTGTGCTCTCATAGTAAATGTGAGAGGATTTAGTGGCAAACTGACATTGCTGGTGATACTCCTCAGTCAAGCCACAACACATAATGTATTATATCTTCACTAATGAAGGAGTTTTGGATATTCTGATAACCTTGTTCCTCCTGTAATTTAACTTTTTACGATGTGATTTGCATAGAGATTGAATTCTGTTAGATAGTATTGGCAGCATGTAACCTGGGCGTGAGTTTATCAAGCCACGGCAAGTCTGTTCTGCATTTCTGCCTCTGAATCTCTCGGTTGTGAGTATGTTAGGATGAAGCCAAAGTAAAGGTTAACGTCCCGGTGCTCTGCCTTTTGTGACACAGCTCTTAACCCCCGGCCAGTTGCCATGCAACTCAAACTCCAAATCAAAAGGAATTACCTCAACCACCACTGGTCTTTCACAGTTGCATTGTAAGCGCAAGGTAATGCCGTTTCCAGCAATGCTCTTCACTGCATTCCCACAGAAGGGGCCCCTTGTTTAGGATTCTGGCTGTGCTTTTCTCCTCCTTTTCTGCTCTGTTCTTCCTGAGTCATCTGTGCTCGAGGTATCTGAGCAGTCTAATTGCTTCTGAGAGTGGGAAAGCGGCACAAAAAACACACTGTGTTGTGCGATTGTGCTTATTGCAGTTGATATTAAATGATATCCAACAGTGATATCATCAAATTGAGGTGTGTGTGTGTGGGTTGTGCAGCTTGGACCTGGCAGCAGCTGATAATGGAAACAGGAGCAGTGACAGTATTGTACACTGCATAGTAAACACCCATCTCATTATCCCTACACAAAGGGAGAGGTAGAGTGAGGGGAGGTATGAGAGCTTTCATTTTATCTCATGCAGATGGGTTGTTATTGTACTATGGCTCATTTATCACAGCCTCTTTCCACCACACAGCACCATGTAACCCTGCCGAATTGATGTTTACGCTCTCTGTCTTGGTTGCAGGATGTGGCTGACCCTTCTTTACGGTTGCACCGGTGGAGCAGCTCTTCTGTATGCCCTGTACAGATGGGTGATCCCCACTGCTGTGCAGTATCATGGAGGACTGGCGCTCATTTGGCACGATGTCATTGTGGAGCGGATGCTGGACACGCTGACCCAGTCCACGCGTCCCCAGGTGAGCCTTCAGTATACAGTATTCACCTCTTACAAGAGCAGCCCTCCTGCACACTAATGGACAGATTGGTGTGATGTGGTCCTGCGAGAAGAGGAGACTGAGTGATGGTGACATTTAGGCTGACAGAAAATAAAAAAAGTGGCCTGATACACACACTGTAGGTCAAATGTCAATACCACTACATGTGTGTACTTCTACATGCAAGTAGTACATTTTTATAAATGCTCTAATACAAATAAATGGACCTTTTAATGATTTATAACTAAACACTAAGAGCAAGAGTCTATGCTAGCAGCTCTGTGAGAGTGTATTCAGGCACGGCAGTGCTTTGAACGAAATGCTATTGTCAGCTAGCCTGGCATCGCCAATCCAATTCACAAATGCAAATTAGTCTGGAACCTCTCAGTTCATTTTTGATTTCCAAGGGCCGTTATCAAACTGCCTCTGGACGCTACAACCAATCAGAGCAACGAAACGTGTTACGTAGCGGTAGGCTGCTAGAATAGGTAGCTAGTTCCAACATCCAATTCCTATGGCTTCTAATTCAACAGAATACACAGACATTTGGCATGACATGATTCAGACGGCTGTTTAATGCTGACGTGATAGCTGATTCAGAATGTTCCACATCAGCAGCAGCCATCTTGGTTCTTAAGCCTCAACGAGGTTTAAACCCGCCCCATATCAGATAAACGGTTGTGATTGGCCCGACCTGAATCAGGCCGGATGGAAATCTGTCTGGATGGGAGGGGGGCCAGACGCGTCTGCCAGAGCAAATAAAACATCAGCCTGCAGATTCGTCTTGTTCCCAGGATAAATGTCAGCATGCTAACATGCTCAAAATGACAATGCTAGCATGTTCAGCAGGTATCATTTTTTCTTTTTTTTTTAACCATGTTGCCATCTTAAGATGAGACAGCATGCTAACATTAGCTAATTAGCACTAAACACAAAGTACAGCTGAGGATGATTGGAATGTCATTAGCTTTGTAGGTATTTGATCATAAACCAAAGTATTAGAGACATTAAAATATTGGCCTAATGGTGGCGCTACAGGAAATGTCAGGGGATCACCAAAGTCAGTAGGCTTCATTCTCTGGGGACCATGAATGTCTTTACAAGATTTCATGGCAATCCATCCAGTAGTTATTAGTTATTATATAGATATTTCAGTCTGGACCAAAGTGGTGAACCAAACCAACACACCGACATTGGCATCCATAGAGCCACGCCACTAGCATGGCTAAAATTAATGATCTCAATACATGAATGTAACAGTGTCACCAAGTAAAAACTAAATCTTTACTAAATCTGCCATTTTAGAAATCACACCTTGTTCCACATTGAGGACATTGTTGAACTTCACTGTAAAAAAAAAAAGTGTATTAGTTTTTATCCAGATCCTCTTTGCTTTAAGAAAACAAGTCTAGTGCAGTTCAGAATAGATTGAACATGAAACAATACACCTTTCACGGGTGTAACTAATACCACTCAGTAGATGCACTCTGCCCTACTGACGCTTTACTGTAACAGGGCCATCCCTAATGTTATCAGATACCCCTTCCCCTGCTATGACGAGCCAAAAGCCTTTAACATACTGAAGTTAAATTACTGACTGCTGAAGACGCAGGTCAAGAACTGAAGTTAAAATATGAACATTTTATATCTGTCAGTGAACAGCACCAAGAGAACAAAATACCACATACATATATAAAGTATACACTGTAAAACAGAGAGGCAGATAACATATATCATTTTTATTAACTACTTGACCTTTCATATAGTTACATCAGACCCAGCAAGTGGCACCGGCATACACTCATACGCACAATAGGCATGCATGCAATTGTTCATTGTTCATTGTTTCCTGTGAGGAGCTCCTTATTTTCTTTGTGCTAATTAATTAGGGCCATGGCTTCAGGCCATGTTGTCTTTTGATCACAATGTGTTCATGTGGCTTAGTACATGAAAAGATACTAACAGCAGAAATTTTACACAGCTTAACTTTACATTTTATACTTGGATTTATATTTGTGGGCAGGGTTCCTTACAGCCGACATCCTGAAGCAAACTTCACGAGGAACCAAATGCACCGAATGTTCAGTAAATATACTGTACCCTTTAACATTAGCACCACACAGTTTGCCATGTAATAGTTTTCTGAGGTGAAATTGGGTGCATGTTTTCCCATGATTATGGGTGCAACTGGACAATAACAATAACACCGTCTCTCAATATATATCTCTTGCACTTTATTTATGCTTGCTTTTAACTTATTTTCTTAATTCTTATTTTAAGACTTACATCCAAAAAATATACACACATACTCTTGACTATGTTCCATATTGACAGAAACTGTGTCCACCCTTGTTTTTACAGCATGTACACCACAACATTCATCCGGTGATGCCCCTGTACCTTTATGGACAATAACACGATGATCTATGAAACATGTAAAAACCAATGGAATACTTTACACTATTACTGACATTAAAGCGAAAAGATGATTGGCACTTGTGCGTTGTCCATCCAACCTTTTGCCTCGAGTGTGCTGTTTGATTACACTTTCATTAAAAGGTAGTTCACACAAACCTCAGTGGGACAGGTGCTGATACAAACATCAGTGCAAGTAGAGAGGTAGCCACACACTGGAATCACAGCTGGTGACATTTTGCCTTCAGCCTAGTCTACTTTAAGCACACGAGAAGGATGTGAGACAGAATGTCTTTGATGAAGGTTTTTATGTATTTGCCCGTGGAAGACCAAGTGTTGGTTTATTTGACCAGCAGGGTTTGGGTGACAGTTAAGATGTGGAAGGGATGTATGCTTTATATACAGTATTATTGCCCCTTAATGATATTCTGTTGAATCTTCATAGCAAAATCCCAAATTTGGAGAATTTGACAAAGACCAACAAATGGGACTTCTATTATAAAATATATGTGGTCACAACCTGGCAACCCAGGAGTTAATTTATGTATGATTATTAATCAACTATTAAAGCAATAATGAATGAATAATTAATGACACCTATTACAAAAACCCCCTCTTCTAAAGTGGTACTTTTTCCCCCCTGCCTTCAGCGGCTCCTGGGTGCAGTACAGAAGAACGCCACCAGAGGAGACCCTCGCAGCGTGGTCAAAGCCATCGATCAGTTCTGCAGACACAAGGAGTGGGCCATGAACGTGGGGGATGAGAAAGGTATTTCTCATTATACGACTGCGTGCTCTCATGTGTAAAATCATTACCTTACTTGACCCAGCTGCGTGTTTTTGGTATGTATTTTATTTGTTTATTTCTTTTGGCCATAGGCTGTATTCTTGACTCAGTGGTGTCCGAGGTAAACCCAGCCACTGTGTTGGAGCTGGGAACCTACTGTGGCTACTCCACGGTGCGGATCGCCAGCCTGCTCCCCCCCCACGCCAAGCTCATCACTCTTGAATTTAACCCCCACTTTGCTGCAATAGCTCGTCAAGTCATTGCTTGGGCGGGGTTACAGGAAAAGGTAAAGTCACTTGTCTGCACGCAAACTGGAAACTAGTCATTTGCAGAGTGTGTACAGGTCAGAAGACAGTGTGTTTCTGCTTTCCAGGTCCAGTTGGTTGAAGGAGCGTCTGGTGACTGGATCCCCAAAATGAATGAGCAATTTGGGATGAAAACATTTGATCTGGTTTTCCTGGACCACTGGAAGGATCGGTACCTCCCTGACACAAAACTGATGGAGGCAAGTCCCGCTCATTTTACACTAATCAAACTCAGTTTGATTTTTTTCTGTCTTGACGCCCTCTTTGCTTTGTCATCAGGAGTGCGGCCTCCTGAGGAAAGGCAGCGTCCTGCTGGCAGACAACGTCATCTGCCCTGGAACTCCCGACTACCTGGAATACATCCGCAGCAGCCCGCGATACGAAAGCCAGTACTTCAAATCTCACCTGGAGTACACCAAAGTGGAGGATGGCTTGGAGAAGTCTGTCTTCTTAGGGTAGTTTTTAACAGAAAGTGTCATGTTTTACACAGGTACTAGTAAACCTCAGACATCTGCTGTCTTGGGTTCACTGAGCAGACTTAAAATCAGGTGTTAAATCTGTTTTTCTAATATGTCATGAATGAAATGTGTTAACTAGAAAATAAACGTAACATGTGAAGGGAAAACAAATAGTTTGTATTGTGTGCTTAATTTCTGTAACACCACATGATGGAAGTCTCAACACTTGCTGCACTCTTGAGTGACTTGAGATGTCTGTATTGGTACAGTAGGCGGCAGTAGTGATACTCGTGATGTTCGTCTAATTGACAGATGATGAGCTGCAAACTGATCCAGGGGCTGCTTTTCCCTGAGCATTGACTCAAATCAATAATAAATCTAATCCAGCAGCTGCATTCTGTGGTTTCTTTCTGCTCTGATATTCTCCACCACTGTGCCAGCATTGACAGGTGTGGAAATAGAGTGAGTGTGTGTGTGTGTGTGTGTGTGAGAGAGAGAGAGATAGAGAGTATGAATCAAATCGCTGCTTATCTAATCTCTCAAAGTGACAGAGCTCCATCATGCTGCTGGTGATGGTGGGGGGGAGGGCTCTGCATTTGGTTCAGCTGTATGAAAAAAAAAAAAAAAAGAAAAAAAAGAAATGGGCTCGTCCACCTAGTGCTTTCTTCACAGACGCCTGCATGATAATCCCAATCTGTGGCCATTAGTGCGCTGAGAGAACGAGCAAGGAGAGGGTTCAACAGAGAGAGAGAGAGGGAGAGAGAGAGAGAGAGTGAGGGGGGGAGTGCCTGGACAGAGATGCACGCAGAGGAAAAAGAACGAGAGAGAGAGAGAGCTTTTAAGGGATTTGGCAGTGATTTGTAGAATCTCACTGTTGTAATGTTGCGCTTTCTCCTCCACTTTTCCCTGATTCTGCCATGATAGTCCAGCCTGGAGCCTCAGAAGTCAGTGTTTCCATTCTGTCTTCATAAATCACAGCTACTACTTCTTTTTCTTTTCTTTTTCTTTTTCAGACCATTGTTTTTTCAGTGTGGTCTGGTTATTTCTGAGAGTGCACAGCGGCTGTCTGAGATGATAGAGGATTTACTTTTGGTGAGGAGAGGAGAGCCTTGCCTCTAGACACATAATCACATTTTGGACCGCGGATGGAGGCCCGTTTGGAAGAGCTCGTGTGATGGACAAAATCAAGGCTGGTCAATGAAGAATGGGCAGGTAAGAGGAGACATTTCTCTACTTGCACTTTGCCTGTAATGATATTTTCAAAAGGGGGAAAATTGTCTGCAACAGTTGTGTGCTTCATGCAGCTTAGATTCTTGCAGATTCACATTGTGCTCTTTTTAACTAATTTACATGAATCCAACTTCACAAGACTACAAAAAAAAGAAAGATTTAGCAGCATGAATATGCATGTATGAACATAAGTATGGAATGCAACTTGAAAAAAGTTAAATCTGTAAGAATGCATTTTTAAGGCTTAATTCATATTAGACATTTGGATGTCAACTAAATCAAGTTACCCCATAATGAATATATTCTCTTGTCCAAATTCTGCCTGGAAACATAAAATATATTTACACTATATACATTACACATCATTTTTTCACTCTATGGGATCTTTTAGCTCAATGGTTTGCTGTGTATTCCGTCGATGATCCTCATGCAGATAAAATTAAACTGCTCCAACTTTTGGAGCATGAAATGCTGCGAAGCTTCAGTTGGTGTTTTCTGTTTTGCAAAATTTATAGTGTTTTCCATCAGCGGCTCTCAGCTCTCCGTGATAAAAGCTTCCAATGTTCGCTTTGTGTGTCATCCTGCACGTCCTGTCTAAAAATCTTCTCCTCAGATACAGCTTTTTGTGGTGTATACATACTGCATATAGCCATTTAGTCTTTGAGTCTTTCTCAGATTGTAGCTTGTCATGTCAGAATATAAATCAGATAATGAGTCGAAAAAATTTCATGCATTTTTAAAGATCTTCTAGTGGCCTCTCTCCATTTATGCATTTTGTTACCTGATCACGGTATCGTTTTACCTCCTTAACAACATGGATCCATTGGCCTGTCTACAATTACAATGTCATGTTGTGCCTAAAGGCAATGTTCAAAAAGCCCAATGAACTGAAAAAATACAAAAACCTTGAAATTCTATTCAAGATTCCCAAAGATACCAAACCTGTCAAGGAAAGGCAATGTAAATAAATGATCCAGAATTTTTCATTTTGTGTTGTAACGATTTAAAATTGCATGTTGTATTTGAATATTTTAGTGACATACCTTCACTCATGGGATAGAGCAAACAAAATACAGAATATAAAGTGATGCGGTTCCTCATTGTGGAAGAAAGAATTTATTCAGATTTAAAACTGATGGCTAAACTTAAGAGGAACATAAAGATCCATGCAGGTAATCGGCAGTTTGTAGCCTTCTTCTTATCGGACAGAAGGCTGAGACTCTGGAAAGGATATCTACTGTAATTATGATGAGATGATGGTCTGACTTTAAAGCCCCCCCTCTGACTGCCCTCAGGTGTCAAAGGTAGAGGGAGTGGCCTGGTGATGTCAGTACCTCTGCTGGTCATCATCATGACATCAGAGGCCCGCTCATCCCATCAGTGCAGCTGGCTCGGTTCGCTTTCCAGATACCAAACATGGCTTCAGCTGATGTGGGTGCTGCTGGTGGGTATCAGCCCGGGCTCGTGGGCCCAGGAGGGCACCCAGCCCCAGTCCATCAAAATCGAGGGCGACATCACCCTGGGCGGGCTGTTCCCTGTGCACTCTCGGGGACCCGCCGGGGTGCCCTGTGGGGAGGTCAAGAGAGAGAAGGGGATCCATCGATTGGAGGCCATGCTGTACGCCTTGGACCAGATCAACAGCGACCCGGACCTGCTGCCTAACATCACTCTCGGGGCCCGGATCCTGGACACCTGCTCCAGAGACACCTACGCCCTGGAGCAGTCGCTCACCTTTGTCCAGGCCCTCATCCAGAAGGACACCTCAGACGTGCGCTGCTCAAACGGAGAGCCTCCCATCATCCCCAAACCAGAGAGGGTTGTCGGGGTGATCGGGGCGTCCGGCAGCTCCGTGTCCATCATGGTGGCCAATGTGCTTCGACTGTTTGCGGTGAGTTTTCCATCACTACATCTATTCAGGAAACACTGAAAGGTCATTGAAAGGTCACTGAAAAGTACGCTGATGAGGTGAGTAAAGGTGAAAGCCATTATCTCACTGATTTATCTTCTATCTATTTACAAAGCAGGAAGTAGGGGCATATGAGTTAAAGCAGTGGTTGGGATCCCCCAATCGGCCCCCAGATAAATCTGAGCGGTCCCAAGATGAAAAAAAAAGTTACACCAAATCAGGATTTTTTCTTTAATTATATTTTCTCTCATTTTTATTTTTTCTTTGAATTACTGGATAACTGCACACTTGGGGCATCCTGGTGGTTGAGTGGTTAAGATGATTACAAACCTAATTAAGAGTACTCCTCAAATCTAATAAAAATGTCACCTCATTGCTGCTCCATTGACACATATTCGGCACATATTTAATCTGATGTGATCTTGAAAAAAGTCATTTGAAACGAACGTGTTTCTGTATTGATACATATATATTGGTATGGTACACTTCACAGGATTGTGAATCCATTGTCATGGGAGGCCTCCGCATGCTAATCCGTGTTATGTGTTCATTGTAGTTTTTTTATTGACAGACAATTGACCTTTTCATAATTGATTACACTGCTTATAGCAGTGGTGGGACATTGAATCTGTGTAAATCCCACATTATGCCATGGTCTGATCGACTTACCGACATAGCCTGCCAGAAATCTAGCAACGTCTAAAAATAAACACCGGCCTGGGTCAAATTGGCCAAATTAGTTTAACAAAAAAAAAACTGAAATCAAGCATTTCTACTCACGCTGGATGCTACATTATTTTTCATAGTGAGGATGCTGAGTTGAGAGCCAAGGAAGGGCAGCTTGCACACAGGGCAGATGTTAACTACATTATAGATCCCAACCTCCACTAAGCCCCTCTCAGCAGCTCAGGACCCTGGGCTGAAAATAGAGCATCAGGGCAGCGGGATGACATTGGTTGTGGGATAACAGCAACTTGGCCTGGACGGTGTGGAGTAGATTTAGCTAAATGGTGCGTTTCCTCCTACTGTCCATATGTGCTGCTCTCTCCGGACCGTGGATGCTTCTAGACTGATGTTCACTATTCACTGAACATCTGCTCTCAGCCCGAGCAGGAGATGTTTCAGCATCTACCGCACACACTGTTATCATGTTGGATCTTTTTTTGTTGTTGCAGTAAGTGAAAACTGTAGGTGTAGGTCATTTTTTATAGTCAGTAGTCTATCTCTCTTGCAATTCATCAAGTTTTATATTTTACTGCTTGTTAAATAACAGCATAGACAGCAGAAAGTACCATTTAGGGCTGAAACGCTTAGCTGATTAATCGATTAGCTTCATTCATATTATTTACAGATCATTATTCGAGCATTTCAAATCTGAGAATTTGCTGCTTTTCTCTCTTTTACATCACTGCAAACTGCATATCTTTGTTGTTTTAGACCACTGCTCAGACAAAATCGCAATGGACATTTTTCACTATGTTTTAGACAAAAAGAAATCCATATATTAACATAATGAAATAATTATTAGTTGTAGGCCTATTTATGATAATATATATAATAATGTATTTAGTATCATCAATGCGCTGTCCGTAATCTGAATAAGCAACTGCAGACTGTGCAGCTAAAAAGACCTCCAGTCAACCTTTCACCTTTCTATTGAATTTCCCTGAACCTTTCGAGGCACATTTTATACTTTGACTGAACATTTGATCGTTGTCTAATGCTTGTCATAACATCTTTTTTTCTTGTAAACTGCACACGCTTCTGTTCAGCGTTGAGTTAAGTTTAATCAGACAATTAGGTCAGGGCTAAACCACAGTCGTATTGCCTTGGCTCGGATCCTGGAACATCTCGGCCGGTTTCAGTCACTTACTGATGCTGGACTGTAAGTGGATACTTGTGTTACTGATACCGCTCATTGATTTTAGAAGGTGAATTGGTGCAGATGCTTCTGTGGGATTAATTTGGGGAGGATTATGTGTTGCCTTGTTCATTACAAATTTGTATGCAAACAGTTGAATCAGTCACTGACACTGACCCCGCGGGACACTGATGTATAGGTCACTCACCAGACTTGCCAAGCACAGTGACGGAAGTGACTTTTTTTTTTGGGTGGTGGGGGGGTAAAGTTCACCCCTGGTTGAGGGTTGAGGATGTGGTCTGTAACATGGCCATTAAATGTGAGCTTGACGGGGCGAACACACAGCGGCAAATTGAAGCTGCATCAGAATTAAATATATTGTATGGCTTACAGCTGAGAAATGCTAGCCTTTTCCTAGTCTCTTGATCTCTGTCTCTCCCTCTGTGCTTAACGTAATTTGACTAAAACCCCTATAATCCTTCCAGATAATCTGTGAAATGGTTCTCTCGCTCCTCTCTCCTTCTCCCTTCACTACCCCTTGTGTCTACCTTTCTTTCCTCGTCCCCTCCAGAGGGCCCGACGATAAGCCATGCTGGGGGACCGGCATTAGCAGGGTCAGGGTTGAGACTGTCGACCCAAACTGTGTCATTAAAGAAGTAGCACACCAGTAAATTAATCTTCTCATCCATTTTTTTCTCCAAACAAATGCTTTTACAGCTGTGGTTCCTACCATCTGTATTTCACTGTGACGTTGGCTATAACCTCAGCACAGACCAGCTCTGGGCAGATCGCACTGTGAAGTTGCCTCAGTTCTGAGAATTACTGAGAACACAGGCTGTTCAAGAGATGAATGCTCTCTATGATAGTCCAATTTTGGGATTTTAATCCACTACGACTAGTCAGTATTAATGTGGAAGGCCTCCATTTAGACCCTGTTAAGGTTTTGTCTGTGAGTAAGTGGTGCATCATCCTCTGACATGGTTCTTCTGCCTCTTCTGTCTTTGGTATCACATATTGGCCTAATGCTCATGATTTCCACTTGACCCGACCCTTTTGTCACTGACCCATCTTTGTCTCTCAGATCCCCCAGATCAGCTATGCCTCCACTGCCCCGGAGCTGAGCGACAACAGCCGCTACGAGTTCTTTTCCCGCGTGGTGCCTCCGGACTCCTACCAGGCCCAGGCCATGGTGGACATAGTCAAAGCCATGGGCTGGAACTACGTCTCCACGCTGGCCTCTGAGGGCAACTATGGAGAGAGCGGCGTTGACGCCTTCCTCCAGATATCCAGAGAAGCAGGTTGTGTATCTGGCTGTATGAATGTGAAGTCACTGCTGTGGCAACAAGGGATTACTCATTTATCAAGCCGTGTTGTTCTCACTCATTAAAAGACTAAAATAGGAAACAAAAATCCTTTAATACACAAGAACTAAAAGGGCAAACAGAAGTCACCTCCTCATATGGGTTTAAAAGCTCAAATGATGTTACTAGAGTTCATATTTCATATTATCAAAAATAATACACATGCTGTACATCAGTAATTGACAATGTAGGACAGTTCAGCGCAATACCAGCGTGTAGTCCAGCCAAACTGGTAGTCCAACACTTTGGTCCAAACGGAAATATCTCGACAACTATTGGATGGATGCCATTAAATTCTGTAGACATTCATGATCCCGAGAGGATGTATCATAATGAATTTGGTGATCCCCCCTTGTGCCACCATGAGGTTTACATTTGTGGTTTTGAGTAAAATGCCTCAGTAACTATTTGATGAACTGCCATACAATTTGGTACAAACATTCACATTCCCCTCTAAACGAATTGCAGTAAATCCTGACTTTTCATCTAGTGCCATCATCAGGTTAAAATTTCATTTCGTTCAGTATTTTGGTTTATGACCAAATTCATGCAAACCTGACATTCCCATCAGCTGCAGCTCTTTGTAATCTATTATATTCTTTTTAAGGTTTCGGTTATGATATTTATTATTAGAAATTTACATAATTATTTTACTATGCAGTGAGGGCACGTACAGCAATGCCAACATATTTCTAATGTCTCTGGCACAGGGGGGCTGTGCATTGCTCAGTCCATAAAGATTCCCAGAGAGCCCAGACCAGGGGAGTTTGAGAAGATCATCAAGAGACTGATGGAGACCTCTAATGCTCGCGGGGTCATCATCTTTGCCAACGAGGACGACATCAAGTGAGTCAAGCTCTGCTGGACGTCATATTAGAGAAAGGAAATCGGCCAGATGATAAAATGTGCACAAGAATGCTGTTTTATATTTAATTGTCAAGTCTCCCGTTTGATAATCACGCTTGCAGAGGAGTACAGTAGAAAGTGTGCGATGAAGTATAATCTGTCCTCTTTCAGGCGGGTGTTGCAGACTGCCAAAAAGGCCAACCTCACAGGCCACTTCCTGTTTGTTGGCTCCGACAGTTGGGGGGCCAAAAACTCCCCCATTCAAGACCAGGAGGATGTGGCTGAGGGCGCTGTCACCATCCTGCCCAAGAGAGCCTCTATTGATGGTAGGGCAAATGTATTAAATAAAATATTACATCTAACTCTGGATGCAATAAGAATATCTACAATAGCCTGTGACATATGACGTTGATGGATGAGTCTAATACCAATCCAACAAATAAAGGAAATGAATGATGTTAGATAAGTCTAGGATATTTCCTTCCCGTCACTAAAAATTGGGTAAATTGAGTCATAGCCATATTTCATTGTGCAAAAGTTCTTTTTTTTGATATATGATTATTGAAATACTGATATCAATCCGAGTGCTGTGGTTTCAAAGCATGCATGACATTTTTATGAAACAGTCTTGGTTTGTGAAATGATTCAGGGTTCGACCAGTACTTCACTTCAAGATCTCTAGAAAACAACAGAAGAAACATGTGGTTTGCAGAATTCTGGGAGGACGACTTTAAGTGCAAACTAACCCGCCCTGGCATAAAGTATGAACTTGGTAGAAGGAAATGCACAGGTGAGCAGGCTGCAGTTTAACACACGGGGAAGGGATGTATCGTGTCGTGTGTTTGTGAGCAGTTTGCATCATTTCCCCTTTCGCCGTCTGCCAGGTGAGGAAAGAATCAGTCGAGACTCTCAGTACGAACAGGAGGGCAAGGTGCAGTTTGTGATTGATGCGGTGTACGCCATGGCCCACGCCTTACACAGCATGCACCTGGACCTGTGTCCTGGCTCCATGGGTGTCTGCGAGAAGATGGACCCTGTGGAAGGACGGATGCTCCTCCAGTACATTCGCTCTGTCAACTTCAACGGTGAGCTTTTTGACTTTCAATCTGTGTCTTGTTTTTCTCTCCTTTCTCATGCAATGTGTGATGATTTAGATTGAAAAAAATAAGTAAGTGATAGGAGATTTATGTTGGTAAAACCGTCGCCGCTCCATCACTGCAGAAGGTTTGAAAAGAAGCACATTTAAAAAAAGAAAACAGTAGAAGGAAGGTCAGCTTGAAGACGGAAGCCTTGAGATGTTTCTGCTAATGTACCTAGCTACAGAATACAGCACATTTCTTCAAAGCACGTCCCCTCCCTAGGGCTGCCTCCTCGCTCTTCCCTATACACAACGCTCTCGCTTTTCATTCTCATCTTTCATAAAAAAGTCACAGTTTGGAGAAAGAAAGAAAAAAGTGTTCTATGAAAGCATCCTATTTACCGCTCTCCTTATGCTGGATGACCTTGGCTTGTATGGAAGATTTTCTGATTGAGCGCCTGCAGGGACCTGAGAGGAACATTCAATCACGTTAGGGCAACAGAGCAGAGTGCACTGAAAGACTGTACGCGAGGAGGAGAGCCTTCACTAAAGAGCATCCTGCACTCAGCATTCACTTGATTGCACAAGACTGAAGAAAGCAAACACAAGCTGTATTCAACAGCATGTGGGTGTTTTCCCCGCCACTGAAGATGGGGGTGCATGTCTCCAGCTTAGAGAGCTTGAATTCCTCATCCCCTGTGAATCACTTTTTTGCTTTTTTGATAGTGCACAGGCCATTAAAACTCTGTCTCCATCAAACAGGCAGCGCAGGAACTGGAGTGATGTTCAATGAGAATGGAGACGCTCCTGGACGTTATGACATCTTCCAGTACCAACTGTCTAATGTCAGCAACCCTGGCTACAAGGTTATCGGCCAGTGGACAAACCACCTCCGACTCAATGTAAATATTATCTAAACGTAACTATTATTTTGCTCCGTTTGAGGTACAACTTCTGCAACATTTTGAGAAGATTGATACCAGTCTCGAGCCTGTAGGATAACTATGTATCTAGATGCAGCAGCCAGTTAGCTTAGCTTAGCATAAAGACTGGAATTTGATTGTTTAATCTGTAGAAAAACCAAAGTGTAACGTTGTTGTTTTACGGAGGGTTATGTGTCGGACTAGTTCCTGGCCAGGTGCAAGAACCTCCTGGAATTAGCAAAAGCCATGCTAAGCTACGTTAACCAGCTCCTGGCTCTAGCTATCTAGCTAAATAGTTAGCATACAGACATGACAGAGGTATTGATCTTCTCAGCTGTCTCTTGGCAAGAAAGCAGATGAGCACATTTCCCCCAAATGTCGAACTATTCCCAGTGATTTCATCAATGTGTCATGTTCTTTCATCTCTTAGATTGGGGTTCCTCTATAGCTGGGCAGACACTGAGCGTTTTTATTAGTCTTTTACGTAGTGCTAACTCATGTTACACGTCCTGCACAACCAGAACCTGCCATTTTTATGCTCACACTGCATAGATCAATTGACTTGCTCACACTAAATGTGAACATGGAACCCCTGGTTGGTTTTATCCATTGACAGGTTTATTCAAAAAAGACGACGCTGTCCTCAAGAGAGACAGAGAAAGGCCGTTTTTCGCTTTGTAATTCTACTAAGAAGTAATAAGAATAAAAGAAAAATATGGAGCCGCTGATGGATGGAAGATGCAGACTTTAGAGTCTGTTCTGGAGACCACTTTGTGGCTAAAATCGGGCTCAATCTGAAATTCATTACACTTCAAGCATAGTAAGGCGATGTTTGTGTGTTTGTACGTCCACCTCAGTCGGACGAGATGCAGTGGTCAGGTGGTGACCGTAAGATCCCCGAGTCAGTGTGCAGTTTCCCCTGCGAGTCCGGAGAGAGGAAAAAGATGGTGAAGGGCGTTCCATGCTGCTGGCACTGTGAGCTCTGCGACGGCTACCAGTACCTGCTCGATGAGTTCTCCTGTGACATGTGCCCCTTCGACATGAGGCCCCTGAAGAACCGCACAGGCTGCCGGCCCACGCCCATCATCAAGCTGGAGTGGAGCTCTCCCTGGGCCATCATCCCTGTCTTCCTGGCCATCCTGGGCATCCTGGCCACCACGGGAGTCATCGCCACCTTCATCCGCTTCAATGACACGCCCATTGTCCGGGCCTCCGGCAGAGAGCTCAGCTACGTGTTGCTGACGGGCATCTTCCTCATCTACCTCATCACCTTCCTCATGATAGCCGAGCCCAGCGTGGCCGTGTGCGCCTTCCGCAGGCTGCTGCTGGGGCTGGGCATGTGCATCAGCTACTCCGCCATGCTCACCAAGACCAACCGGATCTACCGCATCTTTGAACAGGGCAAGAAGTCGGTCACGCCCCCGAAATTCATCAGCCCCACCTCTCAGCTGATTATCACCTTTATACTCATCTCAGTGCAGGTATGGATGTGGATGCTTCACACACACACACTTTACATAGATCCTTTGTAGCACTCTCAACTGATGCTCTGTTCTCTGCAGCTACTCGGGGTGTTCATCTGGTTTGGTGTGATGCCCCCCCACACCATCATCGACTACGAGGAGCAGAAGCCCCCGAACCCGGAGTTCGCCCGCGGAGTCCTGAAGTGCGACATGTCCGACCTGTCCCTCATGTTGTGTCTGAGCTACAGTATCGTACTGATGATCACCTGCACGGTGTACGCCATCAAGAGCAGGGGAGTTCCTGAGACCTTCAACGAGGCCAAACCCATCGGCTTCACCATGTACACCACCTGCATCGTCTGGCTGGCCTTTGTTCCCATCTTCTTCGGCACAGCGCAGTCTACTGAGAAGGTGGGAAATGGAACATTTTTATAGGCCTGACTTGTCCCTTTTCCTGGGATTGGAGGTAACTGTACTTTACTTGAGTACTTTAATGTAGGCTGCTTTATACTTTATACTTTATGCTGCTGAAATTTACTTTGAAGATCAAGATTTTGCATACAACACATGACCTTCTAAAATATGATGTGTTTACAGACTGAGCTGCCCAACAGTAGCTCCACCTCAGCCAGTTAAACCATTAAAATGCTGCGTACACATTCATGCATTAGTCATAATTATCTAATAATATAATATAAATACTATTAGAGGGGCCACTGTGCTGCATAAAAAATACTTTTACTTGTAATGGAGTATTTTTATAGTTTGATGTTTGATGATGGCAGAAAGTGATTGATTGATTTGTTTAATTATACGTTTTTTTGCATTTAATGTGCAATAACTAATGAAAGAATGATTTGCTTTATAGCATAATCTATTAATTGATAGGTCAATAGATTATTTTGTAAAATTTTGTTGTACAATTAAATATCAAAGTAATCTGATATTAATTTCAAAAAATGATTTAGTCATTTGCAAGGCTCTTTATTGCAGATCCTATGCATTAATGGGATTATTTTGAATAATGAAGTGAATCAAAATGATGCAATGCACAATAACACACACTAATAGTAAGAGAGTAAATGAATCCCTCAGATGGTCAAAGTGAAACGTGAGTTTGCTGCCTGTCATATCGTGTTTGCTTCCTGCTGTACTCGCAGGACATCCTGCCTCCACTGTACTGAGAGTTTAATTTAGCTTGTGGGCTATTTCTGCCGTCACAAAGTACGAGACTGTTGGGGGAATATTTGAAAAACAGAGATATGCTTTGACTAATAGAGAGCCATATTATGAATCAGTCAGGCTGAAACAATTAAAGCCCGAGGTGCTTTCAAAGTCTTTTCACCTCCTCCGAATGGAAATGAAGTGAATTAAGAAAAGGGAGAGAGGGAAAGAAAGGAGGTCAGATGAGCTGAGGGATGGCAGGGACCCCTCGTTGACCAATCCAGCCATCCCATTCAATTAATCATCACTTAGAAAAAGAGCTAAATATAGACGCTAAGTTTTGTCTGGCTCGTGGAAGTAGTGGCCGTTATCCTCCCATCATGTGGAAGGCCTCGTGTAGGAGGAGGTGATTTACCTGCTTGACGTCTGTATTTACATATGGAAGAACCACTCACTGTCTCCCTGCCCGCCTCGGGCCAAAGCACATGAATACAATCCACTCTGCGCTCATAAATCACCACGGCTCCTTTTTAGAAACTGACCAGAGGTCACTGAGAGGAGCCGAACGGAGATGATAGAAGAAACTGTAGACATGGACATCAGCCTGTGAGATGCCAGGATGTGCTGCTGCCAAGGACGGTGTACAATTTATGACTTATTTATGGCACAAATATATCTTATTTATGGCACATATAGACTGATTTATTTATGACCAGTACAGTTTGCTCGAATAATGAGTTCATAATTTATTGGAGGCAGATCTCAGGAGTAGTCACTTCTCATTATTATATGTTGGATTTGTGATAAGAGGAAGAACAGGGAAGGGGTAGATGTGGTCAAAGCCCATAAATAGAGCCTCCTTTCCTGACTACATATACCAGCTCATAAATAATTCATCAGGGGGAAAAACACTGCCTCCTGTGCCTTGAGATGAAAATTGTAAAGACTGCATCGTGACAACCTATGAGATGACAAATAGTGTATTCTTGAACATGTGCAAGATGATAGAATGAATAATTAACTGCACACTGACGGACACTCAAAGAATTCTAAGAAAGGAACAGAAATGAATTGATAATTTCCTCAGTAACTGTAACCACAGGTGCATGTACAGGGATCTTTCTGACCTGCCATGTCTCCGTTGCAGATGTTCATCCAGACCACCACCCTGACAGTGTCCATGAGCCTGAGCGCCACCGTGTCCCTGGGCATGCTCTACATCCCCAAGGTCTACGTCATCATCTTCCACCCGGAGCAGAACGTCCAGAAGAGAAAGCGCAGCTTCAAAGCCGTGGTGCAGGCGGCCACCGTGTCCACGCACCTGTCCCAGAAGTCCAACGACAAACAGAACGGGGAGTCCAAGATCGAGCCGGACAGATCACAGTGAGACACATGAAGACGGGAACACGCTTTCATCACCTAACATCAGAAGCCCGCACTGAGATGGCTGACGATTGGTGAAAAATCAGCATTTACTCTTTTCTCCCCTTTTACTACGGATTGAAACACCAGCGAAGACGTTCCTGGATGTTGTTTCTTCTCACACTTACTTAGAAAACTCAGATCTACTAAACCTGGAATGAAGCACAAAAAGGAAACAGAGATGCTCACCCTGAAAATGGACAACTTTTTAGTACACTTAAGAACTGGAAGGAGGTTGAGCCGTCCTGAATGGACTGCAACGTGGAAGACTTCTTCTCTTTTTTTGTAACATCCACATGTACACCTCAACTTGACAAGGAAGTATTGTTAGTTTAAACTTTCCCTGGGAAATGCTTTTTAAGATAAAAAAGAAAGCCTAAATGCGACCTTTGCCCCACAGGAAGATGTACATGTATGTGGAATCCTGAGGGGTCCATGAAGCGTTATTGTTACGGGCTCCAAAAGCACTGCATGGTGTGTTTTATGTATACATGAATGTTTTGAAATTGATTGCTCTGGAAGGAAGTAGCTTTAAAAAAAAAAAAAAGGAAAAAAAAATTTTTTTTTCACCACCATGTCCTGTTACTATTTCTGATGAAGTCCCCCTGGGAAGGTGTAATTAATCATTCAACATCCAATCACTGATGCAACAAAGCATTTTATTTAAGTTAGAGTTATGTATGCAGTTATTGTGATACAAGCTGGTTTTCATTGTGTAAATTGGTACAAACAGGATACAAGTGATCGCGAACAGGATACTTATGTTGTACCTGGTACTTTTACTTCTCCACAGTGGAAAACAATGTTGGGCATTTCCCCATATTGTCAAAAATATCAAGCAATCTCTTAGAAGACCAGTCTGTACAGCAACATGCCAAAATCATAGACTATGTTCATGCATGGGAACCTTGTCAGAGAGTTTCACGCCATCACTTGTATTTGACTGATGATTTTGTGCCATGATAAAAGGTCCTCTAATGACTACAAGCTCTCATTTCTGCAAACATAAGAAGTCATTTAACAGGAGCTATCTCCTAAAATTAACAGTCCCTTATCTGCCAGTATATAATTTGCAGTGTACTTTTCGTTACTTGATCACAATGTTCAACTCAGGTTTTACTGAAGGTGTTTTTAAATAACATTTTTTGAGGATTTCCTTCTATACTGGCGCAGCCTTTCCCCCCCCCCAATACCAATGGATTCAGCACGTGCAGTGTGTTTTGCCCTGGCGGCTCAGGAGGGCTGTGAGGTCCTCATGTGAGAAAACACTGTTTGTACTGCCCTCTGCAGGATAGCACACCTCAGTGAAATGTTTGTGAATAAAAAGCACAGTCAAGAGGGAATTGTTTGTAGACCCCACACAAACCTTAATAATAAAAAAAATGTTTATTATTTGAGTTGGTTTACATCTGGCAGGACCTTTAAAATTAAGAACACCTACAGTATATCCACATGTAGGTGTTTGATGAGAGGTATTTTAAATAAGTGCGAAAAACAATTCTTTTTCGGCACACAGAGGACAGATGCAGCAGTGATTACCAATGACATAACACAGAGCACTGACATTCGAACGGCCCGCAAATAAGTGGGTTTGTCTCTCATACACACACAGACACCAAGAGAAGGCGCCGAAGCAAATGCTGGTCAAGACACAGTCTCCACACACAAGTTCAAGTCAACACACACACACACAAAAATAAAATGTACAGCAGGGTTGCTGATGTCACCAAAAGCTCAGCATCTGTTGTTAAAATGAAGGTGAGTTACTGTTTCTAAACAAAAGTTCAATCAGAAAGTTCCTGTTTGGTGCCGAGTGGCAGAACCGCTGTCAGGCTGGTTCTCTGTGCCAGAGCAGCACAAACATGCTACAGCGTCCCGACATCCGGGACGGAGGTCAACATTTACTCCAGGAAGCTGTCCAGGGTCAGGCATGTTGCAATCTTGGGCAGAGGTCTGGTTACCTTTTTCCTTTTAGCTTTCATCAGCGGCCGAATCTCTGATAAAGGAGACTGGAGGAGTGCTTGGTTAAGAGTAATGCAGTTTACTTTCATGGTTTTTTTTTTGTCCAAACCATTTTCTGATATGAATATTTACTGATGAATTTTGACTATTCTGACACTTAAAAATGTCCAAAACAAATGTTTTATTTAAAGCTTCATTCATATTTTTGTCAATTGAGATTAGCCAAACAAGCTTAAAACACAACAATGACATATTATCACTTTATAAAACTGTTAGGGCAAATGTGTAAGCAAATATTTGCACATACAGCGGACTGAGCAACATTAGCCCTAGTCATTTTTCTGGCTCTTTAGCTGCTAAATGCTCCAGTGTGCTTACTAGCTAGTTGCTAACATAAAAGGAGTGCAGCTTTAACTTTTGTTGAATATTGCACTGAAAGACAAATGGGCAATTTATTTGGGCTAATATTCCACTAGTCTATAGTCAAGGCCAAACTGGTAGACAGCTCAATGATAAAATGAATGAGTAGTTAAAACCAAGAAATGACAGTTTGACACACATTGCACAGGAAAAAGGATACAGGTTGGATGAATTTCGTACGTCCTCCTAAACCATCATAACCAGTTCTCACCTGAAAGGAGAAACATTTTCTTTCATCAAACCACCAAAAGGACAAATGACATATTAACATTAGACCTGAAGTGCAGGAGATCGTCGTGATGTACACACAGCGCCAGGCTTCCTCTGAGGGTCCAACATGCTACCGAAAGTCTTCTTCCTGAAGAGAAGGGAGTTCCTCAAGAAAGGATCCATGGAGTCCTCATCTCGAGCCTGAGGTAAGGAAAAAAATATTTTGGGACACACACACCTAATATGAAAATGGACGTTGCTGTGTGACGTTTACAAACATACCTTGCTTAGACATGAAGCTTTCTCGTTGTGTTTGGAGACAGACGACCTGAAAAATGAAGCATTTTACATTTCTACATAAACACAATATTTGACAAAGTTAACACTATGTTATGAACACATGGCTCTGACAGCAGCAGCTTCCACAGCCACCCAAGACCAGATAAACACACACATTCCCACAATGAGCCACACTGAACTTACGCCGGATGGTCAAGCCGCATCTTCTTGGATGGGACCTGCTTCGGTCTCTTGGCCACATCATCCGGCGTGGTGATGTCATAGGTCATGTTGAGGTCAATGTCCTCGCTGTCCGCAGGCTGGTGCAGGCGAGGCTGCTTCAGCTCCATTGGGGCTGGGCTGAAAGACGGACAGAGAAACCTCATCAGTAAATCAACACATAGTTCATGTTTTCCTGAAAGACGAGTCAAAGCGCGTGTGGAGATTTCACCTTTCAAAGACGAGCCGGCTGAGAGCTTCATTTGTCCGTGTCGGGGTGCTCAGAGTCCTCTGAAGAAACTCCACCTTCTTCTTCAGGCTCTGTGGACAGACGGACATGAAGGAATCACAACCTTGAATTACTTTGACATTAAAAGCAAAAGCACATTTGGTGAAATAGCCTTACAGAGATCTCTTTGTCAGCATTGGCCAGATCGTTCAGCACAGACTTCATGTCCTCTTTGGTCTTCTTCACCTCCATTGAGGCTTTTTGTAACTAAAATGACACACAAAAAAATCATTTAATTAAGAGATTCCACATTCAAGAATTCCTCTGGGTGTGGCGACTTACTAACATAAAGCCACCTTGTTGTTTGAGGCGAGCACTTCCCTCTTCAGCTTCTCACACATGTCATTTGAAGACTTCAGGCCTCCCTTTAGATTATCATACTCTCTAAAAAAAAAAAAAAAGGAAGGGAGGAGATGAATGCACAGCGGATGACGACAGGGAAGTCGCATTGATTAAGACTGAAGCTCTAAAGTGTGAAAATAACCCGTCACTTGATCGGCGGCTCTTGAGGTTCCTTACTTTTTGAGTGAGATGCAGTAGATGGAGAGCTGCTCCACTGCCGCCTGGCTGATACCCATATCTGTGATCATGGACTCCACCTCTGCTCTCTGGCCCTGCAACAACACGTCCAGGCTGGGGGCCAAAGCAGAAGTATTAGTGCATGGCATGAGTATGACTCGCTTTTACAATGAAAAAAGACACAGTAATATGCAGAGCTAAGAATTCTGATTGTCATATTATTATTGTTGTGATGTAACCTTAAATGGTCTCTTTACTGAACTCATCTGACTGTTCTAGCTGAGGGAAATGAACGATGAATCCCTCGTCTTTCCTTACTTATTTATCCTGGCTGTAAATTTAACTACAGCCAGCCAATCACCCACTCCAAAGTTTATTTATGAAAATGTATGCTCATAGACATTCCCAAAACACCATCATCCTATTGATATTGATCATCAATATCATCGACAAGATCATCTAAAACACTTGCAGAATAGTCAATATTGTGGTTAACTAAGTGAGGCCCTATGTAGAAGCTTAAATATGACATCTGACTGCAGATACCTTTCAAAAGTTTTCATTTTGGACCTGAGTCTCCGGGCCTCTTCCTTGGCAGCCTGAAAATCATTTTGTTGCGTCTCCAGGTACGTCATCTGTTTCTGTGAGAAGTAAAAAAAAAAAAAAGCATACAAATACATGAAAAGGCCTTACAGCCCTGATATGGGTTTAAACAATAGAGAACAGCTTACTCTGAGGGCAGAACAGAGCATCTCCTTTTCCATAATCTCCTTGCGCACACTGTCCAGGTCTCTCCTCTGCTTGTCCACGGTGTCCTTCAAACTGTCCACCGCCTTCTGTTTGTCCCGCCAGTCTCGCTCTACGAGTTGATCAGACAGAGGATTAGTGCTGCCTACTTTCTAAACAATCACCAGTGGATCACAACACAGTTAGGTTTCTTACCTTTGGAGCTTAAAAGCACCTTCATTCTGTCAAGCTCATTCTGAGGACGAGAGAAACACACAATGAGAACAATCGATATGACACTCTGAATCCAATTCAGATGATGTAATGACAAGGAGGAGCTATATCTCTGTAAAAACCTTAAAACCAACACTGATGTATTGTATAGATGCTTTAGTCTGGTACCTGCAAGCTTTCCGGGTCAGCTGTGCTCTCCTCCTCTCCACCAATATCAAAGAACAGCTTACTGATAATGTGTCTGGTGCTGACCTACACACAAAGCACAACAGTATTTCATTTGGTTCAGTCTGGTCCAGCACCAGTTTGGTGGTGTTTGAAAGTGTAAGTGGCTGTACCTGTTTTCTACATTGTGGACAGGTTTTGGTGGGGGCCGTCTGAAACCACTGGAGAAGACTGAGAGGGGGAACAATTAGCCTTTTTAAACGTGAAAACAGAAACGTGAGAAGATTTGACTTTCAATATCAGGTTACCATTCATAGTGGAAAGTATGTCCGCAGTGGATGGCAGCAACATCTTTGGAGTGATCGAAGAAATCGGAGCAAATTGTGCAATATGCTCGGATAGGCATCGTATTGTCACGAAGGATCACTCTGTCGATTAGTTTAGAAAACAGTATTGACGTTCAAACAGTGTTAGAGCATAACCATGTTTGTGTCTGTAGGTTAAATAACATTGCTTGTCCTAAGCTGTGACGTTAGCAAACACGCTACTGGCCCTGCACTCGTAACGTGAACATTTAGCTAGCTACGCTAACGCCAGTTAGCTTTGCTTAACGTTAGCTGTCTTATCAACAGTCGCCATACTTACAAAGCGAAGACGTTAAGTTACAGCGTGGTCCTTCGTAATGAAATCACGCATCCCTAATATTGCGTGGAATATGACTCTATCAGACAGAACCCGTCATTAGCTAACACAATCACAATGGTTGCCCCATCGCTGCTCTGCTTCCCCGCTGTACGTTCAAACGCAAGTCCCGCCCATTGCGCTGCATTCAAGTGCTACTGGTAAAAGTGGCCACAATTCTTCTTAAACGTCAATTTAATAATTCTACACAAATTGTTCTTGTATCTGAAAATGACCCGGTATATTTTAATACGATTACGTTTTTCAAAAGCGACAAAAATATTTAATATGAATTATATCTTCATCAGAAAGACTAACATGTATTATGTTCTCGGTTCGAGTAGCTTAGTAATTTGCAAGCATACCTTTTTTTAATGTCCGAAGTGCTTTGAATTTCAAATAAAGAACTGAGCACAAATTACATAATGCAATGTGTAATATGCAACATGTAGCAACCAGACTGATTCACAAATATTTCAAAATTAACTCTCGTCTTTTTTTTAAACTCTCTGTCTTTTTTTCTAACTCTGTCTTTTTTTCGAATCAAAACGGTCTGTTTACTACTGCAGGGCCATTCTCCTCAAGATAACTACATATCCCACAATTCGTACTTCCGCAATCTGGCAGGGCATGTTGACTAGCAAGAAGAAGTAGGTACTTCTGACTTGTCCCTGTTTGTTAGCTTAGTTGCAGTAAATGTGACAAGCGAGTTGTGGAGCACAACGATCAAATGCAGACAGCTCCGGAAATGAAAGGTAATAACTTGGAATGAATTTAAAGTGTCATCTGAGCTCTTTGTCAGAATGAAGGCGGTGAAACCAGAGCCAGCCAGCTTTACATACTGTTGGTTATCTGCTAAAGTTAGCTATCGAAGTAGCCTTTGAAGTTCTTCATCAGCATATCAGACGTCTCTCTGATACTGGAGGGTGTGAAACAAGAGACATGACATACATAAAGAAGGAGGGTGTAAACAGGAAGGAGAAATGTTTTACTCTAACAAGAGTCTCTTACTTTGTCTATTTGATATCACACCAGCCACTGCTATGAACGAGAATGAACAAGAGTGAGACTCAGCTTCAGTTGTGTAGTTTCTCGGAAAATAACAAGTCAGACCATAACATTGTAATGACTCGCGCGCTGGTGGCCATTTCATAATAACACCAATAGTACAATAATAAGAAACAATACAGTCGTCTCAGTCACGAAGCTGTTGACCTTTGGTCCCATAGCTCCCTGTCTCCCTGTCTGCCCGTCTGTCTGTCCTGCCAGGTGTGTGTTCCTGCCATAAGTAGCAGTGATGGATGGAGAAGCACAAAGGGCGGCTGTGGCATGGGAGAATGGCTCCCTGGCTCCTGTGGACCGCCTTCGCTGCGAGAGGGCGGACAGCCCCACACCAGGTCTGGTGGAGGGAACTGAACCAGGTGAGGCTGGTCCATGTCCAGCACTTTTGAACCACTGCAGAGTGGCCGTCTGTCTGAGGGGATTGGAAAGCTCAAATACGCTGAAATTGTGTTGCATCTGAACTCCCATAGCCACTTGCAGGCACTTTACACGCTGAGGTAATGCCTTTAGTTGCAGCAACAAGTCACTCCCAGCAATTAGCCACTATCAATGGGACTTTTATCACCATTTGTCCTCTGGTGCTTATTATAAAGACTGAAGGTCTGTCTGGACATCTATAGGCTTAGATAAGTGGATGAATGAATTGAATTGATAAATGTAATTTGATTTAAGAGTCATGCCGTCTCAGGTCTTATCCCCCATGGGATTATATTACAAAACATGAGAAATGTTTACTGTACACGAGTATAAAGTTTACAGTACACCAGTGTCCCTTAAACAAAGAAACTGCTACCAGTTGGGACGGTCATGCATGATTGTTGCTTGATTCAGCCACACCCTAAAAAAACAGAAAAAAAGAATACTTTTCTGTATCTTCCCTCGTCTGCGAAATGCTAGGCTAGGCAACGCTTGGGCATTCAAACCACAATGACTTAAGATAAGATAAGATAAGATAGACTTTATTTATCCCATATTGACATCATCATAACCATTCAATCTTATAGGAAGGACGCACACTGTGTGTGTGTGTGAGAGAGAGAGAGAGAGCATGTCCATCCTGTTTGCGTAAAGAAATGTTGAACATTTGATCATGTGTCTTTTATAATCTGCATGCCACTTGTTGGCTATTTGAGGGGAATGTTTTTGTGACAAACTGTGAGACTAGACTGTAATAACAGTAATAATCTCTCTTTAAGTTTAAGTCTTAAGTTTAAACTGCCATATTCTCCCCCAAGATTTGTAATAATAGACATCTCCTGACTGAAGTCTGTAAAGTGTGATTGTGTCATGGTGAAAGCATGTTGACAGCAGCACAAGTCTGTCACACACAGCTTGAACAAATCTTATTCTGACAGGAGAAATGATGTGACTTTTTCTGTAATTTGCTTTTAGTCTGGAGATGCAGTAAACACAACATTCTTGCAGTGTCGTCCAGCTGACTCAGTATCAGACTATTCCTATTCTTCCCCTTCGTTCTCTTTCTTGAAATTCGATAAGCTGTGACCAGAGTTTGTCTCTTGCTGTGGGTGCTCTGAAAAGCGGTAGCCTAAAGTAGGACAATTCTTGTTTTTTGTCACTAATGAAATGTTCATTAATAGACCAAGTAGTGTTATTGAGCCTTATTGTGTGTGTGCGTTTAAGTGATTGTACACTGCTTTGCAGAGGGAAGTTAACCAAACGTACATTAGTCTTAGTTAGTCTTCATCCTTTAACTCTTTGTCTTTGTAAAACCGAAAAATATGGTATTTTATTATAGTAGTAGTAGTATTAGTAGTATAAATCTCACTTTTGTATCGAAGGTTGTTTTTGAACAATGCAAAGAAAACTCAAAAACAAGACTTGGACCAGCCACACAGAGAGTTATGTTTTATTGGAAGTGTTTTCAAACCATGTTTTCTACTTTTACAAGAGAAAATAAAAGGATGAGGACTAAGTGGTTGATTTGACAAATGTTCTGGTTAACTGCCCCACCCTGATTGAAGTGCAGTGCACAGCCGCTTCCCTAAGCTCTTCTCTGGGAAACATTGGGGACTGTCTCCCATGCAGTGGGTGAGCTAGGCCAACAGATACAAAACGACTAAAGGCTAACTTATTCATTCCTTACACATCCAAACACAACACAAACATTTGACAATCATCTATTCCTACGTGAATGCAGGTGCTGGTCAGAGGAGTGCTATGTTCGTCCATGCACAGTCTTTCGAGGACCTGACTGCTGAGGCAGAGGAGGAGGCGGGGAGGGAGGCCGAACTGGACAAATCAGGAGAGTGTGCAGAGGAGCTCGAGGTGATGGTGGGAGAGAAAACCATTGAGGAGCAACACAACAACGACATTTCACCAGAGAGCAGGAGTAAGGAGGAAGACGTGTCCAGTGAGGCATGGAGGAGCCACAGGAAACACGTGTTCGTGCTGAGCGAGGCTGGAAAGCCAATCTACACCCGCTACGGCACGGAGGAGGCTCTGTCCAGCACCATGGGGGTGATGATGGCCCTCGTGTCCTTCGTTGAGGCCGAGAAGAACATCATTCGCTCCATCCATGCAGGTCAGAATATACTTTGGCTCTAGGATGTGGTTCATAAGTAAATAGGTCAATAGTGCATGTTGTGAAATATGTTGGATCCATGTCAACTCTGTCAACATTGTGTGTGTCAGATGGCTGTAAAGTGGTTTTCCTCGCCAAGAGCCCTCTGGTCCTGGTGGGCGTGTCTCGTACCTGTCAGTCAGACAAGGAGCTGCTTCGGGAGCTGCAGTACATCTACTACCAGATCGTCAGCCTGCTCACTCTCACCCAACTCAACCACATCTTCCAGCACAAGCAGAACTATGACCTGCGCCGTCTGCTGGCCGGCTCCGAGTATCTCACCGACAACTTGCTGCATCGGCTCGACCGAGACCCCGGCCTGCTGCTCAGTGCCGTCACCTGCCTGCCCCTGGCCAGCTCCGCCAGGGACGTGGTCTCGTCGAGCCTGCAGGCAGCCAAAGCCAAAAACCTGGTGTTCTCCATCCTGCTGGCGGGGGATCGCCTGGTGACTCTGGTGAGGAAGAAGGACCAGTTCCTGCACCACATAGACTTGCACCTGGTCTTCAACCTTGTCGGCTCCTCCTCGTCCTTTCGAGAAGGCGAGGGCTGGACGCCGATCTGTCTGCCAAAGTTCAACACTGCAGGATTTTTCCACGCTCACATCTCTTACCTGGAGCCTGCGTCCGAGCTCTGCCTCATCCTGGTCTCAACCGACCGAGAGGACTTTTTTAACATGTCCGACTGCAAGCAGCGGTTCCTGGAGAGGCTGAGCAAGCGCAGCGCCTACCAGGCCCTGAAGGAGGCGCTTAAATGTCCCAGCTATTCTGTGGAGCAGGTCGGCATCCCGGAACTCAGGCACTTTCTGTACAAATCAAAGAGCTCAGGGCTGTACACCAGGTGGGTTGAGAAACATGCCAAAAGCTTCACAAGTCATGTCATTTTGCCTTTAATGCTTGGCATCCCTCTGAGTGCAAAACTCTTTCGTGCAAATCTTCAGGTGTTGCACCTCACAAAATACTTTTTATTCCTCCAGTCCAGAGTTTCCTGTCGTGTACCAGTCTGATGGAGAGCAGGAGAGGCTGATGGGATTGTACCAGGACCTTCACAGCAGCTTGCACCATCCAACCAGACCTCTCCGCTCCTTCTACCGCTGTGGTGAAACTGAAAACCTGCTGGCATGGGTGGGATGAGATGCTTGTAGTCTTTTACAGCCTGTTACGATTGCTCTGGCTCAATTTTCGCCACAGAGTTTTAGTTTCCCACAACATGAAATAAGGAAATGCATCACACACTTCATACCCCTACCACGTCACCTCTGTCGCCTTCCTCTCATTTAAATGATGGCAGGCGGTGAGTTATGGCGCCGCGGTCTGAAAGGCCCTTGAGTTTTAATCATTGTTGCATAAAAAAAACGGTATGTATCAAATATTAACCAATAACTACTTCTCATCCATACGGTCTTCATTTCCGTAAGGTCACATAAATAGGATGCTTTTTGAAAACTGTATTACTGTAAATGTAGATAATTCCTTTACACCACAGTAACAACACTACATTGATGCAATCGACCACAACATTTTTCAAACATCAAACATTACATATTTCAATTGCTTGCATGTTTAATAATCTAAAATACAGTAACCTCCAGTAATACTGTAACACTACTGGAACAGATTCGGTACATTGCAACATCTTCCCTCTTACATAGCAGTTTCCTTTTTCTTGTACCTTTTGAAAAGTATGACAGAGAAGTTATTAGCAGTTATGTTGTAATATTACTCACAAGGTTAATATTGTTCAAATCAGTGCTTGCAAACACGGGCCGCGTTGATACAATGAGCTGTATGCTAATAAGCACTGAAATTTGCACTAAAGTGAGTTGGCTGTATTCTGAGGACTGAGCATGTGAGTTTTGCACTTTGATGTTAAGGACATCATTTTGTGTTTAAAGGTAAGAATAGCTGGTCAGAGTTCCACATGTCAAAACTGAGCCAAAGCAATTGTAAAATACCGTAAAAATGCCCTGTCTTCTGTTCCTGCAGGTGACGAGTGGCTTCGAGCTCTACCTCTGCTTCAGTCCGCTGGGGACCAAGGCCTTGGCCGTCTCTGCTGTCAACAAACTGCTGAAGTGGATCAGGAAGGAGGAGGATCGCCTCTTCATCCTGAGTCCTCTCACATACTGATCCCTCGCCGCCGGCTGACCTCCCGGAACATAAGGCCCTGGACACCCAACAACAGCTGTGGATGAAGCGGTAGTCAGTGTTCACGAGTGATTGTCAAAGCTTTTTTTTTTCTTGCTTCTGGCTTCCTCTCATCTCATTCACAGATTTGTGATGGAGAAGACGACGACAAGTTCAAGCTGTATTTTATCTGGCTGTATTTTTATAACTTTAAATTTGGATAACAACAGATGGAAGCAGCGTCAGCATCATCGATGACACAATAACATGAACGGTGGTGTTTGTATGCTGTTGAACTTGTTTCGTAAATAATTGTTTTACTGTAACAGACCTATTACGCCTCTCAGAATAGGAAAGATGCAGCCAATGTTTTTTAAAACATGCTCAGTTCTTAAAAATCAAGAATAAAAGTTGAGTTTTCTAAAGACCTGCAGTAGAATGTAATACTGTCACAATATGGGTTAACCACATTCTTGTTGTGTTTCTACATGATGACCAATAACTGTAAGGACCACTGACATTTTACCTCTATGCACTTTCTTTATGCAAAAGGCACTCCAAGAGAAATGTGTCCATGAGTCTGTCGTCCGTTTACTGCTGTCAATCGTTTGTGTATCGTTAATGTCAGTGTAAAGGAGTCTAAATGTGCGTCCATTAGTCTTCCATTGTCCATTAGAATTTCATTTGAGACATTTGTGCTTCATTTACCATAATATGCGTATCACCTGCTTGTGTCTAATCATAAAGGTTCACTGTATTTCATGGGATCTTGCTTTGCTTATGGAATCCAACGTTGCCACATCTGCCTCCACTAATCATGCCTTAACTAATGGTCATTGTGCAGAGCCGATGTAAGGTTGTAACGGTGCAGATTTATGGCTGCTGCACGATTCCAGAATGATTATATATGAATAAATAAATGGCTAATAATAAAACAGACTCCCTGTCAGCTTCTGTCTTGACTTTGACCTTGCAGTTTGCTTACATATGATGTAATATTGGAATATATGGACAAATATGTCCATATTCAAAATTGGAACAATTTCATGTGTATATATATATATATATATATATATATATATGTATAGTATAACAATATATCAGATATATTCAAAAAGTCTAATATGTCATTCTGTTATGTTTGGCATATATTTTAATCAAACATGCTGTCATGTATGTATTTTATATGTGTGGGCATTTATAACAAGCTAAGATAAATGAACATGGATAAAATGGAGCCATATGTGATACATATATTAAAAAGACATATACAGTATTTATTATATGGTCCTTTCATTTATATGACATGTATGTGTTATACCTATACAATCCTATATTTAGAACTGCTTGCATGTGTCTCTAATAGATGTCCATATATATACTGTATATATATATGTAGAGAGAGAGAGAGAGATCATATATGACACAGTGTCTCTGGTATAGGCGGCATATATGGTAATATATTATTGTATGGGTAATATTACCTGCTTTAAACACCCTGCTGTAGTCCCAGTATAATAATACAATTATTATTATTTGCTTTACTGTTTACCATTATTATTTATTTACTGTTCTCTCATATATATATTTTAAAATGTATTCTGGGATTGTTGTTTTTTTTTTCAGTGTACCATCATGAGTACTGTTTCATGAACATGAGACAAACCAGTAGAGGTGCTGGTCTGTTGCCTAAACAGTGAGGAAACTTGGAGCGTGATTAAATAAAAATAGGAGTAGTACCGGGTAACATGTAGGTAATCTTGAATTGGTGGCCAGACAGAAAACAAGGCAGGATACAAAGACAAACCAGTTCTAAAGACGCACATTTACGCGCAGCCTGCATCAGGACAGCTGGGTTAACCAACACGGTGACACAACGTGGGTGAACTGAGTTTGCCGCTGCTGTCCGTCAGTCGGAGGCGGCGAGGGGAGGAGCTGCTGCTGCTGCTGGAGCTCCACTCAGGGAGAAGAGGACCGGCGCTTACAACCAACTCAGTTTACATGTTCCAGCGCTTTGTGACGACGGACAGCCTTCAACTTTCATCACAAACTCAAATAATCCTGTAATCTTGACCTGAGGAAGGATCAGTCATCCCTGAGCTGAAGTCAGACCTGGCGGTGACGAACCTGTCCAGGTAAGCCTTCCACAACATTCACAGCTGCATGTGCCACAGGTATGTTTAATCAAAACAGAAAAGAACCGCAGCCACCTGACTAAATCTCACAGTAGGGCTGGTTCAGGTGCCATTACAGACCTGTAAACGGTGATACTGTAACAGGAGATTACAAATGTCAGGAGGCGTGTTTAAGTCATTCTAAACGTATTACTGTGTTTTTAATTAGAGTTTGAATTGTACTGCAGGCTGTGACACTTGTGTTAAGCGTGATGATCAGCGACACAGGTGTGCTGAACAGTAATGAGTGGTATTATGAAATGTTAAAATGTGCATTTATGGTCGGATGTATTCTCAGTCTATTCATTGCTAAAGCTCACAGAGCAAGGTGTTGCCCTGTCTAACCTGTCCTGTTCTGTGCAGCTGGTGGAATCAATGCCATTTTACATGTGGACTGGAGGCAGCATACACTGGCACGATTTCACTGAACTTAAGGCCGACTGTTACAATAAGAAACAGCAGCATGAACATGGAGATGAGATAAAAAAAACCCAAAACATACTACCACAAACATAAGAAAAGAAAAAGCACAGGCTGGAAATGATGCTGCTTCTGTGCAGTTTTCAGAATTGATTTTGATACCGTGTTTACCACTTGGATTCATCCACGATCGAAGAATAAACTCAAAGAAAACATCCTTATCTGAATTTCTGGTCTGGTAGTTCTGTACTGGTTTGGGAGGCATGTCCTGCCACTGAATCAATACATGTGTCCTTGGGGTACGATATGTTTTGACCATTGATTGTGTGCACAGCAGCTTCAGATCCCTGTGGATGTCTGTGCAGTGAATAATGAAAGAGAGGCGCTCTTTCTTACTCTAATTAGCACCAACGTGCCCGTGCGTAAAGAAACCTTGCGTTGTGTATTTGGAAAATGAGACAAAAAAATCATGTATTGATGCTCAGATAAAAATGAACAAGACAGAAAACAGAAGATAAGGTGCATTTAACACATTGACTGTAAATCCTATATAATGTTTGAAATCTGGTTTGATATTGTCATAATAACCGAACCAAGGAAGCTGGTGTTCTCAATAGTATGACTGCATCTTTAATTCACCTGTGAGGGAACACACTGATGCAGCCTTCAGCAAAAACCTGCATGCTGACCGGCCTGTAAATAGCACTATAAGCAATGGAAACTCAATTTTCAACCATTTGCTTTATTAACCATGAACATGAAGAAAGTCAATCAGTGCCATTACTATGTATACCCATGTCCTCTCACCTTAACCTCAGTTTCACATGGAGCTGCAAATGTTAAAATGTAACACGCCTTCAGTGGGATTCGATGAATTATTGATGTAAAGACACCAGACTCTTGACTTCAAAATTTTCCATATGATTCCTTATAGCAAGAATAAGTGCTGTTTTCTTGGAATGAAAAGTTTCTCCGCTGCTAAATAAAATAATCAGAGTTGATGAAATTCTCTGGCACGAGCAGACGAGCCGTTTCTTCTTCACCTGGGACTTAAAAAGCCACATGTCGCCTTATGACCATCAGCCCGTGCACACCTTTCCCCCTGGAAGGCACGTAGTGGTTGTGACAAGAATGCAAAGTAGAGAGACCGGGGTTCTTGAATACAGCCTTACCGTGATGTGTCTAGTTAATGATCCACCCAACAACGTCTGTTCAGGATGAGGACAAGGCTCAGGGTTTGAAACACGGTTCCATTCGGTTGGTTGATGTTTAGAGACTGATGAAGATGAGCCACAGAAAAATGCTCAATTTTATCTGATAAATTTGGTGCATTGAAGTTGAACGGAGGCCATTAACTCTTGGTGGTTTGTTACCACCAGTTCTCCTGCATGAAAGAACATGAGTCATAATGGGAGAAAAAAAAGATGGGAGGTCAGATTAACCCAAATAAACATGAACTGACAGATATGAATGACTTGTGCAGGAAGTCACAATAGAAATAGTTTTATCCACTGTTTACTATGCTGAGCACCACCAACACAGCCCTCTGTTTGATTATGTAAACATTTCCTCTCAGTGTTTGTGGTGAGTCAGAGGAAGCTTTTATCTTTATGACCACATGTACTTTTATCATCATCTGTCTCAACCATGATGATATTTGTCACCTCAGATCTATTTGGATGCAGTGCAGAGCATAATTAAGCAGACTGGTATTGATTTTAACTTTCCTCAGTTACAATAATTCACACTCCTAGGTAGCACCATTTTCATAAAACAATACATTTTTGTTGACAGGCAACTATTCATTTTGTAGTTTTGCAGGAGGTTGAGTGTTACTGAAGAAAACGGATATAGTAGCTGAGTTTTGAAATAAACAGGTTTAAGTAATTTGACAAAAAACTCAAGGTTCACTTTTCAGCCTCTGCTAAAAAAACTCTTTTCCCTTTGGAGGACCATGGGATGATGTTGAAAGCTCTAGACAAAGATAGAAAGTGGACCATGAGGTAAAGGAATAGTTCATTTAAGAAAAACATTTAAGAAATAGGCTCATTTGCTTTCTTGCAGAGACTTAATTCAATTCAATTCAATTTTATTTATATAGCACCAAATCACAACAAAAGTCATCTCATGACACTTGATATGAATAGAGCATGAAGAATAGGTAGAATAGGTCTAGACTGTACTCTTTATAATATTATTACAGAGACCCAACAGTTCCCACCATGAGCTTTAAAGGTGCTGGTAGGCAGATTTACTTAAATTTGGACAGAGCCAGGGTATCTGTTTGCCCCTGTTTCCAGTATTTATGCTAAGCTAAGCTAATCGTCTTCTGGCACCAGCTTCATAAGTGGTATCAATCTTTGGATCTAACTCTTAGCAAGAAAGCATATAAGCGTCTTTTTCAAAATGTTGAACAAGATATATATAATTGTTGTCAGGGTCAGGTAATGAATATGACTAAAAGGCTGTGGTTTCTGTCATATTTGTGATGTAGAGGATCATTTTAATGATTTGATGACTTATTCTACTCTGTCACTTCTTCTTCATTCAGGTATCAGCGCCTAGCGCAAAGGATGCTTTTGTCCCGACATCAGGCCTGGAGGTAACCCCGCGTTGTCTGTGCTGTTGCCCCCCGTGCACCCCGGAGTGGAGATGGTCCACTGGACCACACAGTGGGGGACATGTGTCTGGCTCCAGACTCTGCTTGCCTTTGCCTTGGCCAACTGTTCCTCACTTACACCCAATCCTGTCAACTTCTCTGTGGTTTACACCATGCCCTTCTTCCAGGCCCGGGGCCCCATTCAGAACATAGTCAACAACTCGTTTTACCAGGAGGTGTATGTTGCCTCTCAGAATGTGATCGAAGCTGTCAACAGAAGCTTGGAGAAGGTGTGGGAGCTCCGCACTGGGCCAGTGGGAAGCCCAGATTGTCAGATATGCGATTTGTGCGACGTTGACAAGGATCCCAACTTTCTGGAGGACACAAACAACCAGGTCTTGTTGTTGGATACTCTCTTTATGTATTTATACTCTTGTGGAAGTTCTCAGTATGGTGTATGCTATTTTCACCAACTTAATCCAGATGGAGAGTTGCCTTCTCTTTCTAAGTGTTTGTTCAGAAAAGATTCGAACTCTGCCGCCTACTGTCCTGACTGTGTGGCCAGCCCTCTTGGTACCAAAGTCACCATGGTGGAAGAGGGTCAGACAGTCTACTTCTTTGTTGCTGCCACTGTCAATGACAGTGTGACCCAGCGTTACGGAAGGAAGTCTATATCAGTGCGTAGACCACTGGCCACAGAAGATGGTTTCTACAGTGATGTGCGCGGCCTGACTGTCCTTCCGGCCCTGCGGAGGACATACCATATTGAATATGTCTACAGCTTTTTCACTCAGGAGTTCGTCTACTTCCTCTCAGTTCAGAGAGAGAACCCCGATTATGACTCATCTCCGTTTCAGACTCGCTTGGGCCGTCTCCCACGGAATGAATGGGAGATGAAGAGGTATCGTGAGGTGATCCTGGAGTGTCGGTTTGAACCGAAACGTCGGAGGAGGAATGTGGCCAGTGAGCCCTATAAGGATGTGGTGTACAATGTGGTCCAGGCAGCCCATTTTGGCAAGGCAGGCAGGGAACTGGCCGAGGAGTTAGGGGCGGAGGAGGAGGATGACATCCTCTACGGGGTTTTTGCTGTTACTGATGACAATGGAGTCACAGAACACGACTCGGCCCTGTGCGCCTTCCCCATGGACAACGTGAACAAAGCAATCGTAGATGGGGTGGATGACTGCTGCGAGTCTGGACCAGAGCAGCTCTCCAGAGGGCTCTGCCACTTCCAGCCTTGTGAGAGCTGTCCACATGAGGTGAGCACATCAGTCCACTGACACACAGAAATTCCAGGTGATTCATGTGATCTCAGGTCTACTTTTATTTAACTGACAGAGTCCCAGCTGGATTTTCTTCAAGATACAGTTTGAAAGAGGCAGACAGGTGAAGAACAGAGGAAAATTCAGTTTTGTCCAGCTGTACATCACTCATTTTCAGATGAGAGCACACTTAAAATAGAAAACATCTAAGGTATCTCCCTAAACTCCGCCCATTCAAATGAAAATCTATTTTCTGACTCACGATCCAGGTACTGTATCTTGATAGGCCTGTTAAAAATCTTACCATGTGAGTGTGGATCTATAGAGTATATCTGGTGTCTTACCACATGTATAAACACTGAAAACATAGTAAACAGAGCCAGGTTACAGAGGCCTTGTTGTTGCTGGATAAATCATTCAAAACCATAATTAGCTTGTTTGTACATGAAAAGAGGAAGATAATATCCAAATGAGTGCATAAGTACTTATAGGAGTTCCTTGAATGTAATGGTTTTGGTCAAAAATGATCATGACCAGTACTAAACCGTAGTCATGTGTTTTCTTATGATTATTACCTAGAAAAATCGGTTTATGAAATCATGTAAACCCCTAAACAAAGCAATACTTTACTCACTCTACTGGCAGGAGCAGCATGCCTGTGCAAATGTAGACTGGGCCAAACATGACTAATGAAATGACACGCAGACAAAATGTAAAAAAGGTTTTTATCATAGCACAGAGTTAACTCCAGCTGCATGTGGTTACTGTATGACTCACTTTTTTTCCAAGATAAATCTGTCTGTCATCATTATTGGGAAAGATGAAAGGTGAAAGTGAAAGCATTATTGTCAGAAATGTGAATCAAACCTGCCCTGGAGAGCTTATTCACTGTGCACTTCCTGGAGGAGAGCATTATTATTATTATTATTAGTTTCCTCTAAAAGAATTAGTTCGACATTTTGGGAAATATGCTTTTGCTCGCTTTCTTGCTGAGAGTTAGATGGGAAGATCGACACACATCTCATATCTGTGCGCTGAATAGCACACAGATATGAGCTAACTACAGCGAGGAGTTAGCTAGGAGTAGATGGAAACAAGGGAAACAGCTAGCAGGCTTTGTTCAAAAGTTAAAGTAAATCTGCTTCCAGCGCCTCTAAAGCTCAGATGAACACGTTATATCTTGTTTGTTGAATTCATGCAAAAACAGTTGTTGTGTTGTGGCGTGCTGGACTGTGACTTGGCCAGGAGCAGTGACTTCTTTAAAATAATCAAGAGATAACGCGTTGGACAGAGCCAGGCTAGCTGTTTTCCCCCTGTGTCATTGTGGAGAGGTTTTGCAAGTGACGAGAAGGGCTGGTTTAATTAATGAGTATGTCATGACAACACATTAAGATTCACTGCCTGAATCTTAGCGGTCATCCAATTGAAAGGGTGCCTGAGTTTATCCAAACATATGGCCTTTTTCCCCCTAATTTCCTTTTGACCTTTTGATTTACTTTATGCACATTATCTTCATCATGTGTCAGATCGTCTAGATGACATGCCCATGAAAGGTTTGAAAACGTTTTGGGATTTCCGTACTAGAAGGTCATTTGCATCCAAGCTGGCAGAGGAATGAGTGCTCACTGTTAAATCCAAGAAAACAGGGATACAAATTGGATGGAAAAATAAAAATGGAAAAAGTCAGCCTACACATTCGTCAGTATTCAGAAGCCACTGCTGGGATGAAAATTGGACAGAGGCCAGGTGGGAGTGAGGGGTAGTTGTGGACTTGTTTTCTACATCAGTTGAGTGAATTTCTCAGACAGGTCAGGCAGGAAGTGGATATTTTAAAAAACTGAAATTGTATCTCATGTCAGTCAAAATGTGTTTGCCTCATTCCTTCCTATTATATCAGTCCCTGCATAACGTTTGAGGCCATAGTGTGCATTTAGATATATATCCTCATGATAGCATTGGTTTCTTGTGTTAATTCTCCTGGGAAACTGATATATATTTCCAGATCCCATGCATATTTCCCATAATATTCTTTTTTATGGTAAGTTATTCAGAGTTGGCTACTGAGGAGTGGGGGCTGTGGTAAGACTTCTTATTCCCTATTCACTAAAAGTGAATTCTTGCCAGTTTGAGAATTAGAAGTCAGTTGCTGTTATTGCAGTTGCAGCTATGAATTCATAGTTTGGATGTTGTGAAAACAGATGTTGTGGCTCAGACACAATACTGTTAAGTGATGTCTGTTGTTCAAGGCTAATAAAAGCTGAAAAAATAACATTGCTTTTGATTTCAGCTGTTGGATTCACAGCTGATGAAAATTTGGAAGTGGTTTTAGTTTGAATGATGTCTTTTGGATTTTCTTTCTCCTATTTGTCTTCAGAGGAACACCTTCTACTTGGACTAGTGAACTCTTCTCCCGAGGCTCCTTCTGTTTTGTTGCTTTTGGCTGCTGGTCTGAATGTTGAGTAACCTGCCAGCAGGATTGTCCAACAATCTGAAATCCTGGTTGTTCCATTTCTCAGCAGATCAAAACACCTTTTGTGCCAAAAACTCATCTGTGCCTCACAAATACTATGCTTTTTTATGCTTTTTAGTACGTCATCGAATTGTTTAGACATGAGATTGCATAATGTAGAGTAAACTTTTTTTTTTCCAATATGAGTATGCAGTTCTGTGGATCACAGGCCACTTTGGGCTTTTGGGCTCTCACTGAAATATGATATATGTTTGCTTTAGTTTGGCATAGGATAAATTACATACATTTTAATAATGTCCTTGTTCACACTTTTTCTCAATGTCATTTAAGATGTGTTAGTACTTGGAGGTATCTTGACTTTTTAACCTATGTTCATTTTCCTGGCCAGGTTGATGATGTGCAGTATGTGCCCTTAAGCCTCCCAAATAATGATGTGTCATCTGTTAGTGGAATTTGAGGTTTATTATGAATTATAAACAATTATATTGTGCTCCTTTAGGATTTAGGAGTGAATGACTTAAGTCAATAGCAGTGCTTTTTGTGTTTTTTGGAGGATGCATTTCTACCTCAGAGATATTAACCAGTTTTTCCATGAAGACTCCCTTTAATCAAACAGTGATCCTCCCTGCTCCGTGTCTATAGCTACAAGGCAATCCTTCTGTCAGTAGTGCAGCACATAGTCATTTATCATGGCCTCTTAAGTCATGAAATGATCATATTATCATGACAGATTCACCTTGTGCTTTCTGGTGTGCCAGGTACTTCGTCTCTCATGTTTACCCTGGTGACCAGTGCAGCTCACACCACGTCCCTACAGCTAAACAGCTGAGCCCATCTTTCTTCACCTGTACATTTTTAACAGATGAAGTATTATTGTCTGAGATTGTGGAGCTCTTCAGCACATGTATATACACTCTAAGCTGTCTAAGCTAATTTAAACTACTTTAGAAATCACATTGGATGCCGGACACTGACACAAAATAGAAGCTGCTTTAAAGTGTTTGGCTTTAAAGCAGCATAAAGGAAAATGTGGTACTGTAATATATCTGCTTACTAATTGCATTTTTACATTGCCTGCTACTCATCCAACCATGAATATACGTGATTTGACAAAGCAATCCCAGCTCAGGGTCCACTTTCTCACTTCTTCTGGAGCTTTCAACCATTTCACGTAGTCTTCAGCAGCTGATGGAGTTTAATCAGTGGTCATGAACGCGGATCTGTTGACCTGTGAACTCGGTGGCTGTTATGATATAAGTTGAGCCTGAAAGTTCGGTCTTGTCCTTGGAAATAGTCATTGGACAAAACAATTACAACCCAAGGTCCAATTAATGGCTTTTTTTTTTTTACAACATTTTACCCGCTGATGAAGACTGCGTGATGCAGTTGAAAACTTTGGAAAAAGCAAGTAAATTGGCCTTGGGATTGTTTTGTCTATGACTTGACAGTGGGTTTGGATTGTTTCCAAGGTCAAGAATAAACGTCCATGTGTCCATGCATTCACTAAAGCCACAGCACTACAGGCGGTCAGGTGCATCTAAAGGCCCAGCCACCTGCTGTAGACCCTACTGTCAGATGAGTTAAAACATGTCTAATAATACGAGTTTAAATAATGTGTGAGTGCCTCACTGTCGTCCTCATTGTCTCATTTTCATGTCCTCTGTCTGTGGCCTTGGTACTAGAGCATGGAGAACAACGCCACATGCAGAGACCATCCTACTATGGTGTCGAAGCCCTACTACAGAGTGGACCTCTTCAACAGGCAGATGACAAACGTCCTGCTCACATCTTTGCTGGTCACAACCATAGAGAACAAGACTGTAGCCCATATTGGCACCTCCACTGGACGCCTGCTGCAGGTATACGGCACGAGTTTTTTATCAGCCATTTTTGGTATTTGTCTTTACTTGACCATTGTATATGATCCACTACTAATAATCATGTGTTGTGTCTGTGTTGGCAGCTTGTATTGACAAGATCCAGCCCTATCATCTTTGCCAATTACTCTTTGGTGGAGAACCAGAGGGTCTCGTCCATCGCCGCTGTTTACTCATCAGAATATCTTCTCTTTGTGGTTGGAGACAAGGTACGAGAGCAATCCCATGTCTTTAAATGAGAGTAAAACAATCTGTCTGGGCAGATTTTTTAGTGTATAATGTCTTAGTGGATATTACTGCCGTCTGATTACATTAGAATTACAAATGAGTTGGGAGTGTGACTGATTGTCTGTCCATGATCCTATGATGTTCTGGAGACCTGTCCAATGTGTTTTCCTGCCTGTTTTCCCAGTGCATGCTGGGATACAGTGTGACCCCTGTGAGAAAGAAAATCGACAAACCTGACATGACTATGTAATTTGGGGCAGGGTGGATATTAGAGGCTGACACTGGATCAGCAATTACGTGGGTCTTCTGGTACGTTAGGACTGACCTTGTGTTGTTGAGATTGGGACACAACAGGAAAGTGGAGCACCTTTGAAAACTCCGGGGCAATTTTTCTGATCTGTACAGGTCTCCGGTTAAGCTACCTTTTCTTAAAAACCTTAATAAACATACATATAAACATTAACAGTGGTTAATGAAAACAGATGTTTGGAAGATGCCTCACCGATGATCATCAAACAATATAATGTCTTTTGTTAAGATGATGTTGTGGGGTGTGAGTTGAAGAGACATGCTTTAATTAAAATTTTATTAATCTGCCATTAATCTGCTGAATTTATTAGACTTCATTTGAATGAAGCCGAGTATCAGTTTGCATGTCTCTCTTTGCATGGAAGGGATAAATTATTAAGGAGTAAATTCAGGTCAATTTATTCAGCGGACATGTGAATAGCCACATTAATAATGAATTAGGACAGGACATCATCAAGATTGAATATGTGACCTTATAAATGGTTATCTCTCTGTTTCAGATGATCCAGGTGCCCCAGAGAGGGCCAGGCTGTCAACACTTCCTGACCTGCGCCATGTGTCTCACAGCCCCCAAATTCATGGGCTGTGGCTGGTGCTCTGGGGTGTGTTCCTGGGAGAGCGAGTGTCACAGTCGCTGGAGGAACGAGTCCTGCCCACCAGGGATCACTGGGGTGAGGTTTCTTCTGTAAGCCAGGATACAAACCGCTCTTTGTGCAACTAATAAAAACGTTTCATTCCAAGGTGATACTATATATATATTCTGCTTTGCTGACACAGTTCTTTCCGAGGACTGCTCCCCCTGACGGTCAGACAGAGGTAACGGTGTGTGGATGGGAGTTCCAGTCCCCCTCAAGGCCTGTCATCACCTCCAGGACCCACCAGGTCCGACTGGGACAGACTGCCTGCACTGTGCTTCCAGTCAAAAGCAACAGCACACAGTGAGTTCTGGTTCCAAGTACATTCTGTTCACACAATAGTCATTTTGTGGAAAATTTTTCTTGTGCTGTAAAAAGAAAATAAAAAGCTTGTGATTTCTTACCCAGAAGCCTTTTGAGAAAGTGAGAAAACAGAACATATCTTTCCTACACTGTCATCTGATCTATTAAGGCTACTGTTGGTGGAGAAATTGGTCTGACTGTTGAACATCAATGCAAAACAATGAGTTGAGACTTTGAGGGACTGACACCACAACTTGTGTCCTATTATGCCTTGTTACCGATGTGTTGAATCATCTCAGTGGGACATAATGTAGTTTACATTCGCCCAATACATACATAGCCGACATGTGTAGACTGCGAGGCTGTACTGAGACGCTAACGTCAGCATGCTAAAATGCTCACAATGATAATGTGAACATGCTGAAGTTTTTTTTCAATAGATTTACCAACAAACAAATTCTATAAAGACGATCTCATTATAGATTTAACTTGAAGGCTGCGTCTTACTGCTGGGGGCGGCTGTAGCTCAGTCAGTGGGGACTTGGCTTGGGAACTGGAGGGTTGTTTGTGTATGTGTATGTATTTTGAGAGTGAAAACATTTAGAAATAAAGTAGTTGCCCTTCTCCTTCGTTAGCAGTTACCTGTTGAAACTACAGTAACTATTGTCTCCTAACTAATGTCCAACAATTTAATTAACCTTGAAATTCAATTGTCCCTTGTGTTGCAGTAACTGTATTTGCCTCTGACATACTGACACACATGTATTGTTGTGCTGCCCCCTCAGCCTGGTGTGCAAGATTCGCTCTGGGGCCACTGAGCTTTCCAAACCAGTCAACATTACAGTGGAGGTGCACGAGGGCAAGGTGGATGGACGTTACTCTATCGATGGGAAGGCAGAAATGCCAGGATTCACATTTGTGGTAATCTTTACTATTGTCATCTACTTATATCCTCATTACAGCATACAAACTATAAATATTTTCATAAACTATTTTATCTATGTAACCACAAAAACACGTTTGAAATAATACGCTTGTCCCTCCAGATTCCCAACATCACAGAAATCCAGCCCAACTATGGGCCTCGTGTTGGGGGCACACTCATCACAGTGACTGGACCTCACTTGGATGCTGGGAAGACCAGGAGAGTCACTCTCAATGACGTTCCCTGTCCTATAAAGAGGTCTGGATAAACATCTCCAACATCTGTTTTTATCACACCCACGTCAAAGATTTTTAAATAAACTGTCACACAGCTTTGTGTAGTTGCTTTACTTTTTGGAGGTTAAGAAGATGAGTTGCTGCTTAGAACATTTTATTGCCATGACCTAATAAGCAAATGTGTTCCAACTTGTGTGTAGAATAATTATGGTTTTGGAAACTACAGGGTAACTCCTCGCCTTGGCATCCAAAGACTTACTCAGAACAGAACTATTTTCTACTGCAGATCTTTTTGAACGTGCAAAATATATTTAAAAGCGTGAAGCTTTTTGATCTACTACAGTTTATCTGTTATGGCGTGTAATTCACATACCCCTGCCTCTCTACAGAGTCACAAAGCCCAAAGGCAATGTGTCCTCCATCATCTGTCTGTCCCAGCACATCTCAGAGGTGAGGGATGTCCCACTGAGTGTTTTCATCGACAAGTCTCCTGTTCTCACCACAAAGGTGTTTTACTACAAAGAAAACCCGCAGATTACAGCTGTCCTGCCTGGCTGTAGCTTTGACAGGTAGGCCAGTGAGACCTCCAGCAGCTGCTGTGTATTTTGATCTGGAAATCAAGACAAAGGGAACACAAGTAAAAATAATATTGTAATTACAATGCATTTTCCTTTTTGCTCCTCTTTCTCATAAGACAAATTCAGCTGTAATAGGAAATAGTTTTATTTCCCCTGACATGAAAACATAACCATCTCTCACGTTTGTCTGAATTGCAGGGGGTCAAAGATTGTGATTGAGGGGGAGAACCTGGATTCTGTTTACCGCACCATCATCCGCTTTAAACCCAATGAGAGCCACTTGAAACCTGTGACAAGGGTACAGTGTTCATCCTAATGTACAGTAGATACATTCAGAAGCATTATTCCTTTAATCAGGCTACAGTTTTAGATTGACCTAATTTCCTTCCAAGGTCATATGCTTACATTTTACTGTACAGGCTTAGCATTAAAGTATGATTACAATGTTTTGTTTCAGGAGTGCATAGGCAAGTCCCTGCCCACAAGGATGGAGTGTAGCTCTCCTGTGTTCCCCAGGGATGAGACCGAGGAAGGAGAGCTTTCTTTTGACATGGACGGAGCGTTGGGACTTTGGAACAAAGAGTTCTCCTACCACCCCTACGGCGAGCCCATACCTTTCGAAACAGAGGGACATGTGCTGAGTTTGTACCCTGGGTTTGACGAAGTGTCACTACATGTAAGACATTGCTCTGAGGATATTTGCTTTTGAATTAATGACAAAATAGATGTGTTTTTGTAATAACTTATTTTGTCTCATGTCTTGATTTGACCTCTCTGTACGCAGCATCAAAAGCTGAATCTGGTGAGCTCCTGTATGACCATCATTATGACGGTGGCAGGTGTTAATTGTGATGCTAAAGTCCTGGATAATGAGATCACCTGCAGGATCCCCAAAAACATGACCATCCCCAGTGAGGGGCTGCCAGTGAAGGTTAGTCAGGCTGGAGGTTTAGATGATGATTTACTGACTGACTTACCTGGATCACCAACTGTACTTATACATTATGATAAGTACACTGTCAAGCAGCCATCAGATAGGATAGGCAAGTAATGCAAAAAAAAGTATATTTCTCGTAAAGATCAAGATATTTTGCAGAATAAATGATTGTTTTTCATTTTCGATACACAAAACCGGGAAATTGGACAGACATGAGAATGGTATTCTTTCCATCCATCCATCTATTTTCTTCTGCTTATCTGCGGCCGGGTCGCAGTGGCAGCAGGCTAAGCAAGGTAGTTCAGACATCCCTCTCCCTAGCCGGATGAGATATATAATCGCTCCAGCGTGTTCTGGGTCTACCCGGGGTCTCCTACCAGTTGAATGTGCCTGGAAAACCTCCAAAGCAAGGCGCCCAAGATGCCCGAACCACCTCAACTGGCTCCTTTCGAGCAGCAGCTCTACTCCCAGCTCCCTCCGGATGTCTGAGCTCCTTATCCTATCTCTAAGGGTGAGCCCAGCTTCCCTACGGAGTCGGTCACTACCTAAAGCTCATGACCATAGGTGAGGATTGGAACGTAGGCCAACGTAGAGTGGAGTTTCTCTCAGCAAGAAAGCTAAAAAGCACATTTAACAAAATATCAAATTCTTTGAATACTGTAAGTGTTTGTAAAGAAGTAGTTCAATTTTAAATGAATCAGTAGCAAACCACCGACCATGCTGGATTGAGAAAAGCAACCACGTCTGGAAGGCAACCCTCAACTGCTGGAAATGTGTGCTGCTTGTCTTAGTCATGTAACACAAAATCACACAAAATCATTTAATTTACTCCTCAGATTTAAATTATACAGTTGAGCCAATGCAGAGATAGGTTTGAACTTTTTTGGTAGTTAGCCATATGCTACACAGCCAGTCTCAGTGTAAATAGCTTGAAACTTATTCATTCATGTTTTCCCATTGGGGCAGTTACAAGAAAAGTACTGATAATGCAATAATAATGGTATTCACTGTGTATGATGGTTCTTTAGATCTCCATCAACGGGCAGGTCCACAATGTCGGCACGGTGGTGAGAGTCAGCAACCACTACATGGTGGGCATTGTTCTGGGGATCCTGGCGGCACTGGTGGCCGGGGCGGTGCTGGCATTCGTTGTCATGAAACATTTGAGGAAGAAGAAGAAAGGTGGGCTCTCTCTGTTATGTGGACCTTGGTCAGACCTGTTTATACAACTGCTACCGGCTGTGGGTGGGAATTTGGGATGAATTACACAAGTCTTTCAACTAGAACATCCCTGGTGTTGCATCGGGTGTACAGGTGTTCTTCTCCTGGGGTTGATGATTAAAAAGTGTTGTGAAATGTTTTTCAGCCTCCATGGTAGAGAGTCGTTTGGCTCATAGTGCTCACCGCTCTGGAACAAATAATGTGGAGCTTTCCCCTGTTGGGGACTACAGGAGAGGTGACTATCTAGCTAAGCTAGTCTTGTCATACTACATTATAATACTGTATAGCTAATTTGCTTCTGACACACATACCTTCGCAACTCTCATCAATAAACCCCTCTCTCTGGACTGTTACCAGTAGTATCCCTGAGTCCACCGACACCGCTGGTGGGGCCGGTGGTGTTCCCCAGCCTGGCCTACGCTGCAGGCAGCATAGATCCTACGCTCACTCCCCTCATGCCTCCAGAGAAGATCTCCATCTCCAGTTTTAGGCCAGAGCTGCTGGAGGAGGTGAAGGATGTTCTTATTCCCGCTGAGATGCTTATTGTGCAGCACCACCGGATCATAGGGAAGGGTGAGGAACCCCACTGCCTCTGTCTGCAACAAGAAACTTGTTACGGAGCCTTGTGTAAGCTAAGTCCTGTGCCATTCTGTACTTTTGTTTTTTGCCCCAAGGTCATTTTGGTACTGTCTATCATGGCTACTTCACTGACCACAACAACAGAGAAATCCACTGTGCTGTCAAGTCTTTGAATAGTGAGTAATGTCTGCTTCTTGAGTGTTGATTTATATGCACCTTTAGTTCCTCTGCTGTGGAACAAATTGCCACAGGATTTAGGTTTTCTGAATTCAGCGTCTTCTTCCTTTAAATGTTTTTGTCCATAATGTTTACGCATATGTGTGTCATCAGGGATAACGGATGTCGAGGAGGTGGAGCAGTTTCTAAAGGAAGGTATCATTATGAAGGGTTTCCACCACAGCAATGTGCTGTCTCTGCTGGGCATCCTCCTGCCACAGGAAGGGCTCCCTCTAGTGGTGCTACCGTACATGAAACACGGGGACCTGCGGCACTTCATACGCTGCGAGAAGAGGGTGTGACAGCCACATTAAAACAGTGAAAATGAATCATCTAATTTATGTACAACCATCTGTTTTCTACCTAACAAACTGTGTAACATGTACAACTGCTCTAAGTCTGTGTTTTTGTCATGCGTTTGTGGGATTTGTTTAGAACCCCACCGTAAAGGATCTGATTGGCTTCGGGCTGCAGGTTGCCAAGGGGATGGAGTATTTGGCTCAGAAGAAGTTCGTGCACAGAGATCTCGCAGCACGCAACTGCATGTGAGTCACCAAGATGTGCAGAGAAATCAGCAATTTATTCACTGCCATTAGGCCTGAATCTCTTCTATTTAGTGTAGGGAGATGTCTCATGCTACAAATTTGGTTGAGGTTGTTGCATAATAGTACTCAGTTATGATGTTTTGCGACAAAAATGTCTTGCTTTTTACTGCCTTTAGGCTGGACGAGTCGTATACAGTCAAAGTGGCAGACTTTGGCATGGCCAGAGATGTTTTTGATAAGGAGTATTACAGTGTTCAGGATCACAGGAAGGCTAAGCTGCCTGTCAAGTGGATGGCCATCGAGAGTCTGCAGACCCAGAAATTTACCTCCAAGTCCGATGTGGTGAGCAAATGAAGATCTACCTTACTGTAATCAAGATCTCTGCAGTAGTTGTCAACGTTTTGGTACTGAGGGACACTTGTCAATGTTTGTAGGGGTGGATATCAATGTTAAAGCATGAAGTATTTGTCTTGTAGATATTAGGTCGAAAAATGTCATTATCTGGCAGAGGATCGCAGTAATTATGTGTCCGGTTGACTAAATTTCAAAAATGTTTGAGAGTTGCCTTTTAACATCAATTATTACCATGTTAATATATGGTAATAATCATTACACTGTCATCTATTGTCCTCTACATCAGTGGTTCCCAACCTGGGGGTCGTAAGGTAAATTTAAGGGGTCGAAATGATAGGAAAGCAAAATAAAAGAAAAACCATTTATGCTGCACAAACGTATGTTTATTTATAAAAATTTGACTTTTTTCTAATTCTTTCCCTTGTGAACTACTGGATACTTTTACCTCTTTAGGTCTTTAAAAGTTATTCAAATAAAACAAGGGCAAAAATATGAGGAGTGGTCGCCGCCTGTAGACATGGCTTTGGTTTAAGGGGTTAACCTTTAAAGTTGTATAGTTTTTTAAACTTTTCTTAACATGTGTACACACAGCACAATTCTGACTGGGAGTTCAGGTCTGCACAAGTGTACTGAAACTTGTAACTTTTGCCTCTCCTGATGCAGTGGTCCTTTGGTGTGCTGATGTGGGAGATGCTGACCAGAGGAGCGAGCCCCTACCCAGAGGTTGACCCTTACGACATAACACATTACTTACTGAAGGGCAGGAGGCTTCCCCAGCCTCAGTACTGCCCTGACCCTTTGTAAGTAGTAGGAGTGATCGCATTATATTGCTCATTTTGTTGAATTATAAGAATGTTTGTAAATTTGTTGCTGTTGCTTAGTTGTATACATCCAATGTAAAACTTCACAGAATTAATGAATGAATACTAATACTGCAATACTACAGATTTCCAGCTACAAGACAGAAGACAGAAAGTCCTGGCACAAAGTCCATGTAGTAATAACAAGATGTTCGAATGGTCACTCAGTAGTGTGAAACCCGTAAATTGTCCACTACTTGATATTCCAATGTGGTTGAGCAATGCAGTTTGGGAGTTAATGTGTATGTCTACATGACAACTCGAAGAACAATACTTCTACCACACACATGCAAAACCACATACACACACTGGTGTGACTTTACAAGGAAAAGCAGACAGATTGATGGAGAATAAATCAACCATTCGTATCCCTCGTCCACTGAGGCCTTGTCACACAACGTGGGTTAAGGACTCATGGAAAAGTATCAGCCAGGGACCCATGTAGAACACCAACATAGGACATTAAAGGGATAGTTAGACCTTTTGGGAAATAGTCATTTTTTCTTTCTTGATGAAAGTTAGATGGGAATATTGATACCACTTTCATGTCTGTCCTTTCAATATGAAGCTAAAGCCAGCAGACAGTTGGCTTAGCTTAGCATAAAGACTGGACATGGGGAAACAGCTAGCCTGCCTCTGTTCAAAGGTAACAAAATCCGCCTACCAGCATCTCTAAAGCTCACTAATTAACATGCTATATGTCATTTGTTTAATCCGTACAAAGGAAGTGTAAAACCAACAATTTGTAATTTTAAGGGTAGTTATGTGTTGGACTATCCTGGTTACCTGGCAACTGGTCCCGGACAGGAAATAGTTTGGCACTTAACCCCTCGTAAAATGGCGAATTGTCTTTTTTACACTTCTGTTTTTGTACGCATTAAAACAAGCAAAATATGACGTGTTATGAGAGATGTTGGTATGTAGATTTTGCCACCTTTGGACAGAGCTAGGCTAGCTGTTTCCACTCTTTATGCTAACCTGAGCCAGCTGCTGGCTCCAGCTACATCTTTACCATAAAAATATGAAAGTTGTATCAATCTTCTCATCTAACTAAAGCAAATAAGCGTATTTCACAATTTGTCGAACTATTCCTAAAACTGGCTGATAACACTCCTTATTATTAACTTGACCACAGTAGACAGATGTCAATCAAGCACAGCCCTCACATGCCACAACAGTCCTCAGAAGAGGTCTAATCAGGCACAATAACTAAAAACACTTGTGTGGGTGGACTGTGGGTGTGAAGGGTCTTTAAGATCCAGTTGCCTTCAGACAGATCAAAAACACAACACCTGCTCATCACTGCTGGAGGGAAACTCCCTCAGACTTAGACTGTGTCCATGTTTTTCCAGGTATAGTATTATGCTTCAGTGCTGGGACCCTGATTCAGAGTTGAGGCCTAGCTTTGCTACGTTGGTGTCGGCTGTCTCCACCATCCTGTCTGGCCTGGAGGGAGAACACTACATCAGTCTGAATGTTACCTACGTCAACTTGGACCAGCCTCGGCCCTACCCTGCCCTCACAGAGTCCGCTGACGAATACGACTCCACAGATATTGAAGACTCAGGCTCAGTCTCTTCCTGATCCACTCCTCTTCCTCTCTCGACTTTAGACTGGTATCGGTGCTAACAGCAAGAGCAAAAAAAGCCACTGCCAGCTCACACCATGTCTGTTACCACAGAGCATCTGAAACAGAGATACTGCCCGTTTGTGTGCATGAAAGTGGTAGTAAGATGTCTTCAGCTGACGTAGCACATCCTTGGGCAGCCATAATGGAGGTCTGTCACTTTTGCAACAATTGAGTTAAGTGTGAGCTTCAAAACTTGGTCATGTATTGAATAGACATTTAGTTTCTGTGCTTTCACTGTTAACAGATGTCACTGATGATATATCTAATCAGTTTTGTAGTACTAGCTTATGAGCTAGCCAAACAAAACAAGTCTTGTTGTTCACATGAACTACATATCCATTAGAAGCTAATTAGCATTACACTGGTTTGGTAAATCGGCCTGCAGGTTACTTAGCTAGCCAACAATGGTAAAAACAGAGTTTATTCAGATTAACTGAAGTAAGGTAGCCTGGCTTCGCAAGACCAATTTGCAGACCAAAATGCCTCTGGACGCTACAACTAATCAGAGCAACAGAACGTGTGATGTAGTGGTGGGCTGCTAGGCTAGGTAGCTAGTTGCAACATCCAATTCAAATGTCTAGTTCAACATAATACACATACGTTTGGCATGACATGATTTAGAAGCCAACGCTTACCACTTGTTCGTAACGTGAACTACCGTCCAGTTTGTTCAATACTGACTCAGATAGCGGATTCAGAACCTTCAGCGGCAGCCATCTTGGTTGTTTACGAAAATGCCTCAACTGCGCATAAACCCGCCCCATATTAGATAAACAATTGTGACTGGAGCAAATAAAACATGAGCTCGTAGATTCGCCTGGTTCCCAGGCTAGAAGAAGGGTTTTCCAACACCAAAGTATTATGCAAAAAAAGGCACAGGCTAGGGCTAAATAGGTAACTAAATCTTACTCATTGCTGAACTGACCTTTTCCCACACCACAGGAGTCCTTTTCAGATATCTGTTTTTTTCTTGCCCAGCCGGTATTAATGTAGACATTATAAATGCAAAGTCAGTTCTTCCCTGTCCATGTTTAACAGTGTCGGCTACAGTATTGAGGAAAGGAGACACAAAAGGCAGAGCTACAATGCAAACAAGTAAAATCCATGTAATTCAGAGGCACATTAGCTTTCTTTTACTACCTACAACATAGTGTACTGTTACAGCAGCAGAGCCCATGTGTATATACTGTACGTTTAGGTATGACAATTCCACGCTTGCTTTTAATTATTTTGCAGTGTAGTGATTGTACTGTATATTTTGGATCATACCTTTGTAAGGCACAATGTTGACCACAATGTTCTGAAAGCAATCGGACATCACCCTGTTGCTCGTATTTCTGACACAATGTCTTTGAGATAGTGTAATAAATTAAAATATTTATTTGTTTATAGATTTGTTCTCATGCTGTGGACTTTAAGTAAATATGAGAATTCATGCTAACTCTGCCTTTTGCAGTTGATTCAGTCAAATATCTTTCCTCTTGGATGCTCACTCACAGTCTTTTGTTGCAGCTCTCCACTAGAGGTCAGCATGCTGTTAGAAGTTCTCATTGCCATTGATCAGCTCCTGAAGATGTTCCCAGCAACATGGATGCAGCATTCTTTATGTGCGCATCATTTCTGCAGTAGCATAGCAACGTGAATGACCCAGGTCTTTTCCCCTATCTCTTAAAACCAACTAATAAGCCCTCTAGATGCCACATAAGATATTAAAAGCAGACCACAACAGCACAACAGACCAAGCAGGCATGTTTTCCTCTTTTCTTCCTCTTTCATTTGTTCTGCCTTCCGACATTTGGCAGAGGCAAATGGCTGCATTTTCAATTAAGTGAGTGGAAGAAACATAGGCAACATAGGCAAACAATCTGTCAATCTCCCAAACGAACCAAACAACAACATACAGTAGCAACTCCCTGTGCTGTAAACAGACGTCACACACAATGAGCACACTTCCCCCACAACAAAACCCGAGTCAAATAAAACCAGAGGGAAATAAACATCATAAAGTTTTCTCTTTTTTCATGCTGCCAAAAGCAGAAGTCAATCCTTTGATAAAGACAGAGAGCGCGAGCCCAGCGTACGTTGTCAAAATGTGTGTTTGTGTGTGTTAGTGTGTGTGAGGCCACATTTTGCAGGGCAGAGCCCTCAAGATCCACAGAAGAGAGGAATCAAGACAGCCACAACCCCCCCTGTGTGTCTCTGGTTCCCGGTTGTATTATCTGGGCTATAAAAAGTGCACAACCTGTTAAGAGTGCTGCTGTCAGCTGTGGGACCATCTCAAGCTTCATAGCTTTTCTCCCGAGCTGGGTTCACCATTAGGTTCCATACTGCAGGCCTTTTAATGTGTATCTCATGGACATTAACAATCGCTTTCTCCTTCCTTTCTTCTGTTGTGACTTCAAACCAAATGCTGAGACTATGGAATAGAAAAGGCCGTGGATGCTGGCTGATCATGATACATAGAGAGCGTGTGCGATTTATGTCTGCATCCTGTATGTGTTGCATGGCAGCCTCATCAGAGGCAACATGAATAACCAGTCTTCGAGTGCTGTGTCAAGTTTAGAGAGAGGGAAAGCAAGCTGTGAGATTGGCCAAGACTTTTTGAAAGCGGTAGGCTAATTATTTCCGTTGCTATGTGATGATGGCAGACCCTCACAAATAAGTGCTGGAGCCGAACTGGGAGCTCTTGGATTCTGTTCCAGTAGGATCTGGCATAAAAGAAGTCCTGTGAAAAACCCTATGGAACCAGTGAAGCAAGACTCTCATCATATGTTACACTGTGCAGCAGGAAACAGCTAAAAGAACAAGAAATATTTTGCACACATTCAAATAAGCTCATTTTGGGCTAGTGGTATTACCCTCATGAACCCTAGACACCCAAATCCATCCATCCTCTGCAGAAAAGTGCCACTGTGAAATTACAGCTAAGTTGTTGAGATAAAGCTATTTTAGGAGAGTGGAAAAAAATTGAGTTTCAGCACTCTCATTTAAACTGGTCTGTAAACATACTACAAAATAAACCTGAAGAAGTGACAATCAGCTAAATGTTGCTGATTTTTCAGCCCCAAACAGCCGTGGTGAATAAGTGAATTTATGAGAGCTGCACAGAAATCATTCAACATTACTCAACTGCACACTCTTTGGACGTTAATGCTTTTGTAGTGGCTGTTAGAGGCAGACATTAAGAGGAAAATATTTTTATACCATGTGCAACCATTATTGGTGCAGTCAGCGGTCCCTGAGATTACTTATTGCTATATTCCAATGTATTACTTCCTGTGTGCACTGCAGGCCATTAAATTACACTATCTGGGGTCAAGTGGACATTTATAGTTTCGAACACTATTTGCACAATTGATTGTTGCAAATTGTCTCTTCATAATATAATGATGATAAACTTGATTTTTATTGCACCTTTCATACATACAATGCAGTGCTTCACATCAAATTGTATAAAAAACAAATTGTGTCTTAACTGATGGTACATTTAATGCTGTGGCGTTCGATGACCTAAAGCAGCGGCTAAGTATAGAGGGAGAGACATTATTGGGGTGCTGAATGATTTTGAGCCTTGTGAGGCAGTAATAACATTCAAAAATCAATTCTAAAAGAAAACCAAACCCAAAACATTCATTCTTTTTTTTTCTCATCAGGACAATACGGTCTATTTCTCACATGGAAACATGCAGTCCTAACATAGTCAGTATGCTTACTTATAAGGTTTAAATCATTGACCCACCCATGATTTGTGCTTTAGATTGATTTGGTTTTGCTAGATTCTTCTTAGAATTTTGTCTCTTTTAGAATCAGCACCCACAACCATAATTTCAGTTTTATCCTCTTTTAATTTCAAATAGTTGCATATCCTAGCAATATGTACAGTCGAGTGTTCGATTGCGATTTGATTAGAGGGGGAAGAGAGCCGGGATAAGAGCTAAGCTAACCCAGCTTGAACCTAAGGCTAGTCCACTACCCAGCATACTTCTGTGTACTAATGTCCAGTAGATGAAATAAGACTCAGCAACGGGAAATCAGTGACTGTTGTGCCCACATTCTTACAGAGACCTGGCTTCATCACAACATCCCGGATGGAAAATGCTCCCCATGTTGAGTTTGTAATGTTAAGTTGTCGACCATACTGTGGAGTGTAGACAGATAAAACTACAGCAGCTCTACAGGACTGTTTTGAGTACACAGACTGGCACATGTTCAGAGATGCCACATCAGCCTTGAGGAATAGACATCAACAGTCACGTCATACATCAGGAAATGTGTTGATGATGTGGTGATCACAAAGACAATAAAATCGTCCCCCAACCAGAAAGCCTGGATGAATGAGGTGAGGGCCCTATCCAGAGCCAAAAAAGCTGCCTTTCGGTCAGGTGACAAGGAAGCATACAACACCGCTAGAGCGAGACTGTAAGCTGGCGCAAAGGAGGCAAAATGGAGACATCGGAAGAGACTGGAGAGAGACCTCAACACCAACGACACCAAAGATATGTGGCTATCCAGACCATCACAGTCTAGATGAGCTTAACACGTATAACATAACTTTAATTTCATTATGCAGCCCTGTGCTGTAGACTGACTAATACATATACCATGAATACATTATATTGGCAAGTGGAAGCGTGTACAATGAAAAGAGGAGAGGAACAAGCATGTAAGCCTGTGGAACACCATATGAAATGTAATGGGTATTTGAGACATGCTCACCAATACAAAACAAAATGTCGACCTATTAACTAGAACCATTAAGACAACACGTGATTTGAAAAGGCAGGAATAGTTTAAGATAACTGCATGCAAGTGTTGACCTGACTAGTAAGTAAAACAAAGCAAACTCTTTTGACTGTACCTGAAACCTCCTCTGACCTTTAGTGTTGACCTGTTTGTTATGAATCTGTGCAACAACAACACTGTGCAAGCGACCTGCAGTAGTTATTTTGCCTATAACCTGACAGTGTAGATATGAGCCATCCATCAGCAGCCTCTACCTCTGAGCAGTCATGCCCAGCTCTGCTGAGTGGAGCCCCGCAAGCTGCAGCAGATGAGAAGAATGCAAACTGTTGTTAGGCCGATGTCAGTTCTGTATCGGGAGGAAAAACTTGACTCCCCTGAGAGTTCTGGCCTGTATCTGTAATACAAGCCATTAATAATTTACACATCCTTTCTTTTTTTTTTACAGGGAGAAGAAAAATCAAACTTTTTTCTCCCCAGCCTATGTTGACAGCAGAAAGGAGTTACGCTTTGTCAAGCTGATATTGGTCCAGTTCCTGAGCTTGAAATATAGTGATGTTAAAAGCTATTGATTTTACAGCATCATGCCTGACTTATTTCACCCAGGAGGTAGAGTATGAGGTCAAGGCATACTGCTGGTGTTTTTTATTTGGAGGGACTTTGCATAGATTTGAAGAAGGTGATGGGAGAATTTAGTGTGCAGAACGTGAAAGGCCTTTCTATCTCCAAATAATTCCAAACAAACTTTTTTCCACCTCTTCCAAAAAGGGGTATATTAGAAAAATGCACATGCAAATTCAGCCTTCTCCAAATATCAAGCCCATCTCTGCCTTGTGGTCATCAATTTATTTTTCAAGTGCCTGTAAGTATACATCATACTTGGAAAATGTGCCAAGCTCCTTCAGCAGTTTTCAACTGATGTCTTCTTTTTGATTACAAATCAATATGATTAAAAATAAGATTGGATCGCTCCCTTCTTCTCTCAACACTTGGTGTGGGACTTACAGCTCTGTCCTGATCGAAAATGCGGGAGGGGATTAATGATTTCCTGCCCCTATTAATCTTTATCAAGCTGTGGCAGGCTTCTCAGTTGTCTCTAGATAGTAGTAAATTGTAAACAGGAGAGAAAAGTAGAGAGTCCTTCAGGTCCATTCACACCTCTGTGCTTGGGTGCAGAGTGTATTAAATCACTGAAGTGTGAACTGTGCGTTAAAGCGGCCAGGGGTCCTCAATATGTCCTGGAATACAGAAATGACATGATAAATGCATACTGACTAGGATGGCGCTGACCATAGAAAATAGAAAATGATTTCCTCATCGTCATATAGTGTGTATATCATGGACAACATATTGCACCTATCTAGAAAAGGGAAAAACGATTTGAAATGAAACAATGAACAACGAAATGCGGTTGAAGTGCTGACCCTTTAATTTGAGGTGCTTACATGTGAGGTGAACAGTTCAGGAACCTTCGTCAGGTAACGGCAGTTGGTCATTCCTTCTTTTTCTGTTTTTTTCCAGGTCAACCATTTTTCAACTACCATTCAATGGATTACTATGAAAGTTTTTTTTTATCTAGTACCATCATCAGGTCAAAATTTCAAAACCGGCAAAAATAATGACATTACCATCATTCACAAAGCCGCCAGCATAGCTGTAGACACTTTTGTCTTGTTTGTACATAAACCAGAATTAATTGGACAAATGAACCTAAACATAAATTAAGTCATCATATAGCCAATCATTCTTAGTCAATGACTGTCTCAAATCTATGACCCATAGGCATTGGTAGCGTCCCTGATGCTGCTCTGGCAGCCTGTAGTACAGCCACCTTCACTTCTGGCTTCTTTTGGGGGCTTTTGGCCTCCAGTCTAGTCTTCATCAAGTGAAACACATGTTCAGTTGAGTTGAGGTTTGGTGACTTGGCCAGTCAAGAACATATATTCATTGGCCACAAAAAGATTACAAAAATGTGTTGCTCAAACTACAGTTTGGAGCAGTGGGACACTTAGACCTGAATTGAGACCAGCAACAGCTGCTGTATTAACTTCTTTGGTTAAAACGATCTAACAACATGGAGGAAAACTCCACCTGCTCATAGCTATTTACCTTGGAGTCTTTTATTCAGCTAATTTATTATTGATGAAACATTTTTTCAAGATTGAGGTTGATAGGATGCTCTATGCTAACAGGAGGATGCCATATTTCAAAGTAAAGACAAAACTAGTGACCCTAGGATTTACAAGAGACATTTAATGTAGAGTATTGACTTGTAGTTGGTGACCTGACATGATTTGCTGTGCAGAATAGCCCACATCATGGGTAGAAATGGCTTTATGAAAAATGTGATGATGGTGTGGGTTCATCCTGACTCGTACAACCTACAGAGCTGTCTGCATATGACTTATTTTACTTATATTATCTTGGACTTTGGTTGTATAGACTACAGTTCCAAACCAAGCTGTGATATTATATCTAAAATGGGTTCTAGTAGAAGTTGAAAAACTGTCTATAGAAATGTACTGCAATTAGTAAAAGCCAATCATATCAAAGTCCACATGAGGTTTAGTGAAATTGCATATTAGTTGAATAATTAATTGTCCCAAACAAAACATTTATTGAATGAATGAATGTGATCTTGATTAGAGTCTTCTCCCCTCCATTAGGGGCTTCATATAATATTCAAAAAGGCACTACAGTTGTCCTTCAAAGAAGAAATTACCTTGAGGAATATTGATATAAAGAGAAGGCGGTGCTTGGTAAGTCTACATACAGATACAGGAACTCATCGCTCCCAGATCTCGACTCTATGGGGCCCGTTTGGGAGGAAGTGAGATCATCACGTTTGAATGGACTGAAAATCCACGTGGAAGGTTTCTAGCACCTCCTTGAGTCTAGGTTTTAAATAATTCAGGCTTTTCTGAAGGCAAAGGCAGCTTCAACTTAGTACAACCTAGGCAATCCCTAATAAGGTGAAGTTCACTACGATGTGTTAACACCAAACTATGGTCAAAGGTGAATTTCTTGCTGGATAAGATTTAGTGTATGTCTTTGTCCCAGGTTGGAATAAATAGTCTTTCTGAAGGTTAATGTAATGTCAGTAGCTGTAGCGCAGGTGCTCAGTGGGTAATCCTACCAGACCAAGGCTGACCTGGGCACTGTTCTTCTAATGTGGCTTAACTAATTCAGGCTAACATGCTGTTATCAGGTTAAAATAATCCTGTTTATTCTCATCCAGCTAGATTGATTTTTTGAATCTGGATGATATTATCTTGAATAACACTGTGCTCTTATTTTGAAATAAAGGTAAAATGAGTTGAAACCAGTTTCAGTGTTAATATCATTGGTTGAGTGCTGATTACGAGATTGCAGGTAGGTGTGTTGGGAAACGTCCCAGCATGCATTGGGACAATAGATTCATGGACATATATTTTATGTGTTCCTGCATTGTTACAGGTGTCATGTTCTATATTGTGCTCTGCAATGTTTCCACTGCTTTCATTTGACAATAACTGGCATTCTCATCCAAAATCATGATTATATCAACACTCTTTCATTGTAAATCTAAGAAAGTGAGCCATTTGTTTTTGAAAGTTAGTTCCTGGTTGGGGTTCAGCCTAAAAGGTCTTCTCAATATGCCTGCACTTTGCAGGTTTGGGCTTAAGGGCTTGTTGCTCTGACAACAGTTCCAGATGAATTTTAAATCAGCTTTGAAGAACCAAAAAATCCAGATTTGTGTCAAATTGTCAACATTCTAATCATATGAAGAAGGGGGCCCTGAGCAAAGCTATAATGTGTATATGTGAAGGCTGAAGGAGTGGAACGCAAGGGAATGCTGGAAAAACAACATCTACAGTAGGCAAAATCTTCCCTGGGCAAATAAATATTGAGAAAAGTTTTCGCATAATACATCACAGTCTTCGCAACATATTGAATTAATGATACCTTGCCCAAGGCAGAGGACGTTAAGAGAGTTCTGTTATCAACAATACTTGGACCACCTTGACTTTGGTTTAAAGGCACGCTCATCTTTTCATCTCATTTGGTTGTCTCATCCTGAAGGCAGCACAGTAAAAAGAGGGATCCTGCTTGTTATTATTAAGAAACAGAAAGCCAAATAAAGCTCAGGTTATCAATGACAGACAATGTATCATTCTAGGAAAAGTGCTCAGTAAAAAACAAGCCCACAGGGGCAGTGGCTTCTTACAGAAAACTTACAAAAAAAGTTAAACCTCTAATTCACCACAGTCTCCAGTGTTTACCTCATTGCATCTATCTCCAGGGTCAAACAAAGTTCAACCTTTCACCACATGCTAAAACATATTCTTTTCATTAGTAGTTAGGCCATTGAATTGTTATACCCTTTGGTTCCAACAGCACATTTAATGTGATACAATTCCTTTTTCAAAATACACTGCCACCAATACTCCTCTCATGAAATCTCTGCCTCCTTATTTTTCTAAAAACACCAAACTGGGCCCTGTTCTTTAAATGTGGCTTAACTAATTTAGGCTAGCATTGTGTTATCAGGCTCAAATAGCCCTGTTTATTCTCAGCCAACTAATTTAGTTCTTTGAAAGCAGTTTGAGGACTGATTTATTAATCCTGGATGAAGTTATCATGAATAACAGTGCACTCTTGTTTTGAAATGAAGGCTCGTCACTGTTAAACATTCGATATCCTCAAACAAAATTGAGGAACTGGGTCTTTTTTTGTACAAACTTTTTTGTTGTTGTATATTTTTGTCATGTGTAAGTATGAGTCTACATTGTGATATTATGATAACTAAACTGTGGCAATTACACCAACAGATCACAGTAATTTCTCAACAACCTGCCTGTTATCATCTAGAATCAGAATTATATCAACACTTTTAAATCTAAGATTGCAAACCATCTTTTTCTTAATTAATTCATGTACTGGGTTCACTCTAAAACGTCTTGGTCATGGTCCAGCTCACTGTCAATAAATCTGCACTTTTGCAGGTTTGGGCTTAAGAACTTGTTGCCCTGACAACAGTTCCAGATGGATTTTAAACCTGCTTTGAAGAACCATAAAATCCAGACTCATGTCAAATCATCAACATTATAATCTGGATAACTCTGTTATCCACATACAAAGAATGGGGCCCTGGTAGCAGCCATACCAAAATAAGAGAGCTGAGTATCAAGCCGAACAGCATCCAGAAATATTCCCTGTGTTAAACATTTAGCCATTCACCATCTCACCAGTTTTTTGTTTTGCAACCTAAATGGCGAAGATGTGCTTTGTTTGGCCATCAATATAGGAACGAGTCACCAAGAATAGCCTCCAGTGGGACAATAGTCTGGTACCAGCAGCCGAAGGCATAGCTCAATTATGGCAGGCTTTGTGTGAGTCCTGTTCCTTGAGTCTTGTATTGTATTACTTCAGTACATTGCAAAATTAATGATAAACCCATCTTTTTGGACATCCGTGTCACTAATTTCTGCCTAGGGGTGTACCGGGTGATAACACTGGAACACAATGGGATGCGAGAGAGCACATATTTGGCTCATCTGTATAATTGCCACACTTGGTAATGGAAGTTCTCAGCTATTGTGCCTCTTTACTTACTTTGATGGAATTTTCTTTTCACTCCTTTATCCCCTGCATCCTTTATCTTATAGGAAACTGATGATGTGATAGAGAGCGCAATTTTCTCCAGTAATCATATTATCATAGCAGTTAATCAGTGACAGCAGGGTGCATGTGTAAAGCTATTAGGCTGGTTTGGGTTTATTGGATAGGATTCAGCTTCTTGGTAATGGCTTATTTAAACTGATGTGCTGGGGCTCAGAAATTGGGATATGTTATTTGCTGATTATAAATGCATACGAAAATACACTGAAATTGTCTGAAAGTCTGAAGATGGTAAAGCACAGTATATCAATACGTGGATTTCATGGATTTTGGAGGAGGATGTCTTCGGCAGGGAAAAGTAACAACATATATTATCTTCAAATACTGGACTGAAAGCATCTATAAGCAATGTTTTCAAAATAACAATGTGTCAACTGACAATGTGAAAACAATACGACAATATGAAAGGGGTCGCTCGTTTCACTCACACTGCTCTCGTAGCCCCATTTTCGGCCGCAGCAGCAGGCAGCTGTTAGGGCGAAAAAAGCTCTAAAAACCTGCTGTGCATTACCAAGTCAGCACCAGACAGCCGACAGACACCGTTAGCAACAAGCATTTAGCAGCTAAAGTGCCAGATATTTCCCTCAGGAGTTGGCAGAGACCAAAAACAGAGCTGAAAGAGTCAAGAGAGGAGACTTCATCAAGTGGCCAGAAACATGACTCCAAATCATGTTGCTCTGCAGCTGCTGGGTGTGTAAATAAGCACCTGTTTGCCATATTCCAAGTTCTTAAAAGGTGATGATATGTCAGTGTTGTGTTCACAACTTGTTTCCACTGCCCCCAAGTGGCCGAAAAAATGGTTTTAGAATGCACTGTAGGAAAGCAGTTAAGCAGGTTTAAATACAACATTTAGTCCTGTAATTTCAAATCTTGCTGCTTTACTTTCTTGCATACTTCTTACTTTTTACTACACTACATTTATTTAACAGCTGTGGTTACTAGTTACTTTGCAGATTGTGATTGCAAATGCAAAACGTGTTGTCATCTTATAAGACATAAATAAGGTATAGAAAGTAGTTACAATTAGCTGCAGGAGACTTACTAGGTAAGTAAAGTAGTAAGTAAAACACAAATTACACAAAGGCAAGTCTAAAGATCTTAAGTCCAAAGAGACTTCCACACAGCACAACACTGACGTATTATCATCTTTTCAGAATCAGAATCAGAATCAGAAATACTTTATTGATCCCCGGGGGGGAAATTGTACAAGTTTAAGTTGATACAACGTACTTGTTAGCAAACGGTTGGCTGGGGAGCAACATTAGCATTTATTGGAGGCGTGTTTGTGTCCACCTGATGAAGTGCACAATTCACTCTCCTTTTGCTCTGTTTTGGTCTCCGCCAACGGCTGAGGGAAATGTCTGGCTCTTTAGCTGCTAAATTCTGCGCTGTGTTCACCAGCTAGTCGCTAACCATGTCTCTCTGCCGATTGGTGCTGAGCAGGTAGTGCACAGTGGGTTTTTAGAGCTTTTTAGAGCCTGCTGTGGGCTAAAACCACGCTAAGAGAGGTTAGTGTGAACCAAAACAGTGAAGTTGTGGGCCATAAAACCAACGATACGTTTCTCAGTAGAGCTGCGGGGAACTGCAGAGTTGGGGGATAATTCTCTGTGGGTTCATCACTACAAACGACCTCTTTCACATACTAGTAATAACAAAGTAATTTCATCCATTGTATTTACAATATTGATCATATGTGCTTAATGTACATTTTTATAACAATACTTTTACTCAATTCTTCAGGTACTTTTGCTTAATTAAAAGTGCTGCAGCGCTGCAAATATTAAAAATCTCTATACTACTCCTATAATGCTTTTCTGAGTCAGCATTGCACCACATTTTCTGATTTTTCCCTCTAATCAGAGGAACCTTGTGTGAGATTGTGAGATCTGCATCTACAAACAGCCAGCACCATCTGTATTTCTCATGCATGGAAACTGAAGCTGTCCTCTCCTCAGACCTCACACATGGAAAAATTTGAAAAATTTCCTATTCATGCTGCCATATACTGTATGTAGGTCTACTGGTATTCAATATTTTAGAGATCTCATCTCAACAAGTTCCCATTTATCATCAGGTATGTGTCTTTTTTTTCCTGCTGAGCTGACTAGTTGACAAGCGCAGGATACGAGTCTCGTAAAAGAAAGCATCAATCATGCAAATCCTCTCCGGGGACCAGCCTGTCTCTTAGCACACTCTGCTCACTCACCATAATCAATAACCCACCAATGAGCGTCACATCCAGAGACAGCAATCTGACTGCTTTTTTTTTTTATATGAGTGTGTTATGGCAGCATCATGCTGACATTCTCTCTCGCATCAGCATCCATTTTTAATCATGGTATCTGGCCTCGCTGCTGCTCGTCAAGTGCCTCAGCCTCCTGTCAGAGTTTGGGCTTGCAGAGAAGGATAAGAGCTCTTACTGCTGCTATGTGGAAATAGATGTGCTGGTACAACTGCCTACCTCTCCTGGACCATCTGTGGAGTGGCAGTGCTGGGTGACTATTACATAAGGCATTCACAACAGGCCCTCTCTTTCCCACGTTATGCTAACAAGTCCTTCAAATAATTTGAATTTCTGTCTCAAAATGTCTTTAACTGCATGTTGTTATTCAGTGTCTAGGTCTTCCGGCGGAAACTGTACTTTTCCTTTTTGGTTGATGTCTTGGCAGTGGCACTTTCGTTTTGCATACAGTAGGCTGAAGTTTCACATTTTTAAGAATTACTTTCTCTGTTGTGCAGCAGACCACTCGTGATGAGGTACTTTTTGCATTATTTGTGACTTTCGGCAATTCCTTCAGCAATTTAGTGTAAATATGGAATGTCACAGTAAATGAATGCAAACTAGTATTAAGATACAATTCACAGTTTTGTATTTTTTGTGGCCTATGACACAATTAAAGCTGGAGTGCGGGACTTTTACACATAAATGTACCGTTGCCAAATGACTTCACACAATGCTGATCTAGGTAAATATCTCTGCATTTCAGTATACAGAGGTTTTAAATCTGGTGTCTGTGGCCACATTCCTGTGCTGGTGCACCAGTAGTTGCAGGATACATCCATGATAAATATAGAGAGACCGAACTGCGATTATTGATAAGTAGTTAGAAAACGGAGTTGACGCAACTCTCTCTCTACATGGCTCTGGACTATGGAATCGGCTTTTCCCTCTGAAAACAGCTGCCTGCTGTGGCTGAAAATGACACCATGAGAGCGGTGAGAGTGAACCAAAACAGAAGAGTTGCGGGCTGAAAAAGCAAAACAATGAGCTTAAAGATGCCATAAAGTCTGTCGAGCTGAGGGGGACTGCAGAGTTGAGTGATAATTCTCTCTGAGTTCATCACTACGAGTGACCCTAACACAAACAAGCTGTCATGTGATCCATTGTTAGTACTTCTTCTAGCTAGCTCTTTCCCTCTTTCTGCTAAGCTAGGCTAAACACACAAAACTGGTATTGTTGACATTTCCTAAAACATTGGACTATTCCTTTAAATATCTGCAGTGTTGTGATGTTTATCAGCTACACACTTTAATCTTTTTTAGCTAATACAGTTCGACTCCTAGCTTGAGTCCCATATGGTCGTCATCAGCTATAACTGAGGCGACCCCTAATTATTCCGGTAAAAAGTAGAACAAAGTGAGTGAGTCAATTAGTTGTGTGTGTATGTGTGTGTGTGTGTGTGGTTCTGCAACCATAAAGGATTACACTTGGAGTGACCTCTCCAGCCCACAATGTCTATTACCAACTGTTAAACATGGCGGTGGGTCTGTAATGATCCATCTAGTGAGTCAGTCTGATAATTACGCTGCATAGTTGTATATCAGCCGAGGAATATGAGGCCATTTTACACAACCAGCAGCACCCTAGGGTGCAAACACTGTTCCCTCATGATGGTCCCATCTTTCAAATGATAATGCTCCCATACAAACTGCCAAAGTGGTTTCCTGGAACACCGCAGTGATGGCTCTGGAGGGCTTTCTTCTTGATGAAAGGTCCAGTATCCACTACATACACTTGTCGTGTGACAGCTGCACCAGGCAGACTGAAGCACTACTGAGGGCAAATTGTATCCTCATTGCTTATTTGTTATTAGATATTTAGACTGTTATTTCATCCAGGCCAAAGCCAAAATGATTACAAGTTTAAATAAATAATAATTCTTAATTTCTTTAAACCCTTACATTAGAAACATTTACTGCAATTTATTATCTTCCAATGAATTTTCGTAGTGTAGTAATTTAGCTATACAGAAGAAAAATGAGACCACCACAGTGTGAATTGATTAACTAGGACTGATGACTAATTTCACATCCAGCCTGTAAATGAAAAAAAATATTTCCACATACTTATTACTCATTTTGCTCATACATTAAGGAGATGACTGCAGGGAATTTAAAAGAAAGTGAAATGTGCACGTAATCAATAGCACCATTATAAATCAACAGATACTTGGACACATTAAGGCTTGTTTTAAATGATTTAGCCCGGAGCTGGTTCACTCTGACAGTTTTCCAACGGGTCCACTGGGAGAGAAGATAGTCACAAAACAGAGAGTGTAATTAAAAAGAATGTCTTTCAAGCACAGGCGCCAGCCAATGGAGCAGGAGCAAAGAGACGGCAGTGGGAGTCATGGAAACAGCTGATGGATGGCAGACAGCATGAACGGGAGGATAAAGACGATGACCTGTCAAAGGACCCTGGTGTGTTTGTGTTTGTTCTACGTCTCTGGCTATATAGAGATGTCAACCGGGACATCAGCAACAATTACGTGCAGCCAATGCCAAACACTGACATCATCTTTTGCAAATTCACTATGTTCTTTCATGAAGCTGCTTTGACCTCAGAACAACAGCCAGCTGCATCATAAAATCTTCAAGAAATCTTGTAGATGCTCTTTTGCTCTGCTCTTAGGAAGCAGCTCTTTGAAACAGTGCCTGCCCACGTCGGTGTGAAAAAGGCATTTGTGATATATCTACGCACAAGATTAGATGTACGGGGCTCCCGCCCCTTAAAAAAATTAGGACTCATCTCCAAAACTAATGAAAACCTGAAGCTCCTCAGCCCTGCAATGGCAATTTGCATAATAATTACTACATAGCAAAGACAGTGGGGGAGGACAGCAAAACAAACCCCTGCCAGCTGAATAAGTATAATTCAACATACTATAAAAATAGCTGTGGCTTCTTCCTAATAGAGTCAGGCCTCAATATTTTGTCTCGCTACTCAATTACTATAGCTGTTCACAAGTGTCTGGAGGGATGTCCATGTCACTATGGAATTTACTGTAGAGATTTAGTATTGCTCTTAAATAAAGTTGGGGGACTCAAAGGACAGATTTAAAAAAAATGATCAAACGGCTGAGATGGCCCGACTTTTAGTCCCTTGTATGGGTCAAGCTCCAAAAAGACTGGATCCTACACCTCCCATAATGCAAATGAATCATTATTAGACCCTATCTGGTAAATACCCACTTCTTTAAAACTCCATGCTTCCAGTTTGTAACACGTGCTTTCTGCAAAACTTGTCCTAGCTTAAAGTCCAAGCTGATAAAACCCTAACCCCAAAATAACCCCACCTCCTAAAAAGAGATTAGCAAACGTAAAGGCTGAATGAATGATAAAACAAAATGTCGATTTAGTCAGCTTGCTTTGCGGTGTACTACACCATATAGCTCGCCAAATGTAGATGACATGTTGTCAGGTGCACATGTTCCTAGCTGAGGTACAATAAAATGTGACAACAGACGAAAAACTACCTTAAACATCAAAAGTAAATGTCAGATGTTGTCAGCCCGAGTAAAAGAGAGATGGCTTCTTTCTAGGTTAACATCAGTGTGGACAGATCATTGCTGTAGAGGCAGAGGTAACTTTTTAAGCAGAAAACCTAAATTCACTGTCATTAACACTTTTTCCACCTTCGAATATAACCTTACAAATATAACACAACACGCTCATATCTGTTCTCTGCTGGTTATTAAAAGGCATTCTATAGGAGGGCTAGGGTTAGGGCAAACTATAGGAGACAGGATGAGGGACAGTGGATTGACCAAAAGCATAATTCATGAAAGAGAATCCAAAAGAAGGGGCTGTATGAAAATAAAAAAAACAGTTCTATAACCAAAGTTCTCCCTCATGTTGATCCCCAGTTACTGATTACGTGAACCAAACCTTTCTTAGAGCGTGCAGTCAACTGGTGTTAGCTTTAAGCTACAGATGACACCAGATGGTTTCACATTAATTGCTGATGAACATCACCTATTTAACTGCACAGCGGGACAGACAGACACCCCAGCTGCATTTCCCTTTGGGTGCAGTGTTGGCAGCGTTGCCTCTGTCGTCTCTGTTGGACTTAATGTTCCAGCTCCACCGACACCTTGCTTCACACAGTCTCACCTCTTATCTCCCACTGAAAACCCTCCTGTCAATCATCACAAGGGATGAGTAGCTGGGCGCTCAGCAGCCACCTAAAAATCCCCCATCATTCCTGGCTTTCTCTTTTGTGCAAGATTTAAGCAAAGACGACAACTGTTGTTAGCTATTCAGAAGGTTTACCCATGGTTATTCTTATGGTAATTGTAGAGGATTTGTCTACATGTGTGTGTTTGATCCATGACTCATCTGGTTTTATTCTTAGGGGAATGTATATATAGCTCTGGCTTTTTAAAAAGTGTAATTCCCAAGATTTTTACTTTCTCAACAACAAAGTGACCATAAAATATTTGAGGATTTAAGGATTTAATTTAGTAGTGTAAGGACAAGTACATTTCCTCCTGGGATCAGTGTAATTATACTACACTGAGTAGCACAGTGCAACCGTAATAAATCTATTGTGTGATTTTTATTTAAAGCTGCATTAATCATTTTTATTATTTACTAGAATTACTATTAACAAAAGATTAATGACTACTTGGATGTGAAAAGGGTTGCTCATAGTGATGAATCCACAAAGGATCATCACCTTACTCTTACTCAGCTCCAGGGAGTGTTTTTCATCTTATTGTTTTGTTATTGTTTTCTTTGCTCACAACTGTAATGCTTTGATTCAGCCTCACCGCTAACTCCAGCAGCAGGCAGCTGTTTTCAGTGAAAAAGGTCTCATATACAGATAAACTGAAAGCTACCTGCTCAGCACCAAACAAAAGAACATAGTTGAGCGTTTAGCAGCTGAAGAGCTAGATGTTTCATGTAGGAGGAACTAAAAGAAGTTATTCATGGATGCTAATGTGGCTTGTTCCGCTGCCCCCAGGTGCCAATAAATAAATAAATACAAAATAAAAAGGTAAAAATCACATGTTCATTCCCTCCTGTACAGACGCTGCATTTTCTTTCTTTCTTTATGCTTTAATAAAGGAATTAGATCAATCCATAATCTACATAGATTTCCTTTCTTTACTTACAGGTCAGGGCCTTTGTACAAAAGACATTTAATTCATTTCCAAATAAGCCCATAGAATCGCATGTCGACCATATCCTTGAATTGAATTCAGACTGTAGAGGATTGATATCCCAGATTTATGAGCTCATTAACAACATCAATCGACACGCCATTGAAAATGCAAAAATGGCTAGGGCCTCTGATCTTGGAGTAGTTTTAACCAATGGGACTCTGTCTTCTATGTCCACTAAACGTGGCTTAATACAACTGAAAGTGGTACAGAGTTCATTTCACTAATGCTAGATTGGCAAAGATTTATCTGAACATTGAGCCGTTATGCCCCTGACGTAGAGGCCAGCTCGCAGACTGCAGATGTTCTGGCTCGGTCTCTCCACCTTCTGGATAAGTATTTTTAAAGCTTTTAGTGAGATGTTTGAAATCCAATTTGACCCTGACCCAGTCTGTGCACTCTTTGGTTTAACACTGAAATAATTCCATGCTCTCTTTACCAAATAAAGCGTCACTACACTCCTTGCGAGACGTTTGATCCTTTTAAAATGGAAGCAATGCACTGTTCTCATTGGGTCAACGGGTTATGTATGTCTTAAAGCTAGAAAAAAGATGTAGATACACACTTTGTTAAGATATGGAGGCACATTCTGGATTTTTATGACTCAGTACAGGACCCCTTGATAAAGAGTAGGGTGAAACCCATAAATGTCCTATTGCAGTAGCGAGCATTTCCTCCACTTTTTATATTTTTAATTTTTCTTGTTCTTTTTATTGGTGTTTTGGGTTTAAAAAAGGGGAAAGAATGACGGTTGGTATAGCAGAACAGGGTTTTTCAGTAGGTTACATCCTGTAGAGCATGTAGTCCATTTTTGTCCTGTATTTATCAGTTGTTCAGATAAATCTTAAGGAAAAGGTCAATTTCTCCATACTGTGTATTTTGTTGACAATTGCGATCCAGTCGTCCTTTGATGGTGGGTTTGCCTGCAGCCACTTCCGCGTGGCGGCTTCCCTGCTCGCAACCAAAAGTACTTTGTAAAGATATTCATCCTGGGCCATGAGTTTTGCCCAGGCATAATGTGACAAAAATCAACTTCTATTCCAAAAATGTTCCTTATTACCATACCATATCTCTTGCCAATATGAATGAATCTCTTTTGGTTTAAAAACTCCGAGCCACTTCCGCTAACTTTAGTCCAGTAAGCTGTTACACCAGACTTCTCAATACCATACCCTCAGGACTACTTTGGTCCATTGGTTTGGTTTATAATAAATATCCAGGTGTTGGTTGTTACATCTTCCTGTTCCTTCCTGAGAAATGAATGCAATTATTTGATTATCTTATTGTATTTTTCTCTCCGTCGCCTAAATGTATTCTGTAACCTGTAATCCTGTGGGTGGATGGGTGGTAGGGATGGGAATGGAGATTTCCATTTGTCAAAATGTTTGATGAATAGTGCTTCTTTGTATTTGGAAGATGAGGAGATGAATTTAAGTCAAATATACATTTAAAAAAAAACATACACACAAAATATACATGTTTTGTATATTTTACTCTTGTGGGATTAAAAGAATAATAGTGCTGCTTTAAACAATGTTTTTAAGCATTGTTACTTCCGAGATAAATGAGCTTCTAAAGCCACACGCACACGTGTTTCTCAAAATAATTCTTAAAGATAACTTGAAAATACTACAGTTTAAGAATATCAACAGAGAGTTCATGCTTTCTGAATAGCTACAATATGTAAAAATGATGAAATAGTGTGGTAATACTGCTGCAGAGGCCACTTTTTCATTATTTACACATTACTGTTTCCTACTCAACAGCACAGTATTACAAAGAAACAAATAATGGAGAGGTTCATTCACACATTCAGTGGCTAGTCTATTAGGTGCACCAAAATAATGCAGTCTAATACAGCAGCCTTGCAATAAATCCTACCTTCATGAAGGTTATAGTGTTGAATCTATCTATTCAGTCTTTACTAGATTTCAATCTCTGCACTGGCCAATTGTACTAAATACTTTCTGTACTTTGTCTCCACAACTGATGGCCACAAACTGGGGTATGAGACGGTAGAAAATGCTTTTAGTCTAGTCCAGACAAGACAACAGGCATCTACAGTTGGCAGTCCAACCTGTTCCTCTTGTTAATTCAAAGATGCCTCGAGCAATTTGTAAATCTGGCTGCTGATATGTTACTTACAGAGCACTGGGAGTTTGTGTTCAACTGCCTGCCTGTTCTTCTCTTGCATAAGCCAAAAAGGAAAAATGAAATAAGAAAACAAAAAGTGTGACAATAATGCAATACAGTTATCTACCTCCAGCTTGTAACGGCCTTGACTTCACAGGGTTGTCTGTCCCCACCAACTCCATTCATTTTGCCTCCTTGTAGCTGCCACAGAAGTGTCTCAGTCTCACGACACTTCAAATCGCTTGGTGGGATGTTATATAGCTTCACTTTCACAGAGGCTTATCAGCTCTGGGGTGTAGCGCATACAAACTCTGCTGCATCACAAACGTGTAATTCATGATGTGACTCCTCCCAGAAAGAGATACTGAAGCAGAAGAAAGGCACTGTGTGTGTGTGCTTTGTGAGTTTATTAAAGTCCTAAAGTTTGATTGGTCTATGTGTCAGAAGATGAAGTGTGCTGGAGTTTATCTGGAGTACATTTTGAATGATACCTTCTTGTTGTTGTGCTGCAGTAGTCGGCTGCTGGTTCTTCTTCCAGAGAGGAGAAATTCTGTTTCACCTCAGGATTCTGCTCCCGGCAACTGACAATCAAAGAGCTGGGAAACATACATTTTTCAAGGGAGGAAAAACTGTTCAGAGAAGGACTGCCTTCAAAAGGTATCACACTGCAGATGTTGAATATGAACTCTGGCTTATTATTCGCCGTATTTTTCTCTGCATCTTTACAATGATGGGCTTTCTTTATTAACAATTTGGTAGGTGTAAAAGCTCCACAGGTGAATATTTTTACTGTAATAATGAGTCAAATGACTCACATGACTCTGCATTTTAGGTTCTTTCGGCTCATTGTTTTGGTTTTAAGGCCCAAACTTAACCTGTTTCCTCAAAAGGCTCGAATGAACCCACCGTACACTACCTGCCCAGTGCTAAACAGCTGACAGACAATGTTATCAACCAGCTAGTAAACATAGTGAAGCATTTATCAGCCAAAGAGCCTGTCAAGTTCCTAAACCAAAAGCCACTATTACGTGCAAACACTGATGCACCAAAGATGAGAAAAAGAAAGCAATCTCTAACTTATTACTTTATCTCATGCCATGCATGTTTAATCTTGAAGACACGCTGCTTATCTCTCAGGTATTCTGACTGAGAAACTGAGTTTGACTTGCATAATTGGTCTTTTAGTAATAATAAAAAAGGTCAGTGTTTGAAAACTATCAGTGGTGCATTATGCATGTTAAATACCATAGCATGTTGAAAGGTTTCATACTACACTCTGTATATTGAGGCATGGCAACCTAATAAACTAAAACTTTAACAGTTTCAGTGCCAATCTCGTGCTGATGTGTCATTCTGAACCACATTGTTCCTTTGGATTACAGTGTGTGGTTACAGCTCATCTAGCGTGCCATTGCACAATATTGAAGTGTGCCCTATATTCAGTAATGATTACTGTGAATGTGGGTGCTTAGTGCAAACTAATGCTAGAAAATCTGGTTCATTAACCCCGAGTGAAAATGAGACTTCATTTCCTGACGCTGTTACAGACCAAAAGCAAATGAGTTCCACCATGAAATGACATTTCTATGAGATGCTGATGGATTCAATCAAAAAGCTCGGTGCAGAAAACCTGTGGGAATCGGTCCTGGGGATCGTCATTGAGAAAATGCAGGATGGACTGGCAGATCAGATCATGGGAGGCAGCGAGCTGCTTGTCTCCTGTCGCCACAGGACGGATCTGTGGAGGAAATCTCCTGAATAGCTTTGGACGTTCGGGCATCTGAGCACCCGGAGGCCTTTTTTCCCTGGAAGCAGACTGCGTATGTGAAATGTCATCTCCACACATTCTTTATAACCTCTCCACTGATTTCTGACTGTATTGGTTTCTACCTGTCTGTCCTGATTGTCTGCCTATTTAGAATGACATAGTGGATTAGGATTCATTTCAGTTCAGTTTTTAACCATGCTAGCTCTGTGGCTCTATGGATGGTAATGTCAGTGTGCTGGGGGGGTCCACCACTTTGATCCAGACTGAAATATTTCAACAACTATCAGATGGATTGGCACAAATTGACTTTTCATCTAGCGCCATCATCAGGTCCAAATTTGAGTTGGTCAGGTACTTTTAGCATGCTAACACGCTAAACTAAGACGGTGAACATGGTAAACATTGTACCTGCTATACATCATCATCATCATCATCGTCATTTTGCGCTTATTAGCATACTGGCGTTAGCATTTAGCTCAAAGCACCACTGTACCGTACTGTACAGCCTCACAGAGCTGCTTGCATGGCCGTAGACTCTTAGTCTTGTTAGTTCAGTACAGTTCAGTAAACAGACTTGGAAGGGAGAAGAAGCAAAATGTTTTACAGTACTATGATTAAGTGGCCTTTGTTAATATCGCTTTTAAAAATAATGTTTTTGTTTGATCTGTCTTATCATTTTCTTTTTTTAATTTTGTAAATCGTGGTAATATGAAAAAGTTGTTGCAACAAAAGATTTTAGATGAGGTTTTTCTTCCGTTCTAATTAAAACAGATTCGGATCCAACAGTGATCATATAGTTAATAATATGAAAACCTGGACCTGGAAGTGAAAGACATGCAGGCCAATACTTAAAATTCTGTTTCCAGACCCATCTGTTACTTTCAGGGCAGTCTGGCATCCGTCTGAATAGTGTTGTTTCGTGTGAAGGAGTTGCAGATATTTTTCTGAACTTGTGTGTACAATAAATATTTTCTTCATGTGGTCCATTTGTGCCAAAAAGAAGCCCATCATGTAGTTCAAACATGCAGTGTAAATGCTCCTTTTTTTCCTGTAACTTGTAGCTGCTCAAGTGATGATTTTGTCTGTTTAGAGACTCTGTTGGTGCATCCCCTTCAGCACCAAAGGAAACTAAGGAGCCCACATAAACAGCCTGTAGTGGGACTAATAAATTAATTACAGAAAAACCCATAATGAGCAGTTGGCAGAATATTGATAGAAAGTAAGAAAATAGAAAAGACATTTCTAACTGAAAGACCAAATCAAATTAACATTCATGGAATTCTTGCTGTTTATCCAGCGATAATGTTTCATTTTCAGCACCAGGAGGTTCAGCACTATGGACAGCTCCACATCTCCTTCATCCAAGACTGGATGTGATGGTGATAAACAAAACAGAAGAACAGAGGTCTGCTCTGTCTCATTTGTATATTCCAACTCAACCTGCTCACTGTGCTTTCACAAAATGTTGTTGTTCTCCACATGAGCCAATTAAAACACTGTCTTTACCCCAGCCAATAAACTCAACCCTTCCACCAGCTGCTGTGTTTACTCACAAAGCAAAACGCCCATAGACTTTCTATTACATTTGCTTTTTGAGTTGATATAATTCTCTCATATTCGTATATATTCCAACTTGAAATGTGACTTGTCAGCTGTGCTGAGTCACATTCACATATTCAGTGCAGATTTGTATTCTTATAGACTCACTCTCTCAGAGTTCATCTTCAAACATTGACCTTTAATCTCAGTTCAGCAATGTTATGTCCTCACTGTTCTGCTTTCAGATAAAGTTGGCTCGCTCACTAATGTTTCCACCACACAAACACGCTGTATGCTTTTATATGCGTATAAGCACATTTAGTTTTTCTTTTTAATGCTGAGAATGTGTGGCGTTTTTCTACTCTCTGAAAATAGACCTGTACTAAATATGTTTGGCTGACTTTCCAGCGTGCAGCCAATGTGCTTCCAGCCGCATCACATCAAACTAAAATGTGCAAACAAGACAGAAAAACATCTTGTACTATACATAGTCGCATTGTCAGGACACAGTATTTCTGTAGCACCACAACATGATTGTATTAGGTAACAGATTTATGACAGAGTAATTCTACATGTTGTCACTGTCATAAAACCAATTTAGTCATGTCTTCAGGGGCTGAGGCTTAGACCGTAAATCATTTCACTTCCTCAGACTGGAAGCTTCTGATTACTGAGATACAGCTTGGAATTGTGAAATGCATTCAAGTGTGACAGCCTATATGTGTGTCAGAGAGAAATCCATTTCAGTTTAATACCACTTTTATGTTCATATGTCATACATTTGATCATATAATTTCTTTATTTACTTGATTTATGGACTTTCATAGTTGTGTTTCAGAGATCCGCGGATGTCATCGGGGTTATTTTTCAGAAGTGAGTAGTACTCCCTGTGACGAGTAAACTGATCTTTATGTGTAAAAATCAGTGGAGCCTTTAAAATGGTGTCATTTGGTGTGATTGGACAGTAAAGTCATACTATCTTTATTTTTTCGCTTTCGTCCCTTGTGCACATGTTACTTACAAACGTGACTTAACATTTTTGTTGCAAGCAAAATCATGTATTGACACTCTGGTAAGGTGCCTTTTTATCCCTCTTTGGAAACGTAAGACATAAAAATGATGACAAAGCTTATTTTAAAAAATATCACTAACTCAAAAAAAGGAGAAAACCTCCTGGAGGCAGGAAGATGATAATCGGTCAGAGTTGAACACACACACACACACACACACACACACACACACACACACACACACACACACACACACACACAGTGATGGAGTGCTCACAGACCAAATCTTGTTTGCTGCACAGAGAAGCAAGGTTGGTGGTAATTAGATGTTGGATGGGTGCTGTTCTTTCAGGCATAAAGAACGTAGGTCGTCAACGTTTGTCCGAGGTCTTGTTACTGGGACACATGTACACACACACACACACACACACACACACACACACACACACACAAAGACACACAGATCCATAAAGTCCACACCATGTGATGGGCCTCTAATGAAGCCCACTATACAGCACACGTCCTAGTTGTCCTGCAGCTGGAGTTTGATAAAGAACAGCTTCCTGGCTTGGTAACACCGACAGATCCAAACCTAGAAAGACAATTCCAGCTACTGTGTTCATAACAAATGTCACCAAAAAACAAAAGCACGGCGGTACAGGCTGTGACAAATGCAAACCGCAAACACAGTTCCTTCTTTCTTCACAGCCCATCGAAGCAAAGCAAGACGTCCAAATGTGTGAAATGTTTGTATTGGGATAGCAGCTTTCAGATCTCCTCTTTAGTTACCAAATAAAGCTAACAGCTGTGACTGCAGAGGAACATCTGTTGGCTTAAGTGAACAAACTCATCCAATTACCCTCATCAAGATTGCCCCAGGCACACATGCATGAGGAAAATACTGATGCCCAGTTAGATTGTTGAGGAAACTTTGTCGCTACATGTGTTAGAGTGAATGCTATTAATTTATTTTGCTAAACTCTGGAAAGGCTCCAGCGAATTAAAGCTGCCATGGTTGGTGAGAATTAAAGCTCTAACAGCTAGGTGTTAGAAGAGACAGAGATGTGTCCATATAACAGAACAACCTCCATGGGTGTTGCTGTGGAGATGTTCAAGATCACGGTGAGAGTGGCTGTACAGTAAATGTCCTTGATTATGTAAATCTATCACACGGCCCCAGCCTCCACGGCACAGCACGATTTGTTTGTCTCCTAAGATGCCCTTATTGTGGTGTGCTTGTTACCAAGGTAACTGCTGTTTTCACAATGAGAATGTGTAGGATGCCAGAAGCAATGCCAGAATTTGGTTCAATATAGATAACCCAGGCTTTACTTGCACATTGCAACAGATTCGTAAAAAAAAATGGATATGTACTACAAATGGCTCCAGTTGTAGTAAGAACATGCAGCCAAGTCAGTTGAGTTGTGAACGAATTTCTTCTCATAACAGATCAAAAAAAGGCTGTTCTGATTGCTTCTGTGAGAGGAAGAAATGTTGTGAATAATGGATTAGGATCAGTATGAGACTATTTTGTGTGCTTGCACAATCTGAACCCCAGGCAAAATTGCACCTCTTCTGAAACGCTGATGTTACGTAATGTCCATTGGGTCATGAGATGCATTTTTCCCAACAAATTCAGAATGAATCGGAAAACTGTCATCTAAAACAAAGCAGTCCAAGACTTTGACTTGAAACAATTTCTTTGTTGCACTGTTGCCTGTAAGTGAATGAATTATGAGGATCGAGGATAAAAACAATTGTATCAGTGATTAAGGAACTGGCCTTATTCAGCCCAGAGGCCATGGTATGGCGCAGATTTAAGTAACTGAGCTATCATTTCACAGACTACCTGCTTTTAATTCACCTTTCACATTATTTTTTACAGTAAGTTCAAGTCTATAGCTGTGGCTATAGGATCAGCTTGACATTTTGGGAAATACGCTCATACACCTTCTTCCCGAAAGTTAGATGAGAAGATCAATACCACTCTCAAGTTTGTCCGTTAAAAATAGACAGCTATAGCCAGGAGGTGATTAGCTTAGCTTAGCATATAGACAGGAAGCTGGGGAAACAGCCAGCTTGGCTTTCCCCAAAGTTCCAAAATACCAACTCATCTAAAGCTCACTAATTGAGAGCACACTGACTTCCTGTGTACTCCTGTGTACCTCACAGAAGTCCAATTAACCCTCATCTTATCAGCAACAGTTGGCACTTAAAGGCCACACTCATGCGCTCTTGTAATATTTCATAATGATAAAACTGTGTATGACTGTGTATTGTCCTGCAAACAGACATTAGCTACAAGTTAGAAGAAGCTAGCTCGTACATTACCCACTGTAAACTCAAACTCCCTAAAACTTCCATTCAGATTTTATATGTAAAAACTGTATTTTTACCTCGGTAAATATGCTTATCATATTCAACTTTTAAAGTTAAAATAGCTACACTAACAGAGAAAACTTCTTCTACCCAAACAAACCAGGTGTACCATTGTTGTGGCATGCGTGTGGTCTAGTGCTAACCTTTGAGCCAGGTAACTCACCTAAATCCTCTAAGTAGTTGCTGTTTCTGAGAATACAAGCCAAATTGACAGCTGCAAAGTCGTAAACACTCATGTGCTTTATTTTTTTTGAATGCCTTTTAGGCAAGTGTTCTCACTGTGAGTGTTCAAAATGGTGACCATGTGAATAATATCAGGAGACATTTAGATACATTTCAGTGCCAGGTCCAAAGAATAGACTTAGGGGACTAAAAGATATTAGATGATTCCTGACGCTTGTCTTTTTTTCCCCAATTCATTCATTCATAGTATCGGTCTACGTTTACAGTCCCTTGGTAAGAACCCCAGCCACTGACTAAACCACATCTGCTGCAGCTTCCCAGTTGCATAGACTCCGGCCTGAGGACCAAACCAACAAGGAGATTCTTACCCACAGAGGACGAGTGATTCACTGAATAATTCAGCTCAATCAGGCCAGTTTAAACATTAATGGGTGAGTGGGAGTTCCTCTCGGCACATCCCTGGGGACATACAGTAGTTGAGGAGACACTCTAATTGCTAACTCTTGTCCAGTCGAAGTCTTTAATTAAAGTAAGGAGAGAGTGCTGGAGCTTCCTTGGAGCTCAGCTTGTCGACCTTTGGAGAGTGGCAGAGGGTGACAAGTAAAGTGGTCCCCCTATGGCCCACTCTCTCTCTCAGCCCTGTTAAAATTACATGGAGGAATACTGCCCTTGACTACATCAAGGCATATTAACTGAGTCAGTTCTCATATTTGAATCCACTCACACCAGGTATTATTATGAGACATATGCCTACAGTTTGTGAATATGCAAATCCTAAGGGCCTGTCTTCCATAATCTTTGCCTCCCTTGATTCCCTCAATGACAGTATATCTTTTCAATGCTTGCTTTACTATGGACAAACAGATCTATTTTCAAATGTATTTTTATTGGACAAATGATATGAAACAGAAAGTTTTCACTTTTGTTTAGTATAAAAATCACAACAACAAAGAAAAAGGACATTATATCCCCCTAAATGTGATTGATTAAAAAAGGTAGTGATGGTTATATAGTTAATGCATTTACAAATTACATAAATCATGATGCAGTGATTCTCTACAGCTAAAACAACTCTGGAACAACTGTCTCTCCTCAGCACTGGCTGAAAAGCGGAGGCATCATTCAGTGGATATCTCAAGGCTAAACCAGGTTCCATCTTCTAAAAACCCATTAACAGCACAAATCACAGCTCATAAATTAGACAGCATTTTATGCGAGACAAATGAAATGGCATTTTTTTCTTCTGTGAGAAAAGTCCCCTCTGGTAATTGCAAATCAATATACCATCCATTATCAATGTACACAGCTGAAATGGTATCAGTGGTTGCACGATATAACTAAAGACTTGCAGGGGCAGGCATTTATCAAACACTATTGCTGCAACAACGCATCACAATAATGTGCTACTTTGCTAATAAGTGAAGGCTGTGTTGGAGTAAAATCTGAAAGGACGACAGGACTATCACAGCAGGAAATAATTATTGGGAAGTGAAGGGAGCATGTAACTCCCTGTTCAATCATACTGGTCTTAGTTCCAGATAGTTTTATGTTGCTTACGTATATTACATTACCATAGTCCTATTACCAAATCAAGCCCACACATAGATTCCAGAGATAGTGAGCATTGGTTGGTAAAAAAATATTCATATTTTGCCCAAATAATCGAAATGCTTTTGCCTTTGAGGTATCAACAAACACACACCCCACAATCTGGATACATCTACATTTTTGTCACATCCTCCCCAAGAATAAATCATTTCAGGACACATACGTATTTCAAAGTCATGCAGTGTAACTACACTATTATTATCTGCTGTATGTCACCAGCTGGACTTCACAGCACACAAACCAGAGTGGTGGCTTATGTAACTGTGTGGACTAACCTGAGTAATCATGCCGCAGAGTCATTAAACGGACAGAAGTACAATGAAGAGCCCTCACCAACCCTTCCCCCTCCTGAAAAACCATTAGCACCACAATCACCACCTCCGCTCCACAGGTCTGCCTACCATCAGATCCACTACCCACCCACCTGCCCACCCACCCCGCACCTCCTTTGCGCTTTTGACCCCGCAGACGTCAGCTGTTTCCATGGCAGCACGCAATAAATCTGAATGCAACCCCCAAGTCTATTGTGTGGGAATCTATTGATCCTCGTCACCTTCATCCTCATGATCATCACCCCTACCATCATCATCCTCTTATTGTATATGTGGGCTTAAGAAGACACTCGTTGCCTCTTGTTTTTGAGTGGCCACTTTATTATATGGGCCAAGCTGAGGGCCTCTCGTGAACGGAGAAAATCATCACTGGAAACTGATGCTTGGGAGAGGCTTTAGAGCCCTTGATTACGGATGCTTCTCCAGTGGTACAGCAGAGGTCACTGAGAAGGGTTGTGAAGTCCCCAGTTGGTCCAGTGTGTATTAGAGGAGCCAAAATGAGTGCAACAACATGTCAACAAATCTTTTTTTAAAAAGATGTTGTTTACTGTGACAAACCCTAAAGAAATTCAACCTTCACTTTCCCACATCTCTCGAGTCAGGAAGGCAAAGTACATTGCTTTGTTTTGGATCTCACTTTGTTCTCCGTGCTGTATATTGTCTGGCAAGTGGTTCGTTTAGCTTGACAAGACATAATCAGTGGCAGTTATAATAGATTTTCCAAGGCTGAGTCTATTCAGGAGTTCTCAAAGGCATAGTTGGACATTTTGGGAAATATACTTCTTTGCTCTCCTTCCCAGAGTTAGATGAGAAGATTGTAGCAATTCGTTTAGCTTAGCATAAATATGCATGGCTTAAAAATATGCCTACTGACACATTAACAGGACACGCCTCGCTTGTTTAATCTGTACACTAACATAAAAATGACACTTAGTACTTGCAGAGCGAGTTACATGCTGCAGCTACTTCATGGCTGACAACAGCTGTGTGCTGTGACTTCCCATGGGCTGGTCATCACAGCGAGGTAGCCAAACAACCAGCAGAGAAGCTGCACAGAAGTGCTGGGTGGATGGATAAGTTTGTCAATAGTAACAACCACAAATTGCTGTTTTTATATTTCTCTTTGAATTGGATTGATTGCTAAGTGTTAGCCCGTATTCACATTATTGCAGGAAGTCAGCTTTCGCCTGCACCTGGTGCAACCCTGGTGTGTTGCGATGACCCTCTGCTAATGAGTCGCTCTGTTTCGAAGGTTCAAATTAGTTTGAACTTTCAAAGCGCAGTCAGTGGCTGAAGGGGCATGGCTTTTTCAGAGATAAATGGACAAGTAGTGTTTCTGAATGAATATATAACAAAATCAACAAACAAATTCAGCTACCAGATTTACTAAACGCTGCTTGAATCTCAGTAGTGTTGGAACTACTGTTCACTACGTTACATTCACATTGAAGCCTGGTTCAGAGAGTCCCCCACTCCCCCCAAGAATGACGGAGCAAGGTGTGACCTACAGCACAAGAGCCATGTTTTTCAGCTATCATGTGAATAGAAAAGGTGTCTGTCGGAATAAAGTTTTAACTTCGGCGTGAGCCAGGCTAGCTGTTTCGTTTTATGCTAAGCTAAACTAATTGTCTCCTGGCTCCAGCTCCATACTTCATGCACAGACATGAGAATGTTGTCGATCTTCTCCTCTAACTGTCAGAGGAAAGTGAAAACAATTGTTTCCCAAAATGTTGAACTAAAAGTTTTTTTCCTGCCTCTAATGCATCAGTAATCCCAGATTTAAAAGCATTTGTATAGAATAGTAATTTACTACACACATAATCCAATTGGAAAAAAAATAGAAAAAGTGTATTCATGTTGACCACCTCCAGCTTTGCAGATCTTTGTTGCCTCATCAAACAATGTCGTATCTGTGTCAAGAGGATTGGGTGGCAGATTACTTTATTGTTGTTTCAGTTACACACACACACACACACACACACACACACACACACACACACACACACACACACACAGAACAATTGGTTCTCAATGAGACACGGTTATCAGTTTTAAACATAAACCTGAAATAAAAAGAGGCACTGGGCACTGTTTGATGAATCATGCCATTTTGAATCTTGGATTAAGGACACAGTTGAAAATGTCGCCAAAATATTTCAGTGGAGGGAGGGCATTCAGAGTTCCTGTTTTCAGCAAATGCACCATGTGGCTAAAAATACACTAATCTATTAATGAAATACTAAATGGACAGCGTCCAAGACAGCGACTCAAGTGATGTATTTATGCAGCCATGTAATTTTTGCATCCACCGTCTATTGTCTTTTTTTAGGCAGGATGTTATTAAGATACTCTGCTGTGCATGTGCGAAGGCGAGCTCCACACAGGAGACTTGTTTTGTTCATTTATTAATAATTTCATCATTCAGCTGTGTTTTTTCCACTGCCTCCTATAACTATGGCAACCAGCCGCAAAGTCTTGAGGAGAGTCTGGGTCTATTGTAAGGAAGGAAGAAGGGAAAGAAAAAATAAAAAAGAAGATATTCACTTGTGACTTTTGGCTGTGTGAAGGCAGTTCATCTTCCCAGTCAATGGAGAGCCTCTCATCTCCTTGAAAAAAAAAAACTTACAGACAATCTGCCCACAAGCAGACGTCAACCACATCTCACCACCTACCAGCTGCTTGTAATGCAGACACTGTGTGGGGTGCAGCGAGCAGCGGGCTAGCTCAGGAGGCTTAATTCACATCTCGGCTCGGCTTCCACTCACTATTACAATATATCTCATCTCCCTACGATGTAGATTTTTCTTGCCTCTCTGTTCATGTGAGCATCCCACACCACCCACTGAGCTGTTGCAGGACTTCATTTGTCTTTTTCCAGTCGTAGTGGATTATACAGTATTGTACAGTGGCATCTCAGTGCTGGAATGTGAGCCTAGCTTCGACTTCAAGACCTGCAGGTGTGATTCATCTGTACCTTTTTCTACTTACTGTAAATCATTGTACATCCCTGCAGCTGAACATTTAGATGGATGGATCCATAACGGGCCTACTGGACACAGTCCCAGGGGCGCAAACATCTGTTTTAAGGGACTGTTACATGTAACATTTCATGTTAGAAAGTCAATCAAATTACTACAAAGAGATGCAAAATGACCACAAAGAGAAGCAAAATGACTATAAAGAGATGAAAAATGGCTATAAAGAAATGCAAAATTACCACAAAGAGACACAAAACGAGATGCAGTAATACCACCAAATGACACAAAACAACTGCAAAATGACTACAAAGAGACCCAAAAGTTACATATAACGACCACAACGACGTGCAAAACAACCTTAAATAGAAGCAAGAGGCGATTACAAAGAGACACAAAATGACTACAAAGAGATGCACAGCGACCACAAACAGATACAAAATGACTACAAGGAGATGCAAAATGACCACAAAGTGACATAAAACAACCACAAAGAAACACACGCAAAAAAGGAGACGCACGACTACAATTTGTCGTTTGTAGTCGTTTTGTGTCTCTTTCAAGTCTGGGTGTCTTGCTTCTGGAGGAGGGGGGGGGGGCCTTTAACATTGTCTCTTAACCCGCCCATGCTTTGAGGGGTCTGGTAACCTTCAGCCACTGATGCACATCAGAGCTCTCACAGGGAGCAGGGGGTCCACTTGTCGAAAAAGCTAAGCTCCTGGTGGAGTTCATTTGTCATTTGTGCCCCCAGTTCATACAACAAAACACATCCTCAGAGGATCAACGCAGGGAGGCTCGCCATAGGGCCAAAACTCATACCTGAAGACAGCACCCCCTGTGGTTGCCATTTATGTGTTTGTTCATCTTGGTAGGTCTCTGGCATTTCACCTGCAGGGTTTGAACTTGACAGCACTGAAGTCAACTGTATGCACCACAGATTTGGAATTTAATGCCAGATAATTTACCTGCAACAGGAAGAGTGGCCATGCAAGAGACATAAAAATATGTTGTACTGAAATTCTACATTATGCTCAAAGGTCAAAGCAGAGTGGGTGGCGTATGCAGTGATGCAGGTTAGAACGGAGCCGTATGACTCAGATATAATCACTGTTGTTGTTTTACTCTGGTTTAACTCACCCTCCACCTGCATCATCAATATTCATTTCAAGTTAAATATTTTTACAGTTTCTTTTCCAACAAATCTGGGAGTTTTTTTTGGGCTGGAATTTTGCTGCAACAGTGCAACAAATGCTCAAATCCTTATCGTCTGCCCACGAGTCTGGCACTGTCTCATGCAAACAATTTGCCCATTAGTCTTAGGTATTAAAAAGGCACAAGGTTTTTTTTTTTTCCTATCTCAGATCTGGAGCCACTTGTGTTTACCTCATTATAAATGCTTGAGGTTTACATTTTAACAGCTTTAAGCTTATTATTTCAGGGAGTTGGATAAAGGATAAAGGAGTTAAGATGCTCCTTTATGGTTTGGTGTGTCTGCACTACATGTCTCAATTGAATTATGTTGATGCTCTTGCAAAACATGCTTTGAAGAGAGGGTTGAATATTATTCCATTAACACATATCAAAATGTGACAATTACAGAAACACAACATCCCACACTGTAACCTTAATCTTTTTCATCAGCTCGCCCCTTTTTTGCCTCAGTAGTAAAGCAAAAATGGAAATTTCATGTGTGCACTGGCATTAAAATTTCATGGTTGGCATCTGTGGTGGGTTTAATTTGCTGGCTTTGTGATGGTCTTGCATTCCTGATGGTGAAACACTGGCAATGCTTGTGTTCATTTGTTGGTTAATGTTTGCACCAATATGTTTCCACTGTGCCGCCATGACTAGACAAATGGTGATTCAACAATATAACCATACAGTATGTGATTTGTGCTGTAACCAAAAATATGGTTACACACACACACACACACCTCCAACACCGGTCATTGAGCAGCTGGACAGCCTGAGGGATCAACAGTATTTGTGGCCAGAGGGCGCCAAGCAAAAGGAAAGACACAACAAGTCAAGTGGGTCATCACACGAGCAGACACAGTCCTGGATCTTTGAAAACTGTATTTGTTGCTTAATATAGATCCTGCTGGGGAGCCGGAAGTCAGCAAGCCAAGTGAGGTGATGTTGTGTGTTGGTGTTGCATGTATGGCTTGTGGCAGAAATAGATGAAGAAAAGGGCAGAGCAATAGAAAGAGATACACTTGGTGATAGATGCTGTTTCCCTGAAGCATGTGCGATAACATCCAAACAACCTGCATTATGAATGGTTTTGTTCAGTCTAACTTGTTCATGTGAACATCCTGAGGTAATCTCAGAAGGACAGAAAACAAAGGGGGGGAGCAGCCTTTGATTCATTGCTTCTCTCTGGGAGTGAAAAGGTGATATTTCGTCCTACGATGAATATGATAGTGAATGTACGGTTCCAAATTCACCAGTCACAAAACCATTTTTACAAAACCTCGACAATAAACATCTTCTTCCTCTTCCATGTGTGCGAGTGTGTACGTGTGTGTCTTGCCACAAGGCCAGTTTCTCTAATGTTCCCAGTGGGGAGCCCTCTGAGGTCCTGTGGGTCTCTGCGGGGAGTTAGTGACTGACACTGCTCAGCCTGGGGCTTTTGCTAACCAAGCCATTGTGCTCTCCGCTCACCCAGGCTACAGTCTCTGTTCTCAGTGATTTATCTTTCTACCGAGAGGAGATACAAGGCCAGCACGAGCGTCACTTAGCACATGAGCGAACAAGTGCGCGGGCCGCCAGGTTAAATGGGATCAATACATAATTATGTTCAGCATGAGGGCAGGAAATGTGACGACCTTATGCTTGTACACTGGAAAATAGAAATAGTGTTAGAGACAAATAAAGGCAATCAGAGTAAATTATACTGTGTCGAGAATTCACTGTAGGTCAAAGGTATCCTGTCGTATGTTTTTTTGACAACAATATAAAAGGAATTTTTATGTGACAGATTGCTATATGTGTGACCGACCAGCAATAAACAGCATCTGGTTATACATTTTCCTTGACCTCCTACGATCTGACGTCACAATACAGCGGAGAGAGTCAGCTGTAGAGGTGCAAATTATGAGTCATAAGCCAAGGCTTCAGGTCAGTAGAATGTTCAGTTCAGTGCAAAACTATATGAATACTGTTTATAAGGTTAATAACTTACCAGCCAACTATTTGCAACAGTAATCACATCATGATTGTTTCTGTGGCTTTTGTTCTCTTTCAACAGGCTTTTAATGAGGAAGTAAGGCAGCACAGTATTTGTTATGGTTGAGCTGACAATCGCGCTCTCAGTCACGGGTTCACCACTGCTAAAAGCTACTGATTTGGTCAGTGATGCTGGTGATTCAGTATAGTCAGTTTACACTGAAGATTGGGTGTTAAAGGTTAGTTCGTACTGAACACCCCTATGCAGTTTGCCATGATGTCCATTTCGGGGGATACTTTCTGTGTTTACTCTTGAACGGACTCAGAGATACATGTTTAAAACGATTCTTGTAAAAATCACTTTTACTTGGAAAGCTGTCAGAGATTTGTGCAGCTCGCCCTGATTGGTTGTTGGAGGTTGTTTTGTGCCAGTTGTCTTCTACAAAGCATGAAAGGGACCATTGGCCGCCCCACTTTACGCCCCTGGCTCACATTCGTGGAACGTTGAACGTGGCCGTTCTTAAAAAACTAACTCTGTTAGGTGGGTGCGGTACTGAGTACTCAAGTAATGATGTAGTAATGACTACTGAGTACTCATGGGTCGGAACATCAACATGTTGACGGGTGTCACAGCTGGTGTGGTCCCGTCGCAAAATGGTCTCTAGTTCTAGTTGTGTGTTATTTTTCCATTTTTCCTGCAGTGAGTCTCACCAAACTCTGCAGGCAGCCAGGAATAGTATCCAGGCTAACAAGCACAGAGTGTACTGTCTAACACTGGTTAGACCGAGTCCCCAAGTGGTATCTTCAGTATTCTTCAGCATACAGGGAGCTGTTCAACAGGTACAGGTTGTGATGCTTCCACTTCAATAGCTGGCAGTTAGTTTGGTAATATATAAAAGCTGAGTAGCTTTTGTCAATGTTGGACTCGGAGTGTGAGGCTTTGGACATTTCCTGAAAGCAGCATGTACCTCTGCGAGGTACTGCGAGTGGGAAGGAGCCCATTTTAAAACTGGATGCGGGACTTTTAAATACATTCAAAATGCTTGATCATCATGTGATTCACATAGACTTCAGGTAGTTCCAGGAAGTCTTTGGTGGGCAATTAGAATGCGTAAACATAATACATCCATGGTAAATACAGAGAGACAGAACTGTGATTTTTGATTATTAGTTAGAGAATGCAGTTGATACAACTCCCTCTCTACATGGCTCCGGGCAACGGAAAAACCTGTAGGCATACACCAGAGGGGGGAGACAAAAGTTCCACACTCCACCTTTAAGTGCACTAACAGGTATAAAGTACGTGTGAATGCTCAGGGGGATTTTATAAATGTTACTTGAGAATTTAAGAGGTGTGTAAATGGTGTTTACATGCCCTCCTCTACATTCCCTGGACCTATTGCACGAGAAAGGTAACATTCATATACTGATGTCTCTTATTGTGCCTGTTGTTAGACTCATAGTCACATTGGCAATTTTTACTTATTCTTTTCCCACACATACAGTATTGTAGGAGGACAAACATTTAAAATGTATTTTGCTGCAGAGTCGCTGTTCACAAACATAATCCATAGAAGATACTGTTGCTGAACACTTTGTGCATCTTTCTTTGTGGGTTCTCTCCATGTTCTTGCCCGCTGCCAGATCCTGCCCTGAAGGGTTTCTGTATTATGGAGGAACACAGAGCTGCAGTATCTCACTGAGACCTTCAGCTGAAGGCAGTTTTGAGTTTTACTGTACAGTTTGCTGACAGGTAAACATGCTGTAATGCTGTAATGAGAATGGGCTCAACAAAGTATCCACCGGACTAGATATAGGAAAGCTATATATCTGCTGCGTAGGTATGTACATGTTCTTTTTCATACTGTCATGGAAAATATCAGATGTCTCAGTCAGGTTTCTTCTGCATACATTTTAAATACAGATCACGCAATTCTTTACTCATATTGCCTGCAAAGATACAAGAGAAAATCATTGTATATTTATGTGTGTGTCCACTTGGCCTGGGAGACCTGTGGGATGTAATCTCCTGTCTTCATGCCTACATCCAAGCTCACTGTGCTTGGGATTAACAAACCAATAAAGGTTTATTGATGGAATAAGCAGCACTTCACCTCAGCACACCTGCCTGCTATTGGAAGATATGTATTCATAGATGGAAAATCCGTTGCGAGCAGCCATTGTTAGATGAGTTGTGGCAAAATGAAAGATGCTCATTCCCTTAAAAATTCAATTTCTCCGATATCTATAGGAATATAATAAGGGATTGCTGCCTCTTTCTTCTCTCACTCTCAGTCTGTGTGTGTGTGTGTGTGTGTGTGTGTGTGTGTGTGTGTGTGTGTGTGTGTGTGTGTATGTATGTGTGTTTGCAAGCAAGGATCAGCAGTCAAGCTATCTGAATCGTACCTCAAGGGGGATGTGTTTGTGAAATTGGATTTAGCCTGTTATTTGATACATTATCTTTGGCGCAATTTGCCCGCACACTGATTCCACGTAGGGCCATATTGAATTTGTTTAAGTATGAAATATGTGTTGCGTGACAAGGTCAGCGCTTCATGGAGCATCCAGTGCAAGCTGAAAACAATCTGTGCACACATATTTATGTGTTTTTCCATCTGTAACTGCTTTCTAATGAGACTCATTAGACACCGCAGGATGCTGAGGATGAGAAGTGGTAATACAGCAAGTGTTGATAATCCAACTCTACATGTAGGGAGCACTGACAGCAACAGACTGGTTGTGTTGGGGGGGAGGGGTTGGTTCTCCAGCGGCTGTAACATCATTGGAAAAAAATGATGGGGATAAAGTGCTGATCTAGCCAATCTTCTCCACCAGCTATGGACCATGGCACATACCACTGAAAGATTCATGAGTAATCCTGGAAGCTGGTGCAGGTGAAATTTCCATTTTTTTCCACAGGAGCATTATTAAATGAGGAAGTGACAAAGGGCTGATGGTGTGTTTCAGCGAGGCAGCAAGCGTGAGAGTTGAGGTGGGTTTTGCGGAGCAGGAAAACAAGTGCACAGTGCGTCTTTTCTCTCTCAGGGATAGCTGGTAATTAAGAGCAGAGAAAGTGTCCTCTTCTGAGGTCAGCTCCTCTGCTCCCTGTTTCCCTCTTACCAATGAACCCCCCTCATCTCTACTCCAACACACAACACAGGCAGAACCGCTTCTTAATAACCGCATCTCCCACAGCTTGCTGTGCGTGGACTATAAATCCATGGAAGAATAACTTGCTTATGTGGCTCAAAAAAAGAAGTTTCAACACTGCAAAATATTTGAATCGCAGACGGTGTGTAATTTGTCATCATTAGTTTCTAACTTGTTAATAGACTCCTTGAAAAATATATAAATTATGGCTGTCCTCCTTCATGATTCATAACACACTTTATTATGAAATCCATGCAGTGTTTCTAATAAGGAAGGAAAAGATAATCAGACTTTAGATGGGTGAAGTGACGGTCATGTGTTACATACTACTACAAGAGACATTTATGCTCTCATTCTCTGCACCCCCAACACCCACCCACCCACTGCCATCACACACACGCTACTTTTTCTCTTCCCTTTCTCTTCATGCCGCTGCTCTCTGTGTTCTCTCTCCTCTACAACGCGTTGCATTGCGTAAACGGAGAGACCAGCTGAAAAAAAAATGTGACACAGTTCAAACACATTTTATGAAAGGAGCACCAGATGGCTTTGACAGAAGCTAAACTCTCTCTGCTGCTCAAGTCTGCTGGAAGTAGTTTGCAAAGTTTTTGGGCTGATCCACCCTGCACACACACACACACACACACACACACACACACACACACACACACACACACTCACACACACACACACACAAACACACACAAGCAGACAGAAACAGATTGTTAATTCGTATGCTAATTGTTTTCACTGTTATCTTGCTGTGTTCTGTGTGAGCAATGGGTAACATTATCAAGATAACATGGAAATGCAGATATTATATGCAGACTATTACCTCAAGGAAGTGGAAACAGTAGTTGATCTTTGACCTTTTTTTCCCCCCCTTTAGGCTCTCCTGTATCACTTTTATTCTCTCTCACCATTAAATGCAGTCATTTTCCCATCTGCCTGTACACTCTACATGAACATTCACTGCAGGTACAAAGATATGAAGAGGAACACATCAAAGTCAAGGTTGAGAGCATTATGCAACCGGGCTGCCTAGTCGCAGTGGTGACAGCCTATCAAGATGCTGGATCCCATTCTCCAGGTTGCCATGGTTGCATCAGTAAAGTTGTGTCATCCAACCTGTGATCATTGCATTTGCAATTGTTGCTGCTGACGAGTCATCTCTATATAAACCGGTATATAAACATCAAGTGTGTCATTTATTTTGGCATGTGAGCTGCGTCACAAGACTCTGTATAAAGTGTGCTACGCTTTCAATGACGCAATGAAAGTAACACATTTGTGTATAAGGTCAGTAAACATTCTAGGTTTGCTGAATGGCAGGAAGAGAGAGAGAGGGAGACAGAGGGTGTGAAATAAGCTTCCTGAACAAGCATTTTATTGTGAAATGTCATAAATACCACTCTGACACAATATTAGATCTTTACAATATTGTTTCTGATGGATAAACTAATCTTTACCCATATTTTCTTTTTGTTTTTGTACCCTCATCCTATCTACTTCCTAAAGATAAGAAGATGAAAAATGTTACTTTGTGGAACGACTATTTTATATCTAACAAGCTAAACTGACTCTATCATTTATCATCATATTTCTCTGTGCAGGTCAGCATTCATCTCAGATAACTGTCATTCACTCTGATTCTTCCTGATCTATCTGGCAGCAGCTTGATATGAACGCTCTGTACCCCGGACGCAATTGAAGACGTAATTGTCCTCCACCTGAATAAACTTCTGTCATTGCGGAAAAACTGACGTCCAAATTGCACAAAGCAGCGATAGAGTTGCTCTCACCAGTCTATGACTTATTGAGTAGGTGGCTTTTTATTTCCCACTTTTGATCGCTTTGAGGGAGCTTATCAAATAACGTTGTCATGGAAACCATCTGTCTGTGAACCACCTCTGTTGGTGAGGCGGCTGTGATTCAAAAGTAGTTCACAGTGTGGCAAATCAGATCATCTAACTATAAATTCATACATGACCTCAGGTATGAGCCAAACTGTCGTACAGACTTTCTGCATACAGTAGCTGCATGTACCACAGTTTGGTAACAGTTGTAGGTTTGGTTGTATCAGAAGAAGTGCTGATGATCAGTCAGCCATCTTATGTAGAATGTAAAATATGTACAGTGTTGATATTTGGCGTCTAGCTCTGACTTCAGTTAGCTATGCAGTGTTCAGTGGCATCTGAGAAACCTTAAAACTTGTCTGTTACTCAAACTGGACATCAAAAACCATATTTCAAGGCTCACTGGTACCTGAATCAAGACGCCCCCACCAACGCAGGGCTGATTTCGGTCTGAATGCCTGCTAATGTAGTGAGAAGGACATGATCCCTCACTGGCTTCCCAACCACAAACACTGCCAATTGTGTTCTTTGGAACACAAAATCAAGCTGGAGGTACTGTTGCCAAGAATCAAACTTGGTAGGCGGGTGTTTGGCTCCTGTGCCACCCAGATGCCCCTGATCTCTACATTTTGAAAAAGATGTCTCCTACTGATCAATGAAGTGATGCCAGGAAGTAACAGCCACACACGTGTTTCTCTGCCTTGAGCAGTACTTTAGCAGCATGGCAGTGAGAAGCAGCCATTACCACATGGCTGACCTGTTCTTCGCCATAGGCCCTCTCCGCCTCCCAGCATTAAGCACTTCCTCCTCACAGCCCTTTCAGAGGAAATTTACAGTTCCAGATCCCGGGGCGCTATCACAAATCTGCAAATTCATGTAGCAGGATGTGGAGACAGGAAGACTTTGTGGTTATCTCTCCATGTCTGTTCAATGCATTGAATTTACCACACTGGATTGAGAAAGTTGGCGGGGCCTGGTCACATGATCAGAACAGCAGATGATGAACAGTAAGGGCTCATATGTGTGTATGTGGTGTCTGGACATTGAAACTATCATGTAATTGGATATTTTTGGCACCTTTAATCAATGTTGGTCTTGTTTGCAAATGATGTTAGGCCCTGTTTACACCTGGCATTAACATGCGTCTTGGGTGATCCGATCACAAGTGGACAGCGTCAGTTCACATCTGGCATTAGAATGCATCTCCACATGTGCTTCGACTGACCACTTGTGATTGGATCTCACTTCCCCGCTCTATATGCAAAAAAACACGTACATCATTTCAGTTTGCAAAGACCAAATAATTAGTTTTTTTTGTTCATCAGACCACAAATGAGACAAGAAGAAGTTGGAAAAATGATAAACGCCGCCAGAGTGGAGTGTTTCTGGGGGCTGGGCCTCACTGATTACTGTACAAAAACACAACTTTATTCACTGATTTTGGTGAAACTGGATCATAGTTTATGGAGAAAATATAGTTTTCCCTATGATGTCCTCTGGCTGCTCTGCCTCAACTGATGGAACGATAGCTTTACTTAGCTAGCTAACTGCTGCTAACTGTAGCTGCTGTTAGCTAATTAGCTAAATTTCGCTGTGCAGCTTGTGGTCCTATGAGCTTTTAAGCTTAAATAAGGCTTTATTAGCTTTACTAAACACTCCCCTGGTGCTCCAAGTTCCCAGTCCGGGAAGAGTAATTAAGTAAAGCTATCTCTCCATCAGGAAACACCCCATTGAGGCATGAGATGTAAAGCACTGATTTCAATGTGGCCATTGTGTTGATAATTGTGGCCTAAAAAACAGATCTGATTGTGTCTAAAGTCTTTGTTAGGTCAGTGAGTAAAAAGCATTGTAATTTAATAACACAACATGGAATCTTTTGGTGATAATGTGGACGCCTCTGCTTTTGGCACAACAGGACTTTCTCATCTTACTTCCTTGCACACAACACGATTGGCATCCTTCCGATCTCGTGGTATGATCTCAGTCTGACAGATGGACCCGAAGAGCCTGGCACGAGACATTGCTGGTGACTTTTACAGTAGCTCAGCAGAATTGCAGGGGACAGTTCAAGATCTAGACGTGACTCTTCTATGATGACTGATGATCAGTTGGAGCAGTTACCATGGGGTGCCAACATCAGGACATGGCCGGGGTCCTGGTGATGGAGGGGCTCTGTACTACATGATGAGCAGAGACAACTTGAACTCCTTGCTTATTGCATTTGTATTATATATTTTATAAAACTACAATACATGCATCATTGAACTTTGTCTTAAGCCACTGGCAGGTTACAAACAATAAAGGAAAACTGCTCTGAAATGTAATCCCTGTCATGTTTAATGCAAGCTGAGGTCTCTCTCTCTCTCTCTTTCACACACACACACACACACACACACACACACACACAGAGTAAAAGCCCTTTCACACACAATGACAATGTCCTTTAAACACAATGGTCAGTAAATGATGAAACCAAGTGAAGTACAATACCCCTCCTTACAGTTTGTATACAATGTAAAGTTCTACTTCATAAAATTCCCCTTCCACACTATGTGGTGGATATTTTTATTAAACGCTTGTTACATGTTGTCACTTCTGACCACATCACTGATGGAGTTTGAACAGGCTCCGCAGCTAGCCTGAGGTCTGTTTACAGGTGAATACCAAACAGTGAGACTGTCCATACAAACCTGGCCACAGCTGGAGGTTGCTTCGTCCCATGTCATGCCATGACAGCCTGTCTGCCAAAGCTTGTAGAAGTGGACTTCAGCATACATGTATGAGGACTGCGGGAAGAAGAATTGTGTCCTAGGTTGGCTTGATGCTGAAATTATGCTTCCCCGAAGATACGCGTAAAAGTCACCAGCGCTGACAAAGGTGTTATGGGTAACTGCAGGTTGCAAAGACTTGCGGAGAAGCCGACGTTTACTTCTCTCAACTTATATATATACTTATTCACTTGCTTGTTGAGAGTTAGATCAATACTATTCTCATGTCTGTATGGTAATGTGCCGCACTAAGTCTTGGCCATGCATAGTCACTTCCTGGAGTCTTCCGGAGTTGCCTGGCAACTTCATGGTGACGAAAAGACGACAATACTGTGTTAATTATTGAGCTTTAGAGGTGCTGGTAGGCGGATTTTATTACCTTTGGACAGAACCAGGCTCACTGTTTCCCCCAGTTTCCAGATTTAATGCTAAGCCAAGCTAACGGTCTCCTGGCTGTAGCTTCATATTAACCGCACAGACATTGAGAGTGGTATCCATCTTCTCAAGCAATCATCTTCTCCTGTTACAATTGATTTGAGATGTTATTAGCATAGCTTAATTTTGCAGAAGTAAATCTGTGGAGCTCTATCACCACGGTGACCATGGATATTCATTCATATAATCTAAACTAAGCTCTCAAAGCCTTTGACAAAAAAAAAAGAGCTTACTGTGTTATTTCAGGAGAGCCAGAAATAGCACAGAGAATCTTGGCAAGTACTGATTTACAGTACCTGCCATGAATAAACAGACATGAAGACATTTGAACACCGACCATCTCTTCCACTTGGCTGTATGCCTGCATTGAAATATCTTCTGAGCTCCAGCACTTAAACGTTCAATACAAACACATTCACCTGCTGGAGGGTGATCAGTTTTAGAAGAGAAGAATGGTTAGTAATACTCTCTGTGATGAGCTTTTCTTTTTAGCATAACAAAACTCTTATCTTTGGTCACAATCTGATTCTAATTTCTACACATTCATCATCCATCCTAAATTAGTGATGTTAAAGAAATATTAGATTTGTTCATTGTTCAGAGACATTTAAGAGTTGGCATGCCTAATTCATTGGAAGGATTAAAAGATATGACACAAGCCCTACATTTCTATTTTAAACATTTTAACACCAGTTGCAAAAGACAACTAATATCTGTCTTACAGTGTATTTACCGTGAACTCATAGCAGGTAAAATAAGTTTTATATACATAAAGGGGTCAGCCAGTTCTACCTACAGTAACTACTCTCATATTGTTCCTTTGTTACTGACATTTTTTGCCACCGAAATTGCTCAAAAGCACTCTTTTCTGATGTATCAGTAAAGACCAGATCCTGCATACACTATCTGCAGCCTCTCAGTTGTTCTAATTTTACTTTCAATTTCACCATTGGCTCTGATGCAGGATGCTAAAAAAAATCCTGCTATGGGGGAAGTGGATGAATCTACAGGCTGTAAAGAGGCCTCTGAGTGCCGTGATGGACTGTGATGGGGCAAAATTCATCCTTCCTCTGGATAGATGTGACTCGCGGTAACAATGTCCGTGTCGTGGAATCATATAAATTCATACGGTCTTTTCTCCTCGAAATAGCAATGCGAGATTCTGTATGCTGACAGAGAGAGAGGAGAGAAAAAGAAGACAAAAGGTATGAAATCTGAAAACGTGCCAAAACTGAGAGCTGAGAATCAGTGATAATGTGTGTGTGAAAAAGAGACATACACACACACACACACTTGCATTTACAGATTTTTACTAATTAACATTCTTAAATAGACTGCCATGCACCATTTTAAAAGCATGTATCAGTGGTCAAAAAGTAAGCCTTCTGCAACACTTACATACAATTACTACATACTGTAATATATTCCTTACATTGTTGCCGATGCCTCCAGCTCTGACCTTTAAAAGTGGCAGTAAAGTGTCAGCAGCACCCCCCTCTGTAGGGGTGATATCAGATCACGCTGTGCCCTTCATGATTTCACATCTCAGAAGGCCTCCTCTCGAAGAGCTTGCTTTGGGAGACGCTGCCTTGCAGTGGGTTTCTGCCAGAGGAGCCATCCATTCATGGATGGCCACCAAAAGAGGAGGGACATATCATAGTGATTACATCAGTTTCAGTGATGAGGAGCAATAACAAGTTGACATTTATCACTGTTGCAGGCTTTTACAAAGCCTGGTGTTGTGGTGCTTGTGAGCAGTGGTGGAAGAAGTATTCAGATCTTTTATTTTATTAAAAGTGACAATACTACAGTATAAAAATACTCACAAGTAAAAGTCCTGTTTTCAAAACTTGCTTAAGTAAAAGTACAGTATCAACTTTTAATTAAGCAAGTAAGTAAGCATTAGCATCAAAACAAAGCCTTCTTTCAGCACCAAAAGTAAAAGTACTCATTATGCAGATCCAGGTCCATTTCAGAATGATATATTACTGGATTATAATTAAAGATGCATTAATGTGTACATTGCTTTAATGCTGCAGCTGGTAAAGGTGGGGCTAATTTTAATTACTTATACACTGCTGGGTAGCTTAACCTGTAATAATATATTATCATTTATTAGTTGGTATTTTGTTTTAATGATGTAAATCTGCAAAGTAACTAGTAACTAAAGCTATCAAATAAAAGAGGTACACAGGTAAAAGGTACAATACTTACCTCGAAAATGTAGTGGAATATAAAGCAGCAGAAAATGGAAATACACAAGTACAAGTACCTCAAAACTGTACTGAAGTACAGCCTGTGAGTAAATTCCACCACTGTTGGTGAGCAGAAAATGCTATCTAGTTGGTGACTGATTATAAAATCATCTTTTCCCCATCATCTCCTCAATATGTTCACAAACACAGAAAAATAACCCCTCTGATCACCCGTTGCTATAGCAACTCCAGCTTGAGCGCTGTGATGCTACAAGGCCATGGATGTCGCTTGTGATATCAGGCGTTTGCAGTGAAACAGCACGGTCTGTCTGTGACCAACAGTACTGGACACGCTATAAAAAAAAGCATTGGGAAGATGGTTGGCGACGGAAAGACAACAAAAGACACAAACTTTACATGTAAAAAATAAACCATGTGATGTGAGGACTGCAGGATGTCTGCATTCATCTCTTGTGAATAAAGAAAAAGAGCTATATGCTGACTCTGTTCCTGGACTGAGAGGAGAGAAAACACACATTACAGCCAACTCTCACAGAACGCACTTGTGATAATTCTGGAGCTTGTTGTCAATGAATTGGTGAGCAGCTCTGTCCTCGACTGTGTGACCATGTCTGTGGAACTGTGGGACAACCAGCTGTCTCTTCTGTCCCAATGTTGAGACATGACAGCTGACAATACATTCTGCAATAACTACTGCTCGCTTCATTACATCAATGATGTACTGCTTTAGCTTCATGAATGAGTATAGACTGCTCTGATTTTGACTAAAATCATACTAACAGGTCTTTCTAAATAAACAGGTGAACTCAGTAGCAACTTATGACAAAGACTGTATGCAAATTAAGACTTAATCAAAGAATTAGTTCAACAAAAGCACTCTCTTGCCTGTACTCTAAATATGAAGCCACAGCCAGAAGCCGGTTATCTTAGCTTATCTTATTGGAAACAGGGGGAAACAGCTAGCCGGGCTCCATCCAAAGGTACAAAGATTCACATCTAAGCACCTCTAAAGCTCACTAATTAACTTGTTATGTCTCTTTTGTTTAATTATACAAAAATCCAAGCGTTAAAAACGGCATGCTTTTACAGAGCCAAGCTAGTTGTTTCTACCTGTTTCCAGTCTTTATGGTAAGCTAAACTAACCGTCTCCTGGCTCTAGCGAACTGGCAAACATGAGAGAGGTATCTGTATCTTCCCAAAAAGTCGAACAATTCCTCTAAGTGAAGACCTGCACCATTTCCCATAACTCGGTCCTCTGAAAGTGGTGAGTTGGATTATAAGCTTCCTGAACATAATTCACTGTCCCTTCAGAAATGAACGGCCCCGCTGCGCTGCGATGCTCCTCCACCACTCCATCATGAGAGTGACCAAGCCTGGCGAGCCCATCGTGAACAGCTGAAGAAGCACGATCCCAGTTGGCAGGAGCTGTAAATGGCCAGTACGGCAGCCTGGCTCCTCTCAGTGGTTGCAGATGGCACCCAGCGACACAGGGGTCAACGTTCTGTCTGTGCCCCGCCAAAAATACCCATCGCGGGTGGGAGGCTCCATCTTCACCTGCCTCGGCAGATTTCAGCACATGTGGGTGAGGAGGCAGCAGTGTTCGGAGGAGGGATCCAGATCTGTTTGCACGAGGTGATAGAAGATTTGAAAATAAAGAATTAGCCACCTACGATGCATTCAGACTTTTTATTAGAAAACCTTACCGTGTGATTCCAGTTTGTCTAGAAGCAATTGGATTCTTTTGACCTCTATGATTTCATTGTTCGTAAGATATGTGGGGCATCGTACAGTATCTCTCACATTGAAGGAAAACCATCTGCTCTCTGAGTATCCAGTGTCTCACTCCATAAGCATCTGCTGCTTCCAGTTCCTAGTTTTATGTATATGTTTCCCCTCATGCTTCATTTGTAATGTGTGTGGACATGTGGACCCTTGAGGGTTTGGATAAGGCGCAGAATGCTAGAGCATGTCTTCATCTCCAACAACAGTCAGAGGCCAGCTGCAGAGGCTTGATTTGGCAGTTTAAAGGGCTGGTTCCCCCAAATCACAGAAAAACATACATACTCTCACGTTCCACTTGGAATTGAGCCATGCTGATTCTGTTTTTCTTCGCCCAGGTTTTGAGTTATCCATCTTTGAGATTTCTTCCGCCACCCCAGTACAGGCTCTTCAGTCACTGAACTACTTCCTCTGAGGAAATAGCATCTATAAAAACAGTTGGCAGCCTGTTTTGTGGATTATCCAGAGTAACATTTTATCCAGAGACACTTTGAGAAGAAATATTTCTGTTGATTTTTCAGATCATATTTTCCAAAGCTGTGAGCACCACCTGGTATCTAGCCATGCGACTGTCTGAATGGGTATAGACCAGTAGGGACAATTTTATTAACACATTTTATTGATTTATTTATTTATTTTTAAGTTCAGGTGAACCAATCGTCTCAGCGCGCCAAATCAGTCGTACAAGAAACGGTCCTACGAACACTTACATTACTGCGTTTATCCAAAGCACATAAACAGATCAACATGAGTAAGCAAGCGATGTCTCAATGTATTTCTCAAGGACAACTAAACAAATGACTATTGAAGGACAAGCATTTGCCGTTTCCGGGGACTGAGCGTTCAGTTATGAGCCACTCTGTTAAACCAGCTGGGCAGCCATTGGTGGGACACAGGCAGAAGCGGACTGGTAATCAGAGTTAATACAGAATGGCCGATGTAATTGACAGTCCATGGCTGCCAACGAACTTAAGTGACCCATATTGTACGGTGTGTACCACTGGAATGACTGCAGACTTTTACTTTATTCATTTGAAAAACATCCAATAAAATAAAATGTATTCAATTTGCATGTAAATGATGCACACTAGAACTCAAATAAAACATAATAAAAGAGATTTGCCAGTTGATAATTCTATTTCCTGATTCTGTGTTTACAGGAAGAATGAATTCTTCAAGTCCAGCCTTTTATATGGAACCTGTTGCTGCTCTTCATTTTTGTTATGACGTGTGTCAAACATACATTTAGATGCATATTGTGTAAAAAACAAAAAAAAAAACAACCTTGCTGGAAAGACACAGTATTTTACGTATCAGTCCATCACTTGACACAGGCCACAGTGGAGTGAGTCTATAGGGTCTAATGATGTACTGGTACAGCACGAGCTATGATGTCACTGTTACACCGTAATTCTTCTTTTAGGTATATTTCTCGCGAGCTTTATCATTTTATTTAGCGTGAAATACTGTGGTGTTAGTTGAAATGTTGACATTCACATTTCACTGGCCAGGTTAAAATGGTGGGTGAAGTGAGAGCGAGTGCAGGTGCATCCTCCGCTGCATCAGTTAGAGCCCTCAGGCTGCGCACCGCACGCTGGTGGTGTGAACTCCAGCTTGGTTTGGGATTTGAACTCGCTCAGATTGCCTCTGACCCCTCTCCTCCTGTGCGCGCTGTCCTATCCGCTGTGCACTCTGGACACTACCCCCCCCCCCCCGCGTCCTCCCCTCCCCTCCCCTCTCCTCCTCTCCTCCTCACCGCGCGGAGCTCGACGCGCACAGGCACAACAGATGGTACAGTACTACAGGCTGCAGGAGCGCAAGAATTTGATGTAGATGCACTTTTTATTTCTCTAAACTTCACAGGAACGGTTAGTATAACAGGAGTAGGGGGGGGGCTCGGCTTCGACAGTCACTGGATCCTACGTTTAGAGGCGGAATTTGGTGTCAAGGTAAGTTGTGATGTTTTTCTGAATAGCCGTTCAGATTTCGGGAATCAATGAACTCGCAGCAGAATTCCGCAGAAAAGGCACAAACAGCGATGACTTCAAAATATTTTCTCCTCCTTTGTCGAACTGTCAAAGTCTATTTAGAACACCAACCGCAACCAAGTGCAAGTTCGTTGCATAATATTTGACAGAATGAAAGAACAATAGACTTGTGAAACAGCGCTCTGGCGTCAATGAACCCTCCATCAGATCTAATGCCTTAAACAAAATGCTTTTTTACGCCGTTTGGCTGAAGACAAATCTGCTTTTAGACATAGTTTCATTACAGATTCGCATTCTATTGTGAAAAACATGTTTCCAAAACTAATCAAGATATCCACAAAACATTTTTTAGACTAATTGACACAAGTAAGATGTTTATTTGAATTGTTTCTTGGCAAAGTTGATAGTTTCAGCATTGAGAATGGGAATGAATTAAGAATGAAAAGACACACCTCCTCATTATCCTGAAGTCTGGTGGCAGTGAGAGTCCTTTCGCTCTTATTTTGCAGGAGTTTGTCCAGCACTAAGTCCTCACCGGCTCCACAGGCACACACCTCTGTTAAGTGCTGATGCTGCAACTCCGCGGGGATGCTGATGCCACAACACAGAGCAACATTCAAACATATAATGATCATTGGTAGTGACTTATGTCGAGCCCCCACCCGCAGGGCAAACTTTTAATGTGAAAAACCATACAGACGCTACTGTGTCAGAGGTCAGTAATGCTCTCTGACATTGTCTGTGGTGGTTTTTCATGTCTTGTGAGAAGTGGCCGGGGTTAAAGATGGTTTAAAACAGGGCAACTTCAGGCATGTTGTCCTTGCTCAGCAGCGGATGCTGATACGAGACCTCTAAATACCAGAGCAAGAAATCTAATTGTGACTTGTACGAAATTGAATACCGTTCTCGCTCTGCCTCAAATGTGTAATGACTTAAAAGCATAGATTTTTTTTTTTAGCTTAGTGAACAGTCATCAACAACACATACACTGATGACCTTTGTAGACATTAAAAATGAATGAGCTTTTTTTTTGGGAAACGTGCCGCAATCAAGTGTTTTTGCATTCTGCAAAGGCTCCGGTTCATAAGGAATAACTCCTGCTGCTATCAACATGCAGTGAATAGATACAGCTTTTAACTGTAACAGCCTGTGAGACACTGACACTAATCTCTCTGAACTCTCGCGTGTTCCCTGCCTCAGAAGACCATTACAGAGCAGACACTCTGACATTTACTTCTAGGATTTAATAAGACTCGGAAAAATCAAGTCTCAATCTGCCTCTCGACATTCATTATTATTAATCCGCCACTTAGATAGAAGTTCAGGTCTGCACCTTTGGCAGCCTGGTGAGCCGGCTGAGCCACACACTCAGCTTTACGCAGCTGTTCTACTATAGGTTGATGGCATTCATCCATATGTCACGTCCTTAAGGCCCTTTAAGATGAGGGATGCTCACCGGGTTGCCAGTGAGCCGTGCGTACTGATTTGTTCAGTCCCAGAAGAGGTCCAGACCTGCGGTGGACCCCAGGTGGCCCCCATGGCAGCAGCAGCTACAGGAAGCGCAGCAGATTACCACATAGCCTCGCAATTTGTACACAATTAGATCCCCGGGGAGAGCCGCTCCAACTTTGTGTTGCATCCGCTCTCGATTTGCTGGCACGGCAGAGAAAGGTGGAAATGTGAGGACTGCTTTTGAAAAGGCGGCTGCAGATGTACAGATTTTGGTGAAAGAATTAGTGTAGCAGTGACGTTGTAAATGAATGGAAATAAACAACTCAGAGGGAAGTGGAGTGGGTTCTCCTGTATGTATAAATAGCTGTGCGATCAATTTCTGGAAGTCTGCTCATTCAGATCCATGCTGTCTCTTAAAGTGCTGCACCCATGCATTCCAATATGTTTCTATTACAGTCTGCCTTTCCTCGTGCTGTGGTTCTCTTTATGCAGTACATGCTGTACTGTGTAAGTATCCTTTGTCTCTAAGATATTACACACATATATATATTTCTCTCTTCCTTGCATGAGGCTTTATTTGAGCTCATTAAAATTTTTATGGGACCTTTGAGAGCCCTCAACCGCTAACGCTCCTGTGCAAGAGCCACGCGGCCAAGCTAACTGTGTCTGCTCTTACATAGTCAAGGAGTGTGCTGTGCTGAGTACTTGTACTGGATCAAAACACACACTGGGCAGCAATATTGGAGCATAAATTGGTGTGTGCTGCAGAGAAGTTATCATGCGGAGGGCCAGAGAGATTTTCCAACCCCTGAGATGATCTACTTTTCATTTATCAAAAGCACTCTGTTCTAACACGTGGAGGCTGTGGATGCAGCGATGCGTCTTGCTATTGGTTTGTCCAAGTTTTATGTGTCAACCTGGGAGGGCAGGGTACATTTTCTGTGTGGAGAGTAAAGTACACACTTTGACACTAAAGCACATGAATTGTCTGGGTGTGCCCGAGATGCTCCCAACGTGGTATTTCATTATATTGTCACCATGCGGAAATAAGAATAGCAGGCCTTTGAGTGTGAGTGAGAGAGTTTAATGACTTAAGTCAGAGACAACGTCCCTCAAGTGTGGAAGGGTTAGATCTAAAGTAATAAGATAGGATGGGCTCTTTTTATCAGGACTGTAGTGTGTGGACTGCCAGTGTAGTCTCTCTCTTTGAAGAGTGGAATCAAAAGCGTGTGGATATTCAGCCACTGCAGAGGCTGACTGTTGTATTGACTTTACATAACCCACATGTGAGGTGCACCTCTTTAATACAGATTTTTTTTTTTGGCATATTAACTGTATATTCTTTGTATCTCTTCAGACTGAACAGACAAACACATAAAATGCTACATTGCAGCACAGAGGAAATTAATCAACGTGGTACATGCTTGCTAATTACAAAACATTTCCAAACAGCCTGCAGATGTCTTCTGTTTCATAAATGTGATGTCATGCCAATATGAATATGTTTTTTTGTTGTTGTTGCATTTTTCAGCAAAGCGTCTCCTGTAAACAAACAAAATAAATCATGTGGACATTCAGTTGTACATTTGTTAAGTGCTGCCACCATTATCTCTGATTCAGTGCAGAATATTTCCGTCAATGGGCTCCATTTGATGCTTCTCCAGTTTCACTGCTGCCGCTGTCCACCCGTCATAAAAAACACCCAGGCCAGCGCTGTCCTCGCGTGACTCAAGCAGCCGAGCAAAAACAAGTGACAGCATCAAGACTAACTGCAGCAACACGTGGGTTATTTTCCGTGGCCGTGCGTGCGTTCTCTCTCTCTCCATTCACAGTGGATCAATATCCTGCTGTGAGAAGGCAGTGAGAGTAAAATGGGGGGGGGGGGCTACAGTTCCTGCAGTGATACCTGTAGCAGTCGCTAAGCAGCATCAGACATTAAGCCGCTGATCTCAACATGAAAGAGAAGATGCTCATATTTGTGACGGAGGTGATGGATGCATTAAAAAGTGAACACACTAAGCGTACAGTGTATGCATACATTACTGTTTGACTGTCAGCATCACTCGTTGTAAGAGCTCATCCATTCACATTCTGACGTGTTCTGTTACTTATTAACCATCATGTGTCAGTGGATTGTCAGATCATCTTCTATCTGTCAACAGCAGTTTATTATAAATATGATGAACATTATTCTTACTATCTGACTTACCATCATTCAGCTATGATATAAAGTAAATCCTCAAACTAAATGTTTTACACACATGCAACAGTCAGCATCTGCCTTTGTGCATTCATGCAGTAAAAACATGGAAAATGCTGCAAAGATCGAGCTTCTGTATACATCTTGATGCTGTGTAATATCAACTAACCAAATGTGATTTTCTGAATGAAATGTATGATAAAAATCGAAATATTTCACAAATCAGTGTGAAGATTACTAGAATAAGTCCTGGTGATTTTGGTCAGCATTGCATTCCTGTCGGACAACATTGTCGGACTCACAATCCAAAACCTGGTGCCTACAGTACCTCTCTGGTGCCTTGTTTCCGTCTTGATACTGCAGCTCTTCTGCTTCATTGCAGACTTATGAAGTTTGTTTTGCCATCCGGTGTTGGTGAGAAAGGAAGAATCATGGAAAAGTGACACAAGTGAATATCCTCTATAGGAGTGGCCAGCTGTGGATTAGTCAGTCTCTCATCTGTGCTGTTCTGTCCTGGCTGGTTTCTTCTTGTCACAGGCATCTAGGAACAAGCTGCCGACATCGTCTCTGTCATTGTGGGTTGCATCAGAGGGAGCGTATGACAGCAGTTATGTTTTAATAACATGTGGCAATGCCTGTACTGTTTATGAGGGGGAAACAATTAGTGTCAATTAAAAAACAAAAGCTAGCGCGACTGATATAATCAATGTCAGCGATCACGATGAAGACAGTTGAAGCGCCCACGAAAGAATTCAAACAGAAGGAGTGTTTTCTGCCCTCAAACCTCATCTTTAGTGAAAGGGTTACTTGTGGCACCATGCAGCTTCAAAGAGCCACCCTGCCTAGCACCCACAAATAGAAAATTTGAAGGGGAATTTTAAATGGAAGTGGATTAATATTTCACCTCAACGTTGATTCATGCTGCCACTGTAGACATTTTCATCTGCGAGCGAGTCGCTTATGCAAAGGCTAGGCATGTGACGTTACCGCGGTCTTGATCTGGCACATCCTCTCCTTTCCGCCGTGCATTAGAGGTAATGGGCCTCCTATGTGGAGCGTTGCTGTCATCCCCACTTAGTTTGTCACCCCAAGCTGCCTGCTCCTTCATTTTCTCATTCACAACAGTAGTGGGGATAACGGGGGTTGAAGCGATAAAGGCTGTGACGGATGGAAGCTGTTATTATTGACTTGTGATGTTTGCCGGCTGCGTCCTGAAGAAATACGTGGCACTTTTCATTGATACCTGAGTGAGCAAGGTAATTCCTCAGCTGACATTTTATCCACGGGGCTGCCAACGTGCACGCAACTGACACTCAAATTTATAACTGATTCCCCAGATGATGCGACCCCAGCGTACGCCGCGATAGCAATGAAGTGGACACACTCTCGCGCTGTGACTCGCAGTCAGTCAGTGACTAGAGAGGTAACGTCACCGGCTGAGCTTTGCGATAGAAAAATGTAAAAATGAAGCGTTGCCAAGAACAGCAAGTTTGATGAATTGATTTCTAACATTGATTGATTGATGTATTTTACAATCTCAGAATGTAAAAGTTAAGTATCGACACCTGAAGGTAAGAAGGATGACAGAGATGGCAGCTATACAATGTTTTTTTTTAATATTTTCTAAAAATATAAAAAGGCATGTATTTTGAGTTACAGTGAGAGGGTACAATCATAGTGTACTCATCATAATAAAGAGCACTAGACGCTGGACGTGAACATAAACGAAGGCACACATTAATTTACAGTGATCTTGATAAAACTATTGACAGTGTGTGACTTCTTAAAGTATATATGCATTTAATATGTTGATACATTTCTTACATGTTGTGATTGAAATTGTAAATGGAACGTTATCTGTTGATATCTGTAGATAATGTGACACAGATCTAGCAGTCCTGTTCTTCAAAGTCTAGCTCTTATCCTTATATACCACAGCATGTGATGTTCAGTGGGGTTATAGGTTCAACATGCAGAGAGTAAGACGGCTGTTTCTGATGTATGTTTACCAGTCATCTTAATTACAATGTGTTGCTTTTAAGTAGCTGGCAATAGCAGTGGAAATTTTATTTCTATAGCACATATCATTACAAGTAAATACATAGTAAATAGTAAATACAGACATAGACATGAGAACATAGGCAACATAAATGAACAAAATGCAGAAAATGGTATTTAAATCCTTTTTTTTCCCGGGGGCGGACCAACAGACCCTTTTCAAACCAACGTTACGCCCTTGAGGTTAGTACTTCAATTTTGATCATATCGGCTTACATATTAAACCCCCCAGATTCTCCCGAGAGTCCCATTTTTCAATGCCCCCTTCCTCCCCCGTCCTCCCGACTCAACACAAAATGACTCCTTAAATTCACTAGAATTCAGGAAAACAGTCTCTGAAATCAACAGTTTTCTGGGGGAAGATCCCCGGATACACTGGTGAGGCTTTGATGCCTGGGGGCTGGCTAATATGCTGATCAATCATACGTATTCATCGTTGACCATGATTATTGACTTGGCTTTGCATCTGTACATTCTTTAAAATTGTGAAATTGGCTGCTGAACTTTTTAAACAAAATTCCTGGGGTTTGAGGAGAGAGGCGACCCAAGTCTGCAGCATGGTTCTGCTCTATACAACAATAAAAACACTGATGAAATGTATTGAAATTTCCAGCGACATCTTCTGTTTCTAACCAAAGTGCAAAAACAACTCAAGCTACTGTAGATGCAATGCAAAAAAATGGATTCTTTTCTGAAATAAAAATAAAAATGAGAGCTTCCAGGTTTGGTTCATCATGTTTCATGTGTCAGCTGTGTTATTACATTCTCGGTGCCTTTTAATATCATCTCCTCTACATGTTCTGCTAGTCTCTACTGCATGTTGCACAGGTGAAGGACAGGGGAAATCTATTTTCATTAAAGTTGCATGACAGCGCCCGAAGACTACCAGCAGTTGCATGACTACAATCGATGCGGCGCCCTCATGCTCTGGTAGTTTGTCACTGTGGTGACACATGTAGGGATGTGCTTCGAGTTGACCCTTAAGTCAGGAGTTAATGACGCTCTGGCAGTGGCCTGGTGTAATAAACTACTGCACCATTTTTAGACACCTTGATGGGGAAGCATGTTGGAGGAGGTCGAACAGGCTTTCTGATCTGTTTTCCTTTTCTGTTTGTGAGCTGGATTTTAAGCACGATGACAAGCTCAACTTTGTCAGTTTGCAATTTTGAAAGGTGCAACAGTGCGGTTTTGGCTTCTGGCAAAACAGGAGGAGGTGGAGGAGGTGGGTGGGGGAGAGGGGGCTGGGTAATAGAGCAGGCAACTTCTGCACAGACAGTGTGCAATTAAATCAGAAATGTTAAAGGACGTCTGAGTCAGCAGAGGGAGCAAAAAGGAGTGATATTTTCTTCTAAACAACACAAATGAATCATGTGTGCCCGGCAGGCTTGATCACTTACAGTATGTTGTATATTACAAATTAGTGATTTGCAAATGGAAACACATGATTTAACGGTTTAATTGCTGTTTAAAGTGCACAACAAAGGGCATTTATGGGCATCTGCCAGAATCTTTATTGCCTCAGTAAAACAGAGCATTAAACCTGCAATAACTGTTAGGGGGCAGTGGAAACAAGTTGTAAACATAACACTGACATATGATCACCTTTTAAGATGATTTGACGAACTGGAAAAGGGTTAGGGTGAAGCTGAGGGGAGCTTCAGATTCAGGTGATAATTCTCTGTAGGTTCATCACGGTGAGAGGCAGCTTTCACATTGTCACATTGTTATTATCAAAATATCGATTATATAGCCATCTTTATGGATTTCAGATATTTCCCTGAAAGTATGTGTCCAGAGCTTTTTGAACAGGAGGTTGTAACCTTTTGGAGCCTCAGTCTGTCCCAGAGTAAACGTGTACAGTAGTTCTGTAAACTGTGCACATTCTCACTGTGTCTGGCCTTGTATGTGTTGTGACAGAAGGATGATATTTGGGGGGGGGGGGGTTGTTTATAAGTTCATGTTTCTTATCTGAAGGTGATTCAGTAATTAGATTAAAGTTTGCTTTGATCAGATGCAGCAATTGAATAAGATCCGCTTTGCAAGATCTCTTTGTCGACAGATAAGGAGGAGGGAAACTGGGCTGAGAGAACAGGTGGTAGACATTAATGAGCAGATCCAGAAGAAAAAAAATCTCATTCAAAACAACGGTTCCCTACTCGTCTTTCGTGAAAGACACAATAGTAGCACTGATCCATGCTGTAATGCACATGAATGTTTTATCTCCACTTGCAGTTTGAAGACATAAACAAACCCTCTTGGACCTCCATGAGACGCACAAGAAAAAAAAACATCTTCTAAATTTAGCAATACGCAGCATACAACATACACCCTCCTCCAAAGCCAATGATGCTTTTCTCTGCACTGAGCAGAAACGGTACTGTACTATGATGCCACACTGAAGGACTTTGTAACCAAGGCAACTAACAACAGGCGCAGAGAATGGTCAGATTAGCCGGCGAAGTGTGAAGAGGAAGCATTTCAGATTCGACATAAAGCAAAACGGCCAAGCTGTCTTACATCAAGACATTGTGTTAAAAACTGGAATTTCACCTTGGTAGACATCGCTCGTAGCAGCCTTTGTGGTGCCTGTGGTGAGATTTTATGCCATATTTCATTATGTTAAGAACAATGTTTAAACAGCGGGCTCAAAGGCTGAACACAAGGCTGGAGATGAGCTAATCACATACTTCAGGAAAGGAGTTTGGTGGAGGTGGATGCCTCCATTAGCGACAAGTATTCACACCTCAGTCATTCATCTCACCACCTCCCACTGCACTGACCCCCCTGTCACATGCTCTGAGTCACCTGGCTCCTCGCCACTTCTCCCTGCTGGTACGTCAGCCTCGCTCTCTCTCTCTCTCTCTCTCTCTCTCGTGCTCTCTCCTCATGGATCACACCAAGAGCAGATTAACTGTATCGCTGCCTAGACAAAGCAAGAAAACAGAGGAAAGTATATTTAGGCACAGACTGCTACTATTGACTGGAGAAAGGCCTCTGAGATGAGGCGTTTTTTTTTTTTTTTTTTCATTCACGTGGGACGAAAAGAAGCAAGAGTCCAGCTTTGTGGTGGATAGCAGGTTTTTGTAGAGCAGTTAGCCGGGTCCTCCAGCCACATTAACTTATACGAGGAAGGCCAGGCATGCATCAGAAGACCGACCCCATGGGCTTTCAGTGTTACGGCTCCTCGTTTAAATGAGTCAATCAGTTCAGACTGGCTTTATTGTGCGCGCACTGTTGCATGGTATTTCTGCCAGGAACGCGGTCGTCATGAAGATAAAACTAGAACAGAGCCACATGCCACATTACGACATAAAACAGACATCAGTTTAATAGGCTCCACCGTGCATACATAATAACAGCATCCATGTTGGATTAATGAGGAACCAGAGGAACAATGTGTAATGTTTGATTATATGCTTTGTGCATAAACATTTTTCACTTTGCCCAACTGTAATGCATTTGTAGATGTTTAGAAACAAGAGGCTACAGCAGCTCTGTGAGGCTGTACTTTAGGCATGGTGGTGTTTGGAGCTAAATGCTAATGACAGCATGCTAACATGCTGTTGCATAGGAGGAATAATATTTACCATGTTCACCATGTGGACTGTATATAAAGATGGACGACGCGTCTCCACGTCCTCCCACTGTACTGAAATGAAGCCAAAGTATCCCGGTTACAGCCGCTGCCATCTTGTGCTGGTGACGTCATTTGGAGCCAGAGTGTGTGCAGTGGTGATCGGCACATATAGCATCAAATAATCAATTAAAACCACCAAAAATGTATTTGGTGTGTACTTTGATTTTTTAGTTTGGCCCATGTCCCCTCTGATAACATAGAGGGGGCGGGTTTTATGAACTATACTGCAGCCAGCCACCAGGGGGCATTCTCCATTTTAGTTCAGCGTGTTAGCATGCTAGCATTGTGGATTAGCACTAAACACAAAGTACAGCTGAGGCTGTTTTGCAGGTATTTGGTTGGTCATAAACAAATGCAAATTAAAAATTTGACCTGCTTATGGCGCAGATCAAAGATCAGAATTTGAAAGATAACCAAAGTTATCCTTTGGCTATATATGTATTTTTATGGTCTCGGCTTACAAACTATATATGAAATGTACAACCATATACAAAACATAGGTACATGATAATCTATTAAATTGGCTATAATCATGTAAGACAAAACAAACAGGATATTAATACACATAGCTTTTAATTCGACATATTGAAGTCATTCAGCACAACAGACTTTCATATATGGAGGCAAGAGATAGATGTACATGAGGTGCTGACAGCTGTGTCTGATGTTGGGAACATCATTGGTGGGGGTTTTTTGGATGATAATCTGGTGAAGGGGTGTGAATGATTTACACATCTTGCCTGAACTTTTGCCGAGTGGATATAAAAAAAAGGCTTTCTCTCTTTTCTTCTGCTTTCCTGGTTTTAAGCATGATTTCCCCCAAAAGTCCTAAAAGTAAGTTCTTTTGCCTCTAACTTCATTGCGCTTCATCTGAAAGTCAGACAAAAGTATGAAAAATTGGATGGATTTATGGTATAACATGCTTTGCTATATACAGCACAGTAAGTAGAGCTGAGCTGGAGTGCAGCACAGGACCCGTAAAGGTTTGGACCATGCTCTCTTTGCCTTTGAGAAGGAAAAATGTGATCACACTGTGGGTGTGAAACATGCATGAATGCCTAGAACAATTTAAGCATTGGCTGAAATGCAAACTAGATGACGTTTTCTTTGGGTGGCCTGGTGTTTGCGTGTGTGCAACAGGAAACATAGCCAGCATGGGGATCGGGTTTGCTTGGCTCTGCTGACGAGCAGGTGTCGCAGGCGGTGCTGTGATTCCACCGGGACTATCAAGGACATATGCAGGACAGCTCACCACCCCTCGCTGGGCCTGTCCTTATAGTCGACCGCAACACATGTACTCGCCCCGGCCTGAGCAGCGAGAGCGTGTCCTCCCAGCAGGCAAAGTCCTTTCTATACCAAGAATATGTCATCTCGTACGGATAGAGGCGGCCCTCTTCTGCTGTTCCACCCTTGTGACCACTGTGTAACCATGGAGACAGAGAGCTGTTATGTTGCTTTCACACTCGTTTGAAACTTTTAAACCACTGCAGTGTTGTTCAGTCTGCTATCAGGACTTGGATCTTCCACAAGCCATTAGGCAGTGTCTCCAACATCTGTTTACCTGCACACAGCGAGAAATACAGCTGCTCCACTCTGCTCTAATTTGTAAAGCAGCTACAAAATCAGTGCAAGCTGGCTCCTCTTCCTAAGCATCCAAAAGCACACAGCAGTAACACGATCCTAATTTTCATGAACATTCTGTCAAGAGAGATTACGCGTCCCTCATCCTGCTGGGTTTTCTCCCGCAGAGAGAATAGCTTGTAAATATGATGAGGCTGTGGAGAATATTGCAGAGCTGATTTACTCTACTTATTAAGATACTGTAGGTGGAAACTATAGAGCTCAGTGTAATACTTTTCTTGACAACAATCATTGTAATACCTACATTTTAAGGACTGCATTTGGGTAGTTATTAATCGTACATGATTTGTCTTTTTGCAGCCAAAGCTTTATAAGTGATGCACACGACATGAAATCTCAAATACGACACAATCAGTGAATTAACCTGCTCTCACCGCACATGTCTGAAGTCACCCGACCTCTGCAAACATCCTGGATATTTATGCCTGTAGCTTTCTTTCTGCGGGGTGTCTGTCGAGTTGTGTCTGATCTAATTAATGCCGCAATTTACCGATGGCTCATTTGCACGCGGCTGCTCGAGCCCGCGGGTCACATTTTGTGGTGACTGTCAACTCTGTTTCATTCATCCAGTTAAATCATACCCAGTATTTTTGTTGATGATTATTCCAGCAAGCTTCATCCTGGAAGTAAAGGGTACATCTACAGCTACTGAAAACTGGAAAGTAAAAGCATTTAAGGCCTAACATCCTTCAAAAATGAAGATTATGCCCCTTTCCGTCAACTTCAGTAGTATTTCTGGATGTCATTTCAGTTAAATTCCTGTTATGGGAAAGGTTTTGGTTTAATTTATTTGGTTTAATAAATTAGTTAAATTTTTTTAGTGTCAGTTTTCAGTTTGTGTGAACTAAAACCTTAAAATGAGTTGTTTTGGACATCACAGGAACACACACTCCAACACACACCATTGTTGTTCAAGCATGCCCACCCATTTTATTTAGCTAATTAATCTGATTTTATTTCAAATATCATTGACTAGTAATGATTATTATTGTTATTTCTGCACTCACTCTCAAAGACAACAGTGTTTCTGCTCATTAATATATTATGTTAATGTTTGCCAATATTAGAAATTGTTGTTGAGGTAGAAAAAAAATGTCAGCCCAGTCTGACCCATACGGCCATAGAAAATAAATGATTTGGTATACTGAAAGGTGGGGGCTGTGAAGCATTTCTACCATAACAATGTACTGGAAAGAGTGTTTTCTTAAAAGATGTGAACTCTCTGCAACCTCTGAGTAGCAACAGAATGCATTATATTGATCATCAAGGCTTGCAATCCCCCCGATACACATGTACTGGCACTCACTGCAGCAAGGCATTAAAACATGGCTGATTATGTGGACAAAAAAAACACTCTCATCCACAAGAGTGTGCCTCACAGCTGACAACATGCAAAGCAGCAATAAAGCCATATAACCTCATTCATGTATAATATTCCCATTACAATACAAAGCATTCATGTAGTGTGCAGTGTGTACTCACTAATCCATTGCTTTGAGATTAAAAACTCACACACCACTAACAACAGTATGGCTCACTACTGACCATGCCGTCGTCTGCGAGCTCCTTTTAAACCAACAGTTGTGTTATTATCATATTTGGAGCAGGTGATTGGAACACAGCAGCAAAATGAAACCGTATCAGTATTTAGTCCCATTGTTTGTTTTGTTTGGCCAACAATTCAATTCGAACTCCAGTTGAATCATAACAGGAGCTGCCAAAATTTCACTCCCGGTCCTGTTCTCTTAGTCTCTGACACAAAAGCACCTTTCTCTTAAACAAGTGTGCTCCGACGACTGGCTGTGAGCCTAAATGCTGCACTCGTTTATTCCATTTTGAGGGAAATCTGGAATAGCTGATTCTTAAAGAACCACATGCTTTTATTAGAGGTCGGGATTGTTGACCGTAATTGAACGTCGTCAGTTGTACACAGTAGGTTGGAATGCACATACACACACAATGCACAGCAAAAAGTTCTGACTGTCCTGAAGGTGCTTAATATCTCTTTCCAACAACTGTGCTTTAGATTTAGTTCGTCCTTAACTGTGCTGCAGCACAAAATACAGCAGAAAGAGTTGAGAACAGCGCCACATTAACTAACACGAGCTGGTACAATATCATTGTTCAGTTTTCTAGGCTTCTCTCCAAAGCAGCAAGCGTTAGAGAGAAACTTCTCTTTGATTTCACACCAAGCCCTCAGACAACAACAGCTCTGCAGCAGTCCAACCCGTCAGCTTCTATCCCCTCCAAGAACCTCGTAACACACTTCTAACAAGCAGCAGCGTGGCGCCCTGGCCATGGAGTCTCTTCATGCTGTTGAGTTTTATTTGCTCTCGCAGAATAAAAGAGAATTTAAATGAACACGCGGATGGCTTTCAAGATTGGACTTGGATGGAGAGCTAACAAAATGGAAAACTGGTTAACTTGAGAACAATAAGGAGGCCTGTGTATGAGACAGAATCCCGACCTCCTAACTGGTTTTCATCTGTTACACATGCGTTGTGCTGATTTGATGTTGGTTTCCAGCTGGGAAAAAAAAAAAAAAAAGTTTGAGTGAGCCGGGTCGATTTCACACACACGAGTTTGCCTTGCCTTTGCACAACAACGTTTCCTTTCACTGCAGTATTCCTGTTTTTGCTGACTCACTGGTTTAGCTGAATATCAAAACGCACTCCACCAGAGCTCCAGTTATGGCAGTTAGTCACAGGACCGAGACAGCTGATCTGTGCTGCTCAGTCGTATTAAAACACTCGCTTCGTGACTTATATTATTGACCTGACGTGAATTTAACACAATTATGTATCATTGTTAGCTTGTTTTTACTTACGCGTACTTTATGTAAATCTCAGCATCATATGATCTTTTACGTAACATATAGTGTATAAGTATTTTGCTGAAAAGTGCAGCCTTTGCACTGCCCCACTCCCTGCAGATTGAGGCTGTTTCATTAGCGAAAAGACATCACATAGAATGAATCTAAACCATGCAGATACCCACATCTTCATCACGCATGCATTGCCTTTGAGCAATGTATTCATCATAGCGCATTCGGTTTCAGTTGTGCTGGACTTCAGACAAAACCCTCCAGATCTGCCTTGTTTTAAACATTGGGCTCCGGGTGCAGCGGCAGCCCCCCCACCCCCCCTCTGTCAAAGGCATTTTCATGCTCTGAACTTCCTATTTTCAGTTCAGTGAAACGATGATATAAGAAGCCTCCTCTCCCCGGTGGAGAATAGAGCTGTTCAAACTGAATGAGAAGAGAGAATAAAAGATGCAGCTAGCACGCAATGCTACGCAGGGCTACGGCGGAAACTAATGAGAGCATTAGACACAACCTATTTACTTTACGCAGAGGAGGGAAAACACAACAGACTGTGTGAGAGCTCAAGGAGATGGTGCTGGAAAGAATCTGGTGTCATATTGGAGTTAAGGAAAAATGTGTTCTCTTTTTGTGCCTGCAGAAAAGACCTTGGTCTCTTTCCCAGAAAGATTACGTCAGTCTTGTGCAGATATATGGCTCTCTTTTCCCCCCCAGTGTATGAGAGCTTGTTGCATTTTTATGGATGGCAATGTCGGTCGGCTTGTCAGTCGGTCAGTGGATCAGTCCAACATGAAATGTTTCGACAACTATTCAATTGATTACCATGAAATTCATGCTTCTCAGGAGATGAATCGTAATTTTGCCTGCACGCCGAGGGTTCTGGGTTCTCATGGGTTCTCTCCGGGCACTCTGGCTTCCTCCCACAATCCAAAGACAGGCAGGCTGAAGTGTGAGTGTGAAGGGTTGTCTCTATGTGTCAGCCCTGTGATTGACTGGAGACCCCGCCCAATGTCAGGGAGGGGGGGTGAAGACGCCCTATTGACTTTAAGGGTGAAGAAGAATTTTTATATTAACAAATTATAATATACATGCATTTAATACATGCAATGTAGTTCTCTTTCTCTCACAAAGACAACTACATTTAAAGGTTATGTTAGAAGTTTACATCTTTATTTATTTATTATAAAGCCAGACTGCTTGGACTATTAAAATGTATGTATGATAGTGAAATTAAAATAAATCATAATACGGACATAGAATTGCGTTCCTAAAAAATATAAGGAACTCTTATCTAATACATTGAAATACAAATAGCCAGTTTTACACAAACTTCTTGCAGGTATTACGTTCACTATTTAGGTTAATTGTACAGTTAATTGTTTTGTGCTGTTATTGTTTTGCATGCAATATAATGAAATATACATAAAGATGCTTTAAGGATAAGAGGTTATAGATAATGAATGGATGGTTAGATTAGTTTGATAGTTTATCAAGCAGATTCTTAAAGCCATGGGATGAGCGCGTTTTCTACTCAAGTTGAAACATTTGCACAGGTGCAACTACTGGAGCTTCGTAGAGTACTGACATCCTTACAGGTTTTTCCTTTTCTCCTTCCTGGGCTTATCACAGCTGAGACTGGTGAAAGCAGACTCAGGAAGTGGAGGAGATTAGAGTCAGAGGTGGCTGTCGCTGCAGGTGAGGACTTGATGGAACCCAAGCCTGGGTGTGTAGAGGCGAAGAACTATCAAGAGATATCTAGCAAGACAAGAAGTTCTAACGGTATTGCAGACAGAACGCTAGTGGTCTGAAATCTCTTACACTATACCCATGTGCTCCATGAAGGCAGCAGCTAGGACAGTGTAATGTGACTGTCATCTGGAAATGTAGATGTGTTAATAACCTACAAGATGTAACTGCACTCTTAGCACCCTCTACACACACACACTATTAAACAGGGACTCAGGGTGGATGTCATTAAAATGTAGGAGACTTTATTGTAAAGTGAATCTAATGCTGTGTCTAACAAGACAATTATGTAATACCAGATGTGATACAGACATGTCATGAATGTGAGCCAGTGCGCACATGTTCGATGTTATGGAGTTAGACTAGCCTACTGTAGCCTGAGGATGCCTGAGGATGCCTTCTGCTGCGGTTCAGCAAGTGCCACACAAAGTACGCCACAGGAAATAGTTCATCCCACAATGGGGGGGGGGGGGGGGGGGGGGGTTCACCATAGTGTAGTATTGTTTGCTTTCAATTGTTATCAATTTACAGTCTCCTCCCGTCACTTTCATTAATGGGCTTTCTTGAATTTACTGTGCTCATAATTTGTGTCACTTTTGCGCTATCAATTTCACAGTCAGCACTCTGAGGGGACTTTCAATTAGAGTGAGCTCAACATTAAAGCCGAGCCTGCTTTATTTATCCCTGCCTTTAGATGATAATATGTCATGTAATGTCGATTTTATGTGCGGCAATTAAAGTTTCTGTCCGCTGAAGCAGCACGGAGGAACTGAAAGCTAATGAGATTGGCAGTGCAAAGGCTTCTGTGTTGTAGAGGAGAAGCTGAGCCCCTGGGTCTCCTCATGTCAACAACAGGACATTGTGCTCCTTTACATCACGTGAAACTTCACCATTGCAGCCACTATGTGAGTTAACTCTCACATGATTATGGCATCTTTTAAATTAAGTTTTTGTTTGTAGAAAATGAGACAATCACAGTCAAAATTGGTGCAGTCTACGTGTTGCTCTCAGCGCATTCATCTCAGTGTCCTCGGGTCTGATCCATGGGCCTGCTCTAAACCTGCATTCTTTCTCATGGCCAGCAGGGGGGCGACTCCACTTTTGTGTACGACATTTTCTTTTAATTTTCAGGTTTCTTATTGTTTACAGTATAGTAATAAAGGCACCAGACACAGCAAATATCTGTGTTTGTGTGGATGTGTGTGCATATGCAGACATGTCTAGGTTGCGTTCACCATCGTCAGGCAGGCTTGACCAGGCTTCTTAGCAGAGATACAGTGTCTCAGGTTGGACTTGGTTAGACTCGTGCATTAACCCAGTCAGCCTCACACCCTCCCTGGACCTGCCTTCATCACACATTCTTTGAGCTGTGTCTGTGATTAGGGCGTTCAAAATATGCTCTTACCACCTTATGTTGCGATTCACCACACTCACACCAACACTCTCCTGCATCGAAATAAAAATGACACAAAGGTACAGGAGTTCTGACAGCAGAGACATTTCTTGGGCTAAAATTAGAAATAGTGGCTGTATCCACTGCGAATAGGAGAGGACACAAATGTTCGTGGCGCAGTGCTGTATATGGATTCACACTGTAATGCACACATGCATATGTGCATTCAGGCATGCACTCATGTCTATGCTCTCACACACACACTATTCTCCCTCAGGATGGATTGTCTGTAGCTGTTTTGTCAAAACAAGCTGGCATTTGTTCTCACACACTATCTCCATAGGGAAGGCACTTCTTACCTGGAAAGTAATATACTGTATATACAGGCTGTCCAGGTCACACTGAAGCACCCTCAGGCAGCCATATTGGAGGTCAACAATGGCCATGCAGCCGTGGGTGGACTGCATTTCTAAACATGCAATTTGGCAATTTGTCATAGTGAGTTTTGTTTTTGTCCTGCTTCTGCTGACTAACTGATTACTTAATTTCTTAGATATTGAATCAGTTTTATTGCTTGTTAGCCATTTGCTCAGATTACTGGAACTGTTGTCGTTGGCAGAATTGTGTTGTTATAACATACATGATTACATGCATTAGATTGTTGCAGCATGTTACTGTATGACTCCGACCGCTGGCTACATTGTTAGCCTGTAAACTGTTAAATTAGCCAGTATGCACATTAGCCAACCATCCGGGTTAACTGCGCTAACTCTCCTCAAGCTAGAACTCAGTGTTTTGGAATAGTTCTGATTCCTGTGGCACTAACCTCAGTTGTACACCCTCAGCACATTATGTACATTATCAGGGTTACATTGTTTTTAATTATACTGTAGCCCGTGGAATTAAATGCCACAAAGGGCTTACTTACAAAAATTACAAAAATTCTGAATAGATTTACCACCCGGCTACAATATCATTACTGAATATAGCTGCATCTAAAAATATATTTTCAGTTGCTCTCCGTTACCACGCAAAGCTCACTTATGGACCGCCATTATAATGTAGGTTATTTCATAGTCGGGACACAACTACAAAAACTACAGAAGCCGAGAACGGCCGTGCTCTTTTGAGATCACAAACAGGCAGAAATTGTATTGTGTCTCTCTGTTAGAGATAACGTTCAGATCAGTCCTTGTCATTTAATGAGAAGACGACGAGATAAATGAATGTTATCACGAGAAAGTGAGCTTTGTTATCTTGAAATAATGAATAATTAACTTGTGATCTCGAGATAATGGCATGTTAGGGATTACAATTCTAAATTCAGTATTTACATCACAGTCACTAATCCCTGTTATGCTTTGTTACTTCCACATTTTAACTCACCCCAGGAATTAGATGATGGGTCAATATCAGTTTGGTCTCTCTGCGTTCTGAGGCGAGGCAGTTAGCTACTACCAACAGAGGACAAATGGTAACAAACGTAACTGCGCAGCCGAGGTTTGGGACTTCTGGAGAGCTGAGTGCAGTCACTGAGGCTAAGCTAAAGCAACGAGTAATGTAATGCATCCAGCTGAGTAATTACGAAAGTAATTACTTTTTAATGCAATTGAATACAGTTTCCAACTAACTTCACTGGTAATAACACAGGCGAATTGCTGCACACATTTATTGTGTGTACAACTATTAAAAAGATGATTCTGATCCAACATGAACATTTATTTTTTCACTTCCTGCGTTGTTCTTCATTATTGATTCATGTAGGCTGACTTATTTTTAAAACATATTTGTAAAATGCGTCAGACTTGTAAGTGAACACAAGTCATGAACAAAATGATTCAAAATCATATGCCATAAATCTCCATACAGCAGATTTTAAATGCAGGAAATGAAACCTCTCCCCCTGGCAAGTCAAGTCGAGCCCACAATTACCACTGAAGCACTAGTAGCAGCGTCAGCTGATCCACTAGCTTGAATCGGTTTAATAATTTATGTTACAAAACCACAGCTCATCTCAAATTCACAATACCTTCATGACTTGCAGGTGAAACAGACAAAATGCAGCAAAAAGCTTTTTTGTCCTGTTTAAATCAGCTGCTTACAGTTCTTGATGAGGTGCTCTGGGTAGCGTACTGTACTGTAGGTCTTAAAACCATGTCCTGTATGAAACAGACATGGAAGATGCATGCTGTTGGTGCTGGCAGGATTAAAGAAGACACTGAAGAGGGGTTCTGTCATAGATACAGGACGCAGTGGACAATTGTGTTTCAAATACTGAAGTCAGCTGTTGGTAGGCACAGATTCTTCCTGTAATGAACACAGGCTCTGAGAAGCTGTTCACTGGCTTTGTGATAACATTGGTATAATTGATACCAAAAATTCCTGTGTACTGTCCTGCCTTATTAAGGCCATGCTTTTTGTGTCCCCGCTCGAGAGCAGAGAAATAATGGTTGGTTGGGCAGCAGGTGTAGAAAGGGCAGTCTGCTTGTCCAATATATCGACTGTAGAACTGTGACTTTTGTACAGGATATGTAACAAGATCCTGCAGTCTCACCTCCCCTTTAGAAGCTGTTGAAAGAGGGGGCTGTAATTTTCCTTGTGATTATTGTGAAAGTGCAAGGTCAAGCCTGTGGTGTCGTCGCTGCAAGTGAGTCACCAAAGAAGGGGCTCCGAGTGTGACTGTGAGAGGGTGATGGCACAGGAAGACAGAAGGAAGTGGGAAGGAAGTGAAGTGGGCTTTCTCAAGCAGCTCCCTCACTGCTGCTGAAGAAGCCACTGCAGTGTTTTCTCATTCAGGGAAGAATGCAGCGATATGAGTCAGATAAAGAGCCTTGTTTTGAAGGAATGACAGCACATTGATTGTGATTGCTTTCTAAAGGCATGAATGATCAGGGTCCCTGGCCTTGAATAAGTGTTCTGAAAAAAAAAATGGTAGATTGCAAAGCCATCCAATCCTCCCAACTCTTGAGAGATTTGCTGCGTGTGAGGCTGACGAAGACACCGACAATCAGCGCCGCGCACTGAACTGGGATTAGAGGAGGGCTGAGGAGAGAAGGCTGGTAATTATTACAGCGCTGCCAGAGCTGCCATGCTTCTGCTCCTAGCACACTGTTAAGCAAGCGCCCCGGGACACAGCGATTCCTCGATACAAGAAAGACACGAACCGCAGGCCCAGTGAGACACGCCGTGGAAAAGGAGACTGTCAGCCATGAATAATTAATTCAATTGTGTATGCGCCCACTTTTAAAAACCTTTGCCACCATCTTCATTCTGATCCCGCTCCACGCATGCTGCTGATTGATGCAACTTTCCGTCTGTTCATTTATTTCCTATCGGCCGTTGTTACCCTGCTCTCCTCTCCCCTCGTTATAGACCTCTCAGCTCCGCGCTCCTCTGCCGGCCCTGCAAAGGTTGAAAACAGCAAGCCTAATATGCTGCATTGCAACTTTAATTAGTGCGGTGAACCCCCCTGGAGGCAGTGCATGCAAACTTTTATGTCAACGTTTCCAAGGAGCCATTTCCCCTTAAAGTCAAATGTAAAAAGACATAATTCTTGTGAGCTGCAGTAATGAGGCGGTGTGATGATGTTGCAGAATGTTGTTTCTTCTTCCCCAGCGAGTTTCTGAGAAGTGCTTCCTTCCATGAGTGCATTGAATCGCCACTGAATTAATGCAGTTTTTACTGTACGCTGAGAAATAATACATATACATAAGTACTTTGATTTGGTCTTCATCTTGGGTGCCCATTTCTTCTGATTATAAAGAAATATTCAGGAAACAGGGCCGCGCTAATTTTGCCAGAGTTGTCGGAGGTACTTTAGATTTATTGCATAACATCAAAACTCCACCTTGAGTATACTGTTCATAGAGTAAATCTCAGCACTAATGAGTTCTCTAGGCCCTCGGTTCAGCCTTTCACCCATAAAAGTTCACTCAGAGTCAGACAGCTTAGGCGGTTAATGGGATTTTACTGTTACTGTACAGCAAGCAATAACAATCATTAGCACATTGCAAAATGCGCAAAATTACATTTTGTATATATCTAAATTAATTTGATGGTTGTGTTTTAGTTGTATGAGCTGCCTCCATATTATTCACATTGCTTACTTTGGACTGAGGCTACCCTACGCCCGCACACCATTCACACCTTGCCGTCCTTTGACGTGTTATGTGTCGACACTTGAAAATGATTTGTTTAACACTTATGGTGTTGCTATGTCTTTAAAATCCATGTGCTGTTCTGCCTCCAAAATGCCATGTTCACACCTGCAGCAAAAATCTTAATTTTTGGCACATCCGACATGTCACATATCATATAAAATCATATCATGTAAGGTGAGATTTACACCAGCTATGTTCACATTTGTGTTTGGAGTCCTATTCACATCACATCGCTGACACTGCAGCCCAGTCTGACCTCTCAGATCAGGGTGAAGTGTTGTTCACCTCTTACTCCACTCAGGAAATATAATTGACATCATCAGAAATGAACACGGAGGAGACACCATAAGCAGATACTAAAGACAGGGTGAATGATGAGGTTTCGTTCCTCACCAATAAGCTCAGATCTTGTACGACAAATATTTTACAACCTGAAAATGTCATTAACAGTCAGGTTGGATCTTTCTATCTTTGGCTATCTTTTTGTTTGTTTTCAAAGTTAACCTATTACATTAAACATCCTGGTATGATTGAAACCTTACTGAGACTTAAAGTGTAACTGTAGCCAATGTATTTGTAAAAGTATTGCCTAGGACAGAGCTGATGTGCAGAAGTCTAACAAAAACTTATTTTCTTGTTTTCTATTTCCTCCAGTCCCTCTGTTTGTTTCCAGTTTAATAAGCATAGTTTCCTAGCAGCGTTTGCTTGTGGTAGCGACTTTTTTCACAGGAAGAGATAGCAGGAGGAAACCATTTGAGCATCTTTGTCGCACTGTTCTCTGTTGCCCTGATGCCTATCAGTGTTGACCTCATATCTTCTCCTTTCAGCTGAAGGCAAAGTGCCTTCGCTGTCCCTTGGGCAATCCCAGGAGATCAGCAGGGATGAAAGAAAACAAATGTCCTAATAGCTGGACAGTCTGTCCTTGTGGGCCTGAGGCTCCAACCAATCCCCAGGAATAGAGGGAAAGACTGACAGAGAAAGGTGACATTTTAAATGGCTGAGCTGAGCCTTGTCAAAACAGAATTACTACTTCGTCTAAAACACTGGAGTGCATCAACACAGAACAGTTCTGTGAAAAAATGCTCACTTCAAATTTAAAATTGAAACTTTTTACCAATTACTAATACCAGTCCCGGCTTACCTTTCCCACCAAAAGATCCCATAAGAACTTTTAGTACTTCCCGATTTGTGATTGCAGAGTTTGGTTTTGAATATTAAACAACTTAAGGGCTTACGAAAGTTATAAAAGTCTGATTTGATTAATACCCTGGTTCTCATTGTGTGTGTGTGTGTGTGTGGGGGGGGGGGGGTTAAAACTGCATCCATTGATATTTTTGTCCACTTTTGGGCAGTGCAAAAAGCTGTAAAAAACTAAAAAAGCTAAAATAAACAAAAGAGCTAAATATACAATATCTTTATACAGGAAATGTTTTGTAATGCAGCTCCAATTATGTTGAATTCTACCAGAATGTGGAAGAGCTTATATTGGAACACATTTCTATCAATGTATTTAATTTGTTTTCCCTGAAAATGTTGCTCCTTGATTTAGTAATGCTTAGTCTCCATGTCAAAGTCCTTTGCTTTACATGCCCAACCATCCACCCCAACGTCCTCGCTTAAACATTTGGAAAGTAACAACGCTTTCTTGATCGGAAAACATGCTGCCATTGAACATAACCCTGGCAGTGTACCTTAGGGTAAGGAACATGTAGTGAAAACTGTTCATCCATCAAAATGGCGTACAATTAATACAGCATATTTTATTAGATCATATTTTTTCATCCTGTCAGGTGAATGTTGTCTGTGTAAAATATAGTTCCTTCATTACTGTTGAGGCTCAGCGCTGCTTAGGTTCACTTCAGTAAATCTGTAATAGCCTACAGTCAGCACAAGTGTGATGCATGGGGTCTGATCTTTGCTGTGCATCCTCATTAAGTGACTGCTGAGCCGGGGGGGGTGCATGGAACATAGGGGTGAAAGAAGGAAAGAGACAGAGTCGTACACTAAACGTACAAATGAAAGATTTCCAAAAACAAGGAAGCACTTCTCCGTCTCTTAGGAATTTCATGGTGGGATCAGTGCAGGCTTACCATACTAAAGAGATACCAGCCATTTCCCCCGAGCCGTAGCCCAACATTAGACCACAGCAGCAGGTAAAATAATCCCCCTTACTGCTGCGGTAAAAAGTCTTGACACAGTGCACATAAGCGCTGCATTCAGCCTAATCCTACACTTCGCCCCACACAAACGCTGCAAGAGTTTCTCATCGATTCCAACAGGCACAAGAAAAACCTCATTTGCTCATCAGCTCGCCTGGCTGGAGGAGGCGCTGCGCTCGCCTAATAAGCCCAAGATCTTTATCACTATCCATCTTCCGTCCTGTAAATTTGCACTGCATCTGCAGGAAATCTGCGGCGATATAGAGGGGTGGCCCGAGACGCAGGTCACACGCTCACACAAAGCATGGCGAGCCATCGATGGGTGCCCCCGCAGGGCACATAACAGAATATGGGGTGATAATGCTTGAATGCTGCTGATGGTGGTCAGTGTAAATGGGCCCATTATGCAGCCTCCGTTATACGATATGGCCGGCATCCTGCTCTTTCCACTTGAAATGCTTCACAAATTTTTCATCCATTACAGTATGTCTCACTTTTTTCTTTTTTAAATGGGAGAGAAGAGGCTGGCCGAGATACTCTGAGGAAGTACTTTTAGGTTTTTGCCGTGCTAATCTTCCTTTGGATCTTCTCGTGAATGTTCTTGTCTCCGTTGTCCACATACTAAAATAAAGGTCTCCACTGACCGGGTTCAGCTTTTTCAAAACTACAAAGGTTCTGTTTATTAGTTAGATTTCTTCATTAGATTTATTAGATTTCATCATCACCACAATTGCTCTTTCCCTCTCGTTTTCTCCAGTCCTCTACAATGCAACGGCTCTCTTGTGGACTGTCAGAGCTCCTTGGAGAATATAAATGTTTTCTTGCATAATATAGATTTTTCCTGACATGGTTGCTAATGCCTTGCTTCTGCCAGACTTACTCAGAATTACCTCCATTTAAGCCCCCGGCCCTGCGGAGCTTTCCATTCTTCTTTTCAGCACAACATTTTACTGAGCCAAAGCATTTACCACGGAGAGACATGTACAGTGTATTGAGAGTGAGGGAGAGAGAGAGAGACAGGGAGCCGGGAAAGGTCGGGCCCTCGCGCTGAATACACAACACAGACTTGAGCCTCAGATGAGACGAGGAAGCTCAGAGAGAGCACGGTTTTCTCGCAGCAATTTGAGACGACTCCGCGCTGAGGCTCGCTCATTTAGATTGGATTACGAGTCGGTTCACGGAGCTACAGTGAACCGATTGGCCTCCTTACACACAGCGCTATACTTCTCATGCTGGCGGCGCTCATTTACATGCGGACATCCATCACCCAGACTGTCCACGCAGACGGATGTTGTGTGGCTAGGAAATTTTTTTTTTTTAGTCTTTATTCATCTGGAGAGATTTTGCTGCGCAATCGTATCCCAGCACTGCTCTGCTTTACATACATACAGAATATTCACAGAGCTAGTCAGTCAGGCTGCAGTGTACTATAGGCCCCTCTTCAACAGCAGTAGAGACTTTGTTCGTACATTTTTTCCAAAGTTTATTAAGATGCACCGAGAGCGCAGAGAGTGATACAGGCACAACCGAGCCCCTGGTTCAATCCTGTCTGCCACCTGTAGGCTGTGGGATGGTCGGTGTGAGGCTAGAGGCTCTCTATAGAGCAAATATTAAGTCGATTCTATGCCGCCGAAGACCAGGAAACTTGCCTCTCCGCAGTGCTGCTAACGTGCACTAATGGCCTTCCAGGTCGTCTACCATATAATATCAGTACAAATCTGTACAAATTCACCACTGCTTGAGTCTTGGATGGAACCTGCAAGGCACAGCTAAGTGTCTTGGTATTGGCACAGGAAACCCCTTGGTGTCCGACCGAGTGCGCATCGTTGTCCAACGACCAACTAGCGACAGTTATCGGACACATTTTACAGAATATACACTGAATGCTGGTGAAAGATTTGAAGTCTCGCGATTTACGTTGGTTGGCGTTACCCCACTTCTTATCAGAAAAACATAGCTGGCTACAAAGAATGAATTTGAAAATAGCTAAGCTCCCCAACACTGCCCCACGTGGTATCTCATAGCTGCTGTAGTTACATTACGAGGTGCACGTCAGCTATGGCGTAGCCTGCTGTGGATCTTCTGAGCCTGTAACCCCTTAACGCAGAAGGAAAACAATGTTAGAACTTTTATTTTTCACCTGTAAAGTGTCTCGCTTCGTACACGAAAAAAATACGGGCATCTGTTTTAGGGATATTTATCAGAAATAGTGAAAAATAAGATAGATCGGCCGAAGTTTCAGATCGGCTGATATGTTGTCATCAGATTTCCCAACTCTCAAGCATCATCATCGATCAGTCAGAAAGTGTGTGGATTTTTCTGTTGGACTCGTATATGGACTAGATTCTGTGTTGTAGCCACACACATGCACACTTCCACACTGTCTTAAATGCAAATGAGCATGAATGTTTTATTGTCTTACATTCTCAAAACAGCTAATTTCCTACTGGTATCTCTGTTCCTGACTGCGGGCAAAGAAATACCAAAAGAAAAGAAAAGAACACCTTCTCTTCCCTTGAAAAACAAAAGACTATAAAACCTTTAATTCTTAGTATAAAAAAAACCTTCAGTGAAGTTGCAAAGGCTGGTCTCAGATTTCACACCACGCTGTTTGAGAGAGGCACAGAGAGGCTGCACTGCAATTAGGTGTTCAAGTGATGATGCAGAGCTAGTAAAGTACTTTAATTCCTCTCGGAGTCCTGGGGGGTGCTGTGCCTGTAATTGCTGGCTCCCTCTCTTGATTGGAAATGCTTCACTTGTTGCTGCAGCTGCCTCGCTGGGCTCTTCTCGGACTGTATTAGCCACGGATCCTCCTGCTCCCTGACCCTTATGGTTGGCAACTTTCACCCCACAGTTAGATATTAGCATAAAGCTGACCCTCTATGGCTCTGCCCTTTATTAATACAGGATCATGAAGGGCTCTGTTACAGTAAGTGAAACTATCCTCTGCATTCGGACTGCCTCTGGTGGCTCTTTTGAAAGGCTTTCTCAGCATTACTGGAGTAATTCTTTATGACTGAGGGAGGGCCACGTTTTTTTTTTTTTTTGCCAAGTCATCATCCAGTGTAATATTATAGCACAGTGTGTCGCCAAATTGAAGAGAAATCATCAGCTTGGTGGGTGGGGCACCCGGACATTACGCCCTGATAGATTGATGAAAGTGTTATCGCTGTCTTCTCATTCATTCTCTCCCTCCTCTGCCTCTCTGTCTGTTTCTCTCCCCCCGCAGGTCAGGAGTGGCCATGCCATTTGGCTGTTTAACAATCGGGGAAAAGAAGGATTATAATAATCCTTCGGATGTGACAGATAAATATGACCTGGGTCAGATTGTTAAATCGTGAGTATCTCGATCATCTTTACAGACTTTTGAAAGAAGCCATTATGATGTGATTATATCCCTGTGAGTTAACCTGAAATGCCATAAAAATGCTTCTTTTCAGGGAGGAGTTCTGTGAGATATTCAGGGCCAAGGACAAAACCACAATGAAAATGTACACATGTAAAAAGTTCCTGAAAAAGGACGGAAGGAAAGTCCGCAAGGCTGCGAAAAATGAGATCCTCATCTTAAAGATGTAAGTCATTCATCGTGATTGATGCTCTCTGGAGTCGAAATGTCCGGGTTAAATAGTGCATTATTAGTTTTGTGATGAGACTGTCAAGTTCTTTGTTTTTTTTGGTTCCCCTATTTCATCTTCTTAAATACAAATTTCACAGACAGCAACAGTTTCTGAAAAGAAAAGGAAAACAGAAAACAAATCTCTGCTTTGCTTTAATAAAAAAAAAGTCAACCTCATTTTGCTGACTGATCACACACTGTTTCTAAGAGTCTTGTTTATCGGAGACATCAATTTCTCAGCTTCTCTGTGATTATCTAACTTTCCAGTAAAACCCACATTAGCATAACCTGGGCCTTATCAAACAATTTGTTTGACAGCAGGCAAAGCAGGGGAGCAAGATGAAAACGGAGGTGTGATTTCTTTCAAACCACGGACTCATTCTTCAGAAAATTACACTTTAGACACCTCAATAACAGGACGTGCGCTGCTCTCGTAGTCATCAGTGGGAGGTTTGAGTGAATTATCAAATATGAAGACGTTGTCAAAGGCTGGGAATAATCCTGGCAGAACATCAAATGCTGTGTTGAATATTAAGTGCTTGAAAACAGGTGAATCTTGATTATTTTTTTATTGTTCTTACTTAGAGTGAATGAGAAGATTCCAGCATGCTGTCAGTCATTAAGCTTCATTCTCAGTCAGTTTCATACTACTGTTACTGTCATACCAGTGATTTAAAGTCCCCCTCCACTCCAAAATGTGTCTTGCTTATTGTTCACTTGGATGTTGTTGTGCAGAGGCTGGAAGTTTTTGAAAGTTTCTCTGAGCTCTACTTAAATCTGAGTTCAAGACGTGTACGCACAAGATGATTTGTGATGTCACAATTAGTCTGGAGCCAATCGTGGTCCAATACGCAACATGGAGTAGTTGTCATTTTCAGGTAATTTACGTTTTTCTGGAAAAACTGGGCACAAATGATCTTTCTTCTTTCTGTCTGTCTTATATATATGTCTGAATGGGAGCTTTAATGGTGTGCAAGAAATGTTTTATACTGGTAATACTACCAATGCTAATACCGACTAAGAATAACCCTGTGTTGGTTGTAGAGAAACACAACATAATTGTCTACATGTAGCTGTGGTAAGCCAAGCTACTACATGTCCAGAATCTCTTCTCGTTTGCTGCCTGCTGGACTGCATTCACTTTCCTCCATTTCATTTCAGTGTTCGAATTTAAAATTCTAAATGTATGAATATGTGCTTTTAGAAATCAGCACAATGGAACAAAGATTGTCCAAAGAAACTGAAGTACTTTTTGTGAAAAACCCCATAATGCAATGCTTATCCTTGGCTCCTGAACAGACATGTAAATTACAGTTATGCAACATCGCACCTGTCAGTGGTGATGCAAAATGATGACGGATAAATGTCCCACATTTCAGTCTCCATTCACTAAGTAACCTATTGAGTCTTGAATGAACGAGGAAGCAATTTCACACGCAGGTTTAGTCCTTTGTTGACCCTGTTCCTCTTGCAGTACCATTTCAAAAATAAGCACGATCTTGAAGGCGGCAGGAGTATTTTGTCAACTTCCTGGGGGATTGACGAGCAAGAACAGCACTCTGCAGGCTCGAGTGTTGTAGCTGTGTGGACCAAATTCACCATGACGTTTCCCAGCTGGTGCTGTGGTTGTTGAAGGCATGGTCAGCTGGTTGTCTTCATGCCCACATGGATGCATACGATTACATAAATCGGGTTATGTATGGATTGCCAGTTGAACATGCAGATCTCAGTGTTGGGAAGTAAATTAAACTAATTGTGTTTTCTTCATGGCTGCTCCCTCTCTCGGCCTCCATGACTACTGTAGCGTGTTATTCATGAGCATTAAAGCAGGTCTTTACACTATTCCTCTGCATGATGCAGACGTCGTCTCCTACATGACTCCTGATAATCATTCTCTCTTTCTCTTTCTCTCTCCGTCTTGTCCTTTGTGACACGTCTCCTCAGGGTGAAGCATCCCAATATTCTTCAACTGGTGGACGTCTTCGAGACCAAGAAAGAGTACTTCCTCTTCCTTGAACTGTGAGTTCAGATGTCTGATGAGCTGGGGGAAAGGGCTCTCTCTGCTTGTCTTTGTGGCCGCTCGGGCCTGCTGAACTGCATGTGTTGATGATACACTCGTGGGGAATGAGCTGTTGTAGCCGGAGGCCTGGTAGATATGAGAACAGCTCTGAACTCCACTCATTTGGTATTCAGATATGATTGCTTCCTAGCTCCTCCATTCTCATCAGCATGTGTTCTTGGAGAATTAGATGAATTTCCATGGATATGCTAAATGTGCGATGCTCATCTCGTCCTTTGAGGACACTTGATTAGTGGGTTTAGGAATTCCGGTAAGAAAGAAAATCATCAAACACACAAGAAACATCCATGGGGAGAAGATTAAAACCATTTCCCTTTAACAGGTGGGGATTGATGTGTAATCTTGTCAAATAAATTTATTCTTGGAACAATGTAATTAACATTTCACTATAAATATACAATGTAAAATTGCAATTAGAGGTTTCTATATTACCAGATCTTATTTTTTACCTCTGCCTGAATAGTAGAGAGCAGATGGAAACATGGGAAGGGAATGGGGGAAGACATAAATGTTCCCAGTCAGAATTATCCAGATAACGTTGCAGTTACACAGTGCAAATATCCCAATGCTGAGATAAAATCACGTTCATAACTTTCAACGTTCCTTCCTTTTCCACAGTGCAACAGGCAGAGAGGTGTTTGACTGGATCCTGGACCAAGGCTACTACTCAGAGCGAGACACCAGCAACGTGGTGCGCCAGGTGTTGGAGGCTGTCGCCTACCTCCACTCCCTGCGTATCGTTCACAGAAACCTCAAGGTAACGTGCTACAGTGGCACACTTAGAAGATGCAGTCTAATCCCGGTTGTAGGCGGAAGTAAACAGGGCGGCAATGCTGTGGTGGCACCTCACTCTTAACCCAAGCAATAATCCTGTAGAATCAGTTATATAATGAATATATAGTGATCAAAAAGTTGTTGAAAACCTTTCAATTAAATTTTGTCCAGCTCTAGTAGACAAACCACATTTGCTGTTCTGTGCTGGGGGGGGGGGGGCAGTAGAATCCACAAGCCCGTCTAGATCAGCAGAACAAAGCTGGTGTCATGCCGTGATGGCTGCCTGCAGTGTGCTGTTGCCGGCTTGCAGGTCTCTTGCCAGCTGGACCACAGTTTCACTATTTCACTTTCATGTGTTTTAGGTTTTTATTAATTTATGTGCTTCATTTGATTATTTTAGCTGCTGTATTCATATTTGGAACTGATCGTAGCAGACAATAACAACTTTCAAAACCTTTCCACTGAATTGTCAAACTGTCGTGAGGGGGAGGATCCTGTGATTAAAGGGGATGAAAGTGGGTGGCCTACCTATAATGTAATATAATGTATTCTTTCTGATCCCACTCTATATTCGAGCCCCGGCGCGCTAGACAGGACGCCCATCTGCCCTGTGTTTTACGAAAATAAAGCCCTTAATCTTGTTAGTATGCAGATTCAAGACGACAAACGAGTAATAGCGGAAAAGGTGGTGGCCATATGATCTCTTTTTATAGCAAAAGCTGGATGAGCTTCTTCACCTTGATACCTCTCAAATCTCTGTCCAATGACAATTGATGCATTTCTTGAGGTTGAGGCATTTAGCTTTAGTCCAATCCTAATAAGATGGCAAAATGAAACTGATTGTCTCTCATTTGATTTGATTCGTTTTAATCTGAACTGGATAATTAAGCTTTTAGATGTTTTCAGTTCTGTCATCATATTTCTGTCTGAAAATGATCTCACAACTGAAATTCAACCCTCTAAACTGTGGCAAGATGATTCACTGTGAAAATGAACGACCTTAAACATGAATGTTACGTTGACCGTTGTCATTGTGACATGCTCTGTTTTAGTTGGAGAACTTGGTTTACTACAACCGCCTGAAGCATTCTAAAATAGTCATCAGCGACTTCCATCTTGCCAAGCTGGAGAACGGACTAATCAAAGACCCCTGTGGGACACCAGAGTACCTGGGTGAGAATATGAAATGACCAAGTCATAAGACGTCGTGATACAGGCAGATCAGCCCGGCTTTCAAACTCGCAGAGGTTTTGATGAAGTGTCTGTGCTCTTGTGCAGCTCCAGAGGTGGTTGGCAGACAGCGATATGGCAGGCCTGTGGATTGCTGGGCAACCGGTGTCATCATGTACATACTGTAAGTCGTGACATAAAACATAAAGAGGGAAGATTATTGTACTAAAAACACATTTCTAAAGCTTTACACCTCGTTTAAAGTCACTCGGTACATGATAGGCCTTGTTTAAATATGGTATGTAGATGTTTTTTGACTCTCTTCTTTTGTCTGGAACCTCAGGCTGTCAGGCAACCCTCCTTTCTACGATGAAACCGATGATGATGATTATGAAAACCACGACAAGAACCTGTTCCGAAAGATCCTGGCAGGCGATTATGAGTTTGACTCTCCGTACTGGGATGAGATCTCTGATTCAGGTACTTTCAGGATAAAGTGAACGCTGTGAAGGAACACAATGACAGCTTGCTGGGTAAACATATTCGAGGGACTTTCTCCCTTCTTACCTCTAGAGGGGCCAAACACATGTCATATTTATGTTCCTATCCATCAGGAGAACAAACCCTTTATTTGGTTGAGTTTCTTCTGTGTGATTTTTCTCTGACAGCTAAGAGTCTGGTTGCTCGTCTGATGGAGGTGGATCAGGACCAGAGACTGACAGCCCAGGAGGCTATAAACCATGAATGGTAGGCGGCAGAGCTTTGATATGTTATGCAGACCAGCTAAACCAGGGCAGTGTGATCAGACTGTGTTAATGGGATCAGAATTTCTGTCTTGTTTGACGTGTCCCTTAAAGTCACATTGAGAAACGTCATAGTTCACTTTAATTCAATTCAATTCAATTTTATTTATATAGCGCCAAATCACAACAAAAGTCATCTCATGACGCTTTACAAATAGAGCAGGTCTTGACCGACTCTTTATAGTGTTATTACAGAGACCCAACAGTTCCCTACATGAGCAAGACCTTTGGCAACAGTGGATCACTGTTAATGACAAACATTCATGTTCCCCACAAAGTGAATTGTACTTCATTTAGTGATCCCTTGACTTTTTATCTGGTGCCATCATCAGGTCAGAATTTCACAGAATTTCAGTATTTTGTCCAAGACTTTGGTTTATGACCAAATAACTGGAAAACTAATGACATTCAGTGTTTAGTGCTAATTACTACTAACACACTACCGCAAGAACGGTTTTTCTGGGCTACTTGGGGGCAGCGGAGACAAGTTAATTCTGACGACACTACACTTTGCAATTAACCTCATTTATTCGCTCCAAACCAGTCGTTGGAAATGTGCCTAATTCTTTTTTTTGCAACATTTCAAAAGTTCACTTAAAATGTGCGTGACAATTTAATTGTCGAAAACGACGCTATGAAAACGACGCTATGAGAGCAGCGTGAAAACATGGTCAACTTTATACCTGGTAAACATCAGCATGTTAACATTTTCATTGTGAGCAAGTTAGCATGCTGACATAAGCATTTAGCTCACATCACACCGATGCCTAAGTACAGCCTCACATAGCTGCACAGTTTTTCTGGAGGGTCCCGGTGTAGAAAGGAATCCATTTGGATTTTTGTTATAAAGGGACACTGCATTATCATTATCATTATCTCTTCCTGTTTGAAGACATTTAACTGTGTATTATTGTGTTAAAGAGGCATGTAGTAATCACTTTCTCAGTGTGACTGTTGGCCCTGCTTAGGTGTATCTGACAGAGGCACTTTCAGCAAACTATACATTTTGGTAACAATTGTCAAAGTGCCAAAAACAAGGAGAAACAGGCCCAAGCTGAAAAATGATCGGAATTATCCTTAAAGGTTAAACAGCTCCTGCAAAAGTTTGCCAGTCAATAAAATGAGCAACAAATTGAGTAATACTGTGTGCAGTAGCCAGTGGCGTCCGAAGATAAGGGAAGCATAAAGCTATGTTGTGTTTTTCTCATTTTGTACAACAGGATTTCTGGCGGTGCAGCTTCAGATAAGAACATCAAGGAAAATGTGTGTGCACAAATAGAGAAGAACTTTGCCCGAGCCAAATGGAAGGTAAGCCCTTTTGTTCTCTCTTCCAGGAAGCTCTTCTTCACGAAGTTCAACAGAAGTTGTACGGTCCTTGAGCAGGGAAGTATAGGAGCGCAGTATTGCGTAACAGTTAAGGCAGTCCCATGATAGTTGATGTTCTCGGAGCAAGTTTTCAGGTTCCAGCTCCTGTTTGACCCCCTGCTTGTCCTCCCTCCTCCCACAGAAAGCTGTGCGGGTCACCACCATCATGAAGAGGCTGAGAGCACCTGAGCAGAGTGAGTCGAGGGCAACCAGCCCTGCAGCCGGTGACCCGGCAGCTGACGCCACAGCTCCCCAGGCTGCCACCGACCCCTCCGCGCCTTCATCTGCTGCGACACCCGAGGGAGCGCCCGCTCCCGCCACAGAGCTCCCTGCCGGAGCGGAGACGAGCCAACCGGCGCCAGAGGCCGGAGCCGGGGGGGCAGCCTCGGCCGCCGAGCCGCAGCAGCCGAGCCCGGCGCCGCAGGAGGCCGAGCCCACATCGCGTTGCAACGGAGAAGCTTCGGCTGCAGTCCACGCTGCTACCGAGGCCGGGGACGAGCAGGGTTAGACCCCCCCACCCCCCAACCCTTACCTGTGTGACCTCTGCAGTCCCCACCAACTCCTGCATACTGTACATTAGCTGCTAGCATGGTGACACTGACTCTGCTTCTCTCTCACTTGCAGCATTAGTATCATCTCATGGAGGCTGTGTGCTACCTTTCCTGAGTGCTGCGTTACATTGGCTTTCTTTTTACACGTGTTGTGTCTTTTTTCACTGACCCTCCGGTGTTTTATGTCAGATTATAGAAACCACGTCTATCTCCGCACACTTTTTAGGAGTTTTAGGAGCAAAAACCAGATTTGCTGTCAAACTGTGGCTTAAGGCTCAAGCCTTCTTCCTGATTCTTCTCTTAGTGATAAGAGAATATAGGAAGAAACGATTGTTCTGAAAATGGCTTAGATTATTTTTTAATGAGCCAACTTGGGGGAAACTTCTCTCCAGTCTTGCAATTACAGTATTTGCTCTTAGAATCAGTAGAAAAGTTTTGCTTCTGAAATTTTGACCTTGTACCGTAATACTCAGTAAGTGCTAGTCCTCACACATGGGGAAGATCACACAGTCCTGTCACCGGGGAAATATGGTTCTTTTGGATCTTTTTCTCTGTTATTGTCTCCACTTACCAGTTATTGTGCGCTTAAAAACGCTGAGATTGGCGACTGGGAGTTATTATACCCAGTGCTGTATTTTGAACTAGGCAGCTTCACACATAAGCACACACACACACACACACACACACACACACAAACACTATGTTCCTTTGCTAACTTCCTGCTCAGGAAAGAACCTCATAGCTGTAAGTGTAAAGATTCTGTACATAGAGACCTTTGTAGAAGTAGCCAAAACAGCATGCATTCTCACTTTCTGCTGTTCATTTTACATTTACAGCCACTTGGTGGATAAAGATGCGCTACTGCCAACCTCGTCTTATCGCAGGCCACAGAACCCTCGCCTCTTGCCACAAGCCATGTGGAGGCCAGTGTTCTTTTCAAAAAGCATACTATACACTATGCTGTCTATTAATACTGTTCATTTAGCGCCCCTGCGGTCAATGTAAGTTATGTGGGGAAAAAAAGTCTTCATTACATAGCAGTTCTATGCATCCAAATTAATTTGTAGCTTTCCTTTTTTTAGAAACGCCTCTTCACGACATCTTTATCCATCACGTGACAGAAATAGTTGTTTTTGTTTTATTTTTTGCTGGATCTCAGTCTACTTGTATCTACTTGGGTTTGTCCTCCGTGTTAGGATATTGACTCAAATGCCACATATGTCTTAATATTTGGTTGTAATTGTAAAACAACGTGCATTAACTGACCACACGCGGCTTTCAAGGGAAGACATGCATCGTTTTGACTTTGTGGTAACTAGGGTCATCTTCACCTACTCAGCTTTGTTGACCTGCATTGTAATGAAAAAAAAGAGTATGAAGCATATGTTTGACATTTCTGAACTTATTGTTTATTTTACTTTTTATTTATATTTTTTATTTCCTTATCTCCTTTTTTCTTTGTTTTTTTTTCATTGTTGTTTTCCAACTCTTTCAGTCATTTGTTTATGCCATAGATTTTTCATCTTATACTTGATAAACAGTAATAACAATCTATCCTTTCCTGTCACTGGTCCCCTCGAGCATTAATAATGAGCTACAGAAGGAGTTCTCTGTAATCACTCTAGAGGAAATTGAGCAATATTCGACTGGCTGCAGAAACTGTGATTCCTGGTGTCCGTTCGATACAGTCCATGTACCTGTAAGTAGAAGTCTATAGTCCTTGCCAGCTGTCCCGCCCATCAGGGCCACTTAACTAACACATGGCTGCTGTCACATAAGCGTGTGTGTGTGTGTGTGGGGGGGGATTAAGACCTTATTTACTCCTCTGACCTGTGAGTCCCCACATGATTTCCTGTGCTAACACACACTGAACCGTGGGCTCTCATTCCCTGGTCACGAAGACAGCTGCCACATTGTCAATTCAATTATTAGATGATATGATTAAAGTATAATATGTTACGGCTTGTGCACGGCCACTTTGTCTGACTCTACCCAATCTGTTGTCATGAGTATTTCCTGTGAACACCTGTGAATTTCTATTAAAACGTGCACCTCAGACAAAAAGGGGCTCTGGATAAAACTGATCACATTTATTATCTGTAGAATCTCAAGTTTGACTTTGTTGTTTGCAGAGTCTTTTGTTTATACACCTATCTCCTTTTAATTTGTGCTTTGGTAGATTCTTACATTGTTTAAGATGAATATTTAGATTTTAACGAGATGCTTAAACAGAAGAATATCAGAGATTTTTTTTATGTGAATAGATTATTTCATGTAGTCCGTTCTCTTCGTTTAGATGGCAAAAAAATACTGTTTAAATACTGTTACACAGTTTAAAGCAATGCTTTTTTCCAATACATTTCTCACTGTATTTAGTATTCCATGTCTGTTCATTTTGCCATGCACTTACAGGTGTATTTGTAGATGTGATGTTTGCCAGGACCAGTGGTCACCTGTAGGTCCTGTCTTGCATTTGTGAGCTCTGTACTGTACTCCTTGACTGAGTTGATGACTTTGATGGTAATAAAATTCTAATTCATCTGTTTGTTCATCTGCAGTCCTCATCATTTCCCCTTCTGGGTAGTCGGCCTACAGACATAGGGTTCGTAGCATCTTTCAAGAACGATGGCTCTGTTGAAGAGCTGCAGGATTATTTAGGGAAAATGTGGGAAACAGCTTGCGTCATCACACTCAGCTTTTCCCCCTAACCCGGAGGAGAGCATCTGTGTTACTCGCTCTCAATTAGCACAAGCTTAGCACCCACCCTGGTGGGGTGTGAACTTGTGCTCGAAAAATCCCAGCAGTGCCATTTGGTGACACTTTCCAGGATACTTGAATTGCGTCGTGTTGGAGTAATAACGCAGAGAGCTCACTATCGAGGCCCCTCTGGGGTTTCAATAGGCTTCCTCTTGGGAGATTTCCTCTGTTTCATGGCCATTGTACAACGGCATGCAGCCATCCATGCATTCATTGTGGGCTCAGGGGGATCCTAACTCGGTCTCTGTTATTGGATGACTTCATTAAGAGTGGCAGGGTGAGGGAGGTGTCAGTTTCCTGTTTGTCTTTCCTGTTTGTCTTTCCTGTTTGTCTATCAGCCGCTGTCCTTGCTGAGAGGAACATTTTACTAGGAATACCCAAAATATGACTTCTTCTGGGCACATCCAAACTTACATATTAACAAAACTAAAATAGTAGCTACAACAGTTACTGCACATTGTGGATTGAGATGTAGTGCAATCGATACAGAAATACTTGAGCAACAGCAAGCAAGAAAGAGTCTACGTACACAACTCATTGGGTTTAACTCAGCTCTGCCTGTAATAAGTGTTTCCTTACACTTTTATCGATGTTTCCATCTATTAGGCATCAGATTCAAACCGATAACATTATTCCAACCCCGAGTTTGGGAACCACTGGACAAAACTAGTTAACTGTATATAAATGAGTTAAAACTTGCTCCACCTCAACCAGCTGCAACAGTAAAATGATAGTCACATATTGTTGCATTAGTATAAATAATACATCAGTCACAGGATCCATTTTTCTGCAGAACAAGTGCTTCTACTTTAAATACTGTAATTACATTTTACTGATTACACTACTGTACTTTTACTCTACTGTAAGTATGTTTTTGAATGCAGGACTTTTACTTGTAATAGAGTATTTTTACAATGTTGTATTTGTAGTTTTATTTTATAGTTTTACACTAAAATATATACTTCTCCCAGCACTGACTATTTCAATGTTTTATTCAGCAAACATGTTACAAGAAAAATAAAAGTACAAATTTCACAGTTTTGTACTTATGGGCCTGTTTGTTTAAATGGACATTTCGTAGATTTATTCTCAATAGACAAGGCTGATCATTCCATATGAACAGTCCAGGAGACACTGTAGCATCCTGCCATCTGCTGGTTGACAACATGTAATGCAGCTGTAAGGAGGACTGCTGTGGTGATCGCAGAGAAGCAGCAGAGGGCAGTGTTGCTCCCTCCCTTCTCTGCTTTACTTTGGGAGGCACTGCTGGTCAACAATGGATATTCCACATTTCCCCCAGAGTCTCATCAAACGGTTATTGCATGACAAAGTCCAATACGAGAAGTGGGAGTTCATCAAGGCCAGAATATGGTGTGATGCATCAAATAAAACGCCACTTTAAGAACTAAACTCTTTAACCCAGTTTGTGGCACATCCCAGGTTGAGGATTTCAATGAATGTCAGCTCATCAAGTCCTCAATGGACTGAGTTTAGTTTTTTACAGTGGCCAACTCTGTAGGTCTTCAAAAGGATGCCTGTTAACAAAGAACCAGTTTCATGGCATGCCAAACTTCTATCCAACTTCTGCTCCAACAATGCAGTAAGTGTCCGGCAGCTGTCACTGTGAGAGAGACGGAGCAGATAACCACAGAAGGCCACGTCTGCCTCTGAGCCACCGGGCACCAGATCAGACTCAACGATAAGACAGAGCTGGATTCCACATCTGAAAAGTCAGTTGAATGATGTTGGCGATGCCACGGCTTGGCTTTATGTCATGTGATATGCCACTGTGGAGATAATGCCCCACAGAAATACATCTCTGTTGTGTTGCGAAGAATGGTGCACTGAACTGTCCGATCAGATTCGGATGGGTCAAACTTTGTTGTGGGTAGTTGTGAATTTACAAAATGTGGATCGGCGTCTTGGTTTGATGCCAGTTTCTGATTCAGAGGCGGAGGTGGCTGGATTTGAAGTGATGTGGTGATGATGCAGATATAATTTCAACAGCCACTGTGGGGGAGGCTGACCCTGAATATTGGTCTCCTCTATTCAGGACTGTCAAACTCCTTGTCTGCTCTGCTGCTCCTTGGTAGTGATCAGATAAGCGAAGGGAACAGAGCTCTGTCTATGGGGAGGGATGAAAAAGGAGGACAACAGAGTTCTCTAAAGCCCAGATGTCATCTGACGCCTGGAATGTCCTATGATGGTTTTCCAAACCATCTGACCTACAGTCTGCCTTGTCCTGAAACAAACCCATGCGCGGGTGAAAAGGTGACCCCAGATGTGTTCTCATCTAACATATAATATGTCATCGGGGCTAAGTTGAGCAGATGAAATGAAATGAGATGAAAAGCAATTTCAGATCCCCAAACGAGGGTCTGTTGTGCACTTGTTTGTGAAGTTGCAGTCAAATACAAGAAAAGAACACATCCAAGGAACAAATGTTATGCACTCTGATCTGTTTTTATCCATAATTTATGCAAGGACAAAGAAGAATGCAACACGTTTTTGCATCACTGCTTCTTCCGGTTTGCTAATTATGTTTTAACTTACATGAATTATGAACCATCTGAGTTGGTCTGAGAGTTCAGAAAACATTTGCTCCTTGTTACTTATTCACATCCCGGTTTGTTATGGCATTCTATACTGGCCACATATGTATGCTTGAAGGTGCAACGTGTACAATTTTAGCATCAATACATTATATTACATTACAGTGCATTATGGTAAAGGGTTAAAAGTAAATTCATAAATGTGGACAAATGGGAAAGAACATGTTAAAAATTCACAGTGTGTAAAGTTCATTATGGTCCTATACTTTTTATGGTACTATACTAATTGAATGTGAAATACGTTGTTTCTGCTGTGTACCGTGTCAGAGCGATACTCAAACACGTCACTAGATGGCGCATTGATCTTGGGTGGGACTTAAAACGACCTCGAGGCTATCGCTGCAGAATAAATGCTGCAGTCGAGCGAAGAAGAAGCTGAAGTTTTGCCTCTTTGTGTTTTTACTCTCAGGTGGGTTTAAAGTCTTCAGAATCACACCAGTGTACACCAGTGTGCACCAGTGTACACCAGTATAAGGTATAAGAGTGTTTGGAACCGTTGGTGAAAGTGAGCGGTTTTACGGTAATGTGTTTCACTAGAGATGATTAGCTATGCTAGGCTAGCGGACTTTTGCTAACACAGAAGCGTCACGTTCACAGTACAGTAGAGATGCTAAGGAGTCGCGCCAACGGGGTTTTGTTTTGTTTTAACCAATTTTGAGTCATATTTAGTATCATTTTATATGTAGTAAAATACTTTTTGTGAGTTGCTAATGATTTGGAAGAGGTGTAAACGCAGTAGTGTGTGAATGTTATTGCTTTATATGTTAATGCAATTAATTCATACTGGTTATTGAGCATTTACTTGTGTTAACTTGTGTATTTTGATGTGCAGAATAAATCCTGCAGTCGAGCTAAGGAGAAGGTTAAGTTTTGCCTCTTTGTGTTTTTACTCTCAGGGTTTATTCACACAGCCCACGTTCATCTTGAGAAATGATCAGAGTTACCTGCAACCATCACAATCCAGTGACTTTGTGTTCGCTGAGTTGAATGTCATTCAAATTTCCTTACTTTTGTGGCACAATAGAGACACTAACACTACCTCAGGTGTGCCATTAATATGAAATCATGTCTATTTAGTACGACTTAGAAGTCCTGTTCAATCACCTGCATTACTTTTGCTGCAGCAGAAAACATTTGAATCCAAAGATTATGAGCCAAGATCTGAAGTCTTTTTTTTAAATATGATTTCTAAATGAATTTATGGATGGTTATCTTGAATGACATTGGACATGCTAACAACTGTTTGGAGTGAGTCTGTTATGTCTGTTATGTCTCTGTATTTTGATTTGACTGAGTAATGATTCTGAGAGTAAATGGTGTGATGTTTGTGTCAAATTGTGTGGATTGGATTTGGATGCTGTTTGATCAGAGCGCATTATCTTTTCACACACGAATAATACCTTCATATTCCTTTACATCCCTAAATGCCATAGAGGACAGACTGACCAATAGTGTGTGCTACATACCCATCGGTAGGATTCATTGCATCTTGCCTCTCTTTGTGATGGCAGGCTTTTTCGCCCTGCCTTTGAGTGTGACCATTTAGAACAGCTATAAACACTTTGGCCTTAGATGGTAGTTCCTTTCAAGCATACCTTGGCCTTCAGATTCTCCTGATGACCCCTTGTTGGGGTCCCAATCCCTGAGACTAGCAGTGTCTTATATTTCTTTCATATATTAATAACACCAAGTTATTACAATTAATGCAGCTGCAGCTTTTAGTATAGGTTTGTATAATGCACTTTATATGTTCATAATAACAGTCCTACGCTGCCCTTGAAGATACAATGTAAGGATGTTTTGTGTGTTAAACTCTTTAGCGTCGGATACAGTGCTGACGTGAGATTATCTGCTTACATTCCCATGTACCCCCCTCCTGTGCTATTCCCTAATGGATTTTTTTCCTTCTCTTTCTCTCTTCTCTGCCACTTTGCTCCTGACCTAGATTGTTGTGGGAGAATGTGAGTCACTCTTGGGCTGATCAGGGGTCAACTCTGCCATCAGGGCTTTTATGAGGTGCAGAAACCCTAATGGGTTTTACTGAAACCCACTACTCTGACCTGACAACAGCCTGTTCCCTTCGGGTGCTGTGAGCCAGACTTGCCTTCATGCGTTCCTTATGATTCTTTATGGGATCGAAACAATACTGCTGACTCAGGGATCTTGATAGTAGGAAACATAGAGATTCATGAAATGTTGGTCAATAGATAAACATAGAATAACAATGGCAGGCCACAATGCCCACATTAAGGTATACAGTGAGACACTGGTGTCACGTATGGTATAGACATAGACGAGGAGCGAGTCATTTCTGATTATTGTGGACCTCCATTGGGGACCAAAGACTTGCATGATTTATACTGCATTTCTGGCCATCATGTTCTCTGAAGTCACACGATTGGGCCACTAAATTTTAGAGATTGAGCCTGAACCTGAAGCGGTAAGGGGTCACGTCTGTGGACTCCAGCTCTTTGAGCCAATGGGAAGATTTTAGGGTCCCCAGACATGAGGGGCGTCACTCCCTTTAGGGTCCTGAGAAGTGGGGCGTGTCACTTCCCTTTCTGCCGCAAAAGCCTAAAAACAAATAGGTCTACTTTTACAGTTAACATAACTCTTTTTCACTCAGAATGAAAACATAATAGTACCATTTACATCGGTGTAAAAGCTGTGCTACAAGTAAAATATAATCAAATCTGTAACATAACTAGCTGAGAAAGTTAAATATTAAATGAGAAAGTCCTACTGGGCAAATATAACTATCTACCGTCTCTAACCAGCAGTAGCACTCAACATTAGTGAGGTGTGAAAATATAGAGACGGTTCAGACTTAATGCTAACATTAGCCGGTCAAGATTCGCTTGTTGTACTGAGGCCTCTAACAACAGATATTTCGACTTGTCATAGAAGGACAAGCACAGATGCTACTAATAACATTAACAATGGCTCTGTTCTATTCAAGTATTCTAGTTAAATCATGATAGTGTGATAGTGGAGCCACCGAAGCACCTAAATGGAATGCAGCCATCATTAAATTATTTACACCAGTGCATTTCCTACTGTGACATGTCCTTCATGAAAAAGGCCTATCGATTGCCATTTGGCTCAGCTTACGGTAGCCTGTAAAGGACAGAAATAAATGAGAGTTTCAAAATAGTATGTGAAAGTAGTTAATTACGTCTAAGGAAAACAGAATACATCATGATGCACAATAACACTGTTTCGTGGCTTGTTGCCACTTTATCATTGAGCAGTTGAAAATTATAGTGATTTGTCAAAGGCCACTCTGGTCATCTTGTCGAGAAATGAGTATTGATGAATCTCCCACGGGTATACTCTGATTATCTAGCACTATTGAACATCTGAGTTAATGAACCTTTAAGTACTGATCAAGCTTCATCTGAATGTATTAACTGATGGGGATTAGGAACTCGCATAATCCATACCTATTAGGCCCAGAGGTGAAGACACTGATAGAAACAGAGAGCAAATCTCCTCCCGCGTCCTTTCGTTGGAGGTGTTTTACCTTCCAATAGTTTCATTACAAACACAAATGCAATGTGTATGTTTTATACAAATGTGCATACATATCTCTTTAACAGGTACAACTTTATTCCAAGGATCCAGAGGGTTCTGGGCAGAACATGGAAAACATCCAGTATCAAGCCAATCACAATGAAGGGGGGGAGCATTCCATTCTTATAAAATATAGAGCTTTAATTTATTAGTCAGCAACAACAATGGAAAGGGAAGATAGAGTAATTTACACAAGTCATTACAATAACATCACCTCTGTGCATTTAGTTTTTTTCTTTTTTTCCATAAAGTCTGATGATGCAAAAATACAAAACAAACAAAAACACTCAAAAACTACAGACACAGTTTTAAAAATACCAACAAATTGTACAACCTTTCTTTGCATTTTCTTTTTTTTTTTTTTTCTTTTTGCTGGATAACCCCTGGTCTCATTTGGAGGAGACGATCAGGAGCTGTGATTGATTCTGAGAATGCGGACAGATATCCCAAATTGAGGAGCAGATACAGATACCCCTGTATGAATTATGGATGCATCTTCCCAGAGGCATTCAAGACCACTTCTACACAGCCTGAATACAAGCCAGACAATGTCTATTAAAAGCCTTGAGATGTCAGAATGATTTGAAAATGGATTTGCACCTTGTTCCAGATGGTTTTTTTTTACTGCTCATATATTCTTTGACATGAATTTTACTTCCTGGAGAACTGCTGTACTAATGTTCTTCATAGCACGGCGTACTAGAGGGTGAGCATTAAAATTCTAATCAATATCACTCATCTTTTAATAACAGCCCTCTCATCAAATTCAAACTGCCTTTGTCTACATAATTAACATGCCATCATTGTATGATTTTTAAATGATAGTTTCCCCCTTTATGTGCTATCCAAAAACACGAATGCGAGATAATTTCACTTAATACTCGGACAAAATCTATATTTTTGTCAATGAAAAGATGTATCATGCTCTATACAGGGTATATTTGAAATGAGGGCGTCTTTAAAGCATTCGTTTTCCACATTTTCCTGTACTGACAATGTCCCTCAGAGACCATACTGTACACCCCTAGAGATGAAAAACTGAAAAAAAAACGACCACACAGTATCTTATCAGAATTACAGTACAAATACAGGTTCATGCACACAATGAAAGCCAGCTTCCCAATATTTTGGTTAGTGTCACAACATTGTTACAATGCTCTGTTGTGTATATGGGCAATTCTTTTTTTTTTTTCCACATATGAATGTCAAAGGAGGAAAGAACAAAAGTTGTCTCATGTGCTCAGAGCTAACAACTGCTGCCTGATCTGGGCACCTCTTTCATCTTAAATTGGATTTGTGTTTTTTTTTTAACAGAAGTCAACCATGAGTTGCCCGAGTGTGCTTGTTGCATTTGGCCCCAGCCAATGTCCCTTGAAAGTAAAAAAATAATGCCCTTTGTGCAAAACCATGAGCCTTTATTGCACCTCAATCTCAGTTCAAAGGATGTTTGCATTTGAAAAGAACCCAACCGTTATATTTCCAAATAGATTTCATAAAAAACTGATCTGACGCTTGCTTCTTTCATCTATGTGTCCTTTTTAAACTTGAGCTCACAGCCAGCACAAGCTGCGCGTTACTCAGAAGTAGAGTACGATTGAAGAATTAGGATCTGGGCTGTAAGGTAGCAAAGATGCTGCATCATTTTACAATCAATCCTCCAATCGAGGAGGAAATAGAAGAAAAAAACAAAAACAAAGGGCAAGCACCAGTTTCCTATTAAAAGGCCCAATTACACCAGTGAGTCATCTGTACTTCTGGGTTCCCATGGAGAAAGTACTGTTTCCCCACAATAACTGGGACCAGGTGTTGATGGTCCCCTTGCAATATTAAGTCTCTATCCGCATGCAGCCACCACGAGGAGGTTGCATCTCAGGCGTTCCTGGAGTGTCCAGAAATAAAACAGTCCTGGCATCGAGTCAAAGCAAGCAAGAAACAACAGAGATCCCATCACCCCTCATCAACAACTCATTTCCCCGTCACAGAGAGCTTCTCGTAGCTCGCCCCTAACAGCTTACACGCCTGATAAACACATTCCAAACAGTCGCCAAGGTCATATGATGCTGACAGATGAGTTTTGTAATGACAGTAACAGCAACAATAAAATTAACAACATCAATAATAACAATAATATTTGCCCCAAAGGTACCTATACACAAAGAGCATGTTTTTTTCTATAAGTACAAAGAAATCCACAGAATGATACTATATACAACCTACAATAAATACTGTGTATCATATATCTTACTGTTTGAGAGGATGTATGTGGGGTTTTGTTTGGAAGCCTCTTCTTTCTCAGTTTGCTTCTTTTTTTTTTCGGTTTGTGGATTTTTTTCACGTTGCTACTCTCCATGAGTCTCTCCCAGTTTTCACAGGGTGCGGGGGGGGGGTGGTTGAGGGTGTTTCCGACACAAAGCTGGGCTCCTCATGTCTCTACCTCGTCCTGCTCCTCTTCCTCCTCCCCCTCCCCGTGATGCCGGCGGTTGCGGGGCTTCTTCTGCTCCTTGAACTCCTTCAGGTCTTTGGCCTTGAGGGCGCCCAGCAGCGGGTCTCCGAACTGCCAGTAGTCCTGGCAGTACTGATTGATCAGGCTCATCTCTGGCTGGCTCAGGATGGTCAGCAGGTCCTTGTACTGGCCTGCGCTGGGGGTCCACTGGGTGCTGCTGGAGTGGAGAGAAGACGGCACCAGCCCTCCTCCGCCCTCCACCAGCACGTTGTTGACGGCCCGGCTCGACAGCACCACCAACTGCAGCTTGACCAGCGAGTGTTTGAAGTTCTTCTCCGTGGCCGTACATTGGTACATGCCAGAGTCAGAGGGCTGCAGAGACCGCAGGAGTAGACCTTGCTCTGTCTTCAAAATCCGACCATCAGACCGCATCTGCAGGGACAGAGTAAAATATACTATAATATATGTACTGCACAACAAATCTGGTGAAAAATGATGAAAATGTATTTTCCGTGAACCTGGCTGAATGAATAACTAACTAAACTATCTACACCTCCTGTATCACGGAAAGTCCTATTGCTTTGACTACCAACGCACTGTACAGACAGCAATCACCTGGATTTCTGTGATTCTGAAGAAAAAGCCTGAATCCGATGACTGCGTGCCAAAATCTGAAGTTATACGCTATTGCATCTTTTTCTCTGATGTCTAAATGGATTTACGGACGTCGACCCTTGATGGACATCTGAGATCCTGACACCACTGTAAAGAGTGAGTTAGAGCTGTGTACGATGTCTCTGGGTTTCAGTTTGACTGCGTTATGACTCTGTGCAGTGTTGTATTGTTTGTATAGGGTGACACATCAGTGGGCGGGGCAACAAATATTCCTGTTCGTATCTGTTCATATACGAATAATGAATTCGTATTCGTTTATCTACCCTATCGTCACGGCCTGCACGGTGGATTCATATCCTTAAAAAAACAAAATCAATCAATTCAAATGTGTTCAAACAGTAACTCGATTAATCCATCTCTTTCTCTACATCCACACCCAGGAATCTGATTAGGAGCTTTTTTAGCTCAGAGTCAGACGTGCGAGGCAGCCGCAAAGTCGGCTCTGCCTGTGGGATTCCAGACCATCCAACAGAATACACAATAAAAGAGCAACACTACATAGCTTCACAATAAAACTTTTAACTAGTGCCTCAGGGTTATATATCATAGCAGCGGGCTTTTTCACAGATCCCCTTTATGTGTCCTTCCCTTGGGCCTGAGGACAGTCAGAGAGGTCCGTGTGAGAAATCAGGCATCATTCAATCAGAGCCTGGATCGCTTAATCACGTTAACAGATCATCAGAAAAGAAGAGTCATTTTTCAGATGTGTCATGCGGCATATAACTCTCCATCTCTCCATGACAACAACATGAAATGAAATGCTGTGGTGATGGTGGAGTGACTCCAATATGGAAATGTCCAAAAAATAACACTAACTGCCACTAACCCATGTCAGTAAGGTTCAAGCCAATTAAATACTTCAGGAAGTTTACATTGTGCTTCATACTGGATGAATATGCACAAACACAATATGCTTATAAAACCAGAATCTTTGAGGAACACATGACGTGGCGGCTCACCTCTTTCCTGCGGTCGCTGTTATCTCTCTGCAGATGCCATTTGATGACGGCATGTGGAGAGCGGGCCTGACATTCCAGGAAGGTACTGCTCCCCTCCACCCCGTACTGCACCATCTCCAGAGTGTTCTTATTTGCTGCAGGGCAGAGAGGGAGGGGGGGGGGGGTGATTTCCATGGCAACCAAAATACTCATTACCATGAACTCCTGAGGACCAAAACCTCAGTTGTGGCAATTACAAAGTCCTTTTAGCAATACTGCTTTCACAGATAAAGCTGCCAGAAGACATTCAATACATCATTACAGCCCGTAACAATGGAGCAGCGATAATGACATGTATCGTTATTTTCAACCATGTTCATTAACAACAAACAAATAGAAGCAAAAAAGACACAGAAAAGAAAACTCGGGCGCCTTACCGTTGGAGTTGAAGCCTCGGCATTGGCGGATCGGGTTCCCGTACTTGACGTCCTGCCTCCGGCTTCGTCTAAAGGGGTCAGACCAGTGTTGCCGGATAAGGAGAGAAAAGAGCATAAAGCAACCGCAAGCCATTCGAAGCCATTCAACAATACATCAATCCATCAATCCATTAAAGTATTTATATGGATCCCACCACAATCCACCACCACCACCACAAGACATTATGTTATTATGTTGCTGCATTACAGGGATGTGAATTTCCATCATTTACTGGCTAAACTTAAAATATATACTGTATATATAATATAAGTGTTAACATTAGTGTTAATATGATGATTCTACTATTAACAGATTACAATGCCATTAAAAAGCCATTCAGCCATCCAGGCGGCCTGATTTGTGCATCGTTCAACACACTGATCAAGTCACTAGTTGTGTAGTTAGTTGTTAGTTGTGTAGTTAGCGTAGCTCATGCTAACACTGCTGTTGGTGCTCACCTCTTCTGCGAGGCAGAGTAACGGGAGCAGGACTTGCCATCCCAGGCACAGTAAGGGTCCCGGGCCAGACAGCAGTCGGCACAGGCCTCGCCGTACACGTCACACCGGTGAAGAGCCAACTGGGTCAGCCCTACCCCAGATGACACATACAGCTGTTGCTATTGAGAGAGAAGAGGACGGGAAATGGTGTCATACACAATGCTAGAGAACAGTTTGATAGTGAAATTGCACTGAGCAGAGCCAAATATATGGACGCAAATAATGGCAGTTATCGAAAGTCAGTTTCAAGTTGTGCAATTTCAAAGCCTTTATTTCCAGTATATATATATATATATATATATATTTTTTTTTTTTTTTTTTTTTTTTTTACAGTTAATACATTCAGAAAGACAATTCAAGGGCCACATATTCAAAACCTTTTATGATTCAATAAGCTCAATTTGGATCTAAAAATGCAAGTCAAGTAAAAAAAATGTGGTGGCTTAAATTGACAAATTCTACTAAAACTTCTGATATGAGATGCAGACTTGAACATCTGGGATACCAAGGATGAGCAATCAGGCATGGATACTCCTATGTGAATTTGTGAACCCGAAGAAATATAGTATTCAGTGACTTACATGATCCAAATCTTTATGGCCATTATTTGCTTCCATACAAAGACTTCACAAACCCAGATGGACGTAATGACATAAGTGTAAAATCTAGTCCTGCACTGTGCGGAGGCAGCAGAAGCATCTGGGAGAATATTGAGCTCATCTCTATCAGGTTGCCTTCATAATTTTATGATCAGCTGTTTGAAATCTGTCAGTCTGGCAGGCTGTGTGTAACACTAACTCTCTGTCTGTTGAATGATGTCATAGCATACAGAAGGGGCCAAGTATTTGAATCACATTGAAAGACACTAAACTTTTAATGTCTTTTCCATATTTCTCTCTTCATTGTCTCCCTCGGACTTGCAGCCTATTCTATGAATCATGACGGGAAGCAACAGTGAAGCACAGCTGTATGCATGTAGCTTGTAACCTTTTCAAACTGCATTCATTTCGTTCCCTTTCTTTGGAAGATGCTTTCTTTTCTCTTCATGTGAGCAAAAGGTTAAGAGAATCAGTTGCACAGGCACACTTACTCTTTTGGATGAGATCTTCATTGTTGTAATCGGAGTAGGGACCTTGATAGAAAAAAAAGTGTGTGTTATCTTTACAGCACCTGAAAACGTATACACAGAGCAACCAGCTAATTGGAAAAAGAAGATAAGAAAGGATGAGACAATTATGACAAAGCAAAACAGAGAGCAAACACGGAAGTGCGAAGAAGGTCAGATAAAATATAGAATACCTTGTAATAAAAGCTTACCTTGAAAACCTCCACCTCCTCCAGGACCAGCTCCTCAGTCTGCAGGTCGTCTCTGGGCAGAACGATGACTTTCTGAACCGTTCCCTTGTCTGTGGACCACAACACACACACACACCTGTCAGCTACATACCTGCAACCTCACACCCTTCTGCCTGTCAACAGCCCCTTGGAGTCCCATTTTATTCTCTCAGCAACCTCCAACAAGGGATAATCCTCGCATCAACAGGCTCCACTGTACTCCTCCCCTCTGTTTCGTAGCCTCTCTTCAGTTTAACCTTTACTCAAATGACGTGAAGCTCTGTCTCACTTAGCGTACTCACTGCCGCCACCATGACAAACCTCCTCTGTCATCCTCAGCTCCCTTCTCGCCTTAAGACATTCCCTGGCCTTCCGTGGCATGTTTGATTTCTGTAAAGAGTTCGGCATTCCTGTGAGCAGGATACCTGAGATTTATTATGGCTTCTGCATTGAGCCCCGATGCAGGGCTGAATGGCTGCCTCTGACAACAACTGAAAGGACACACATTCCTCCACAGCGGCCGCCATCGCGCACAAACCCATTAGTCTCCTCCCCGTAATGCACAGACACACAAAGAATCCAGTTAAGTCATATGCAACATGTGAGCGCTGCACACGGTGCTACTCTCATACTGGGGCCTTATTAAAGGTTCAAGGCACTCAGACAAACAGATAATCTCTCTTACACCAGTGGGCAAGATTAAGGTGATGGATATCCTGTACCACCCCTCCTCCTCCTCCTCCTCCTCTTCTTCTTACCCCCTGTTTCTTTTCTCTCCCTCCCGCTGTTGATCCATCCCTGCCCTCCAGGTACAAATCTCCTGTTGTTTACTTCATGTGAATAGAGCGAGGTACAAACCCTTTGATTGGTTAAATCTCCACAAAAGGCAAGAATGCTTTTCTGTTAATGATAAATGATTGCAGGGGAGACAAGCCCTCCACTTACATGGGATTTATTTCCATGGGGGGGATTTTTTTCTCCATTATTCAACTTTGCTGACACTGTCATTCACCATTCTGACTCGAATCAAAGGGTTCATGGGTTCAGACTGACTTCAAGTACACGTTAGTCACTTAGAAATAACCCTAAAAAAAGCTGTGATGATTTTATAAGCAGACAAAAAAACTGTCAAATTAAATCCTACTTAAAGTTTACAAAACACTCACCAGTTCCCAAGAAGAGCACTTCATAGTTGCCATCTGCAGCTGTCACCTGGTCCACAGTGATGGTGGTGAACTCATAGTCCACGTTAGTCCGAACCACCAGGGGGCGCTTGTGTACCGGGTACACGGCATTGTACATGGCAGGGTGATTCCTCATAAAGTTAATCACTTCATCTGGATAGTCCTTGGTGGACTTCATGTTGGGGGTGAACGTACCTCCAGGGCACTGAAAGAGAAACAGAAGCATTAACATTTCGAGCATTGGCCAAAACCCCATGAAAAAAATGGACATATTCACATAAAAAGCATATTTGACAGCCTGGCTTACAGTAGTATTTGGAGTTTGGTTATGCTGATACCTGCATCTTGTTCAGATGGTTTCTATTTGAGGTCTAAGATGCCATCTTGCTGTGCGAGTCGTGTGTGGGGTCAGTGTGGATGTTAAACTCACCGTGCCGGGTCGAGGGTAGGGGATCTTCCCAGTGTAGGCGACCCACTGGTAATTGGGACCCTCCTTGTGGGCGAAGGGTCCGTTGAAGACCATGCGGATGTCTGCCATGGAGTAGACACAAACTGCTGAGCCTTTGAAGACAGACCTGTGAAGAGAAAGTAAAGGAAGAGAAAGAAAAAAAGGTCAAGAAAATGTATCTCACAAATTCTCGGAAAATGTATCTTAAAATAGAGCCTATTACTGTTATTGTGCATAAAAAGTCTGTTACAGTACACTAACCCAGAGACAGAGAAGACTCCATATATTACAGGGTTTTTTGTATCCTGTGTTGGCTGTATGTAAACATCTCCTGCAAGAAAAAAAGAGAGAAATCACGTCAGTGCAAACAGAATGGGTGAAGGAAACATCACGCTCCACAGCACAAGCACTCTTCTTTACTAATATTTACACAGCTTTCAGTCAATCCAACCTCTGTTAGCTAGAGAGACCTTTAGGCTACATCTCCCCGGAAGGAGGGATGCACTAACAAAGAAGCTAAACCTTCATCTCTGTTGAAAACACATGGAACCCACTACTGGATCTGGATAAGAGCAAAGTCAGATCTTGTGTTGTGACTTTATGCTTCTCCCTGAAATCCATAATTGTATCAAAAGAATAAAGGTCAGGGGTTCATGTGAGAATGTCTCTGCTGCTTATCAAATGTTTGTGTGAATGTGGGCGAGTAATTGCCTTCAGTTTGGCCACAATAGTTCACAACAGACTAAGAGTCTGCAGCCATGCTAAAGGCTGTATGAGGCTGCACTTAAACACAGCAGTGCTTTGAGCTAAATAAGCAAAAAGGACGAGAAACATTAGCTTACAGTCTAATAAGAGGGAAAAAAAAAGTGAGTCTCAGACAGCCCTCCTGACATTCTCATATCCTGCTGACGGAAACATTAGGTGTAAAACTACAGCAATCAACTTTGTGCAACAGGAAACTGAACAATGGCCTCAGGAAGGACACGTAAGGTGGAGGTCTTATTGACAAGATAACACAAAGAACCCGAACCTTGAGAGGCTTTATCACCTAACCATCCTAAGCGAAGCAATGCAATCCAAACACCACAGCAGTGACATTTAGCAGCAGAGCAGTGAAATCAAACAGTCTGGTTCTCTACAATCTAGACTGGAACAAAGTCATTGCTGAACCTCCTGAGACTGCTCGTGAGGAGACAGAAAATTTAAACAAAATGTGCTTCTCTTCCAGCGTTCATAGTTAATGTCTTTCACTTGGAGGGAAAGGAAATATCTCTTCTCTCCCAAAGGAGAACTGCATTATATACTCTTGTGCCAATTCTGGAGGTCTCTAAATCACCAACACTCACATGCTCTACTGGGTGCTACAGGGCTCTGACACTGGACACTGCCTGATTTAGATTATCCTTTTGTTGATACTGAGCAAAGGTCCACAGGAACAAATAAAGACAAGCGAAACATGTGATGGGTGATAAGTCTCTCTCCTGTTTGGTACCTGACCTAAATACTTGTCCCAGGAGGCACGTTCATCGCCAACAATAGGACAAGGGCCTTCGGCACAAAACGGAGAATGTACTCCCAACCTAGTTGCTCAGGGAAATGACCGCAGAGTAAAGGCGTGATTTGCGAGAGATGAAGGTATCAAGCTATAAATATGACTATTAGAGCTTGGAAAGTGTGGAAACAGAAGGAGAACTGATCGATGCAAGAAAAGTATACCAATTGAGATTTATGCACTTGCAGTCCCATATAGACCAGGATGAGAAATTAGCTGTCAGGTGGCTATACAGATAGAATGATACATGGAGGGGGTGAGCATTGTCTTTGAATCTGAACTGCTGGGTTCTGGTCCGTCCAGATTAGTGAGTCTGTACAGTCAAGCCTTCCTCTGGGGACTGTCTACAACCGTGAGCTCATTCCTGGAGAAAAGGATAAAGCTGAGATAGCAGGCACATTGTCCTTATTTCTCAGTAGCTACTAAATTCCCCAAAGTCACACCCATACACGCACACACGCACACACACACACACACACACACACACACACACACACACACCACCATGCCATCTTCCACAGCTGCCGCAGCCAGAGCAGTGGAACGGTCATGGGTTAGCATGGACGCAGCACGACGGGCTGTCATGGGTGTCACACAACAGATGATCCTTGTCATGACATACAGCTGTTGGACTGCAGAAATGAGCAATTTGCACGCAAGAACAGTGTGCGAATGAGGAGTAAGACACCGCTGAGGCCAAGATAGAGCTATCACGGACAGTCGCTAACAGATCATGGCTTCGGGAAAACATGGGGGAAAAAAACGTGATTTGCAATAAAAGCTATCCTGATGGGCAGTGATGACTTGTGATGCTCCAGGGGATCTCGTGTGTTAATAACAGCTAGGAAAGGACCCAGATTCCAAAACCGTTTTTCTTACGTTTATATGGCAATAAAATCTCCGCCGCCATACGTTTCATTTCCTCAAATAAGATTTCATTTTCTACTTGATCAGTCTTTGGATTTTTTTTTTTTTTTTGGTAAGTCTTCTCACCATTTCTCTTAAGAGAGGCACTTTTTCTATTTTTATATGATATTATAAAAAAGCATTTCAGCACTGTGTTTTAAATCACTTCGGGTCATTTAGGTACAAGTTGTCAGGTAGAGCCAATAATAGCTACATATTCCAACTGTAAAAACTCCCCAGGTCCCAGGCGTGCTTTGCCATAATACCTTTCTACATAAGACTACCGCGCCAGGAATACAGCTGGTCTGGACATTTCAACAAACTTCTCAGTAACAACTTGTACAGTTGTTTTATTAAAAATCTAGAGAGGAGGAAAGTGTAAGACTCTTGTCACTCATGCGTGGCTAACTGATATTTCTGAACTTGTCCTGGCTTGAAACAATTGTCAGCAGTGTAGTGTAATGCATCTACAGTGCCACTGGATGTATGAAGACTCTTGAAGAAGTAGTTTGACATTATTAGCGTTCTTGCCAAGAGTTTGATGAGAAGATTGATACCACTCTCAGGGGAATATAGCTAGCCTAGCTCTGTCCAACCTTCCAGCACCCTTAAAGTCCATAACAAGTGTAAAAAAAACACGCTTTGTGGTTTTGAGGGGGGGAGTCTCCACAACATTTACACTTTGGTTTTTGTACAGATAAATAAACGATATAACACATGCTAATTAGTGAGCTTTGGACGTGCTGGTAGGTTGATTCTGTTACCTTTGGACAGAACCAGGCTAGCTGTGTCCCCTGTCTCCACTTTTTATGCTAAGCTAAGCTAAGCCGTCTCCTGGATGTAGCTTCATATTAAACGTACAGCCATGAGAGTGGTATCAATCCTCTTACCTAACTCTCAGCAAAGAAAGCGTATTTCTCGAAATGTCCGACTATTCCTTTAATGACCTACATTAGACGTGCATTCAGTGTGCAACAGTTAAAGACCAATTTGCCCTTGTGAAATCCTAAAATCTCCCCAGCGAGAGAGCTTTATAAACATTCAAACTAGACTAGTAAATGTGAAGCCATTAGCGTGAAACTCAATCATATCCAATTACTGTCCCCTCTAGGAGTCCTTGGCAGGGATGGCTGCTGTGCAAAAAGTCTTTCCTTCTCTGTGGGCATGTCTACCCTGTCATGCCTGTCCTTGGTCATTCACCAGCCTGTCCCACTACACATTTACAGTCTGGTTCAAGCAATATCCTTAAAATCATCATCATCAACACCACAGCACGCCTGTGTCAACACTGACCCGACCAGTAAAGACAGAACCCTCATTTGTAAAAGCAAAGTGAGCCCATTCCCACTCAGAACCGCTTTCACATCATTTAGGTGAAGTGGCTGCACACACAAAAAGGCCACAGAGTTTTCAAGTGTGTGTCACTTTTTCAGTTGAAAGTGGGACAGAAATGTCACCTGCAAAAACATAGCAGTGCTTTTAGAACTGCAGGCCGGTTGGGATGAAAGTGAGGAATGTGTCAGCCAGATAAAGAGACAAAAAACGATCATCAGATTCAACAGGCATGGCACTTTTCATTCTTGAGATTAGTTCAAGAGCAACAGTAGCCTCACGCTTCAGTCCCCTACCACTCTTTGGCTCTGTTTTAAACCAGAGAGACAGAAAGAGAAAGAGCTTCCCCTGGAGAGGCTAATAGTCTCACAGTCACAGACATTCCTGCGTGGTGATCTGATCTGCCTGACATCAGGCCACCCCCTTACGCACAAAAAAACAGACATCTTGAATGAAAATGACAACTACAGTGGTGGGATTATGTGTGTCATTCCCATTATAGTATGCTGTATGGGCCATATGATGGGAGTGGGCTGCCATATGGGCCAAGGACTGAGCTCTGGTGTGTGTGTGTGTGTGTGTGTTTGCACAAGTACACTCTTGGCAGGTGCTGCAATCGAAACAGACCCTGCAGTAGACTGTTCTCTACTTAATATTTCAGATGTGATCATACATGACAGGAACCTTAAAATGAATATGTCTGAAATAAATCCAGCCATGTCATTTTGGTCTTTTTTTCTACAGCATTCGATACCTACTGTCAAAATGATTAACTGCAAAAGAAGAGATTCAGTTTCTTTCAGAAAAAACAGGGTGTAACAAAAGTTCTCGGCAAATAAAAAAACTTTTACAGGACGTATTAGTAGTCACAGATGGACACAATAATGTTTTAATACTCTCTTTTATATTTGCTCCTCAGCTGCACAGAAGGTTATGTGTTTAGGTTTAGATTAGTTGATTAATTAAAAACTATTTTGATAATCGATTACACGGTATTTTACTAGAAAAAACACCAACCATTCGCTGGTTCTTAGTGTCTCCAGTGTGAGAATCTGATGCTTTTCTTTGTCACATATGAAAGTAAACTAAATCTCTTTGGTTTTGATATTGGTCAGATAAAACGAGCAATTTGAAGATGTCACCTTGGGTGCTGGGAAATAATAGTGGGCATTTTTCTTTTTTCTGACGTTTTATAGAACAAAAATCTATCCAACATCCCCCACCCACACCAAGTAACTTCAGCTCAAAATACTGAAAGGAACCTCATAATCTCAAGGTCTTTGTACTCACGGAGCTCATCAAAGTGCGTCTCCATGCCGTCGGCCCCGGGCACCGAGCAGATGAGCCTGGCCTTCAGGAAGGTGCTCCACTTGTTGACCAGACAGCAGTGGCCTCCATCGTCATTCTGCATTTGAGAGGGTGGAGACACAGAATAGTTTCTCCATCACTCGCTCAAACTCACATCCTCCTCTGTCTTCCTACTGAAAACAAACCCAGGTGGAGCCACCCACACACACACACACACACACACACACACACACACACACACACACACACACACACACACTATACAGTACATGTTGGTTTGCAAAGCCAGGAAGCTAAAAGGAAGGGGTGGAGGGGGGTGAGATGGTAAACACTGTCTCTTCCTATTTAGACTCTTCCATCTGTGGTGGAGCGAGGCCAGAATCTATCCCAGTAAGAAAGAGCTGAAACCAGTATGTGCTTCCTCCTTGATCATCAGCATCTTCAGAGAATGTCTCACTTTGATAAGGAAACATGTATATTTTAATATTTCATTTTAAAGGGTGGTGGTAGGCTCCACATTCTTCATGCACTTCTGATGAAGCCCAATTTGGGAGCTGACATGTTTTCATAATTTCCAGTGTAATTACAGTACACGGCTGAGTGTATTGCTGGTGGTGAGCAGGGTGCAGAGAATGGCAGTAAGAGCATCCAGATGTGTGGCGAAGTAAGAATGACGGGACCGGGTCTCTGGAGGCTGCGGCAGAGCCCACTGAGAGGGGGATGAGTGTTTGTGTGCCGGGTCAGCGCCTGACCCCCTCAGATAAATACAACGGCGAACAGCTGAGGCAACGAGCACACGTATGCCACATTTTCTCACTCAAAGCCGTGCTCATACAACCCCTGTAATGCTCACACATGCGCGCAAACCTATAGGGGAACACATACACTCACACACTCACACCATATAAACACTATATGATGCCATATGAGCTTTCCAGAGACATTTGTTGTTATTTGTTTTTGTTGCTAAGCTCACTTTGTATTTCTCGGGCATGCAGGCTTCTGTGGAGGAAGTTTAACTGAGAAGGACTCTAAAAGGCAGTGAGTTATTCGCTGCCATGTACACTAAAAGCTTCAAATGTTTTAGGACTACCAGGGAGAGGAGGTCAGAGGATCACAGGGTCAGAGGTCAGAGGGCAATCTCACAGACAGAGGGATGCATTGTAGACGGGAGGGTTAAAGACACATGTGGATTCCAGCACATCAGCGTTGGCCAAATACTAGTTCTGCACCCGTAAACATTCAAACAGTGGGTGACTCGCCTCAGGAGACTCTGGCCTGTTTTTCATATCGATGCAGGTTTTCGTTTCATTATGTTTACACCAAAAAACAAACACGCCTCTCACTGTGTACACACCAGGCAGATGCGCCCTATACGGGACTGGGTCACAGGACTTTGGCCCATCTCCGAGGACTTCTCCCGGAAGAAGAAATACAGCTTGTCGTCGTTTCTCTCCGCGCTGTCGGGGATGAGGTGTACGTGGATGAAAGTGGGGTCTGTGGGGAGAAGAGGTGTTGAGTTGTTTAGGCGAAGGATGAATTTGGGAAAACATCTGGCTGAAATCTTTTATAAACTGTCGGCATTTCCTGTTAATCACTTGTTGAGGGATTCTAACATATGCAAACATATGCAGAATCTTTTCAATACAGCTATACGTTCAGAACCCTGTTTGTCTTGTATATTAAAAGCTGCACAAGCTGGATGAAACCCCTACGCATCATTTATAGGCTAAAGAGGACAGTTACCATTTAACCATCTGGAGTTATACTGATCTGTTCGCATGGCGGTCTTTGTCCCCAAAGTACGGAAAATGGCCGAGTCTGTTCCCATAAAGTCAACATAGACCCCAGCATACAGTTCACCATCTGAGAAAGAGAGAAAACAGTTCAGTTTAGTGAAATTCTTTGACTCTGACATTATTCCAGCACCACCCTTGGCACAAAACACCAAGGCTTTTATTTCAAAATGTATATCTAGAACTTTAATTCACAATGAAGAAGCTCAGCATAACAAAGTCATCATCTACACATTTGTTTTCATTTAGACACAAAGTGGATAACGGGATGATCAAGATGGAAGTGACCAATCGTCGAAAGGCAGCAAAGCAGGGTAATAATTTATTTCATGGGCCCCATAGTTTCTAAAAATGTCCGATAAAGAACTGACATTGCAACTGTACTTTGTTAGGAAGGTTTCAGGAGAGGAATATGTAATTTGTTTTTAATTACAGGGAAAATAGAACACAGCGTTCACGCCCCGTCCCCCTTAGTTGCTGTTGCTATGCCTGTCAAGCTTCATGCAGTTTACAATGAAAGCGGGGGCAGATTTACCAACAGATCATTAGCAGATTTCATTACCTGCAGCTAACTAGTGTAAGCTAATGCCAAAAGTACAGAACAGTACAGAAGTTGGTTGAAAAGTCTCCAGCCAACTGGATGTTCCAGTCTTGAACATGTAATTCTTCTAACATAACCTGTGACCTGCCAAAATAATGAAGTTAGTTAATGACAAGCCGTCAACTAATTAAACCACTGTAACATTTTCTGGTTCTTTTCTTAAAAGCTAAATAAATGCATGGGTACACACTATTTTTACTGCCTCTATCCTCCTTGTAATTAGTATCAACTTATATTGTTCTTTCCAGCAAACTTCCGAGGAAACCACTAAGAAATGACGTGACACGTTAAACAAAGCGTTACCGAAAACAGTGCTCAAACTTCCTGAAACAGCCTTTACACACACTCCATAAAATACGAGCACATCCATGTGTGCAGACTGACAAATGTGTACAACGGCCTTGTTAAGCCACGGGAAGGCAAGGTGTCGGTCCTCCAGCTGCTGCAAGGGCCCCACTGGAGAGCAGGTGTGACTGTCAGAGCTCTCAGAGATGGAGTAAGGAGACAGCAGGAGGTGGCGCAGAGGAAACAAAAAACACTGTCCTACCACCATTGTATACAATGTCATGGTCCTCGGCAGCGCTATATAGAGATGGATGATGTATCATTAAAATGTCCACGGGTGATGGGGTGTCTAATGTGGTGGAGAGCTGAACAGTCAGTGGTCATCGGTAAATCTATTGTCGTGGTACAGCGTTCTTAATCCTTATCAACACTAACAACAGTGTCTCTTGTATGACGCTAACTGGTGGAAGTGGGAGGTAAATCCATCTTGGATGACAGCACTGGTTCCATACTGGTCAGCTGGCACTGCGCTAATGTGGGAAAGCAGTGCCAGTGATTTACACCCGCTGTCTCACCCCACAGAGAGAAGATCGCCTTTCACTGGTGGCAACTGTGTGGCCTGGACCTGACTAAGTGACCTTGGGCAAAGGGACAGAGGACGCTGCCTTCATGAGTGTAACAACAGATCATATTACTATAACAGGATGGAAAAGTGGAAATACATTTGCGTCCTCACTAAAGTAAAGTAAATGACCTAATTTACTTTTGATATTTTGGTCCAATGACTTTCCAATGAAGAGTTTGTTATGTTTCTCCACTCGTCTAATTCAGGTTTTCCCTTTAATTTGTCGCCCATCTGAAAATATGATTGTTTGACCATGACAAAACATGCAAATACTCAGGCTCCATGGGAAACAAGGCTGTTTATGATTCGTTATTATCGCTATCGTTTTATCGCCATGGCCTAGTATGAGCCCTGCTAAATATGGGAATAAAGAGCATTTTACTTTTCAAATGATGATACAAACCCTGAAACATTTTCCAAACATGCCCTAAGTGTTTTCATGGAAGCCACTAATTCCCTAGTGAGGGATTCACATATTAATAGAAACATATTATTGTGCCCATCTCCACCCTAACAAGGAAAAATTCCTTTGGATTTAATGATCAGGCTGATTAGACTAAGCAGCTCACTGTGGGAAATAGGCACAGAATGGAAAGGACACTTGGCCTCGACTTCTTGACTTCTTCAATGGCAGACGATATAAATATTTTCTGTTAACAAAGCTTGCCAAAAATATGAATTGTGAGCACAGAGAAGGCCATATAAAGAAACAGGAGATAAAAGATGAAGAATCCATATGGGATGACACTGCTATTGCTATGAAGACCGCTGGGCCCGACTGTACCCGTGCCAACACCCTCATGTGACCAAACCAAGATGATACTCACTGATCAAAGCTGACGCGCTGTTGAGCTTCGGGTCGTAGGAGCACTTTCCCTTCCCAGATTCCACTTTGCCCGGCTCCAAATGGAAGATTTCTTCCTGAAATGGAAAAATCGTATGGAGACGGCAATAAATTCAGCACTCTTCATCTTGTCACTGTGATTCCCTTGTGTAGGGAAAATGAGGCACAAACGTGCTCCCTCTGACTCCTGTGGGACCTATACGGCCTGATGGGGGATGAAGTATTAGAATAATGAGCATGCAGTCATACAGAAAAATACATGCGGGGAAAGCACGGAATTTCTAATCCATCTCTATGCCAGTCTACTGCGGAAAACAATGTCTCGTGGGCTGCTTCTCTCGGCATAATAAGCTGCATGCCAAATATCTCTCAGCTTCTTGGTGCCTATGGCTGTGCAGGCCTACCGCTGACACCTGTAATCCAGCACAGTGAAAACAAACCTAGGATGGAGGCTGGATGACTGATGCTCACTGCTCGTGGCATCCCTGCACGCAAGCACTGAAAGGTGATTGGCAGGAATTTGCGTATGAGAGTGGGGGAAAATGAATCAGTGGCATGCAATGACATGTCCTGTAGCTCCGCCTCACAGACCAGAGCATGTCCAATCCCTATTTTTCTCTCCCAGCGGGTACAGAGACAGAGACATCTCTGTCACTGTCCATCAGCACTAAAGCAGGGGAGAGAATATGGCACTGTGCCAAACTCACTTCATTGCATCCCTTGTGCAATTCCCTACTCATCTTTGATTAAAATCACCACTCGTGCAAATAAGAAGGTGCTGGCAGCTCACTCCCAGCCATGCCAGATGTTGATGTGTTAAAAAAGGTCACAAACATTTATGTGTACCAGAGGGAAACTGTGCCCTGAACATGTTTTTACAACCCTGCTGTAAAATGTGACCCTTCAGAAAAGTTGCGACATATTTAAAAAAGAAATCTGACGAAAAAACAACACATTTTCAAAGTGTCCCACTTCACCTAAAGCATTTATGTCCTTCAAACGTCCCTTTCTGTGTTTCAAAGTGCTTGGAGAGCTCAAACAGTAGAGACATGTTCAAGTATGTGGCTCTTTTATTTCCTTTGCTGCGCAGCTAGTTGGCTACAGATGGCTGGTGTTTGCTCTGGGCTAACAGAGCCTGCTGTGGGAGTGGGTCAGATGCTGACTAGTCCTGCCGCCTCTGTGGGAGAGACTGCACCACATTCCTACAGAAGGTGGAGGGCTCAGTGGGGTGAAGGACTGATGGGTGGGACATCCTGCACACACTGTCTCAGTTAAGCGGGATGAATGATTCGGGTATCTGTCGTTCATGGAAGCTTCTAAATATAAGCTAAATAAAAATGAATACGCCATGCATTGAACAGCAGTGAAAGCCTGTCTAATTAAATTTGTGCTGAGAAAAAGTCAACAGATTTTTTTTAGCAGCCTGAGAAGCCATTTCCACTTGATAACCCAGCTCCCATGCAAAATATGGCATTTAGCACAAATGCAAAGCACGAAAAGGACAATGACGGGTGCTCAGACAATGAGGCTCGCACAAAGGGAATATGATTGAAACACGGGAGAACAAAATGACATGAAATGAAATGCGATTCCATATAACACAAAACCTGAAGATTGTACACGGACCGGAAAAGATGCATGCCAAATGTTAACGGAGATAAACAAATGATGGTTAAGTTAAAGATGGTGTTGACAAAAATGTGCTCAGACACAAGAGAGAGGGTGCATGCTGCTGGTGACCACGAGCCCAGGCAGTTATGCAGGGCTGCGGTGCAGACAGGGCCCACATCGCACCTTTAGTCCAAGTGTCTCGTGCACCGCGCTGGGTTCAGCTGCGCGGCTAGCCCTTCCTCTGGCCTGGGCCATCTGCAGATACATGGACGTCTAAAACAAGAGACAGCAACACAGTCTGGATGTTACGCCACTGATGAGGAAGGGTCGAGGACCTTCCTGACCTCCATTTGCATCTCGCTTGAATCTGTCCTGACTTCCAGACACGATGGGAAACTCCTCAAACCAATTCTATTTAAATTAATATCGTGCAAGCGCATAAGGAAAATATATATGTGAGTGTGCAAGATTGTGCAGGGAATGTGTGTTGCTTTATTTGACCAGATGGTGGAAAAGGCAACAATAATAGTTCTCTATCCTGTGGTTGAGTCAATAAAGGCTCTCACAGTATGCTACATACATTCCCCTCAAAGCTGCAGCCAAAGCAAAACATTTGGCTGTTACAGTTTACAAAAGCTGTGAGGTTCCTACTTTAAGCGCCGGAGAACTTAAGATTATACCCTACAGTGGTGTAATCAAATGACAACAGTCCGTCTGAATGTTGAATTGATAATTAATGATGAAAAGTTCCCTTATGTATGTCAGAACATGTGTCTGTGTGGAGTGTATCATTTCATGTTTTTACAATCATAGTTAACTCCCCAGCCCAGCTGAGAAGGGTGCTTGTGGGGGGACGACTCAGACCTGTCCGTTCATTGTGCTGGAGAAAGAAACAGCCCTCTCATTAATGGACTAGAACTGGAACATTCCACTGGCACCCCATAATGGGAGCTCCCACCTCCAATTACCCAACATCTCACATGGTGGAGGCTGGCGGGTGGCCTGGAAGGGTGCATGAAGGGGTGGATGGATAGGCGAGCAAATGGATGGAAGCCCTTCGTTAGCAGGGTCATATAGGAACCGGATGCAACAAGGGACTCATGCAAGCTGCGCTTGCCGTTGCAAGTTCTGTGTCTCGAGGGAGAGTCCGATGGGAAATTTACTTTTTATTTATCCCTTTTTAAAAAGCCCCCTGGTCATCATTAGGGAACAAGTGTGATATTCAAAGAAGAGTGAGGTGTTCAAGGGGAGTATGGTAGTGATGCCTGGCTTGGTTTAGGAAATTCAAGAGGTCCCATTAAAGGCTGAGTCTAAACAGAGTAGCTTTAACAGCTCACTGGGGATGACAGCTGTGTGCTGGTGGAGCTGTGCTGGCTGTTTTGCCAGACGTGGAGACATGGTACCCCGAGCAAGCTTAATGATGGAGGGAAATCATCGTAAAGGGAACCTAGCGTAAGGTGGATGGAGGAGAGTAAGAACTTGGGTAAGAGAAAGAAAAAGGGAGAGGCCGAGCAATGCCATTCATGATGGAGATGAAAGGAGAAAGCTGTTTGCTAAGCTGATGTACCGAGAGATCACCTTCTTGGGTTTAATCCTAACCTGAGGTTTGCGTCCGCGGTTGACAAAGGTACAGACTGGATTGTAAGCTCCTGTCCCACAGACGTACAGTTGAGTCCGGTTCCACGGCTCGACCAGACGGATGAAGTTTGCACACTCCTCCTGGAGACACAAAGACCAGAGTCAATTAAACTGCAATAAACATCTGAACGAAAAGCCATTCATAGCCATATTTTACTGTTACCCCTCCAGCAGATTTACCAAAAGTCTAAAAATAAAAATAAACCAGTAATACGTATATATATATATTTGGACAATATATCAAACTATCAGCCAGTGGTGTTGTGCTCCCCACCCAGGCCTGGCAGACGGGAGGATGGCGAGATTGACTGGACTTCTGTGCTCTAATCCATTCTTGTCTCCTTGGCTAGACAGAAGGGAACCAGTGCTTTTACTGGGCCAAGTCCGAACCCCACAGGTGAGTGCCATTTTTACTGGTGCCTCGCACTAAAAACCAATGTGCACAATGGAGGGAGCTGTGTGCTTCTAATGCTAGGCATTTGAAAAACTACATCTTTTCTTTTTCGAGTTGATGGAAATCACCTCAGCTGAACAACCCTGCTGAGGTTATGAGTGCTGTCAACAGGCGTACTTACATTGGCGTCCTTCCCACTCACAAGGCACTCCATCCTTCTTCGTTCGGACACTGGCCAGTGGATCTGCCAGGGGGGAACAGAGGACATTTTATAGTTACAATCCAACCTGTTATACATCACTGGCATTTATGAGATTTCTGGGCTAAAATTGCAAAAGGGATATCCACCCAGGCTGCTATTAGTCCCATTGGGATTCTCATAACCCAATTACAGTGTTTTAATGACCCCCACACCAGAAAAAGTCCACTCCAACAAAAACTAGATGTGAGCTAAACAAAATGGCTGCTGCTGCTGGGGCAATAGAACAGAACATTTTGCCCTGGGGGAAGCTGTTGTAGCGTTGAGGTAAAGGCGCTTGCTTCATCCCAGTGTAACGGCCCATTTGGGGGGCCAGAGTTTGAGGGTGAGGGGAGACGGAGCATGGGAATGGTCTTACGATATGTGGGTCCTTGTTGATGTCATGGAGGTCCAGGGACAGGATGTGGTCCTTGCTGCCGACATACATGCGGTCATGGTCCTCATCCATGCGCAGGATCCGGTAGTCAGATGTGTTGAGGAGGTAGGCGAAGTGATGAGCAGTGCCAGTGGATCTCAGCTCTGTGTGGAGGCAGAAATATATCCATTAATGACAGCTGTGGTGCACATGCACATTTTCACACACAAACACACACACACACGCATGCACAACTGACACATTCCTCGTGCCACTCCTGCATACCCGTGTGGAGTTATCTGATGGTTTTCCACCATCACTGTTGCAACTTAACACCGCACATTAGAGACAAGTGCTACTGAGTGTCTGTCACACTGTGTTGATGGCTTAATACCGCCTGAGTGGATCAGAGGATCTTGACAGCCTCTCATCATTGGCTGTCTCAGACAGTTAGATATGATGTCTCCTACAAATTCATACCATGAATGAGGTAGGGTACGGTGCATATACTGAGTTTAGGAGGGTTTAAACTGCTCCATCCCTAGTTGGACACCACTTTCTGAAGGTCAGGGGGGTGTGCGCCTTTGGTAACACAATGCAGTCGACATGTCCTCTCATGTCGAGAGTAACCCAATCTTCCTACAGCTCTGTGAGTGTTTGTTTGATATGTTCTTCTTGGTTCAGCAACCACGTTCAGGCGGGGCAGAGAGGCCACTGCTAAGACAGCAAAGGCCCCATGCCACACCATAGACAAACACACTCTATAGGGGAGAGGCATTAGAGGGTGGCACTCACATATTGTTGGACAAATACAGAGGTTCAATTCAAACAGCAGGAAAGTCCCGTTTCACTGTGTAGCTTTATTCTACAACCAACAGACCACAGACAGCCGAAAAAAGGAACCATATTTTGAGGTTACCCCGAGTTCTTCTGTGTTGATTTAGCAGCCAAAAATGTGGTGAAGGGAAACCAGACGATAAACTGTCAAATACAGTTAGCTTTGTTTACGAATTATATATCAGAAAAGAGGTGGGCTAGTGTATAATAAAAGGAAGGAAGTGTGAAATGTAGTCAACGTGGGGCGTCAGACCTTAAAAGCAACACCCTAGACTTGTAAAAATAAGAATCATTTCAAGATTTGAACCTTTTTTCGGGCAGTTGATGAATAACCACATATTTTTTGCAAGCTCTGTATGTGCAGTCATGTTTGAAATTACTGCGAAACATTCCTGTGAGGTTGTTAGCGGGTTCTGCTGAAGTCTGGACACCAAAGCATGCAAAGCCATCAACATGTCCACCATTGGGCCTTAAAATAAACACCATCTAGAGACCTTTTTAAACAGACTCCCTGCGGAATCTGATATTACCAGTCTTTCCAGCCAGATCTAAATTTAACACGGGGGTTACGTCAATAAGCAAAGATTAATAGCATTAGATCTGCTATATTTGTACAGTTTGATTTAATAACTGTGCCCACCAAAGGTATGTTTACAGGTCAGCAGAGTGATTGACAGCTGTCAGAGCCCACAGCGGAGGAGCTGCAACATGTGGTCGTACCCTGTGATTATTTGTGTTGGAGACTTAAGTTGAATGATGAGTCCCTGTACACTCTAGCTGTGTTTATGTGTGTGTGCGGATAGAGTGAAACACATCGGATAAGAGCGCACACACACACACACACACACACACACACACACACACACACACACACACACACACACACACACACACACACACACTCCGTAGGCCAGTCGAAGCCCTTCCTGAAGCAGGTTGTCAGCAACTCCTCAGTGTGTGTTTGCTGTCAGAGAGTAGCTGGACGGGACCATCTGTCAGCTGAAGAGGGAATGTGAACAGTGCATAGCAACAACACAACCCTATAGAGAGCCGCAACAACAAACTCATCTATAATCTAATCTCAGAATCATATGATAATGCACATGTAGTCCACAGCATGTCCAAATTCTACGTCACAGCAAAAACACGGTCCACTGTGCCCACTTATCCTCCATATCTAATTGTAATGTAGACTAATTCACAGAGAGCTACGCCTATTAGATGATGGTGTCGAAACCCTTGCAGAACACCACCTGAATTTAAGACTTAAGGCTCTATAGGAGTGATGCTGCACAGGATACGGAGCTCATTCTGAAGCCCAAATGCCATTGGACCTTCTAATAGCATAAGAAAGAGTTGAGACCCTCTGGCCAAGAGTAAAAAAGAAAAGTGTGAAGTCATTGTAGCTATTAGACATCATCCCCTATTCTGTCAGCCTTTCTCAGCTCAGTCCCAAAGTCAACCGTCGCCTCAGGCAGCGGCACATGGCATTGTGCTCCTATGAAATGTTGATGGAGGACGTACAATGGCAGCAGGCTGAGCTCGGCTACTACACTGCCCCGGAGGTCAGGCCGCCTGTGGAAACAAGCACAGCAGGTCCCTGGACTGAGTCCGCTGCCACAATCAGCTTGGAAAGGACACGCAGAGAGACTGATGCTGCGGGGGTGGCTCGCTGTGGTGGTGCCTACACTGAAAAGATAAAGAGGAATTTGTAGGGTTGTGTTCAAGTATGTGGTAATTCCCAGGAGGCAGCAGAAGCATGTTTTCGCTACATTACTAACATGTTTGAAGGGCTGGCACTAAGCTAAGTTTCAAATGAGCAAAAACAAAGGTAACCTCAATCTATTCAACCAGTCACATTTTATATTCGCTGCTTCCCTTGCAACACACAACTGCATGCTCACGGTAGGAGATTACAATTTCGAACAGGGAAAGCTCAGAGAGGCTGAACCGCCGCGCTCTTTGTCAGCCACATTAGAGCATGACAGCATTTTCCGCACACACAGACTTATCCTGGAGATTTAGAGGCTGGGAGCAGTGTACAAGTGTGTCTATTAGAGCCAGATAAACTCTTAAAGTAGCCCATTACTGCGTGTACGGTTTAGGTTCACTCTGGGGGGTCTGCACACACACACAGCGGGCGCTTTGTTTTCGGGAACGCACTGCTTCCCCCTGAGGAATGGCAATGGCTCTATTAGAGGTGAAAGTAAGCCGGTGAGGGAACCTGATCCTCGCACTCAATGTCTCCTTACTCATTCACTTACTTTTTTTTTTATGCTAGTACGCTTGCACTTGCACGCAGGTAGGAAGAGGACAGTTAATGAGACCTCACTCATTTCCAATCTTTCTCGTTCATGTGCAGAAGCAGCGCCCATGTGGTACTAGACGGGGATGTTGAGTGATTACACGGGAGTCCACCCTCTTCAGTCTGCTGAACACAGACAATCCTCTCCTCTCTCCCCCAGCATCTCAAGGTGATGCTGGCTGACGCAGCCCACTGCCGGTTCCCACAACTCAACACTCTGCTCTGGCTGCAAGAAAAGCCTCTGCCAGTGTGTGAGAGCAACGGGGCTGAGTAAGATGAGTCCTGAACACATTCGAGTTCAATGTGAGCATGAGAGCCAGCTGATAAACAGATCATGGCTCTTCTCATCTGCTTGATAAAATAATCACCAGTGGAAAGCAACTAAGCACATTTACTAGAGTACAACAGAGTACACTTTTGAGTTCATTTGAAGTATTTTACTTGAGTACTTCCATTTTCTCCTACTTTATACTTCACTAAATCATTTCAGAAGGAAATACTGTGCAACATTTATTTCACAACTCTAGTCACTTTACTGATTAAGTTTTACATAAAACAGTACACGATACGCTAAAATACAATTGCATTGCTAAAGATTTAACTAGTGTTTCCCATCGTTTGGGCACGTGACCCCATATTTTTTCTTATTTCCGACCCCATTAATAAACTCACAACCCCTCAGATTTATTGTGAGCCCCACCCAGGGGGAACCACTGGACTAAGCCACCTAATTGTATGTAAATTAGTTAAAACTAGCTCCATCTCAACCAGCCACAACAGTAAACTGTTACATGCGCACTGATCCATCAGCAGAGGACATTTTTCTGCATAATGATTTCAGTATTTTAAGTACAATTAACTGATAAAACGTCTGTACTTTTTAAGAGGAATTTAACATGCAGGACTTTTACTTGTAGTATTTTTATATTTTGGTATTTCTACTTTTACTTAAGTAAAGTAGAGTAAGTAATGTTCAGTTTTGTGTTTATTTGACACCCAGAATAGTAGTAGAAAAGTAGGTTGACCCTCCCTATAGAAAATAAAATACCCAAATCAATTCTGCCGATTCATGTGCTGAGCCACATATAAGTGGAATATAGACACAAGCATCAACATATGATCTGAAAGTGATGGTTGTTGAGTTTTGACCATTAACGATGGGCCGTGTTCATCCGTGACCTTTTCCCAGCTTATTCACTGTCATATTCACTGGCCCACATCTCACTCATTATCCAGTGTTTATGGTTAGAAACATTGCTTCTCTGCACCAACATTAATTCTAATCGGTTGGGGGTCTTTTCATGGTCTTTGTCATACATGTACATACTTGTAAAGATGCTTTCAGGGGACATTGATGAGACCCTCTACGCACTTAAACCCTTAATAAAGCTGTTTATGTCCTTATACACACCATGCCTAAAGCGTCTCACACACACACACACACACACACCCCATCACAACCTGCTCCACCTCAACTGCTCCATGTCGGAGGTTCTGAGGTTCCTTGTTTAATCTCTCTGCTTGCATGTACAAATGCAAAATCTCAAATACAAAATTTGGCCTTTGCGTGAAGAAAAAAACACTGATTTGTTGAGCAGGGAAGTCTATCCAGTAGCACCGAAGTGGGGCCAACACTAAAACAAGGAGCCAAATAGCCAAAAGTAAACAGATGGTTTCTTTTATTTATTGGCCAATATATTTTCACTGCATTCATCAGATTTATTTCTGAGATTGAAAACAGGTTGCAGAGACAGAGCACCTAAGTACACTTCCCGTGTGCATATTAACGGCATGCATGCATGTTTGCAGACTTGTGCGAGCGTGTTTCTGGCTAAACCCTCCTTCTGTCAGTGGTCACTGCAGTGCAATACAGTGGTTGTACTGGGAAGTGCTGGATGTGTCCCACCGTCCGACTGCAGCCCCTTCCTCAGACCATTATAAATAAGAGTGTATTTTTGTCAGCTTGCCTGGTTAAATGAGGTACAGAAACATGGAGGGGAGACATGCCTCACTGTCAGACTGAGCCAGCCCTCCTCCTCCTGAGAGAATACTTGGCTGCTGACGGTGATCTCCGGGGCTGCAGGCCTGCATGTTATAGCATATCTCACCATCTTAAATTAATAGCCAGCGGGCCGAGTTTACTTTGGAAATATGTTTGGACAGGAAAAATTCACCGGCATGCAGTGCACTTCCAAGATCACATCCCCAGAAATAAGAAAGCACACTGGTTAATGCTGTCTTATATGAAATGATTTCCCACCATGCTGTCAGGGGAGAGAGAGGAGACTGGATTTTATGTATCATATTCAGCTGTTAATGCATCCTACTCCGCCGGTAACATCAGAACTTCCTCTCATTAAGGAACGATTACTGCATCCAGCGTGGCTTAACAGTACACGGCCCATCCCACTCAAAACCTTTCCTGGCAAATTCACAAGAAGCATCGGGGAAGTGATTGGATCATGGAAAACTCTGGACTGTGTTTAAACAAAACACTGAAGAGAGAGCGAGAGAGAGAGAGAATCAAGAGGGAGTAAATACACATCCTGCCACTTGACGGCACAGCACACACTCACTACATGACACTGATATGGGTGCTCCAGCCCACCGCATATTTCTCTGGTTTCAAATTGGGTAAATTAAAAGTGCAGGCCGCTGCCAGTGACAGTGCGGAGCATGTTGCTGCTTGAAGCCAGCACTACTCCCTGCAGAGAACTGCTGAGAGGTAAAGTGGACGGGGGGATGGGAAGAGACAAAAGTTTGCTGTCTGCTGCTTTGACACCGAACAGGAAGGGAGCGCTGAACAATGTGGAGCCGTGTGTGCAGCAATCACCTGCTCACTTCACAGGTCTGTGGTTTTCCCTTGCTGATAATTAGAAACTGCAGCCACCGCATCAGCCTGTGTCCAGAGATCACAGCAGGACCACAGTGAGGCACTAGAGCTGCAACACACAAGCCATGATCTATTCTACTGAAACACGGCTAAAGTGAAGAATCTCGTGTTAAAAAGGGGGGTTAATTCAGTCTTCTTAGGTTGTGTAATAACGCCACACAAATACCCCGTTAGCCCCTGGCACATCATAAGCAAGCTGCACTACCTGAGCAGTGTCCTGAGGCAGTTTCCAACCCGTCAGGGAGAGGCGCGTCAGTTCACACGCACCGGAGTGGCAGGAGTGATAATTAGGGTGTTTAAGAGGGGGCGGGAGGGGTGGCATGCGCTCTCACATCAAAGGCAGCACTTGTCAGGAATCCTGGCCAAATATTTTGAATGCTGTCAATGCAGGGGAGGAAAACTCCAGTTAAGACGGTCTTATTACTCTTCAGAAGGCACACTTCATTTCAACAGCAACGATGGAGCTCTGCACAAAATAGTTTTTTTTTGGGGGGGGGGGGGGGCTTACAAGGTTGCCTAGTTGGCAGTTGGGTTAACTTTTAATAAGAAGCAGTAGTGAGTTGAGACGCCACAGGCGACAGTGATGAGACTTTCTCATTCATTTAGTCTTAGTCAGTGAAATAGTTGGGAAGCATCTGCCGCCCATGAACCCGTATCAAGGTGCAACTGTTCTCTTGAGCACGGTTTAGGCTGTTTGTTATGTTTGTATAAAAAAAGAAAAGAAAATGACCCTGAGAGTCATGATGAGACTGAGCTGGTATCTGCTCTGCAATGTCAATCTGTCTTCATCCTACTGTAACATGGCCATCTAATGTTGCTTCAGCAGATTTCTGTTTACTTATCTATTGCAAACAGGCAAATCCTTCTCAGTCGGGAATATTCTTGGCTTTTCTGTGGGTGACGCTTTGGTCTGATTTGAATGAGTTGAGAAATCACAACTTAGTTCAAGCTAATGACATTTTATTCGAGCACATCGACTTGCTGTCGGGGGTGAATTAATTTGCACCTTCCTACAAAGTGTCCTGACAAAGCTGCAAAAAAAGCAGAAAAAACACAAGCTTTTTGTGACGGAAAAGACTGACGTGTTTACTGAATTCACGCAGCAGGAGAGGAGTTGGCTCCTATCCAGACGCCTGTATCTGAGAGCGGCTATGGTTCTCTCTCTTATCTTAATCTAGCAAAACTCTCTCACAGTGATTTCCTGTATCTACAGGATAAGGAAGTGCCTAATATAGGGGCAATCACTAAGCTCGCGATCATGAGGATGGAGATTAAGGTACCCTCTCCTGCATGTGGACAAGTGTGTGGCCGCTGGAACTGGCTGAACTGGCACCTGCGCCGCTTTCTTGTTAGCAGAGACATTTCTAATCAGCCACTCTCTGGCCCCACAGTGCCTTCTCCTTCAACAGCTCCTTTCAACACAACTTGTCTTCATGTCAAACATTTACGTGAGTTATTTGGGTTTGTGTAAGCCGCACGCTTCAAAGCCAGCGGAGAAGTGACACAGTTGCTAAAGAATGCCTGTGTGATTACTGGAGAGCGGGCACGAGGTTAGCCGCGCTGCTAAATGAAAAGGGAGCGATAACAGCATGAGGACGCAGCAGCTGCTCGCCTCGGCTTAGTCACTCTGTGGGACGGAGGATAATAAAAGCGGTCAGGGGCTCGGCCACTGTGTCACATCAGATAGGACGCGTCATTCAGCAGATAACGAATATGCAAGGGCACAGGACCCAGAGATATGATCTGACCCACTGGTAATGGCAACGGGCCTGGCCCACAAAAGGAATGGTAATCTTTTGTGATGTGCTCTCAGCGGCGTGGTCGAGCTTCACTGAATCCTCTGTGTGTGTGTGTGTGTGTATCTTGGAGGAGAGACAGGCTCTGCAGCTTGCTGCTAGGAGAGAAAACACAGACACAACAGCATGCCTGTACAAACACCTGCCCCATACAAAGAAAGCATCAACACAAGCAACTTTGCTCGCTGTCATATGACTTCATGACTTGGTGAAATTAACCAGGCGGGACACCAAGAACAGCATTAAAGCGCTACTCTGCACAGTTATTGCAAAACTGAAAACACTGTTTCGATCTCTGTGATCATCATTACTACTCCTGATCATCTATCTTGGTTTAAAGACTTAACTTCACATGTTCATTGCAAGATAAGTTACTCGTTGGTCATCTTGTTTAAACCAAGGCATGGCGGATGATGGGCCACACTTCTTAGTCCACTCTAAGGCTGCACCAGAAACACCTGACGCCACATCTGGGCCCCACATACTTTGACACCACGAAATGACTCGCCAAACCAGAATTATGATAATGATCAATTATGATTATCACTATTGATCCATGATCTATTGTGCCGTGTCAATCTGACAGAGCATAAAATCAGGATTGTAGTTTAGAATAGAAGTGATTTGACTCCTTGCTGGGCTTCACCAGCTCTTAAACCACAATAAAGGACTTGGCTATTTGTGGGAGGTTGTTTGTATTCTGTTGCTGTGGGCTCCCTCTTCAGGGAAAAGGTGTGACCCTCTCTTGTCTCAACACATGTTGAATGTGATCTGTCGTAATGCGCACTTAAAGCTCTCCCATATCGCACATCATTAACCGCCACTCCTGACCTCGCAGTGTCCAGAAGCTGCACCGTGATGCTCTGTGAGATGTAACACCTTACTGTTTACCAACGTCGCCACCTCATTATACCAGCGCCCCCCCTCCGCGACCCGCCACTCCCCTGCCGACCTGGGGGTGCTCACCCGCTCTATAATTAGGAGCCACTGTAGTGCCCCGCCCCTCCTCTGTCCAAACCCCCCCACCCCCTTTGCTAATGGCACCAATTTGTATTCACTGTCAGCTCTGATGAGCTCTCATGCAGAGAGATGGCCTTATCACAAGGCCTCTGGCTCACATCACCTAAGCCCCTCTACTGCTGCCTGCCAAACCCAGCGAGCTGATGGACAGGCAGGGAGGGTGAGGGGGCTGGGGTGGTTGTAGGAAGGAGGTGCACATTTTTCTCCATTTCCATGTAAACTCCCATCTAACAGCAGACAGATGGGCTTTGGAACAACACAAACTCGAAATCTATGACCAAAACTCAAATCACACATACCATCGCGGTCTTGTCTTTTAAGCTTGTTTAGACCTCAAACTAGAACCTTTGATACATTTAAAGCTAATAATGTGCACTGCTGGACCTGAGTCCTCTCTCCAGACAAATGAGAACACCTATCTCCCTCAATCTAGCAGAAACGTATAAAGGTGGGGATCCAGCTGAGACGGATGTGAAATGTGGAGAACTAGTAGGGAAGGAGATCCTCCCATGAGAGTCTTGATCTAATCGCACACATCTGCACAAACAGGGCTCTGTTTTAACTGACATGTGTTTTATTAACAGTCTCCAACTCAACAGTGACACATCTTGCCCCGTTCCCATTCTGCATGTCAGCTCCGGCAATCCTTCTGCAACCCCTACAAACCGACTGTTGTTGTGAATCAATTGCATTTTTCAGTCACAGGAGACAGGAGTAACCAAAAGGTTACTGGTTGCTGCCTTCATCCATCTAAAGAAATCTGAGGTTTTTTTTAGATCATTTTAAATTGTACAAATGCCCTAACCTGCTCTGGACAGGATAAAACCTACTTTTGCAAGGTCTGGTCAGCAGGGAGGCTGCCGCCTGGTCCAGGAGACGTGAGGAGGTCAGAGGTCGCTGGGCAGCAGTGGCAGCGCTTTATGTTCTGGTTTAATCTGGGATTAGCTCAGGGTCAGGGTTATCTGGAATCAGGAAACAGGGATTGCCTGGGGTAAAGTGGCATTACTGGATGGTCTGTCCAGAATCGCAATGAGCCTGTGTTCAACAGAGAGAGTGTATGTCGAGCATGACTCACTGGGCTCCCGGTTGTAACCTCTCCGCCGTCACTCTAACCCCAGCCCTGAGATCCAGCTCAGCGGAGATCCACATGCACTAAGACTGTGAATTACTACACCCTGTGAACCAATGAATCACTGGTATATGGTATCTGTCTAGCCACATTTATGTGCATACCTTCTGGTTTCCTGAGCACATTCACCATGGTAAATTCATTTTAATGCTGAGACAGGACAGAAGCCAGAGGAGGTAACAGGCAAGCATGGACTCAAGTGTTTGCATCAGAGGCACAAAGTAACAGCACTGCAGGATTATGAGAATAACTTTGAGGGGGCTGCCACAAAGACCAAACATAAAGCCCTGAGAGAAAGAGCCCTGTGACCTTTACCCTCACTTATCTTAACCTGGCCTGTCTCCGCTTCATGTCAGACTATAATCCCCATATACTGGACACACTTTACCGTCTCCAGTCCTGTCTGGTTCCAGAGGGTGTCTGCACCTGGAAGCTACGTCAGCTATGAGACCAGAACAACCTTGTTGTAACAAAGATGGATGTCTCTCACTCTCCCTCTCTCTGTAAAATATTAAAGCTAGTGAAAATGGAGAGGTCTTAAACTCAAGCACCACGGGAATGTTGAAAGAAATACTGAAACCCTGCTGTGCTTAACCAAAAACAGATCTAGGATACATGCAGGAGACAGTCTGAAAGATTGTTTAAGGACAGTGGCCCATTAAAGCTGAATTAATCCAATGTCCCACAGCAGTTAATGCCATGATTTCAGCCTCTGAGTTCACTTGCATTCAAACGTATGAAAGTTGTTGTCAAATTTCAGCAACAAAGGGATTTTTTAATAACTGAATCTACAGTGGATCTGTCATTTTTGTAAGATTCTGCTCCGGGGGTTTCCATGGAAAAACATTTACTCTTCATCATGAATGACAATGCCTCACATAAACATTAATAAATGTTGATCTCTGTGATATTTCTGGTATGATGGAGAATATCTTATGCTAATGTCAACTGCCAGACTCGACAAATTACATCAAAGGGCATCAAAAAAGGCTTTTAAGCTTCCATGGTAAGTAAGTCTGCATCCTCTGCAGTCCAAGTACTTTCCATCCAAAGAGAGAAAGTAACTGATTTTGTTTTAATATGTACCAATGGCGTAAAACAGTGTATTCTTGGTAGCTTGAATCCACGACTGAGGAAACTACGTCAAGCAGCGCTGAAAAATGTCTCAATCTCCGTGTCTCTCAGGTGCATCCTGACAGGCCAGTGGCAGATTTACAATTGAACAGGAACAGGATACAGCAACCTAATGTATGTGACACCAGTGGCCCACTATCATGCCCTGTGGTTATGAATGCCTTATTTGTTGGAGCAGTGTGGGGTCGCAGTGTGGGAGGCCAGTTGTTCCGGCCCCTTCCTGAGAATGACAAGAAGGCAGGACAGATTGTGACAGCAGCCATTGTGGCTCTGCTCCAGGTCTCTTTCCTCCCACCAGGCTCCCGCTGCTCCTTCACCCTGAGTGAGTGCACGCTGTGCCACCTCAGCGCTTATCTTCCTGTTCCTTGGGGGGCTGGGCGAAGGAGAAGTTGCAGGTTGGGGCAGGAAAGCTTTTACCATTTTATTTGCCATGTGGAGCTTCTCTGGCCCATCATCAGTCATACTTGACAAGGGGCAGATGATGTTGACGGAAGCAGGAGGCTAATGGGACATCCCTCTCGTTCATCCCTTCTTTGAACAGAGGCAGGTGATCATTTGAGTTCCGATGCGCCCCTGATTCCCAGGCCTTGGGGACAGGAAGAGGGATTAGAAGACAAATCCCATTTTTCCCCAGCGTATGTCAGCAGTGTCATCACATTTTGCCTCATCACTTACTTTCTCCAGTCAAAGGGCGCTCATCTGAAATCAAGGCGATTAGGCTTTTCTAAACAGCTTTGTGTTTTCGGCTGCCGCTGCCAGGGGAAGTCCGGACTGGTCTGCATCTCTAACACGTGCTCCCATGGGAATGCTGGGTCACAGGGCTAAAGCTGCAAGTATGCCTGTCGAATGGTCCAACGCACCTTTGTGACGTCCTATTGGGGGTGGGGGGGGGCTATGTCTGATAATTTCTGTAACTTTCCAAAACTGACAATCCAACATTCACACATCCAGGGTTTGAACTTATCTCTCAAGCTCTCTCTTTCCATTCTCGAAACAGCTATCCCTATCACTTTTCATGAGAACAAAACGAGCGCAACACTACGAATGCCTTTAGGAACACATTTGATTTCCGACACCTTTCATAAGAACTAGTTCTGTTCAGCATAATCCTGCCCTAACCCCTTCTGACACTAAAGTAGACCCCTTCAGAAGTTACAAGGCAGTGAAGAGCAAAAGCCACTGATTCCATCGTGCTCTCTGATGCTATAAGCCTGCTGTGCGTAAACCATGGTTGTTTTAAAGGGCCTTCTAAGACTCTAAACTCTTATCCTCTCAGTAGAGTCAGAACGAGATAATAGGTTCCCTTAAGACCAGGGAATCAATCTGGTGGTAGAAGCTGTCCCCAACTGACCAATTTATGACCAATTTATGTTTCTGTTATTATATATGCTATTCCAGCATTTTAGAACTTTTGCATGTTAATACTTGCATGTGGTCCATAACCCTAACCCTGGATGTTGTCTAGAAATACCAGTTGTTGTCAAATCCATTTCATTTTTCTGTTGTTTTTTTTCAAATTTGCACTATATGAGCGCATTACATCTGCCTGATTTTTTGGGTATTCATCATTTAAATTTAGTCTTCACCTATAGTTACTTGGGGCTTTATCTGCGTTAAGACTTTAATTTTGGCAGACCACGCTCTACGCCCATGTAAGGTGGTGTTAAGGAGATAGTGGTGCACGGGGGGTGGGGGGGGGGGGTGTTTGCAGGGTCAGCGAGTTTACCAAGCCGATTTAGCCATCCCAGTTTGTCACTGGTAATCTCCCTGCAGCTAACAGGGTGATAAAATCAGCCCGATAACTGCAGGAGATGGATAAAGAGAGAAGCAGACAGAGTGGGTGAGAGGGAGATGAGTGTGTGTGCATGCCTTCTTGGACCTCATCCCTCTGTCTCTCTCTCACACACACACACACACACGTACAGATAATATGCATAGCATGCACAAACACACGCGAGTTAAGTACCTCACACACAACAAGTGTGACTCGTGGCGGTTTAGACATGCGGCAGCTGGAGCAATTTAAACACACTGTAATCATGAGATGCAACAATACTGTGATGGATTCAAATTGAAAGTGTCCATTACAGCAGTTCCTCTACACACGCAAAACCAGCAAGCACACTAAGTAGAAACGAAGTAAGTCCAGATGGAAGGCGAAAGCAAGAAGCGTGTGAAAGGTTCGTATTGGTCCCTCTGAGGTGGAATATGGAGGTGTTTGCTTTGGCCATGTTGACCAAAACCTCAGCCCTTGGAGAGAAAAAGAGAGACACACAGCCAAAGCATCCTCGTTCTCTTCCTTCAAACCCCCTCGGTGCGGCCTCTTATTTTTCCCCTCACCATAAACACTTCATTTCTTTCCCAACTCAGGCAATATGCTTTCTAAATCAGGGGAGGCTTCTCCTTTTTTTCTCACATTCCCAGCCAAACAGAATTAATCCGAAGAGGTGGGACCTTTGTGAACAAAACCCTGCTGCCTGTCTGCCCCAGGAGCAATGCAGACGCATAATATTAAGCTCATAAGTGGTGAACTTGATGGGTCTTACCTTCCGCTGACAGCCCAGCAGGACCTCGTTTAGTCACAAGCTTTTATTTGAACACATTCAAAGGAAATGTGCTTGTCGAAATGTATTTAGTGACTTCAGGTGCGACTGAGTTAAACAGTAATGTGTAGTACCCCCCGTGGGGGTGAAATGCCACTCCACAGGTTGTCTTGGCTGAGCTCTAACCACGGGGCTATACATCTTCTTTTCAACAACGTGTATATATTACAGGAATCGAATGGCTAAGAAAAACACACACAAAAGTGTGATGTACTCATTCTGACTGAATTTTGCACAAAAACAGCGCCGCGGCTGTGTCCCAGTTCAATTAGCTGTGATGGCGGACAGCAACAGCTCATCCCTGCAGCATTATGTCTAGCCGGGTGCAGATATTCTAGTGGCACAAAGATCGATTTTCTCCTGTTTCTCCTTTCAGCCGTGCCTCTGTCCTGCTCTTGGAGCTGAAGTACCACTGTGATTGAAAGTCGTCCTCTCAGCTCGACCTCCCTCTGGTACAGAAAAGTCTGAAGAGACAAAACAAACCCTCTGTCTCACTCATCACTTGATTTCCCTGCAGCTCTTCTACACACTGAAATTGGCAAAGTGACCTTGATGAGGGGAATACCGACTGTCAATCATTGATTACCAGGACTTTTTACACATTCACTTAAGGGCTCCCCTTTCAAGTCTGATCAATATCAGCCAAAAAGTAGTCCGAGAGTAACACAGAGTGGCTATTAAGGGAGCACTGAGCCTCAGGGAAGATGGGCAGCCTATGCAGGAGAATGGGAGGAAGGAGGGGTCTCAGTACACAACCCATCAAATTGCACCAACAGATTTATAAAAAAAAAAAGAGACACACAGTGAGTGTTGGCATCCATCTTGCTGCCAACACAGGGACACAACAGGCCAGTGCTTAAGATAATGTTGGCAAGTGGCCATTGTCGTGCCCACTTGTTGACGTCGCTGTTAAGTGTGTTGTGTTTTGGCCACCATTTCTATTGATTATGCTACCATTGTACCCTGTCTGCTGAAATCTGGGAATGCATCTAAAAAGAAGTCTAAAAGGGAGCAACAAACACAAGAAGTCAGACAATTAGGCAAGTTGTAAACAAACCCGCTGGTTAGTCAAACTTATCTGGAAGAGAAAACAAAAGCAAAGGGTTCAATTATTACCCAAACTGTCTGTTGTAAACATCCATTATAGTTTACTTCCTGGTTCAACTTTGACCGACTGCACGCTCAGTTTTCTGTGCAGCGAGAGATTATTATGAATATTCTTGGTGTGCACTTAAATTGTAATTAACCGGAATAATCCTTTGAAAGCTTTTAACAGTGATCTCATCTGGGTGAAAAACACCTGTTAAGTATCTTTTTCTCCTAAATAGAAGCTGAATCCTCTTTTCACATGAAAGAACACCTGAGACCACGGGGTAAAGAAGCCAAGCCTTTTGCGAAACCACTGCATTCCACAGAAAAGCGGAATCCATAAATGGGAATTAAAGTAAACCACGTCAAGGTAATAAACCTACTGGCTGCTCTGGCAATCTGAAAAGTGTCAGGTGAAAAGGTTGATGCCCTGTCTCATCATTCCTGGATAGCATATTTGACATGGAATCAGCGGTTAATCCAGAGAAAAGCCTGCTGGGTTTTTCTACCAGGATGGCCTCCCTGCAGATTGCTGGGCTGCGTTGCTGCTAAGCCACGACTATAAGCATCCCACTCTGGGCCAGAGCGCTGCACTCCCCATAATGACTCATTGATCTGAGCTTCTCAATCCCTGCCTGCCTTATCTCAGCTAATGGCGCGGCATCATGGTCTGTCACAGGCTGCAATCTCTCCGAGAGACTGAGTGCACTTAGAGGTCAGTGCTGCCGCTTTCCAGCAGTGCTGCACTACAACCAGGTGTGAAGAAGAAAAAAGCTTTCTGTATCTTTCTGAACACTCACCCTCCTTATTTGACAGGTCCACCCTCCCTCTAACAACCACGCTGTTGTTTTTTTGGAGTGGTATGATATACCATCCCTCCAGGACTTCCTTTTATCATTTCAATAACAAACTCACACTTCACACATCCATGATTCTTCTGTGGGCATGATAGCCTTGCTTTGACCCCAAACATTTGAAGCTTACAAAAGGGACTCCCCTTCACAAACCCATGTAAGGCTCCCAAGTCCAGCCATTTATAACTTTTGAGGCTGGCATGACAGCGGGATGCAGCAAGAGGAGAAGAGTGAATGAAAAGTCTAAATGGAGCAAATAAGTTTACAGAACTACAATACTTGTCCCTCAGCAGGCTCACTTTGCCTGCTTCCCTGATTGGCCAGTGCTACTGAGATTACTGGTAGGAAGTAGTTTTGTCAGAGGACCGCAACTACAAACACTGTAGACTATATGATGTGTGTTTTCAATACCATATTCCTTCAGGGTCACTGAACTGAGAGGAAGAGTGGCGTAGCCCCAGCATGCATTTCCTTTAAAAACACTCTATATCCTGTGGTGCATCTACTCTTAGTTTTAATCAAATTCCTCTGTGTGAATCCACTGGTCACAATATTAATCCCATATGACCCGGGGTCTGCACTGGGTCTACATAAAGAAAACACTTTTATAAAAGAAGAGCTCCACAACTCCCCATCTCTGTCCAGCCCATCGTCATCCCTCTTCCTTATTAACCCGGAGGAAACCTGTCTCTCTGGACTCAGTCGTGCCTGAGGTGACATCCACACATGGCAGCAGACATACAGACAGCTTGACAGCTGAGGAAGTACACTGAGCTTTGGCAAAAATCAAGACTCGGCCTCCCTGCGAGATTTTAATGACTAGTCAGTCTTTCCCCACTTGGGTTTAAATCTGCAACAGCGAGACACACCTGACAGCCCTGACGTTTGACTGACAGGCAGGATATCCCACTCTGTGACCCTGCAGCCCTCCTCTTGAGCAGTTCTGGCAGTGGGTAATGATCTACGGGAGAGGTCGGAAGTATGGATTGCAAAGTGGCTAAAATACAGCTTTGTTCAGAGTGAATTCCTCGATTGTGACGACAAGAAGCCAGCGGGACGGAGACAAGTGAAACTGAGATAATTGCAGTTATCTCGACCTAAACCCAGATTGAGGCAATGCTCTGCTTTGACGGACCTTGAGGGCTCCTCTTTGGTGCTTAGACCTCAGTGGGTGTTCAGTCCAAACATAGCATGGTGTTAAAAAAAAAACTCAAGGGTCTGTGTTTTGGTGGGGGCATGTGGCTACAGGTATGGGGAAGACTAAATATGATCTAGGAAGTTCAGTTTGAACGATAGATCCATGAGTTGAAAGGCTTATCAGTCGCCAAAACACTGCACAGGGGTTTATAATAATATTAGGAAGAATCTCATAACTCTGGAAAGTTATCCGCCAAGGTGGCATTCATTTTATCCTCCCTCTTAGCTATCATAAGGTTAATGGTGGAATATGCTAGGAATGTGTGCTGATACACATTTAACTATTTAAGTGTGTTGGATGGTACATTGTGTTTTTTTGGTGGACGACCCTGCATTCTATGAAGATTGCTGCGCTGGATGTGCGTTGCTGAAAAGGAGAAGATAATGGAGACTTGTTTAGAACTTTTCTTTCACGTTGTCGTCATCCTCAACAGCGTCTACAACTACAGCTGGAGCCCCCTTATATTTTTGAGGAAGTGCGTGCCAGCTTTGGGCCGTAGCTACGGCCACAGCTACAAGCGGCGGCTCTGTAACTACGCTGTCACCACTTCCAAACAAATAAATATCCAGTTGTAGGCTCCATTAAGCACCAAAGACCCAGGAAACTCCACAGTGGAGGGAACTGCCTTGTTCTCACACTCTATCGTGGCCCCACAGCACTCAGCAATTTACCGTCAATTTGCTATGAAAGCTGTCATGGGTCGTGTCCTTCTTGTCCCCAAAGACAGCATTAAAATATTTTTTACACTTTGCCAAACGGAACAAAACTCAGCTCCAATGTGTAAGCAGTTAACATGGCATGTTATCATTGGCCCCATTGATGCACAGTAGACACAGAAAGCCAAACCTTCTCATCATTTCACATTTGAAATAAGCAGCCTTAAAGTTAGAGTGTAAAGGTGACTGCCACACACTTTCCTTGTGTTTAAGTGACTTCATTCATTCATTTCATTATTCATTTGCTACAAGTGGCTCCATCTCTGACACATTCCTAAAAAGTCCTTCTTACTTGAAGATAGATCTGCACTCAACAGCACTTCCAGCTAAGCCTTATCTCCCGCTTTATACACTTCGCATTTAGATCTTGATAAAGGTGCCCTCGGTTACTGCTATCTCACAATAATATATTCATCTGATTTGGCCGGGAAAACACACCTTATGTTAGGCAGCGCAACCTCCCATTCTCTTCCTCTCTCTGCGTCAGCACTGCAGGCAATGCACAGCTGTGAACAAGACCGAGCCTCTCGCGATCCACCCGACCCCTTCCCCGCCCGCATGAGCTTTCTGAAAAATATTTTAATTGACACAGCAATTAAGCAGGACAAGTCAAAACAGAGCTCTTGTGGAACCTCTGTGCGAGGAGAGAGTAATCTGCTTCCCCGGGCAAGTTTATCTTGAGAATGTCGAGTAGACGTATGGCTTGTATCTCTAGTTTGCTGCAAAGAAAATATCTGGGAATAACGTGTGACTAACTGCAGTGTATCACCAGTGGGAACAGTAGGAGATTAATTGGTGTGCATCACCATTAAAGGGTCATGCCAGTGCTCTTGCATATTTTAGCCCGTTTACTACCAATCATGTATGTGTTGGATTCGTTTTTCATGCTTTTTGTCTACTTCTGAGCAGGTTTTCATTCAATTCTGTACGAAAACGTTATCACATAAGCTTAAAACTTGCTGAAACAATTACAGTAAAGATAATGCCACGTTTTATTTTCATAAAACCTCCAACTTCTAGAGCAAATCTAAGTAAAATTTGAAACGTTGAGAGTTGAATTTGATGGTTTCCTGCAGTAAAAAGGTTGCTGTTCTAAACTGAATGCGTAAATCTCCACTGCATTCACATGCAACAATAGTTTTGACTAAAACCAAAGCTGACGTGATCTCAAACAAGTTTCAAGTCTCTGCATGTTGATTTCAACACCACACTGATGTTGGTGGATGTCTGACAGGTACAGCATGACACACACACTCGAAACTCTAAAAAACTACATCATGGTATGCATGCATGCAATATTGTAATGATTCTTTCAGTATATTATCCATTTCACAGTTTGTATAAACCACGCTTGGTTTGGCAGCAATACAATGTGGGTGAGCTGCCATGTACCACGGAAAGAAAAGATCTGGGAACACTCGTTGTAGTATTATGATGCAGATGAGTTGAAAGACGTTTCTACATGTGCACATTATGATATATTCACTTTTCCAAGATAAGATAACACATAGCTGTTAGAGCAGTAGTTTTACCAAGTCGTTTTCCTGACATGAAGGAGAGAAAAGTGATAAATATTCGCTCCCTCCACAGCCCAGTGACGTTAACAATGATGCGTTGTCGGCAAGGGCTCGCTTTCTTTCCCCAGATGATATTTGTCACAATCAACCTCAAGGCCTATTTATTTCTTAACAAGATTGTGAAGGATGGAATCTGAACCAAGGCTGCCAGCTTCAAGTTCCACTGAAATGGAGCATTTGACTGTAGCACTTCCCTTCATAACATGAATCTCTTGCCAGTCCTAATTTCAGATGAAATCAATTTTGTGCCACTTCAGAGAGAACACAGGTCTAATGGTATACTGGCATACTCTTGTATCTTACATCTCCTGTGGAAATGGCATTTAATTAAATGGGACTGCTCGGTAAGACACTGGTCACAGTAGACCTCATGTTAGACACTTGACAAAAGAATGTCCACAGGTGTATCAACACACATTTAATATCACCTGAGGGCATCCATCACGATCAACTCACAAATTATACGGCAGAATTAAGAAGGAGAGGAAACTCTTTGACAAGCAAACTATCAGGTGTGTCAGCGATAGTCCGGGGTCATGACAGCTCTTTTCAGAGCCGGTTCAGACTTCCCCTCAGGTTAACGTATAAAAGGGAATTTTCTTGACATCTCAAGAGGCAACCATTGCCAAGCAGCCGAAGCGCGTTGCCAAGACAGAGAACTGGGTAGGTGTTAAACTAAGAAGGACGAAGAGGCAGAGGCCGGCCCCAGCTGTGCAGAGAGTCATCGATTCAGGTGTGTGAGCTATTTTAGAACTTGACACGACTTGGATCTTGGAATCTATGAGAGAGTTTTTCTTCCTGCCGTGTTTTGACATGGTGAAAATGGCAAGCTCACATTTTGCAACTCAAACAGCATATAATTTAAAAATCCCTTGGTTTAAACTCGCCTGTTGTTTTAATTTCGCTGGGCTTCACTGTGCTGTTGCTTTAGCTCCAGCCAGAAGACACTCCCTTTTTTTACTTCTGCCATGCAAATCATAAAAAGTGGAGCATCGTGTAATTACTTCTGAGTAATGTTTTTTTTTTTTGGAGTTTGTCCCCGTCTTGAAACAAAACAAAATGTGTGTTCTTGCTGGGGAGATGCCATGGATATGTACAGGACATTATGCACCACAGTTGCTTTGTTTCTGCGTCAAAGCTGATGACTGCCACAAGCAGAATCATACGCTGTCACATTCAGAAAGTGTCTGAATTTAAACTGAAAGCACCTGCTGCCTCCTGCGTCCACCAACAGTCACTTTTTATTTCCAGTGCGGAAAGAATCTTTCGGACACTTATCATAGCTCAAAAACAACGCAGAAGACTTCAACACGCTCCAGCGCAGCCGGTGAGTCCTGAGGTGCCTTGGAGATTAACCCACAAACACAAACACATGACTGAGCTTTACCGTGGGCTCGTAGCCTCAACAGACTCGCCCAAGAGTTAATTCCACAGTGCATTCCATCCCCACAGTGTGTCATTAGAAGCGCTGCATCTCACCTCACCATCATTTATCTCTCCACCGCTAATTAGTTCCGATCAATTACCTTTACTCAATGCTGCTTCCACATTTAAGAAAACAGGAAGAGCTGTTTATTCATTGCTGCTCTCTTTGCCAGTCTTTTAAATATCCCCTTGGGTTGCTTCCACTAGCTAGGGCCTTTTTTTTTCAGCTGGGAGGCCCCCATTAAAAAGCCATCGCTCACACCGGGGTTCAACACGTGACAGAGGTTGGTGCTCGGACCCCCAGGAACCCCTCTCTGGTCCTGCACTATGAAGGAAAGAGGGGAGGTTAACTGACTTAATTACCGGCTTTAAAATAGCAAAGACTCGTCACAGTTGAGCTCCATCTGACAGTTATGAGCAGAAGAGGAGAAACACTGCAAAGGTGGGCGATGATATCAGTCATTACCGACCCGAGGAGGAGTTGGGAAGTTTGCTCTAGCAGTGAAGGCAGCAGAAGTACAACCACAATGGTGACAAATGTATGGATGTCTGCCTGATTACACACCAGCGGAGCTGAACTCCAGTTAAGTGACAGAATATGGACGCGTCCAACAGTGTACTGTTACTGACAGGTCTGTGCAACTTTCTACCCTGGAAAGATCATCCAACAAACTTCTACATTTTCTGCAACTCCATTCCTCACAGAGCACCCTTGCTGTCTGTCTGTTATTCGTACCCTGGAAGGTAAAACACAAGCATGTCAAAACTGGGAAGATGGGAGAGGGCGGGGGGGGTAAAACTTGATCCACACCGTAGCCCATGAGAGAGACTTTGGACGGATTCAGCTCGGAGGGAGAGAAGTAGGAGTGAAATCCTAGCTTGCACTCTGCCTGCCTCTCTTCCTCTCCCTGTCCCCTTTTCTCTGTCTCACCCCCTTTCTGTCAGAGCGGTTCATCTTGGACTCTCGGCCCGTTTGTCTTCTCACAGAAAGGAAATGCAAAGCAGGCTGCTCCGAAACTCTGGGAAACGCCACAGGACGTCCCCGGGGGGAAATTAAATACGGCCACTAAGATCCACACAGTAAAGTGGCAATAAAGTATTCATTAACCCTCCATTGAAGTGGCTAAGCAGGAAAACAAGCAACTGAGTTAGAAGTCAAACAGGGACTTAGCACACACAGTAACACCACCCCCTCTCATCTTAAGATTTACAAAACAATGAGGGGACTTGCAGAGCTCCAGAGCGTGTACATCCCACTCCAACAAGCAAGGAGATCAGAGAATCAAAGACGGGGGGGTGAGTGATTGAACAAAGTGAGCAACATTAGGGCCTTACCAAATAGTTTCACAAACATTACCCTGGATACTTATAATCCTCAGAGCTTTCATATTGCAACACACCGCCCACTACTGGTTTGGCAGCATGCCAGGCCGGAGTGGAGGATGTAAAGAATGCCCTCTGCTCCTCTTGACTTTCAGTTTCCCTCCATCCGAGGACCTCATTTTTCACCTCCATTCTAAACCGCTGTCTCCCCTTTGCAGCTCCTCGGTGGAGCTCCTAGGACCTGGACTGAGGAATCTATAGGCAGCACAGAGAAAGGCCTGCGGGATGCTGTGCGCCATATTCATTGAAAAAAAAAGAGGCCTGATGCCAGTTTGACGCCCACCCCCAGGTCTCCCAGAATGTGAATGAACTTCTGTGAATAAGAGGCAAACCTACACAAACACCCCTGCAGCTATAGGACCTTCACAGGGGGAAGAGTGTGTGGGCGACGCCAAACAAATAACAACAACAAGGCATGCCAGGGTTCCTCTTTTTCACTCCTTCACCAATCAAGAGGAGGCACCGCCGCAGGAGGGGGCCTGAAAGGATGGGTCGTTGACAAAAAACTGCCCGTCGGGGGTGGGGGGGGGTCACCGCTGGCCCTGGCCCGGCCTCAATGGATGTGAATGAGAGACCATCCCCACACATTGCATTTAACACCTACTCCACCAACAGGCAATAGGCAGCAATAGGGAAATTTCCAAATCAGCATTTCAAAACCATGCCACAAACAAAGGCATCAAAGCGCACGCATTGTAATATGCCTGAGTGCTCTTATGGGCTAAACTCTTCAGTATGTCTTCCAAACAGCCTCATTTCCCCTTACAAAAGTGGAATAGTATATGACCTCACCACTGACCAGCTGAGGAGGTGGGCAGCAGGGACAAACATGCTGAAAGGACTGGATGGGAGGGTCGGGTGAAATGCTGACTGCTATTTACTCTTAACATGCTTGAGTGAACTCTAAAACAATGATCAATACAGCTTTCAGTTTCTGCGTTCCAAATTGAAAATGGCTTTTCCTCTGACCGAGAACAAAAACCATATGAGTGTGGCTTGATATTGAGCTCAAGTGGTTCTAAAATACTGAACTGTGATTTCTGGATTTTGATTCATGAGTAGAAGAGGTCCTAATGATGCACTGTGTCTGTATTTTATCACGTAGGTTCAAATTTTCTGAACTTGTAATATAAAGCCAAATTACACCAGGTCTGGCTCCGATCAGTCTGTGTTTCACCTTTTGATCTGATACGTAACCCAACCGAATCAATGCGGCAAACTGCACTGATTAACTACTGATTAACAGCAACCAGCTGCAGAGGAAGAGTTTATTTTTGCATGGCTTCTATTCTTGCATACTACACATTTATAGCTATGGTTTGAACATACTCAGCCGTTTGCATACTTACTTAATCCACATGTCAGCAAATGACTTCACCACCATGACACTATAACTTTTGTAATCAGCATTTGTGCAACCTCTGTCAAGATCATCCTGAATCAAACAAGTGACAGAACTGTAAACAATCTACAAGCTGTTTCATCCAAAGAATACCTTTGGTTCCCTAAAAATCTTGTGACGCTGCAGCTGATCCAAACACATGCTTTACTTTTAAGACCTCCAACTACTCCTGATATGATGACATTTACATTGTCTCATATTGTACATGTTACAAGTTCTGTTTTAGTTGTAAGACACCAAATCACCCGATTCCACCGAGATGTAAGTCATAGAAAACTGTAAAAAGTGTAGAAAATTTTCAAATGTAATGTAATGTAATGCAATATCTGTCAATTGTGTGTGATCTGTAAATGACACACAATTATTTTCCGCCTCATTCTGAGGTTACGGAACAGTGCACCGCCTGAATTACGGTGTGTTTACGGTAGACCTCAAAGCAGAGAGGTCACATTAGTGGGCCCAAGTCTCAGCTCTGAGGCAGCGAGACGCATCTGAAACTAAATCCCCCACTGACAGAGGGTGAGAAATTATGTTGAGGTTGTAGATCAGAGGGGGGGTGGGGGTGCAGTGGCCTTGACCTCCTCAGTCAGGGTCGCGCCCTCCCACTTGACCTTCCTGAGAAACTCCCATATACTTAACGTCTTCAGGGATCTACACATGCATGGAGACAGGCTTTAAGCGAACCTTCACTTACACTCCTATTGGCCAGGAAGTACACCATCTAAATATATATAAAATAGGCCTATGTAATAATGAGAGTATTTGTGTATACTGATCCTCCATTTTTACATTTACTCATTTGGCAGATGCCATTGTCCAAACGATGTTCAAATGAGATACAATCCAAGCCACAGTAGATCAAAATCTTTAATCCAGAGCATTAAACGTCTTTAGATTATCTGTCTATACATTAAAGGCCAACATACTTACCCAGAGGGACATATAATATGTGCAACAGTGCAATAACTTTTATTCCAAGATTAACAAAAATACAGCCAACCAGTAGCAACAAGAGCAAGGGTTCGATGTTCCCTGTACGCCTATGATCACAGAATGAGTGAAGCCAGATAATAAAAAAATAAAATCAGATCTAAGGACACAGTAAGGCAGTCTTTGCAGAGCAACTAGTGTGAGCAAAGGAGCTGAGAGCGACTATGAGATTCAAGGGTGATATGAGGTGTTTCTTGAGATGACAACTTCAAAGCCTGCGACCGCAGAAAAGGGAGTGACTCCGCTGCTCAGACCGGAGCGCTGCAGCCATCTGGGAGCCGGAAGGAAAGAACAAGAGCGAACAAGCGATGACTTGGCTTTTTGTAGCAAAGAGTGAGCTTCTTGTACCTTAACGGCGAGCAGAGGGTGGAGGGGGTGGTGTGGTTGTGTAGGGCCCGAGCCACAGGCCTGGAAGTACAGGGGTGCAGATCCCTTCAAAGGCTGGTATGTCAGCACTGGGCTTTGAATATGATACGAGCAGCTACAGACAGCCAGTGGAGGGGGGGGGGGTGATACAGGGGAGAATTTGCGGAGGTTGAAGACAAGGCAGTTTGCAGTGTTCTGGATGAGTTGTAGAGGGGCTGAAGGGAGTACTTTGATGGGGTGGCTACATGGGAACTGCTGAAGTCCGGACGAATAATAAAACCTGAATATCATCCACATTTTCACGCATCAAATATCAAGTGCAGTTCCTTGTCTGCTGATCTAAGATAACACAATTTGTCTGCTAGTAGCTATGGGGTCGATGGGGGTCAAATCTGTGTCCAGATGACAAGACAAAGAAGCACTTCATAGTCGGGGCTCAATTTAGAGTTGTTCACCTGTGTGGCCACTGAATTCATTTTTCCCTCGCACATTCTTACCCCACCTCTACGACTCCTTCCCTTTTTCCTGCTTTTTCTTAAGTAATACTTTCAGAAAAGTCGTCACAGTGTGTCACATTCTAAAGGGAAAACCCTTCATGAAACTTGGGCGCAGTTTTGAGCTGGATCCACGAACGCGACTAATCCGCCTGGACCATTATTCTACTTGACACCTTAATCTGCTACAAGAGAAACACTAGCGCTAAGAATATAACAGTGTTCAGCCCCAGCGGCGGTGCACTGAGACAAAGCCAGTCTGAGTCCTCAACCTGTTTATCCAGTCTCCACTAATGCCCTGTTTTCTCAGGTGAGAAAAGACACCAAATCCCACAGGAAGTCTTAATTATGCCACCTAGAAAAAGGACCAACCTTGAAGCTTGGCAGGTGTGCTAGATACCGAGTCGCGGGCTCAGATGAACCTGGCTGCCTGCATCGTTCGACCAACGTGTCAAGCCTGAGAACGCTACATCATTGTCTGTGAACGGTTTCCTGAACAAAGGGGTAGTAAAATAACAAAGGATGGTGAGTGACAGATTTCTCCACATCACTGAAAAGTTTCATAAAGTTTAATCGCACCTGACAGGGCTCCCACGATGTGACTGACACGGTCTCCAGCTACCACAGTGAGAGACAACCCTCGCCATGGCAGTTTTTGTGATTACAGGAAATAACCAAGTACTGTCTTATTACTTGGTCTGACCATGTGGGATCATTTACTGCTCCAACATGTTTGCCCATATTCTGCATAGACATAAAAGACATAATTGCATTGGCTTCTTCTGTAGTTTTGGTCATTTCACGTAAAGCTGGGAAAATAATTGTAGTTCCATGAATAAAAACACATGGCAGGAGATTCCCTACCGGTGGGGAGAAAGTGATTCACAGTATCTTTACAATTTGGCTGGTATTTTCCAGTCTGGTGAGGAGGGGTTCAGAAAGGAGGGGGGGCAACAGATGCAACAACATGCCTGTGAAAGACAAGACGGACAGACAACACTGGGTCCTCAGTCTTTTGGAGAGACGATCTTGGTTTCACTGGAGGCGAGGCTCTGACAGAGCCCGTAACCTGAGTCAGGAGGCTGTTCCACAGGTGAAACCCTGACCAAAGAGGGAACACCACGCTCCCAACACAACATATCCCTCTTTCTGCAGATGCTAAAAGAGAGCAGGGCTCCCATGCCAGGAATCCCAAACACCCCGGTCCCTGTGCAGAGGGAAGATGGACAGAACTGCAGCAGGAAACCGAGCATTCAAAGATGAATTAGCCTATATTTAGACGGCACTCTGTCACCTTCAGTTTCCCCTGCCACAATAGTCCCCTGGAGATGTTTAAGAACCTTGTTACCTGCTCACACTTCTGCACCTGCACACACACAATATATTCAAGAACCATTTGGCCAGATGTTAAGAGATTCCAGAGACAAGCACTGATACTATTTCTTCTTCTATCAAACATTAGGACCACCCAAGCTGCCTGCGATACACTTTACAACCTTGCGGCCATATGGCATGAGAATCAAGTAGAGCAAGGTGCCAAGTGGCTATATTCAATAACACTCAGAGACAATGACTCGATTCATCGGCCATCATAAAGACAGGCTGTGCGTTTAACAACCATGGGAGGGAGAGAATAAAACAGATATTCCAAGAGCCGCGGGCATTGACGCTGGGTGGGAGGCGCAGACAGCGCTAGCGGTTGGCTGATACAGCCATGAGATGACACCCTGACCATGATTTTATTTCCAGAAGGAAACTGGCACCATCAGAGACGGACATGAGATTACTGCTGCACTCAGGGGCAATGTGCTGAAAGGTGCCAACATACTCCTCTTTTTTTTGCGGAATATCACACGTCTGTCCCACTCATATACCTGACAAGGAGAGAGGTGAGAATAGCAGCAGTACTGTCTCCTATAATACTGATGCACATGGCTGACAGACTTAATAGTTCAGGTTAATTGCGAAGCTTTATGGGCACGAATACTTGCCACATTTAAATGCAATCATGCAGTACACACATAACATTACTTTTCATTATTGATGTGTGTAAAACATGCTAAAATGAAATGCAAAACCTTGATCAATCCTCTATACCGACAAGCAGAGTGGAGGTTTGCCTTAAAAGCAATACAACTGTATGAAACTCATGTTGAAATACCGTCCACACAGGCTTATTGAATTCCACTGGTGTGCTTTAAATGTGACCAAACCCCATGTGAAGTGCATTGTTGCTTTTTTCTCCAGCTGTCACTATCATCTTCATTGCATTCCAGCGAAAACAAAGTACCAATTGGTCCGGAAATAAGTGTAAACATGGTCCTATCAGTCACACACCAAATAGGGGCCAGAGTTTAGCTAATCGATCCCTGATTCCTGACCTGTAAACCTGAGACTATTGGACAGATAAATGTTCAACGATTACCTCTGACTAGATAATCATCCATGCCTCGGGTTTGGACGAGAACTGCGGCCGGTCAGCAATCACATTTCATTTTAGCCCGTTGATGCGTGATTGCAATACCATGACAGTTTGAGATATATAAGTCTAACTTTATCGAGGACATAAATGCATTTCAAGGTAGGCTACATTCAGTTCTGATATGAATCCAGCATTTAATTATTTGAAAACAAATAGCTGCTTATTGTTTTTCGGCGCAGAGATAAAACAACGTGATTTTCCGGACTAATAAACTAACAAGTGAAGGCATGTGTGCTAAGCATGGATTTTACATTGTTACACAGTGATGTACGGATTCAAATGTGACACAAATTCCACTCCATAATGTTCTGGGAGCTGCTGTTGGGTTACCTCCCCAGACACAAACGCACACACCTCCACACAGATTAAGTAGAAGGGATTGCCATTCTCAAGTCATGTGCACCATGGTGGTGGATTAACACGGACTACTGCAGACCTCACACCACAGCCTCCTTTGGCTTCAACGTGCGCTGTCTTCGGATGCTTTCTGGCCAACAAGGACATGACAATAAAGTGACACCCTCAACAGCTGGGTCACAGCAGAGTGCAAGTAGTGCCTGACCAAGCTGCTTTTGCCCTTAAACCGCCGTCACCACCCTGCCGGCTGTGTTCAATGGTTAACCACGGTGCTACAAATGACTGCTGTGCGCCTGCTGAGGGAGAAGAGGGAGTTTTACACTAAATATAACCTGGCTTAGCCGCCGTGGAGAGAAGCTGAGGTCTGGGACATGGCCAAAGTAATAGTGGTTGTCAATGCTTTGTCAGTCATTACTTCTGCTGCCGTGGGGTTATAAGGACTCAGCTCTCACAAACAGTAATTGGAGATCACAGCCGAACATCAGCAGCGGTGCCAGACTACCGGGGCAGTGGTTTTATGGCTTCTACATGTGGTTCGACGATACTGCAATATTACACTTAGGGCGGAGGTGTGCCAATATGCTCGAGGTACCCAGCAAATTAGATCTGCAACAAGACCTTGAAATATAGAAGTCATGTTGCATTTACTTCAGAGTGCAGCAAAAGGGGCCTGGATGCAAATTTGCCTAAGTAACCACATTATGGCTGTTCATTCAAACAGTCAATGTTGAGTAAACACTCGGCTCCTCTGGCCTCAAAAATGCATGATGTCATAGCCAATCAGCTCAGCAGTGATAAGAACGTAAGATAATTTGGACCACTAATGTGTGCCTCTGGAGCGCACGGAAGAAAGTGACCACTGGAATGTATTGTGTGAACAACAGTAATAGCAGTTTAAACATTTACTAGTGTAAGTGACAGGGCGGCAGTAAAAGGGCAAGCCCAGAAATTATCTGATAGCAAACTGCTGACTTACCAAAACAACTACTTCACTGTATGGATACACTCGTAAGCTGCTTTTTAGCTCACATTTTCAGATGTAATCCTAATCTGTTGTTATTCCTGGCCATTAAAAGCCAAAAGAACGTAACTACTGCATAACAAAGGCTGACACATATCAGAATGCCTGGCATTTAACCCCAAAGGGGAGTTTCTAACCCTCTACGCTGCCACCCACCCACACAAACGCACTCACCCACACACACACACACTCACACCCGATATAGACTAAAGACTTTGCTGAGGAGTAAAAATAGGAGCCTGCTGTTAGCCCCTCACAGGAGGGCGTGCAGATGAGAAATATTTGGAATAATGATGAGCCAGAGCTGCTTCCTTTCACTGCCACCTGCCCTGGCAGCGGTGTGCATTGTGGCAAAGTTGACCCACATTCTGGTGTCGTCTTGGTGGATTTGGCCTTGTATGTATGCAGTGGTGGTGGGGTGGGGGGGGGGGGGGGGGGGTTGTAGATTATGAAAATGTACAATCATGGAGCTTCTTGACCTGGTGCCTCTGTTTATTCTGAACCAATGTTTACCAGCTGTCTGTTTATCTGAGCAAACTGCGAAAAGCCCTTGTTTAAAGATCGCTAAAATGTCCCTAAAAGGCTTTTAGTCGGCAGTTAAACCTTCCATGTAAACAGCTGCATGAAAAGCATGGACAGCGCCTTGCTTCAATTTTGCATAAAATTATGTTTTGTGATGAATTTATGTGAATGAAGTCGTGGCAGCCCAGACGAGGCAGAGCTTTATGCGTGATATAAGGCCTGAAGTAGCCGAGCCATAAGCATGGATTTAGATTTGGATCTGCTTAATGCATGAATTCAAATATGTTATAGAGGGAATTTGGGCCAACAGCGGTAACGTTACACTCAAAGCAAAACATGGCATAGAAAAGCGTCCCCCGGGAGCGCTTTGTCCATTCAGAGAATGTGATGTTGTCTGTACCTCACAGCGTGATACAAGAGCAAGAACCTAAAACAACTGCACATAAATAAATCCTTTGACCTCTCAATGGATTTACGCTACAAAAGGCACTTGCATGACTTAGGAGTCTCACGGAGAGGCGGTGCTCTCACACAATCCTTTCACATGTTAATTCAGCATTTCACCTCAGTGATGGACAGTTTTAAAAACGGTCTGATTTGGTGGCAGTAAATTTGAGTTAAATTAAAGTCAAGTCAAGAATGATGGCTTTACTATACTACAACTCTGCTCCTGCACACAAAGAACAATCGTGATCACTGAATTAAACACCTACATGGCTCCAGAGAACTTGCAGAACTGAATAAAGTTTAAAAGATGCCATATTGTGACGATTTCATTGTCAATTCATTAATTGTCAGCAACTATATCTTCATAAGCGATTAACCATGTGAGTAATTTTTACACACTGTGGCTCCAGCTTCTTCAGTGTAAGGATTTGGTGCTTCGTTTGTCATATATGACAATAAACTGAATTCGGGCCGATCATTGTTGAATAAAATAAGCAATATGAACGTATCGCCTTGAGCTCTGGGACATTGATATCACATTTTTCACTATTTTCTGACATTCCATCGGAATAACAATGAATAGACGGAGAGAATAATCGGCAGATTAATCAATAATGAAAGTAATCGTTAGTTGCAGCCCTACTTGAAATGATGATTTTGCCTCCAAACAGTGAACTATTTTAATGCCTTGACACTCTTTACTACTAGCCCACAGTATTCTTATGTTTCATGCCAGGAGTCACTCTGGGTGTGTGTTAACTCAAACTATCAGATTCTCAGCAGCTCCAGGTTGACTATTTGATTCCTCTCTCGGGGGTTGCTGGCGACAGCAGTCTTGTCTCAACTAACCTTAAAATGTCAACTGATTATCTATGGCGGATTGGCTTCGCTCCCTCTCCTCGTTCTACGAAACACCCAGTTTGCTCGTCTGACATCGATTACACCTATTTGCCGTCTGAGGTGAGGCAGACTTCTCCTTTCTTCTTGCTAACTCTGCCCTTTCTCCTCGGCTTACTAGCATAGAAGACGTGATAAGCCCGAACAAAGTCTACTTCCAAGGTTTATCCCTCAGACTTTACAAACTCTTATTGAAATGTGTATTAGAGGATACCTTTTTTCCCCTCATATCCCCTGAACATTTCGAGACTGTGTTGGCTTTTTTCAATATCGCAGAGGGTGTTCTCCCTGTCATAAAGCTGTGCACGCTACATGAAGCCAAAGCAAAGCAATTAGGTCCCATGATTTAGTCTACCTGCTTTAATAAGGAAGTGAGGGCCTCCCAGACGGAGGTCATGGTTCTGTACCTCGCTCCTCAGCTACCGAGTTAATCAGTTTGGAACATGTGTTTAGTTCAGCGCTGGAGAGAAACATTCAGCTTTATAGCTGCAATTTAAGTTTTTCTCCACAGTGTGACACGCCGCCATAATGATCAATAATTATAAACAGGAGACTGATAATTAACACATTCCTTCCCTCAGTCTCACATTAATAAAATCCTGCATATTGTCCGCACTTGTCGTCACTCAGTGCTCCATTAAAGTTGCTGCTCAGAGGCAAACTGCCTTCCTAAACAGCTCAAGCACAAACTTAACACCGTCATGATGCATCAGGGGAAGTGCAGCCAGCTTGCCAAGGTAAGGACTACATGGGCCTCTCAAAAAGCAATTAAGGGAGAGAGAGTCATAATATTGAATGGGGAGGAGAGGGGGGGGGTGCATTCCTCTGAGAGAGGCAGCAGCAGTAGACTGTGAAATTCATATTGACTGGAGAGGCAAACACATGCAGGTAAGCAGGAGAGCCGAGCTTTTTCCACCCTGCTCGTCAGCCAAAGAATAGCGCCTGTCCTCCGCTGCTTTCAAATGTGTTTGAGTTCAGCCATCCAAAGATGCACCTATACAAAAGCATCCAAATGAGTCTGCTCGCAGACAAGCCTACAGAGTAAAAGAAAAACACAATTTACACAGTCCTCTAAAAACAACACAGCAGACCAAAATGATATTTAAAAAAAACTGCTGAGCTGTGGATGTGCGTTCACCGATGTGTTAAATCCTACTTGATTAAAGCAGGAAAACGCCTTCGACAATGAACCGTGCCAGTCCACTTAATTAAGTCAACTTGTACTCGGGGAGCGCTGGGAAATGGAAAGCAAAGCAAACAGGGGCGCTGCCGCTCGCTCCCTCGGCTTTTCTCTGGATGCTAATCAAAGGCTTGATCTCCGGGCAGGACAGGCCTCGGGGACGCCGCTCTGCTTGGCTGATCCTGGCAATTTGCTCTCGATAATACCCTCTCTCACTCGGCACCCCTCCGAACCCGGCAACCCATCTCACCTAATCTGTGCGGCCGCTGAAAACACACAAAACACAGCCCCCCTAAAAGTACACGTCTGACTCACCAGGGAATGATCACATAATGGCCATGGAGTTATTACATGCTCCTTATTATCCGTCTCTCTTTGTGCCTCCAATTTAGGGATTTCATAGTAAAGATGATTGAAGATAAAGATGCTGCATTTGATTAACTAAAACAATAATCATGTATATTGTTGCAAAACAAGACACACACAATATATTCAATATGTGCATCTGCTCAGTCATTGTTTGCATCTGTAATTGTTTGTGCAATATAAGCCAGTGGAAGCATCTGGCGATTATTACAGTGCCTGGAGGTCTGAGGAGGGGGCAGCAAATGAGAGTGGCATGATTTGTTTGCGGTCTGCTCTGTGGTGTAACATGAGATACTGGTGATGCTGTAAGTTCTTCCTCTGCAAAATAAAAATCTTCAGCACTAATCAAAGCCCACAATCGCTCCAGTGACACAACTGTCATGTCATCCGTCGTACAACCAGCAAACACATGGCAGAGTTTCAGAAGCCAGCATCGGAAGAGAAGAGTTGCACAGGTCGGAGCACCAGTTGCAAACCAGGAATGAGAGGCAGGTGGGAAGTAAGAGCGCATGAGGATGAGGTCCAGGTTCCTACCTTTGAAGGAGATGAAGACGCGGGGTGCAGCCAATGGGTCGTTGATCACTGGGTTCCCGAGAGCGAAGCTGGACAGCGCCAGGAGGGCGTGGACCGTCCACAGACCGTCCAGCTGCATGGTCGACCAACCTCCAGTCGCGAGAGTTTGTTGTTTTAAAAAAAAGTCTCTGCAGGGACAAAAACAAACACGTGAGAAGATCCTCAACTCTACACTGCAAAAAAATAGAAGAAAAAAGAAAAACATCAGCCACAACAAGTCTGTTTTCAGTTAATCATTTATGTGACATGTCAAATAAACGGCTCCCAAGGGCCCCATCCCTGCGTGTTTTGGCGATGCAGCGCCGAGGTGTGGGGATCTCACCCCGATCTGTGGATGAGCTTCACAAATCTGACGAGTCCTGATGGAGAGGAGCCCAGGCTTTTAGAGATGTGTGCACACTTCCATTTGGTAGAAATTATGTTTGCTTTTCTGTGTGACAAACTGATGGAAAGATCACGCTGGCTCTAGCGAGAGAAGCTTTCCTTGCTGCTCCTCTCCACGCACCCAAAACACATTCCTACTTCATGACACCATACGTGTGTGTTTGCTGGTGTGCTGCTCTGTAATTAGAGGGCCGGGCCACCTCACACCGGCATAGACCACGTCCTCACACTTACGGTGCAATCTAAAATAAAAGATTAACTTCTTGCTAAAAGGCTTTGCTAAAGGGGTTACAAATGATGACGGGCTCATACGCTAACAGTTTAACGAGTCCTCCAAACAATGCAGTGGTGATCATCAATTAAGTCCGGAGTTAATGAATGATAGACACATGGGAGCGACCACAATGATCCACACATACGACATGGATCATGAGAAAGACTTGTCTAACAGGCCACCTCTTGCCCTTTCCCATTCTCCATCAAATGGACTCTTGGTCCATTTAGGCATCTCTACCATGTTGCCACTTCCACAATTCACATGGATGAAACTTTTTTTCACCACACTCATCCTGACCTCACCGGTTGGACACTCTGTCTACAGAGCTCTTCTCCCCATGTTTCTACCACAAACACTTGAGGACATTTGGACCAGGTTCTCCATCTCAAAGCGCACCTTTAGGGAGACGTCAGCAGAGCCTAAGAGTCCTCCGGCCGGTTGGCTGAAGTGGATTTATGAGCATAAACCAGCTGTTTAAACCTCGGCTATTTACCGACAATTTGCTAACCATCCAGCTGTTTATTCTGAGACAGAGGCCAAGTCCTTCACACAAGCAGATGAAATCAAACAAAGGCACTGCTCACAAATGACAGTGAGGAGACAGAAGGACACAGAGAGACCACTCTCATTACACTGCAAAGATAAATGTGTCTCTACCCTCCTCGAGCAATTTTGTGTTGTAAAACAAATACACGAGTTCAAGTTTAATTGTTTTATGGGCCGTTCATGGAAACCATTTAACCACTGAAATCCATCACACTAGTCCAAACATCGCCTCACATCCACTGATGCTCTCAGCTTCTTCATTGTTTGGGTCTGCCAGTTATGAACTGCCACATGTTGGACAAATGTAATACAACCATTAAAACTTATACATATGGTCATTAACCACGACTTGGTCCGGGATCAGAGAGTAAAGTTGCAACATAACCCTCCTCCTGAATTCTGCTGGTTTATTCAGTGGACAATAAAGGATCCACTTGGTGGCCATCCCAAACATTACAGAAACACTGATGATTTGACAACTGAGACAAATAAAAGGCCTCCTCCCCCCCCCTATGAACGCTGACCATATGACAACGAGAACAATATAGAAAACTTTGTTCATATAAATTGGCAATGAAGAATACAAAATGTATGCAAAAAAAAAAGAAGAAGAAAGTGTCAGTGTTGCTGAAACGTGATATAGACTGAAATCTGTGTGTAGCAGACTGGCAGGCTTGGCTACACATGGACGACAGCACTGTAAACAGTCTGCTGTGTACAGAGCGCGGCACGGTGAAGTGAAGGATTAAATAAATAGTAATAATGATTCAGAAGAATTAAAGTTGAGATCTATCGGGGATTCAATTGATGAGTAGCTGTAATATGTTTGTAAGAGAAAATAAAACAGTCATTGGGGCATGCTGAAAATAATAAAATAAGAAATAAAAAAGCGCGCAGCAGCAGACAGGTAACCTTTTTTAATGTATTTTAACTATTAATAATTAAGCAGGTTAAACAGTAATAATAAGCTACAGGGCTTACCTTATGGTTACAGCTTTCCGAATATAACTTCAGATCCAACCTCGCAAGTCATTGAACAAACCAATTCCAACAGATCGCTCACTTTCGTCCCCAAGTTGAGATCAACACCAACAACAGAAAATCCCGGTGCAGCCTCTGGCCGGTTCCCCGTTCAGGAGGACGGCGTCTACCTGTGCACGCTGCGCCGTGTGTTGGCCCCGGAGCTGTCAGCGGGCAGTGGAGGACAATGCCAGTTAAAAAGAGAAAAAGAGAAAGAGAGAGAAATGTTTCTCTAGTTCAGGCTGGCGCGAGACCGCGAGGCGAGGAGGTATGGCCGTCGCGCGACCACAATCAACATCTCGTGGGAAGAAGCGACGAAAAGCAGTTGGAAACAAGGTCCCTGTGGCGCGGGGGGGGTCCAGGCGCGCAGCGTGTGCTCCTCAGGAAAGTTGGGCGCTCCTGACTGTAGGGAGGCAGGGCGCTAGCAGGTGGATGCAGAGGCCCATTTGCCTAAAACACACCCACAAGGCGGGCAGCGCGGAGCCGAGCCGCCCATCAGCCAGCCGGCCCGGGGGGAGACGAGATGCACTGCCGTGTTAAACACTGCGTGCTGTCGGAGTGAGACGGAGTGGACGCTCCTGGTTCAATACTGAAGTTTTATTTCTTATCTTATTATCTTCATTATCACACTTATGTGCGAAAAGTGGCAAAACGTCGGTACCACGTTCTCATAAACCTGTCTGCTGTAGGTTCGCAAGGGGTAACTTAAGGTAACTAAGAATTCACTCACTTTATATATCAGTTGTAAGAAATCAATAGGAGCACATTTTTGGTTGCCAGGTTGTGAAAAAAAAAAACCCATTGGTTGGGGTTTATCCTCTCTAATTGGTAATATATAGGTAGTATATACGTTTGTCATCAAAAATGCTCATGGGCTTCTCACAATAGGCCACTGCAGTTACAAAGTAAAACTAATTTGTCAATGAAGGATTTTAATCAAGTCTGGTCTGCAGTTGTAGGACATTGGTCCAGATTGTCTGCAGCCATTTTCTTGAATTAAGTGCTCAAATGGTTCAACCAATCACAGGGAGGTTTCACAACCTGGCAGCCCAAACGTTGCTCTTATTAATAGCTTATAACTCATCTATAAAGCATTAGTAGATGATTCAGTAACCATTGTTAGAGTGGTAATTAAAAATGTAATTTGTGTCAAACTTAAACAAAATGATCTGATGGAGGTGCAGATGGGGTTTACTGAGCTGATGCAGTTGTTGCATTTAAACCTGCATTACCTGAATTTTTGGGAAACGGAAACAAGCTGCAAACACAACACTGACGTGCCGTCTATCACCGTCTGAGTTGATACAAGACCATGTTAGCAAACACAAGCTATGGAGCAACATTAGCATTCATTTGTGGTCGTATTTCTGGACATAATGTTATCTGATGTTATCCAAAACACTTCAAAATAATTTTTCATTATTGCAACAGCCGTTAGGGTATTTATACTAATAAAACAGAAAATTGGAGGTGCACTTTAGGGCCATAATCCCTTTACTCAATGGGAATAACTGCTACTTTTATGATGATTGGCTGGGTTTCAGGCACTAATTGGGCTACTTGGTGTTCGTCAAATCTGGCAACACTGACTGGTTGTGGGCCAGAAAATCAATACAATGAGCTGAAAGATACTGAAACACGTTGAGGACCTGAGGGGAACTGCAGATGATTGTCACAATAAGCGACGCCTTTCACATTACACATTGTGGTTTGATCAATTGTGATCTAAAAATATTATAAGATTATAACAGTTTTAATGGCTGAATAGTGTCACAAGCAGAAACAATGAACACTGACACTATCACCAGCAGTTGCCAGGAAAACAGTCCACATAGGCTATTAGAAGCAGCATGAAGTAACGTAGTTTTTATGCCGCTGTTGTTGTTATTAATGTATATATAATCATGTCCTGATACATGTATATATATAATATATACATGTATCAGAACAGTAACAATGTGTGCTTTGATGCAAACTGAAAATCTGTTCCTGTGTGAATGTATGGGTGTCCAGTTCAAGTCTCCTCTCCCTTCTACAGCTGCTATGGCAGAGTGTCTTTCGTGAAGGAGGTGTATGCTTGCTTTGAATCAGTTGCTTGTATTTCCATCTTCTATCGCTGTGACAACCAGCGAGCTACCATCTGCCACCCACACATGAGGTGTGGAGGGAAAATGTTCAACAGGATTTGGCTTAAATGGTGCCTACATGTGTTTCTTTTTCTCTCAATCAACAAGTGAGCCCTTTTACATGCTCACAAGTTCACTTTTACCTACCTGAGTTATACTTTTAAAGGTGTGTATTATAAAGATAAAATAATTTCTATTAACTTTACTATTCACTGGGTAAAAGTTTCATTATACAAGTTTATTACAGCGTTACATTGACTTTACTCCATTGAATATTTGACCTGCCAAGTCAATTTTGGTGACTCAGAGCACAGACAATGTAATGATTGTTGGGTCCAAGTTATCAGAAATTAAAAGTCTTATCTTGGTTATGTACCCATTGATTTGAAAAAAAAAAAAACCTGTGAGACACGCAATTCATTTGATGGCACACGGAAAATGTCGATTAAAATGCTTAATTTGCTCCTCTATTCAAACACTGATTGGACGCTTCAAAGTCACTGAGTTACCGCCTGTGAAGAATTTCTAAAGCTCATTGAGAAAATTAAACATTTTCCCATTTTTAATCATATTCCATTCAGTGTCCTTTCACACCTGCATTATCTGCCCCTCATTCAGCCTGGAGCTTTAAATTGCGTGCACTCGTTTCTCCATTAAGTTGGAGAGACAGTTTGTCAGGTTTTCAGGTGTTGGCTCAATGGGGTCAAAAGAAGCTGTCCCACTCAACTTTTCTTCCATATGAAGCCATGACGTTGGCTCTGTAGCCTACACTTCTGCAGTCCGACCCGACATAAAGGTTCTTTTTAAAAGTGACTTGGCAGAGGTCAAATAGAAAAAGGGCCGGTTTGATGAGTCCAAGTAGACTTCTTCCTCTTCAGGACAAGTTATCTATTCAGTAAGGACACGGCAGATTTTGTGAGAAGCAAGGCCTTCAGCTTCTCAAAAACCACATCACTACACTACACACATTCCTCACCCGGTCCAGTTCTCTGAAAGAAACAAAAGAAATCATCCGTCAGCCCTGATTGCCTGTAGTGGATCTTTTCTGCTTGATGGGAATCCAAGGTGAGCTGTGTACATTACCCAGAAGGACGTCTTGCTCCTAAGTGGGCCTGAACCGTAATATTTGTGATAGAAATCTTGCCAGCGCATGATTCCAAGCTGCTGTTGACATCTATCTAAGTGGTGTATGAAGTTGTTTTAATGTTCTGCAAAAGAACCTGCATTCCAGCCGATGTGTGAACGGTGCTTTCTGTTGGGCTCTGCCTGCGGGGCATGAACAGACGCCAGGTGTTACATCAGCATTTGTGATTCTTACACAGTTCAAGGGATCATCTGTAACACAATCCCACTTTCAATGTGTGTGGAGAGATGTGACACTATAGATGCTGCTTTGTGTTTTTGTATTGTGTTGAACCATGTTAAGTCTCAGCCTCCATCTTGGGCTGGTGAGGTGAAAATGTGGTGACAAGATTTTTCTGTCGCTGTGATGTCTATGTTATCTATTTCACAACTTTCTGATCATCCCTGTTTGGCACCGATATATGCATCACAACCAATAGAAAAACAGTGGTGCAAGAGGTATGCAGGTCCTTTACTTACATAAAAATGTACAAATACTCCTCATTACGAGTAAAAGTGTGTGTTTATATCTTTTGATAATTATCACTGATGCATTAAATGGAAATTCTGGTATTTTTTAAATCTGGGCTGTATTTTCACAAATGTTGGTGTCTAAATGAGTAATAGTTATCAAAAGTTTTGGAATTGGTCCCGAAGATCACCTTAACCGGCAGCCGCAAATGCAATGGCTGCAATGGAAATTACACAATCCCCACAGAGATAGACCTTTTTTGTTTCAGAAACCATGTTTCTTCCTGCAAGAACTCACCTCTCTCATTTTAATGTTGTAGTTGGTCAAAGTGAAGCTAATTTTTAATTATTTCTATACTTTTGGGTAGTTTCTGAATCTGTAACAATGCATCATATTTCATAAACTCATTATATATGTTGGAAGTAAAATCTGGATCAGCAAAGTAACTAGTAACTACTACAGCTGTCAGATAAATGTAGCAGAGCAAAAAGTACAAGATTTCGATCTGAAACGTAGTGAAGAAATATAAAGTAGCATAAAATGGAAATAAAGTACAGGTACCGAGCAATGCTTCTCTGATCACAACCTGAGGTGCTGTTTCCAGGTCAGACCCAGGGCCTGGCCCTCTCTGAAAAAAAGTGAATTTAAGTCACAATATGCTCTTTGTTTCACATTGGCCACGATTTCCTCATTGCCAGGCATCTGAACATAATGCCGATTCCGGAAAGCATTATGTCTGCAGCTAACACACACTCTCCCTCGCACAAACACACCCACATATTTGTGTGCAGGTATGCATGTGCAAAAGCAGTCAAACAAAGCTAAAAGTGCCTTGTTGCGCCAACAACAAGACTTAGTGATATTTCAGCAGGCAGGTGCTCACCTTGTGCTGCCACCAGATAGGAGAAAAGCTTTGCTCCCAGCACTCTCTGTGGATGATGTCCTCAAAGTTATTAGCATTTAAATGAGAAAGGAAAAACATCATATCTAGATCACAGGGAAATTCTTAATGGCACAAAACTTGTTCGACAATTCAAGTGTTTAGGAAAAAAACAAAACTTTTTCTCATCTCCTGAGGTGGGTGACTGAATGTGAGTGAGTGAGTGAGTGACTCAGTTAAACAAGCAAATGAACAAACTATGCCGAAGAGGAGGGAAGAAGGGGATTTCAGGCTCTCTGGTCACACTGAATGGAAGCATGCAACTCCACAAAGCGCAGATTACAATGCAGCACTTGGACCACCTTCCTTTTCCCCTACCTGTGGTTGGTGCCTTTGAGCAACAGTTTCCTCTGTTGTTTTTGGCAACATGTGGTGCTCCATACACTTCCCCGACTCTGCAGGCTCGACGATACTTTACTGCCAGTCTCGCCCCGCCTGCCCCAGGGAACCAGAACCCACAGCGTCCAGAATGAAGGAAATGGCTTTGATTTCCTTCCACTTTTCACACATCAAATGGGGGAGGCAGCGAGGGCCGCCCGCTGGTCTTGACCGAGCTGGATAAACAAACCTGTGCCACAGTGTGTGCGCGTGCATGTGTGTTTTTCTGGCGTTTATATTGTGTGTGTGTGATGGACGCATTATAATGAGTGTGTTGAGGAACAGGTGAGTTAATTTCTCCTCGCCGCTGCTCTACATCAGTGTTGACATTATGTGAAAGGTAAACACTCTGTAATTGAATAAAATCACAAACCGAGACATCAGCCCCGGGGAGGAATAGCCAGCCCACTTTGAGATTCTCAATACACCTCTGTTCTCCGAGGCTGTGCCGTCTGGGGTCTTTTTTTTTTTTTTTTTTTGGCTGTCACTGTAAAGTTGAGTGGCAAAATTTGAACAAATAATCCATCCACCCAAGTTTGAATGGTGATTTCATTCAGCAGAGGACTGGGTCTGATTATGAAAAAGTCCTCTAGGTGGGTCATATATGATTCATACTTAGTATGCGTCATACTTCCTCTACACACCAACTTTCTGGGAGGTACTGAACTAGGACAGAGTTTATGTTGTGCTGCTGGGACCCTTAGGAGAGGTAAAAGCTGGATTACATCACTGAACCACTGAAGTGTTTAGATACACATGTAGCAGGAACTATTTTCACACGTAGAATGATTATGTATCAAAATCTGTGAAACTAGTTATCTGGGAGGTCCTGCTACCATCCCAGGACAATATAACCATAAAATTCACTGAAAAATGGGAAGGGCTCTGACCACGGCTGGAGTATTTCACCACCGACAGGAGTATTTCTGCCCACTGAGTTTCTCAATTGTTTACATGAAAGTCTTATGTCCAGAATGTGGCCCGAGATCAAGTCGTTCAACTGATTATTTATGTAATCTGTCAATAAATCGGTGATTCAGCGAATAAATTACTAAATCTATATTTGTTCAAAGGAATAGTTTGACACTTTGGAGAAATACATTTATTCACTTTCATGCTGAGAGTTACATGAGAAGATCAATACCACTCTCATGTCTGTACGATAATATGCAGCGGGAGCCAGCACCCAGTTAGCTTAGCTTAGCTTAGCATAGCATAAAGACTGGAAACAGGGGGAACAGCTAGCATGGCTCTGTCCAAAGGTAGCAAAATCCCCCGACCAGCACCTCTAAAGCTCACTGATTAACAATTCTAGTCTAGTTCTGTCTTGTTTGATTAATCCTTACAAGAAGCAAGGTGTAAAAACATCCATTTTCTGTTTTAAGTGCCGGACTATTTCTTGGATTTCCTGGAGTCTCTGCCTAGAAATAGTCCCGTACATAACGCTCCGTCATTTTTACACTTTTTTACAGATTAAACAGCTTTAAAGGCGCTGCTAGGCTGATTTTGTTGTTTGATTTGAGTTTCCAGTCTTTATGCTTTATGAAATTGCAATATCGAAATAAATAGTTTTGTATTGTTTATATATTGTATTTGCACCTTTTAATCTTTAATTTTCTAGTTTAGGCTGTTTCGTTGCCAGGCTCTGGTCATGGTCAGTTTATTCCATCGATGAAGTGCTCCCTCATCTTGTGCTGATCATATTAAAAAGCCTGGCCACATGATACCCACTTCGCTCCCACAGCTGCAGTAGAAGCTACTACAACTCAAACACTTACCAAAAACCCATTACACAACCACCACACTAATAACTACTGCCAGTCTTTCTGCCTCTGTCAGCAGCCTATGTCTGTCCTCTTCGGGTAGAAAAGCAGCGAGTCCATGTCATAAACTCTCCTCTACCCTCTACAAAGTGAAACTTTTCTGTGCTCTCCCTAAAAGTTGACAAGTGCAGTGGTTTTCCAGTGAGTTTGAAAAAAAAAAAGTGGAGTGTGAATGCTCCCTCACAGAGGTGGAGACCATTGATATGAAGGACAATCTGCTCTCTCTCCCACTGGTTTGTTATCTATTGTGCTGTTGACTTGGCACTGCTCTGCTCCATGGATGCTTCCTGAGGATGTCATGGTACTCATGGTACTCATAGTGGGTAAGAGTGCAATACTTCCTCTAGGCTCTCATTCACTTCCTGGCTTTCAATAGGAAACTGAGGTCATGACCCCTAAAATCAAACCTTTATTCAGGTTCTACTAATCTGACTGAGCTGTGATACTTTTTTAAAGTTTTAAAAGAGAGCATAACATTGAAAAATAATAGCATCAGCTAAGTTTATGTGCTATAGTTTATCTATATGTCCATTGATAACCTCCTAAAGGGAGTAAAGCAAAGGTAAAACAGTGAGATCCTTGTAGATACTCAATGCATAAACCATCAGTGGAATGAACACAGCCAGCAAAACCACAATAAATGTGGTGCCACTTTTGTTTCTGTGTCTCTATTTCCATGCCAACCATGTAAACCTGCCTGGTTGAGATGTTGGGAGTTGCCCACTGCCAGAGCTGAAAGGTTATCTTAAACTCTCTCTGGGAACTCATCCTGCAAACTCTCAATACTGGCCTGTGCAACTATTGTTTCTGCAAGGACAGGATACTCCCTTCCTCTCCCACACCCTCACCCATCCCACCATGAAGTCACAAACACCCCCAGAATCTCAGCCTAATTAAATTAACTGGATTTGAGCCCAGTAGGAGCAGTCCAACTAACGTAAATTCAACTTAAAACAAACAAATATATATATACTGTATATAACCCAGTTCAACTTTACCATGTAGTACATTGTCCATGTCACGCTACAGTACTTTTGGTCAGGACACATATTGCGGCTGGGCTACATCTGCTTGGAGACAGAATATTTCACCTATGGCACAATGGCGTTTACTCTTCCAGACAGATGCAGAAAGGTGTCCTATTAAGGAGAATTGCTGAGGACCTTTCATCATATCACTTAGTGAAACTATAAAGGAAGGATGCTGAAGTACCCTCCTTGTTTCCCCTCCCCTGCTGACGTTGGCCTCTTTCCTCTGTACCAGCTCATAGGTTACCAGTGCCATGGTTACAGTTCCAGCATTCAAGGGTGTGCCTTACACACATTAGTCGGTGGCTTGCATGTACACCACCCAATAATGGTGGAAACTCACTTCTTCTTACAAAGGGGATCAGCTGTTACAACATGGCATCCTGAAACCAAATGTTCTCTTCTGTGCCAAATCCACGTGCGCTGACTCATGTTATCTCTCTGTTGCTGTGCTACTGTGAGATACAGTAGGGGTGAGCCTGAGGAAATAACAAAAACACACTTACTGGCACATCAGCATCACCCATACATCTCTCAGCAAGCTTCCAATAAAGACTGGCAGCAGGAAGGATTTGCACAGTCATCCTCAAAAAGATTTTAAAACCATCTCCAGCTGTATCGTTTGCATGGTGTATGTACATTTGGATGTCCTTCAGCTTTCGTGCAATAACCTACTCCACATTGCCTAAAGTGTATAGGACAGCATAGATACATGTCTGCATGGGAGTTCTGAGGGTGACAGGAGACTTAGTAACATTGCGTTTTAAGTACTGTGAAAACTCCTGGTCTCTATGTGAGGCACTGAGGTGAGGTGTTTTCTGCCATAGTGCTGGAGGGGCTGTGGGCCCTGCATGTCTGGGCCGCTCTGCTTCTCAGTTTGTAGACTACGCAGCGCCAGCAGCTCTAAAGGCCAAAGCCTGGATCGAATTAATTTCTTTGGGAACTTACTAACACTGTCAACATCACTAAACGATACACATAATTTAGCAGTTTCGCGTTTGGATTTATCCTTAATCGCTGCAATAGACATTTGCGGACTTTACACAAACATGATCAATCCTTTTTGATACATTAATCCTTAATTGTGTTTGGGTGTGAACTGATCCCCACTGGGAATGAATGATGTCATGGGAGTGGCTGCTGGGCTGAACATTGTATGCCCCTGGACGTCTTCAATAAATACTTCCTCGCTTTTCTAAAAACACACAAGTGATGTGACAAGTGCCAAGGAATTATCAAGAGTTCAGACCAAAAGGGGCTGTGTTGGTGTGGCTATGTTGCTTCAGGTAGCAGCGTTTGATGACTTAAATATTATGGTAATACCATAAAAAAAATGTCATGGTAATTTGGTCACTGCCACGATGGTACAATTCCATAGTAATACCATGGTGCTGTACCATCTTGGCAGTGACCAAATTTCCATGCCACCACACTTCCATGATACAAATTTACAATGCTACTGTACATCAGTGAAGTCACCAAATGCTCAGTATTTTGAATACTATATAAAAAACACTTTTCAAACTTTAAATCTGAGAAAGATTCTTTTTAACTTTCATCCAGTCAATATAAATTCAAATAAAAAAAATCAAATAAATGATCATTCCTTCAAGTGGTTATACTTGATATTCTTATAATAATAATGTATCAAATGACAATGTGAAAGGGGTCTATGACAGTGATGAACCTACAGAGAATTATCACCTGAATCTGAAGCTCCACTCGGTTTTACGGAGCTTCATGGTGAATTTTAGCTCATTGTTAAGCTTTCACAACTTTACTGTTTTGGTTCACCGTTCTCATAGTGTCAATTTCAACCGCAGCAGGCGGCTGTTTTCAACGAAAAAGCTCTGAAAGTCCACTGCACACTACCTGCTCAGCACTAAACAGCTGACACAGTTAGCGACTAGCTGGTGAACATAGTGGAGTATTTAAAGAGCCAGACATTTCCCTCATGAGTTGGTGGAGACTAAAAACAGAGTTAGAGAAAGACAGATTATTGGACTTACATTCGCCAGTTAGACAGAGACACAACTATAAAATTAATGATAATGTTACTCCATTGCTGTATGTGTAAACAAGTAACTAATAGGTTTGCTAATAAGTTTGTAGTATCAGCTTTAAAGGATATATGTCAGTGTTGTGTTCACAACTTGTTTCCAGATTGGATTGCAGGTTTTATTTTTGCAGGAATCGTATTCCTTACATCTACCAGGAATCTGTGTGTTTACAGGAGAAATGAGAGATTTGAGATGTCTGCTGCCACTTCAACACAATGGAGTTGAACAGAATTTTATCTGCTGTGTTCCCAGCATTGACAATTGCATTAAGAATTTGACAACACTGTGCCTTTCAAACACCAGTTGCTCAAGATTACCCACACACCTCACTGTGAGCAGTTTTAATTGGAACTACTTTGTACCCAAAAAGCAGTCCTTAACTGTTGACAATTCTGTGGACGCTGTTTCTGGAAGGACACGTTTTTGTTGAATATTTTAAATGTAATTTTTCAGGATTGTTAGCCCTACAGACTCAAGTCGATTTACCTCTATTGTATTGGTGTGGAAATCTCAAACCCTGTACAAATAAAACCATCTGCATGGATAGATATCACTGCGGTTGATGATAAATGTGATTTTTTTCCCCCCTTTTCTTTTTGTTCCTAATTTGGGTAAACCAACCCTTCAACTGCAACCAATCACACTCTTTCCATCAGAAGCACATTATTATTCTTTTCCATTACCAACAATAAAAGAGTCACTGAAGGTTAGTTCAGATGGGAGTGGACGACTCAGGAGACAGCTGGTAAAGACATCATGATCAGATGTCATCCAATGCTCATATGCTACAGATGATTTACCCAGGGCTCCAGGTGACAAAGTCATTAGGTTTTATGCACTTCTAATTATTGATAGTGTTGAGTGCCACAGTGGATCGCCCTCTACCAAGATGATATGAGCCATGAAGGCGTGTGCCAAAAAGGCCCCCCATACTCTCCTAAATACCATCTGTCATGTCCTGTAGGTGTTTTCAATTCAGCATTAACACAGCGATCCTGTCAGTAGCACGCTGTTTGAAATGACACTGGCTTTCATTTCTTTCAAAACAAGAGCGGGAGGCTTCATCAAACAGTACTCTGCATGAACCTTTTGAACCACAAACTGTTTTGGTTTCTAGGCTTGGCTGGATTTCTGTCGTTCCCTGAAACCCTTTGTGCTCTCCTTATACGACCTATTGGCAGTGTCACCTCGAGAGGGTTTTCCAGCATGAATCTGCTCCCTGGCATCAAACATTAGCCTTATGCACGAAATTTACTAAGACTTTTGGCACGTTAGCATGACTCACACTCGAAAAAACACCCTTTCACCCACAGTTAGAAAATACTTTTCTTGTAACTTCAAAGCAGCCTCTTTGGTTTTGCATAAGGAAAGCACATTTGTGCAACTGCCTCAGGAGTTTATGTCTAATTATTGTATACAGTGTGAAGGGAGTTTGAGGACAATGTAAGCATGTCACCCAGTCGGCCTGGTGCCAGATCATTAAAACAGGCCACAGACGGAACAAACTCAAAAACACTACTTGTTTCCAAGGGTGGATCGTTGTTGTTAGTTCTCTGCAGGCGATATTGATGACAGGAAAAGCACTCTTCATTAACGCTTCATAAAAAGTCAAGCAAAAAGGAAAAAATAAATCCACTGTGTAGAGAGACTGTCCTGATCCCACATTTAAGTGATTGATGAACAGCTCACAACTGCAGAGAGTGGAGCCAATGGCTAAGCATGTTGGCCTGGTTCTCATTGAAGGGGGATCACTGTTTGCATGTCTTGGGGTTCGAGTTTAAAAGATCTGACCCAGCTTGCAACGTATAGAACATCACTTTGAGATATCTGACAGAGAAAGAGAGGACAGTGCTATTTTTATGGGTCCAGTGTATTAGTTTGCCATCTTAAATGTTTATACCACAGGCTTTGTCTTTATTGGAAGTACTACAGTAGGAAATGACCTGCTATAGGAACGTGTTAGCAAATATCTCCAGGGCACACACACTATTTCCCTCTTGAATAAGAAAGGATGAAAGGATCTTTTGTTGGGCTCTGAGGTAACGGTTCTGGCCATGGAAGGACTGCTTGCATCAGAAGTTTTCTCGTGAGAAATACCTGCAGGGATGCATCCAAATTTATGGTGTCAATAGCGACCCTCAATGGTGAGTAATTGGAGGACTGTCCCTACTTAGCAGGTGAGAAAAGGTAAGGAGGGAATATATAACGGAGGGAGGGCTGAAGGGGAAAACACCACCTGTAACTAAAACCTGCAGCGCTCCCAGATAGCAGATAGAGAGTGAGGGAATGCAGCGTGGAACAGGTGATCAGATAATCCCCCTATCCCAGCAGGCGGCCTGGCAGCACTCTCAAGTATTAGCAAGCACCTCTCTGATGGAGGTCTGGATAGTACGCACAGCCCAGCGATGACAGAGGAGAGATAGGCGACGAGGAGATTAAACATAGGCCTAATGTCTCACAACAAAAGAGGGGGAAGAGATGGACGTATTTTCTTCATTATTTTTTTTGCTACTGTAGAAAAAATGGTATGGTTGGTGTCAGTGTGTGATTAGCGTGTCATTCAGCATGCTGGTTTGGTAACATGGTAATGTTTATCAGGTAATGTTAGGGTTACCACGTTCACCAGCTTAGTTTTAGAATACTGCTATTAATACTAAACTAAACACAAAGTACAGATGGCTGATGGGATTTTAATTGATTAATATATAATTATATATGTATATATACCAAATATAGGGTGACCCTTAAGTGTATTGCATGTTTGTGCATGTGCACATGTATGAGCTTATGTACGCACCATAGGCGTTTTTCATCAGGATTGGGGACATGTATTTCAGCTCTTAGCACACCTACCAGTGCACCTTTCAACACCATGAACGCAGTATTTTCGTTGCCGGCTACTTTACGAAGGAAGCAGTAGACTAAGCTTCGTACCAAAAACCTCCGCCGCATAGAGGAAACTTCAGGGATCATCAAAAGTGAGAATTCATCCTCTGGGGATCATGAATGTATACAAAATTTAATGGCAAGTCATCCAATGACAGTAAAGTTATTTCAGTCTGAAATAAAATTGTGGACCGAGGTGGGGGGGGGGGTTATCCAATAGAACCCTGCTGTTAACTTCCACCTGCTAGTGTGGCTAAAATCATGTCATCAAATGTTTCTGATGTAAGCGGAATTTAATATTGGTGGCAAATTATATTACATGTAGGCATTTTGCCCTACATTGAGAAAATGATCAGCTGACCTGCATGCCCCAGTGATGATCACTTACTCCAGTGCTATCACATTTACCCCTGTCAGTCAATGAAGAAGAATTTCCTTCAGTTTACAGAAACAAACCCATCCATAGTTTTTTATCCTGAGCAAACAAATACTTTCAAACATCATCAGAAGTTGTAGTGAGCATGCCGCTGGGTGAACTTTGACCTGACTTGACAGAAGTCTTGCTCTTGTCTCTTTGACCCATTTCTTCGCTCTCTCTCTTTGTTTCTTTCTCCCTCTTTCTAATGCACATTCTTGTAAACACACACACACACACACACACACTCTCACAACCCCACACAGACCCCCTCGCATAGCTTACACACACAAACATGCATTCAGACACTCATTTGACCACTACCTGTGCCTCACCTCAGGCTTTCCTGCTGTGGATATTTACATCACAACTAGCTGAAGGACACTGGTGGTCCATTGACAGGGAAATGTGCCTGTCACTATAAAATGGTGTATTATTAACAGCAACACACAGAGATCAGTTAAAGTGTCTTTCCAGGAACAACAGCTAACTGTAGCATCAGGGAGATTTTTTTTTTTTTACTTACACAGTTGTTCCCGACTGGTCTCCTGCCTCTAGGTGTCTGGCTTGTTTGCTTTTGATGTTTGCTGGCTTTTACATAATACTTGCATTTTTGTGTCATGTCTCTTGTTGTATTTGTTTACGGCGGCTGCAAGGTGAGTTTCATTGGAAGGCGCGAATGCACCTGAAGACCACCACAGGTTCTCCTACATGCTTGGAATGGGACGGGTGAAGGGATCGGGTATTCAGTTGGTTGCAATCTGCAACCCCCCACCGCTAGATGCCACTAAATCCTACACACTGGTCCTTTAAGGCAAAAATTGACACAGAATACAAACCTCGTCACAATATTCCCCCATATCCCAGAAAACGTTGACCTCCAATGCAACACAGAAAGCTCAGGCAAATTGTTATATTTGATGCTTTCTAAAACTACCAAGCCAGCTCTTAAGAAAAAACTTCGGCCATGGCAGGTTAGGTGAGTTGGAGCTGGCGAAATGTCACCGTTTGATCCAGACTGACATGGAGATGGAAAGGGGGGAAAATGAATAAACCAGATTGAAATTCTCCAGCCTTGCACTGTTGCTCCCAGGAGAGCAACCAAGCAAAAGGAATATCTGATAAAAACAGAGAGGAGAAACAGGCAGAGAAACTTTGAATTCGTTGAATTATTGAGGCATCTCGAGGTTGTAGTGTGTGCTCAGGATTGTGTTTATGCACAATTTCATGTGGGATTCCTCATGAATGAATGCGTATATGCAGGCTTGTGGTAACACACTGACTCTGATACTGAAGGTGTGCTGTGGAGTTAACAATGTGTCTGACTGAGTCAAATTCAAATCCCCCATAATCTAGTTATACCTCCATATTCTTTTTTTTTTTTTTTTACCATATTCAAAGCTATCCGCATGGCTCATGCATGACAAGATGAAGTTAATAACAGTCAGTTTGATCATGACCTCCATCCTGTGATAGTTCACCAGGCATGAAGAGTCAAAGCTTTCATTTCTGATGCTTTGAGTTGGATTTCTGAGGTAGTGTGGCCTTCACACAGTGCCATGTGGAGAGTAATAGAAATTGGTGTTGAGTATGTGGTATCCATGGTGACCACCCCATAGTTAAAGGGAGGGATTCTCTGCCAGCATTGTGTGTCTAGACCATGTAAGTGTCTCCAGTTGGGTGAAGCAAGTCTGGTGCGTCTCGCTTTCATGTGCTAGATCAGAGCCATGCTAATGTTACTTTCAGCAGTATTAGCTGCACTCAGCTCAGCCTCGCTTTAATTGTCATAGCAACCGGTGATTGTGAATAACACTGTTGGCGTTTTATTTGTTGGTAAGAGCAATGCCAAAATCAGCAGGTGACTAAACCTGCTGTCTTTTTTGTTGTGATTTTCAGGACCAAATTCAGAAATTAAAAGTGAATAATTCGAACAGTCTTCCTGCTATTTGACAACTAATATTAGTCTCACTGGTACGCTGCTGACTTGAACTGAAACTACAGTATATTAACCTTGCGAGAAACCTATGTTTTCATTTTGGAATACTTGTGTTTGTGTGTCAGACGCATCAGTGTGTGATTTTCAAATAATGTATTCCTTTTTTTGTACATGTAAGCCTACAGCTAAGTTACGTTGGCTGCTACTATAAGACTACACTGAATTAAATGTGAATTATTAATGCTAGATTGAAACACAGTTAACCCAGTGAAGACAGCTAAAAAAAATGTGTCTTTAAAAGAGAAATCAAACTTTCACTAGTGAGAAGAAACAGCTCCCATAAATAGCAGATGATTCTCTCTAAACATAAGAGGCTATAAGAGAGCGTTTATGGGTTTATGGTATTTATAAATGTCCTCATGCACATGCCTGATTTGATACACGCATTATAAATCACACTGTAGAGCTAAAGTTCTAAACATGTAATTGACATGAAATCACAGCTTCAAACTTCTGACTCTTCAGTTCAACACAGAGTCTGTCCTATCACGAACACGTTACAGTCCTCCTTATAATCACAATAATTTACGGCTTGTGTCTTGTAGAGCTGATTTGTCTCTCATAAACGCCTATTATTCACCACCCTGTCATCTCAGCAAACCTGCCAAACATTCAGCCTGACCATGAGCAGACATGTTTATGAGCAGCGCTGATATGCATGATCAGCATGATCATGTCTAAATGTGGGTGTGTTTAAGTAAGGGAGATTCCAATAGATGTGTGTTCACAATGTAACGCACTAAAATATGATATATAATCAGTTGGCCACGTTATTGGGAACATAAAGACACAGTGGATTCTTTCTATCTTTCTATCAAGACTGTATGGTATCTATTTTCCCTCATGGTTTCTGTTAAGGATGAAGACATGAGAACTCAAATGAAAAGGTTATTACAACACAATGTGGCGTCCCTATTCAAACCTGTATTATTTAAAAACTTTCGTAAGATGTGAGAACCTCGGAACAGATAATGCTTTTGAGCCACCACTCGACTTTGAGATTTTTATGAACACTATTGTACAACACTAACACATACAAAGACAATTATTTTAAGCTAGTTATTCAAGCTCATATTCATTTCATGAGAAACCCTTTAGACGTCTTGTAATATAATATAAATATGAATATAATAATATACAAATGTTTGTCATAACTACATTTATTTTTCTTTGAGTTCTAAGTGATACAGAACAGAAGTTGCAATATTTCTACATTCAGGCAGACAGCAGTAGAGAATACTGTAATATGTAGATGTATTCATACTTTCTACCAGGGTAGCATCAGTTCATGGAACTTGTCAGTGCAGCCAAAAGACTCAAGTAATAAAGCATAGTCTGTTTTGGTTACAGTTGCTTGTGGTTTTAGTCCAAGTATACTTAACTGTTATGTTTCCAAGAAAACTGAGAGAGCACAATCGCTCCTTATCACATAGAAAAAAGCTGTGAGTTATGACTTCCTGAGGGTTTGTCAGAACAGAAAAGAGGGCCAAGTCTGAGCTGGATGTACACTGGAGCACCTGTTCATGTCTGCAAGCGAAGCTGCTCGTCTCTTGCAAACTAAAGCCAGCGCAGCGTGGCAGCACTGTGTTGTCACCTGTTTGGCTTCTTAGTGCTGAAAGAAAACTTGGTACAATATGAACTTGACTTAAAATACAGGCCAGAAATTAACATTCAATCAGGCATCAATTCATGTGAAACGCCTCAGAAATTACTGGCACAAAAAGCAGAAATTTGCCTAGAATTACTGAAATAATTATTGTTTAATTTCTTTATACCTGGCTCCTCACTGCTAGAGAACTTCCTCAATTTTATGTTTAGATACTTTTTGTTAAATTCCGGCAGAATCACCATGTCCTTTGTGCACTTTCACAATTAATCAAATAACCAATGTAGACTGGTTTCAGGTAAAAAATGTGAATACACACTGAGAAGAATTAGAAATAGAATTACCTTCCAATGGCATAGGCTATGAGATGTGTTGACAGTTAGTACTTGTGTTCAGTTTTCTGCAGATATGCAATGTCATAGAAATGATGTATTCATTACCTGTGTATAGCCTGGAAGACGTCCATGCACAGAACAAACCCACACCCAACACACAATAAAGACATTGCATTTTTAATTTCATGGCCATTAAAACTTTTGCACAAGTGCTTGGTTGAAGTTTGGAGTAATTTCAGGAAGTATTATCTTTGAACATGGTGAGCTACTCGTTAATTAAATTGATAGGACCCTGTAGACCCGTGTTTCCTAACCACATTGTGGCCTACAGCAAGGTTACTCTGTGCATGTAAACCCAGCCAATGAAGGAAACGTCCACAAAGGAATAAAACAGAGTAGTTACATATTATATGAGATAAGCATCTGCAGACTGGGGGGACCTGGGAGGGGTCTCTTGTGGCTCTGATAAGCATTTACCACCTGTTCCCCAGATCCCCAGATCCTGGCATTTGATAGCAGCTCAATCAACATGGCATTGCTGGTAGTTGGCAGCGTTATCGAGTGACAGATAATCACCTCATTGTCCTGCGTCCATGTCCCGCCACCGCTCAATGCCAGAGCTGGACCGAAATCAGCCAACCAGCAGTGACCCTTAATGAAATACTGTACTCCAGCATCCTTCTGCTAATCCAGTCAGGTATCTCATTAGCTATCTGGTTGTGTGGTATTTGGAGCAGGTGGGCAGCCTTGTTGCGGATGCTGATTGATATCCCCCTTTCATCTCAGGCCCAGACCTGCTCTTTCTTTTATGGGCCTCAGCCTCACATAGAGAGAGCTGCAGAAAAGGAGACGTAGACTACATAATATCTCAGCTGCAGTGGTGACACATGTCATCTGGCTGCCCAAGAGTGAGATCACCATCAACAAGTGAAAGCTGACTTTTAATACATTCATTGTTTTGGTTGAGCGCATGAAGCATGGACAAGATGAGAGACAGAGACACTCCATAGTACTACACATGTGCTACATGCTTCAGAAAACATTTGATGATGTTATAACCGGGACACACTGCGTTGTATTGATCTAACAATGATTTATGGACGTGCTAAAAAGCCGCTTGTCATGGGACTATTCATGGTATCTGGGGCAGTCCGGGGTTATGACCTATCACACACATTCACATACAGACTGACATGCTTTCCCACACACTGACCTCACGGTTGGCACACATGTTACAGTGTTTTATCATAGTGTCTTACAGCCAGGAGACAGCTGAGGACCAGCAGCAGCTCTGTCGCACAGCAGGACAGCAACATGGACGACTGACAAGTAAATCCACACAAAACATAAAGCAGACATAAATTACAGGTTTCATCTTTTATTTATACCTCTGCGGAAACCGATTACACGACTGCTTCAGCATCTGCACTTTAATCTTACTAACAATAAAATCCACATCCACACGTGGATTGTTGTTGTTTTGAGCCACATTATGCATTTTCATACAGGGGATTAACTGCACATCAGATACTTGTTATTCAGAGAGTTTGATTACATTATCGCTAATATTTTTTATTTAGCAAGATATTTTAAAATATAATTTAACTATACAAATACAGCTGCAGCTATCAGGTATAATTCAATAAAATGTTTTAAATTACATTAATACATTAAATAATAATTAAATGGTAATAATTTAAAATGATTAATCATTGAATAATTTTTTTTAAATTAAATTGCTAATTTTGTTTGAATAGTATTCGATTTACAGTTCGATTTAGAGTTTAAATGGAGAATATGTAAGCAAATGCTCACATCTGAGAACACTTCAAACAAACATTTGTTCATATGTTTTTCTTCAATAAATTACTTTAATAGTTTATTAATTACAATGCTTTGACTGTGTTTTCATTAAAATGTGTATTCTAAAGCAAGGGCCATAACAAAAGTACATATTCTAGATACAGAACTTACAACATAATAACTCCTCTCTGTAGATCTCATTTAGTTTGATGTAGTAGTAGTCCTGCAGACTGTGGAGATGCCAGATGAAAATGAAGAGCAGCGAGCAACAGAAGAAAACATCTGTCTTGTATTTCTGATGCTTGATTCCGCTGTGAGACCTCACTTCAAAGTGGCACCCAGAAGTACCAAACCATCAACTGTAACACTAGTTAGAGTATTAGGGCTCCGTGGAAGTTAGTCAACAGACACAATTCTCCAGATGCGCTCTGGAACATTTTGCACTGATGTGGAACAACTTTAATTTCAATCAGCTACATAAGGTAAGCAGATCGGATCTTTACAGAATCTAGATCTCAGTTTACATGTATGAGGGCTGCTCTTTCTGCAGATTACAATGTTACACTGCTTCAATACCTTTGTAGAGGTTCTCTGCAGTCATGATTAAGTGACAGCCATCAGCAGCTGATGGAGTTGTGTAATATTTCAGACAACGCTGTTACTTGCCACAGAGGGGATTTGTAACAAATACACAAATACAAAGAGAAAACTCCTTATTTGAAACCTCTCACAACTGTGTGGGCCATTATCTAAAAGTACATATCTAGATATCCAGATATTTGACTCTTAACAGGCCTTTATATGTAAATTAAAAACATTGCCTTCTACATGATGTCAAAGTAAGTTATATAACTGTAAAAACGTGTTTTTACGTTTTTACCAACACATAAAGATGTTTCCAGTATTAACAGTCACCTCTGGAGCACAGTCAGGCTGTAGCAGGTAGTAATCTGAGGCCACAACAGGCACTTCTCTCCGACCTCTCTGGCCTCCCTGTTCAAGCTGCTCTGTAATTACTTTGACCTGCAAAGACTAACTGGCTCTGCTTTTCACACTTCAAAAGAGAGCAGCCCTCACACATTCACTGTGAAGATGAATACAGCTGTTACGATATCATCTGAGGTGAACACCTCCAAGAGGTCAAATTCCTACTTTTCATTGGACTTTGTGTGCTTTTTCTGGCTCTTCAGTCAATACAACATTTTTGTCATTTTTCATCCTTTTGAGAGATTAAAGAGACCGTGTGCAGAGGAGGTCAGCGAGAACATGTAACGAAGGCTTTACTTTATGTTGAAAATGCACACAACACACACACCTTCTGGAGATCTGAACCCTCAGCCTGGCACCACAAATAGATTACCAAACACAACTTGATTTCACTGACACAAATTAAAATGAAAATAAATGAAAATATTCAGATGCATGTTGTATTTAGGCTATTTAAACTACAGCCCATTCAATCATTCATTGAGAGCTTTTACACTTGTTTCTCAGTAAGAATCAGTTTATTTCTAAGTTGATCTCCTCTGCAGCGTTATATATATTGACATTGTTGAAACACTTGAATAGGCAGATTTTGGAACATTGGATGACTTCGTTACTCTCACTTACTGAGAAAATAAACTCACAATTACTAAATCTGCAGGCCTCGGTGGGACTGCCAGCTTCCTCCCAGATTTTCAATTCTTCATCAGCTGGTTGATTAGCCCAACAAGCCCAAACCTTGTCTACTCTCGCTTATGACAGTCCATTACCGCCAGGCTTAGCATGAGCCTTGTTCAAAGCTGAGAGGATGAGAGGATGATTAAAATGAACAAGCTGATGTCATCTAAACTTATTTGTTTGGCTGAGGGCACCAACTTACACTACTCCATTGAATCCCCTCATTCACCTATATTCCTGGGTGCAATTAGAAGCCACACTTGTTCCACAAGGGAAGTTGTACAGGACACTGTGGTGACTGGCTAGAGTCCCTGTGTGCTTTGATACCTCTTCAGCTCAAATAATGTGGGCAGAGCAGTGGTTGGTTGAAATTAGTGTTTGGTCCCAGTGTAAAATATGTAATGGCTTATAAAAGATAATATCTTATGGGAGGCATGGCTGTAATTCACTGTCTTCAGTTAAAATACCTGTTGTCATTCTGTAATAAAATGTAGTGACCTTTCTTGTAATTTGTCTTGACCATCCCTTGAACTCGGCTTGAAAGCATCATCAAATACAGATGTGCGTGTGGTGGTGGGGTAAAATTATGAGCAACAATGTCGGCAGCGTGATGCAGTAACAAAACCTGCTATTGTGTTGGAGAGAATTCACACAATGGAAGGTTAAGGGGAAGGTTACAGGGTGGCTCAGTCGATACCATCCAGTGTATACTATAACCAAAGAATTCAGTCACTAGGACCCACAAATAAATAAATAAATAAACAGAAATAAGGTCATGGTTGTTCACAGCTGATGTGTCAAGTTAAAGGTCAGTGCATGAAGAGGCGTTGAGTCAGATCAAACAACAGTGGTGAGGGGAGAATGGAAAGGTGTTTAAAAAGCATTTATTCCATATCCTTGATATCAGTCCTCAGTTTCCTACACTAGTTCAGTCTTTGTCAGCACTAGTTGAACATTTGGTCGCACTAGTTCTGCATTTTGTCGTACTAGTTGAACAAAAACTCTGCCACTAGTGGCACATTATCCAACTAGTTCCAACAGAAGCCTTACTAGTGACGAGAGGCGCCGCACTAGTAGCAACAAAGTCCCAACTAGTGGCCCTGTGGACCAAACTAGTAATGCTGAAAGTCTTAATAGTTAACTAGTGAGCTGCAAAAGCTCTGACATGTTGACTAGTCAAACATGGATTCAACTCAGTTAACTAGTGAGCTACAATTTTCTGCACAAGTTCACTGGTGAAGGCCAAATGCTGACTAGTTAACTAGACCAAACTAGTGTAGGAAACTATATCAACAGCTTTCCATAAGGGAGGGGCCCTGTTTTCAGTATGTGACAACACTTCACCATCACTTTGGCTGATGCACAACAGGGCCTGCAACAGAAAGACTTCATTTTATTCGCAGTTTCCGTCATGCTGATTGTTGCAAAGCACCCTTGACCTCCATCGTTTCTGCCCACTCAAGTTAGTGAGTTCATGAGTCAGTTAAAGGACAAGATAAGAGCATATTTCACTTACCTACTTACTTACTTAATTACTTACTTACTCAATGGAGGCAAAGGTCTCCACCTTGAAGTGGCACTGTATATATTGTACTATATTCATAACTGAAAGAGCAGAAACATTCTGAAAATATCAAGGACTGCACCAGTGTTTTGACATCTGAAGTAGGAGAGCCACAGTCAGGGTCGGTAAGCTGGAACGTACTGAAGAATGGACTGACACATGGATGACTTTGGTATTTTCCTAGGATTTGATGAAAAGAAAAGTACAGAATATTGCTAACCTTTTCACATACACATAATTATGATTATCTATGAAGATTCATTTACTCATAATTATATTGATTTTACTTTATTCATTTCTAAAACAACAACAACAACAACAACAAAAAAAACTTAACCATAATCTATTTTCTTCAGTTTATTTGAAATAAATTGTGATCACTATAAAACAACTGTCTTGTGTAAAGAGAGATTTGGAAGTAGTTCAGATTATTCTCTTTCCATTTATCAAAGTTTTAAAGACACATTTAGAAATGTGTTGCTTAAAGCTAAACTAATGAGTATATAATGGAAAACAATGACCATGTGTAATGTGAAAGTAGCTGCTAGTAGTAACAGTCAGTTGCCCTCAACTCTCTTTTACCATCTTTCAGCTCGTTGTTTTGGTTCACTCTCACAGCTCCCACCAACCTCGTTTCCAGCAGCAGCAGGCTGCTGTTTTCTGCTAAAAAAGCTCTGATAAACCCACTGTATGTTACCTGCCCAGTACTAATAAACGGTAGACAGACAAAGTTAGCCATTAGCTGGTGAACATAGTGGAGCATTTAGCAGCTGAGGAGCCAGATATTTCCCTCAGAAGTTGGTGGAGACCAAACGAGAGCTACGTAACAACAGAGTGAAACATTCGGATGGCCATGCAACACTGCAGACTCCAAATTAATACCAATGTTGCTCTGTATCTGGAGAATGTGTAAAGAGGCAAGCGCCGTATCAACTTCATATGGTGATAATAAGTCAGTGTTTACACTGCTGCCCCCAAAGTGGCCAAAAAAATAATTTAAAGTGACTTTAAAGTTACTTTCCACCCTCCTTTGAATTGCTTGGATTTCTGAACTACTGATACTTTTTGATTTTGGTGAACTCTTTCCTTTGCATATTGGTTACAATGACCAGTAGGCCAAAACTCCAAAACAACAGTGAAGTTCTTTAAAACCTGAGAGGATAAAGGATAGGGTCGAACTGTGATTCTAGAGAGTGTAAATTGCGGCAAAAAGCCAGTGGAATGAAATCATTTAACACCATACATAGATCAAAATTAAGAGAAAATGAGTTGGAGCAAGCCATTACTCTTTCTCGAAATAAAGGCTTTTACAGGAGTAATCTGATACCTCAATCCCCATATCTCAATTACCCTTTCCCTCTAAATCTTTACTGATAGAGATGCATTTATTTTCCCGTTTCCCCCCAAGGAATCAAAAACAGATGTAGGGAAACACTACTGCTGGCAAAACAACGCAGCATGATTAGGAAAAGAGGATGAATGACAACGCAAGGGGCCCCAAAACCTATAAATGCACACTTTGCAGAACAGGCAACATTGTGTGATCTGGAGCAGAGGTCCAATCGCTTCACGCCAGGAGAGGCTCAATGGAGCTTTTTAAAGAAATGAACTCTGAGAGGGACGGGTGGAAAAACAGCCCTGATGGTAAAGGCCTGACCTAGCATGTAGATGAGTTAGCCTCCACATCCTACTTTTATCAGGGAATAAGCATGGATTCCACACTGTGTGACTGGGAAGATCAGCTTCTGTGTTTTACATTTAGAGAAAAGGTGGCTGCATTCTTTTTGGTTCATCGTATTACAGTGTTGCGGATATCTGCCTTTTAGACATTGACCTTTGGCTGCAGTCTGTAGTGATAAACTCAGTCGATGTGGAGCAGAGCTCGGCTGATTTTAATGTAAGCTGGTGGCAGTTGAATGCGCTGTGACAGGCCTTGGTCCCTGTTCCCCCCGACCCCCTGATTCTGCAGACAGCCTCCAAAGGAGACTTGTCAAGCCCAAGGGTCTGGTTAATGCACTCTCATCCACTGAAATATATATATACACACACACGCAGAAAACACACACGCACACAAAGACCTTTTCACTTTCTCTCCGAGGAAACTAAATCATTCACCATCTTCGTCAAGCTGAACAAATCATCAAGACTTCTATACCACCTTGGAAATATTTGCAAAGGCTTACATATAAGGTGTTCTGCTAAATAATGCATATTTCAATCATGGATAAATGAATGACATTCCCAAAACACACTGAAACAAAGGCGTCTGTGTTTGTCCAAGTTTGTCTAGAATATGTGATGCCCCACGGGCGCCTATTCTTTCTCAAACTCCACCGATACTTTAAAGGAAATTTTGGGGTTTATTTCAACTTGCTGTGGTTTTGACCATCATTTCTATCTGTTACGATAACATTATACTCACTAAAGTAATTGCTGAGACAAGAATGAGCCAACTTTGCTAAAATGAAGTCAGGGCAAAGTATATGTGCGGGCTGACAATCAACTGTAAAATTATTGCCAAAAACACATTCTGCCCATTAATATCCATCAGTAACCATTTTAAAAAATTAAAGTTTTCAATAAAACAGTAGGAGCTGAGGAGACTTGCAGTGATCTGTCACCAATAACTCTGAGCCTATAATACTAGCTGTATTAAAGTGTCTGGATCAAATGTGCTTTATGGTCGATTGCATTATTTTGTTGCATTAAATAACTTAAGATATGCTGATCAAAGCATGTGTATATGTCATGGGTGTGTGTGGGCCTGGCTCAATGTATGTTTGGTGAAACCCCCTTGATCTTGATTTATTTTGCGATATATATTTTCTTCGTATCATTGTTAACATATATATGTATATGTTTGGGGTACATGGGAAAAACTAAATTTGGCATCTATGCTTGTAAACAGACTTATCCCAACAGCCTACATCCGGTGAGTCAGACCACAATCTTGGTAAACTGTGGGCTTGTCTACAACCTCTATGATTGTCTGATTTCTCATTTCTTGCCTCGTTCGACTTTGTTGTAACGTTCCCAAATCTCAGCAATTACCTCCATTGTTATCATAACTGAGCGCAATGATGGCCAAAACTTTGAAATAAGAGTCCAGATTTTCCTTAAAATGTGAAATGAAACTATGAAACTATATCACAAGTGCATAAACCCTAAGCCTCGTCATTTCTAACTTGTATGGCTCCCCCTCCCATCACTGGAGTGAGTCTGACTTGTAGAAATACTACTGGCTGATAGTAAGGAGTCAATAAATGCTCCCAGTCTTCCCAGACCAGTCTCTATAGCTCAGTTGCAGTTGTTGAACTCGACATTGGGAGTACAGGACTTGCTATCACAGCTATCATCTCCCCATTCTTATCAGTCAAGCGTGCTCTGAAGGCAAAACAACTCAAGACTGAATCCAAGGCACGCTGGTATTTTTATGATGTTCGGCATGCAAAGTTTAGTTACCTCTGCTGGTTCACATTTATTCTGTATATGGGAGTTTGGGCTGCTCATGCTTCTGGTTTGGATATGTTTCAACGATGTTGCATGTTTTATCACAGAAATATCAGTTGCCCCTGACAAATAAGATGAAGCTGTCAGAAATTGGAAAGATCACCGGAAGTTCTTCAAGGCCGAACCAAAGTTTGGCGTGCAGGGCCCGCGGACATGTTCACATGTTCAAGGCACAAGGCTAACATTGGCTGTATTTTATGTAGATCTTTATCGCTTGTGATTTCTTTATGGCTGACTGTTCTTATTTATGTCAGTATGTGAGACCACGAGGGGAAGAAAACACCTCTCACCCAGTCCCTTAAATGAAACAGAGAAGGGCTGATCACCAAAAAGTGTCACTGTAATATCAGGTTTAATTCATGTGTTCATCATCAATGTGAAAGCAGGAGAAAATCAAATACCTACAACAACTGCAACACAATGCCTCTGTTATGCAAAAGCAATGCACAGATACGGCTGTACTGTATTGTCTCCTTTGGAATATACACATTTCCATCAGAAAACATGAGGAATTGTGTACAATGAAAAAACTCGCCTGGATTGTTTCCCCAAGCTTCACTTTAGAAATGTTAATCATTAACAGTGAGGGAATCCAATCTCCATATTAGGGGCTCTTGAACTTTTTCAGCCTGCACTGAATGAATTTGGCCTCATCCTGAACTTTATTAAAACCAGTTGGTGCTCTTGCAATACAGGGATTCCTAATACGCCCATGACCTAGAATATTGATTTCTGCTCCCAATACCGTTTTAAAACAGGCCAGTAGACCCTATGGGTTTCATTACTGGAGGTACAGGGAGCACAACAGAAGGGTTTAAAGTGTGGTTTAAATTTAGATTAGGTGAACCCTAACCATATCCATTTCTCTCTATAATTGATTAAGACTTGTATTGGACAGCTCAGGATCATCATCTGTATGTGCAACACTATTCCCAGACAAGAATGTTCGTGTTGGACGATGCCGAAGAAGCCTAGATTACTTTATGTGACACATTTTAAATTCCCACTTCTGTGTATTTGCAACATCAGCATGGTTAAGGTATGGTTAAGTTCAGGAAAATAAAACGGCAGGTTGGGGAGAGATCAGATAATAATAAAAAAACATTAATTACTGTTGCTACACATGTCAAGCTTCTGGTTCTCACATGGCACATAGGCACTTTTAAATGGTAACGGTGGCAGATTTACAACTTGAAACTCTTTTTAAATTTCAATTTTTAAAACAGTGGGTCCTTGATTTCGGACAGAGATGGACCAAAGGCCTCTAATTTCTATTTGGCGATTATTGATTTGAAAAGAGAATCTTTTAAAAGGGTCTATGCTCGTCATGGTCACGAACATACATGATATTGACTGAGGCTAAAGCTGCATCTCCCTGGCAAAAAGTCATCCTCATTGATTGATGATCCAGGTAGAGGACATGAAAATAGAGAGGGATTATTCTGTGTACAGCTAGTTAGCCCTAGAATTTGAAAAGTAAAAATGTAAGATCACACCCTCATTGGCTGCTTAGTTTAGCTTACATTTTTTAACCTTACAGGATAAAGGCTTTTAGGTTGAGGACTAAAGAATGGTCTGGCATGAATGAGCCTTTAAAAAAATTTAACCCTTATGCCCACAAAATAATACATTCATTAATGTAGAGTAGTTAGTTAATGATGTGTTTCTTAACCTTGCAAGTACGTAACCCACTGAACCAACGTCATTCCTCCCTGCATTGGGTGTAAATGAATGCTGTATGTAAATCATGAGGCATGAATTTGTCCCATGTGGACGTGATTCCTCGGGATACTGAGCTTGTATGTGGCACACAAGCTGTGCTATGTGTCTTTCAAGTCTGACCACCAGACAAAGCCAGGTTTTCTTGGCTACACCAGTAGCGAATCTAACTTCTGGTACCTTTACTGCCACTGCTTCATCACAAAGACCAGTCTCTCCTGGCAGTTGAGCATGCCCACTGTCACCAAATGCAAATGTTTGTACAACATCTGGTAAAAGCAAATAAGCAATCTACTGTATGTCTGAGGTCTGCACTATGTCATAACACTGTGATTTCAGCTTGTGTGAGCGAATGAACAAAAGACGACTCCATCTGTCTCCCGTGTGACCGCTCAGTGTTTACACCCATCATGCCCTGTTAATTACCCACATGTCTCCGGAGCCTTCAGTTATATCCCCAGCGATAACTGGCGTTAAACAAACATATTTCATAAATTGATCTTATCTTTTAATCGTCTTAATTGCCTCTATTGCTTTGAGGATTACCTTGTTCCTGGCCAGTCCTAATCTCCGGACTTCAAAACAAAAGACAGACATATGTAAAACAATGCCTGATATAAAAGAGGGGAGGCTTCACCCCGCTGTGGGTCCAGGCATCTTCACGCAAGTTCTCTGCACGGAATACCAAGTGGCTGCTGGGAAAACCTTTGTTGTGTCATGATGGGGAATAGGGGTATTTGACTTAGATCTCAATGATTGCTTGTGGGCTGTGACTACACACCATTTGCTGCACCTCTCAATAGCTTTCTGCAGGGGAATGCATGGACCAGCATTGCTTTCAGCACAAGTATTAGTAAGTTCGCTTCACCGCAACACCTAAATCATACAGTGTAACATGAGAAGGTTAAGAAATGATATTTTCATTATATGATTTTATATTCTATATTATATTATGGTTGCATTTAAATTAAGCTTTATTATGCAGAAGAATAAGCAAATATATATTTGTAACTCTTTCAAATGATGCTGTATTTTCAGAATGGTTATTGACTCACTTGTGTATTCTGCTGTGACTGACTGGGCTTGAGCAGCAGAGTTGACCCCAGTCTTTTCAGACCCTGATGCAGGCACGCAGGGGACCCGGCCTTATCATTGTGAGAATGTTGAGGTCCTCACAGATAGAGATGTCATCTCATATGCCTTTTGTTTGGATGGTTTTACCCTTTTATCACTCGCACATGGAGCCTGTCTGACCAAGCTGCTCACGCACAGGCTTCAGGCCTCCCATAACCTCACAGCCTCTCAGTTATCTGCCTCAGAAGCTATGACTGCATGTCAGTCACATAGGTCATATGACCACAAGGGTTTTGCCACATAGTACATCATCTTTACAGCTTACTTTTTGTTTTGTTTCTGTACATCTGCTTTTCATCAGACAACTGTTTGCGCCTGATTTTTCGCAGACTTTCACAGTATCAGGTCTCCATTTAAAATCCGCAAATGGCTTGTCGCTTAGCAGATTATCAGGTGAAAATAGAATTCATATGGGTTTCGTGATTGAAAATGTGTGATTCATAACAAACTGCTGATGAGGTGTCGCTTCTAAGCAAGAAAAAAATCAATTGGCACTCCTGAAACGTTGAACGGGAAGTTGGGAGGATTTTAAATGTCTGTTTCTTATTTGTTGTCAATACATACATACATGTGTGCATAGGCTTATTGCTATGCAACCATCACTGCAGGCTTGAGAAACATGATCGTTTAGACTTAAATTCATCACCTAACTTCCTTAGAGTGTGGCACCCACAGTATATATATTCTTTATTGAATTTTACATTTCCTATTTAACAACATTTGAGCCAGAATATAAATAACATTGACACATATGATAACATTTCTATTTTGGCTAAAATGACAAAGACTAAAGATGCCTTTAGTCGGTGAAACAACAACAATAAAAATAATGGGTCTAATAAAATCTTGGTCGCAATCTGTGTCAGACTGTATGATACAAATTGGAGGCATGTCGGATCGTGCGATGAATGCGTGGTGAATAGCAACTCTACGATGAAAATTAAGAATTTGTATCAGAGGCACGTCATCAGCTCATCCGTCTGTGCTGCTCTTATCTTTTGAAAATGCAGCAAAACAATAGAGGTTTTTTCTTTGCCAGAGTCCCACAAACTTTGCCTCCATCATTTTGGTTTGTATGTGTCTGTTATTTTCCCCTAAACTTTATTCAAAAGTAGCATTAAGAAATGTTGCGTTGGCCAGTATTCTGCTTCATTTCATGTTATATTGTGATTGGTTGTATATTAGTCGCCAAAGTTCTAAATTGGCCGTCAGTGGCCGTGTGATAACCAAAATGTACTTTTTCTCACTTTCTCAATTGTAAACTTTTGTCTCAGACAGCCCCAAAAAGGGGCCTTAAGGGTCGGGTTATGCTCGAAAAGAAGAAGATTGTATGACGTGTTGTTGGACCTCGTCAACAAGTTTAGAGTCTTAGTATGCTAATGTTGGCCAATTAGCACAAAATACAAAGTACAGCTGAGGCTGATGGAAATGTCATTAGTTTTGCAGGTATTTGTACTGGACACATTAAACATTTGAAAATGGCACTAGATGGAATTAATAATTGGATTACCAAAGTTATCAAAACGCACTCTCTGAGGACCATGAATGTTTGTACAAAATAACACGGCTGAAATCTGTGTATTTCAGTCTGGCCACGTCCCTAAAGTGGCTAAAAAATCCATAATTTACTACCTTTTCTGCTTTAACTTTCTCGCCTGGCTTCAATGACTGCGTCTTTCACTGTCACTACCATGCCTGACATTACAATTGTAAAAACTTATCGTTTACATAATTTCAAAGGCAGATAGTAGCTCTCATGTCATTTTTTGACCAACACCAAATGTGAAAAATGTGTTTTTCAAAACCCTGCGTACTACATCACAAATTATCTAGACCCCTTAAAATATATATATATATCAGGTCACCCAAGTTTCATTCTGGTCATCAGATTTCATTTTAAAAGTCCATTTAGGGGTAACACTTACAGCCACGTCATTGGTCCTGAGTCTTGCAACATGCAGCGGTGATAACAGTCCTGATAAATCCACCGCTGATTGAAAACAGTGAACCCTACACCTCTGGTTGTTGTCTGGAAATGGAGAGCTAGGGAGCTTGTTTGGCTGACCTTTCCCATCATTAATCAAGGAGGCCAGGCACGACTCTGCGTGTGTCTGACATGCCGCCCCAAACAACACTGTGCTACAGTTAAGCCTTCAAATACTACACAGATAATGTCTAATCAATGTTAGCATGCTAATGAGATATGAGCGAGCCAGAAGGTCATTCCTGTCCAAGTTGTGGGTGACGGCACAGCCCCTGTTTCCATTTTATTTGTGCAGATGGAAAAGCAGTAAAGGTAGAACTTTCTCCCTTTAACGACATGAGGTGTTTTGCTTTTTTAAATCAATGAAGTCATCCTACATCATTGTTGGCTATGCGAACACTTTTGATATTGAATATACAGTTAAGAAGTCATCTACCAACCTCTAAAATAGGACACAGATCATTTGGAAACTATACCACATTTCTATGATCAGTGTGTTTGGTCGGCCAAAGTGTGGAGCGTTGATTCTGTGGTCACATGTAAACGATCTGGTTGCATACGCTGAACCGGGTCCAGAAAGCACATAGAACAGGAAGGCTATCAGAGGCTCCCCTTTCTTTAGAGTATTTTCAAACAGCCATACTCGGAAAGTAACTGATGACCCCCCCCCCCCCCCTTACAACTTCACGCAGAGCTTTGCATCTGCCCTTGGGCCATCATTGACAGAGTACCCACCGTCCCGTGTAACACGAGAGGTGGCGACCTGGCCGCGGTAGAGAAGCTGGCTTGGTGGGCTATAAGAGGCTTCCCACGTCACCTAACGGGGGACTTCATGCAGGGAAAGACAGACAAGAGAGCGGGGAGACGCCATGAAGATCAGGGCGGCCCTTTCTGAAGGAGCAGCGGCCGGCTGCCGGCAAGGAGATTGGGTTTCCCTACAACTTGTTGCCTGGTGCTAAATAAACGCTGGCATGTTGTGTGGAGACACCCTACACCCTGGCTGAAAGGGTTGCTCACCCCAAGTTGTTCACAGCACCCAATTTCTGACCCTCCCTGTGTCCTCTTAACCCCTTCATTCCCTTTTCTCTTTGCGACCCTCTCCGTCGTCCCTCTCTTTCCCATCACAGCTCCTGTCATGTCTGACCTGTCAACAATTGCTTCCTAAGGATGTAGTTTAGTAACACAAAGGTACTGTATATGTGCTAGTATGGGCATCTCAGTCGTGGTGATCAGGCATTAAAATCCAATACTTAGAGAATTCATTGCAAATTTTCTGCCTGCTGTGCACAAGCAAACTATTGACCCCCTCCCTATAGTGCTGTTTTGCTTCAAGACTCAAGGCCAACTGCAGACAGACACACAGAGAGACGCCGCAGTCTCTCCTGATCCAGAACTCCAAGGATATTTTTCTTTTTCCAAAAAACATTTCACAGAGAAAAGGTCTGCCCAGTGCTACAGACCTCACTAACTGGCATCCGTAGCACAAAGGGAATTTATCATTAAAGAACCACAATCAATATCTCTCACCCCCTGCATGGCAAAGCAAAGCAAAGCAAAGGCCCTGATAGCGAAGCCCGGTGCTGAGCTCCGAGAAGGGAATGCGGGGTACCAGAGGAGCTAATTAGAGAGTGTCGGCTATCTGGTTAGCCCACATCCAGCTGTGGGAATGGTGCTAATGAGGCGTGCTGTACCAACATAGACAGGCTGTTATTGCAACATGGAAGATCACTGCACTTCCTAATCTCGTATGCTTGTATAATCATTCAAATAATGCATAATTAATGTTTTTATTCCCATACGGAGCTTCATGTTGGCAAGGAGAGGAATTCTGCCAGCTACATGGACACAACAGGCAAGATCATGTCTGACACCGTGCAGGCGCTTCAGAAATGCTCTGAACATTCCTGAAGCATGTAGGATGCTCTTATCAGAAACAACATTCATGTAAGTGTATGTTTGCATATATATGTAAATGCTTACAAGACACATTTTGCATGTGATAAAATAGCATGTTTGCTTTGCTTCACCATTAACTATGTATTAATATACAATACAAATGCAGACATAAGACAACATCATTAAGTTCTACATTATGTGTACCAAACAAGAACACAATGTTCCAACATGCTTGCAACCAATACGCAGTCAGAGTCCAGACACAGCAAGTATTTAATAACAAACTTTCACAAATTGAAAAACCTGCCTTTGAATGACTCCTTGAGAGGTACCTCTTTTGCTGATTAATCTCGTAATTACCAATTAGCTGTGGTAATGGCTTGCATCCAGGCAGCATGCCTGTTTTATCTTCATTAGAAAGAAGGGGGCCGTGAGCAGTGAGACACATTTTGACCCCTCTCTCCAGGGATACATCACTTGGCAGCAGGTCAGGCTTCATATCAGACTAGAAGTAATCCCCCCGCCCCCTTCCTTTCCTTGTTCTTAAAGCACATGCTTCTTGCATGCTCTCTCGGGAGAGGTTAAATAAAGGCTTTTCCTATGCTTCCCCAAGGTTTTCCTTCCTTTCGTTGAAAAGAACAGTCGTAAACCTTAGCTGTTCAAATCAGCCTAATCAGCTGTAAGGTTAATATGATAGTGTATATCGGTATATCTCAACCACTCATAGCTCAGCAGGGAACTCTGTAATGTGAAATCATTGCAGGGGGCACTATAAAAGTGCTTATCTGAAGCTTATTACTCCCTCCACTTTAACCCCTCCGGCTATGGGCTTCAGTTCAGAGTGGAACATATTACTGCCAGTTCTAAGACCAAACCTAATGGCCGCCTCCTATAGTTTGGGTTCAAACTTCCTCCAAGCCTTTGCTGTGAAATTGGAATGGGCTGTATTGCTGCTGCGCCTTTTCAACACGACCTCTGAGATTGAAAACACAGGCTAATTCAGAGGCTAATATCTGCCGCTCCATCAGCATCACCATCGACTGTGCACCTCCCTCAGTTTCATAGGCTCCTCACCAGGGTAAATATTTACAAATGTGCACTCAATAACATCTGCTGCGGTTTGGGCTCAGCAGCGTGGTGGAGCAGGGGAGATGAAGCACATCATGAACTCATGGGAACGTACGTAGTCTCAGGTTCCATCCGCTCATCGAGAGGCTTCAAATGCCACAAACAACTGGTCCCAGATGTATGCCATGATGCAACACAGATGAATTAAAAGCTCAGGGGATATCTTTGATTGTTTAGCGTAAGGAATAGATAAGTGCCAGTTGGCAGGATTGTCACATAGATCAGCAGATGGGAAACAGAGGCATTTTCCTACACTCTAACCAACAAATGAAGCGTGTGTGGCAACTTAATAAAATCATTGAGCAAGTCTTCATAAAATAATATAAGGGAAAAAGGGAATTCCAAGTGAACAACTGAACTTCCCAAAGCATAAAACTGTTTGGCTCAATGACAGAAAATATGCCACAACTACTAATTACTCAATTTTCTTACAACCACCAGTAAGTTAAACTGTCAAAATAAAAGCTCTCGTGGCGGGCATGTGAAAACTGACAATAAATATCTACAGATTAGCTTCTAAATTTGCTTGGATCTATTACAGGGTGATCATTTGATACACAAAAATGGAATTCCAGTATTTATGTAAAATGTTACAAATCTATGTGCGTATCTGTTTTATCTATCTCACAAAATTCAGGACGTTCTGCTTTCTACTACAAGTCAGTAGTAGCACCAGCAGATACTCAAAGCAGGTGCAAAAACATTTAAATCCTGAAACAAATGTCTTCCAACAGTCTTCAACCTCTCTTGAACCTGTGCACACAAGTCCTCCAGTGTATCCCCGACAGGTGCACGAACACGCCCTGCTAAAGGCTTTTTCATGCTCTACCCTGGGAACCTAACTGTATCTGTACACTTCCATGAGCACAGTGAAGCCCAGTCAAATGTTAAGCTTTGATGGAGTGAGCATATGGGACTGCTGGCAGAAGGGGCTCTGGCTAGGATACAAGCTACGCTAAGTCCTCTCTACCCATAACAATAAAATGTTGTTTTTTTCATATAAATCTTCATGTACATTTTTTTGTCAGTTACAAATTGGATGTTAGAGAATCAAGCAAATTAAATGTAAACACATAGATGATTCCCTGTTCCACCGCTCTGCTTTAGCCTCTGATTAATTCAGAGGCTGAATCTTGATTATTGATTGATTATTTCTGCAGGAAATAACATGACTGTGCATTTGAAAATTATATATTGAAATTGATCTTTCACTCACTAGTGTAAAACAGTCAAAAAAAAAAAAGTGGTCAACAAACAAACACTTTTTTGAACAAAAAGAAATACTGGATGTCGGAAGAACACAGCTCAGAAACATCCCAGATGTCTTTGATAAGCATTATGTTAAAAAATCTTTATTTTACAGGTCCAGAAGTTCCTTTTCTGGAAAGAACTATGTCATTTGGCAGTAATTAGAGATGGTGTATTATGTTGTATCATCAGTTTTTCTTTGTGGTGATCGTATACAGGTGCTCTTTGAATACTTCAGGTGTATTATACTTATTCCATCTTGTGAAGGGCTCATTGAATGGGTGGAATAGGGTCTCAATCAACAATGTGAAATGAAAGTGTACACACTGTAGGGTTTGTGCAAAATCAAAATGCATTATTTTACATGGCAATTTGTATTTAGAATAACCAATGTGTTGTGACCACCATTGGTCTCCATCAGGGTCATTTTCAGCAGTAGCTGACAAGCTACGGTCACAATGCGTTGGTTATTCAAAATACATTTTACATCCACCCATGCAATGAGCGCTTCACAAGATGGAATGAATTAATACGATATTCACTTTGGTTTGAAGTTCTTTCAAAAAAATGTCTCAGGACTTTGTCTCTATTACTTATAATCAGTAGCAAATTACAGAGATCTTTACAGGAACTTATTGGGAAATGATGGACCAGTAAAATACAGCATTACCCAAATCTCCCTCATTCGGGTTCTTTTTCTCTTACACACATAAACACACATACACAGCATGCACCACCAATAGTTTGCGTGTTTGGAGATTTGCAGGTCAAAAGAGGACTTAACGCGTCACAGAATCTTCCAAACACAGAGATATACTCATTTAAATGCTGTTAAAATGCAGACGAAAGAGCCAAGTTAGCCCTCACACCTGCAAATCACAGACAGGGTGTGCACTGGGTTTGGAAAAAAAATGGTAAAAAGAAGGCTGTATGTAATCCAGGATGTCACATAGCTGCAAAACAGTGCACAACTCTGCTAATGCAAGCCCGGTCCTCCTTTTAATCATCATTGCACTGCTTGAATCAATATTTCAATTTCTCCAGCAGTGGAGCGAGTAGATACTTGTGATGAAGTTGTAATTCTAATGCAATTCTAACACGTATAAACATCTTTACATTTTTCTCCCACTCTGTGACACCACTGAAGTCGTAGTGAAAACGGGGATATGAGGTTGACATGCCTCGGTGCTGAATCACTCACCAAGAGAGGGATGATTCAGTGGTGGACTGGAGGAAATCAACTGAGGCCCCAAGATGTGGATTTGTCAAGCCCACGGATGCGTTGCTCATACCACAAACACACTTACTGGCTGAACACATCCGATACTTGAGAGAGATGAGCAACAAGAGTTAAGGCTTTCGATCAAGAGGTCTAACAAGCACATACATTACCGTCTTTGCTTCCGTCACAATTAACAGATGACTCGGACTATTTCAGTTTGTGAGCAATACGTGGATGTGGCCATTTTTATGTGTGTATACCGAGGTTACAAAGGTCATGGTCTCTGGGGCTCCTACCTCCACTCTCACTTTGGAGAATGCACCATTAAAAACCTCCACATAACTTGGTTAGCCTCCTTTCCCACACCGTTGTGAGCTGGGGCCCCTGGCACCGAAGGCTTATAAAACAGAGCCCAGGTTGGACTCCTCCAGCAGCGTGACAGACAGGGCACCAAACCGTTCTTACCACCCCCTTGCACACCCCATGCATAAATAATGCCTGTGTAAGTGAGCTGCATAGCCCCCACAGCTGCTGTGACCATGTTTTTTTACGAGCCGGGGTATGACACTGTGCCCCATGTGAGCCCTAATGAGACCTCCTACCACCGCTTTCTTACGGGAACAGGTAAGGGTGGGATACTTTGCCGTTACTGGGTATGCTGTTTAGTGTTAAGTTACTCCATCATTAAAGTGATAGATGGTAATGAAGGTGTGGATGGTGCAGGCTGTCTGCCACCATGCTGGCCTGCTGCTGACTAAAGTTAAATTCAAATGAGGGAATGAAAAGCCAGGATGATGGTTACTTTACAAGATAACCTGTCTTTTTCACCAAATATGCATGTAAGCATAGTTAGTGGTACAGCAAAATAGAGGAATACTGTGGATGAAATACGTTATGTAAAGTAATACCTATCATATAAAGCAGATATGGCAACATTCATTTTCTAACCTGATATTTTCTGCCATGTGTGAAATTCAGCTCCATCAAAACTGAATTTCTGTCAGTGCTGAGATGTCTTTGGACACACGTCTTGGAGGTCAGAGTTCAATTCACTTGAACTTTCCTGGCAGAAAGCCAGGTCAGTGTAGCGTGCAGCGGCCCCAGGCGAGCGCCACTGCAAAATAATGGCCTTGCCCTGCACAGTGTTTCACTTTGGTGCATTTGGTGTGAAAGCAGATTAACAATGCTAAAACCACCTTTTTGTCCCTCGTCCAGTGATATTGAATAGATCGATAGATCAGTGAAGAGGCAAAACTGAAAACTCCAAAACCATCCAGGTTTAACAGTGTCGGTTATTGTTAACTTCAGGTGAATCCTCGATGATATCAGAGAGGAGAATTGAGACGTGCTGTTTCTAATTTTGCCTGGGACTCCTGTTGGAATGAATAACTATAATCATTTTAATATAACTCTAATTAATTAGAGTTGTATTAATTAAATAATAAATAATTAATTCTAAAATACTAGTACTATAACACTTGGGATAACTGGCTCTAACTTGCACTTTCTTATAGGGTCATGTAGCATCAGTCTTTTGGACTAATCTCATGGGTTTAGGTAGCAAGTGCATATTTAAGACTCTTTTACAGGCTTATCGTCATTCACCTTCTAGTCTGCTATGAGTCAGCGAGAGATGAAGTTTTACACCAATGCACAAAGCTAATGTTATTTTGCTAGCTAGCCAGAGGTGATCAAAGCCGGCAGCAACAATTGCCATTTCAGCCGGAAAAGCTGACGTTAGCCATCGAGAAATGAGAAGCCCGTGTTACTCCCCCCGACCGGCGTGGTGAGGGAGAGGTGTATTCATAAATCCTGTAGCTCTGTGTATAAAACAAAGAGGCAGAAACTTTAGCTTCCGTTTAGCTCGACTGCAGGATTTATTCTGCAGCGCACCAGCAGCCTCTTGGTGGTTTTAAGGTCCTCCAAAACTCTACAAGCCATCTAGTGACATTTTTGAGTATTACACAAGTAACAAGCAGGATGAAATGAATTTGGCATTCAATTGCTATATGAGACAACATACATTTTTTTTTTAAATATATAGGGGTACCTGTTTTTAAAGCATTTAACTTATTATCGTAGCCCCATAATGAACTTTACTATAGATCCAATGACTTTTTAACGTATTTATGCCATTTTTAAACTCATGTTGATAGATGTTTTTTTCCACCCTTTTCACTTTGTGCATATTTATGTCTTATCCACTTTTAACCCTTTACACCTGCTTTTATCAACCTCGGCCTCCATTGTTCCATTGTTTCAGAACAAACGTTTCGAGTGGTGCCATCTTTGTCATTGTAAATTGCATTGGTGCTGTGTGAGAATGGACGGCTTGACAGGCAAAGCAATCGTAACTAAGGAGGACTATTTTAAATGCACAACATACAGCATGGCCATATAGTGTTGCTGATATATTCATCCATACACACATTAACCACATCCCTCCATACTGCATGACAGGCTTTAAAGCAAGAAAACTGAGACAACACAATATATAATCCAATGAACAGCCTGACAACTATAATCTATAAAAGTCGTTGTTAGCAGACACCGAGGGGAAATGTATGTCTTTTGTGAGGAAGGAAGGAAAATGTTTGAACAGACTTGCCAACACACTGGAGAACTGAAGGCTCGGAGGTGGAGGCAACACTCACCCTTGTTCCCATTAAAGTCACACAAGCAGAGTTAATGCCCTCCAACTTGTGGTGTAGCGTTACAGTGAACCCCATGAAACTACGCTGGCTGTGCATTAACCAATGTCATATGTTTACTGAGCGATGGGCCGTTCTGCCCTGAGACGCCTTAAAACCCATTCATGACTCTGAGACAGCAGGAGGACTTTTAAATACTGATTTGAGGAGGCACTAAGAGACAGGTCATGTGAGTCTGAGAAGTTATTGTATGTCCTTGTCAATCTGAGGTGAGCCAACAGTGAAAAGGTGCTCTACAAGGTGAAAGACTAAACTTTCCAGGTTTTTGAGTGTTAACACAAGTAAGCATCTCTAGACACACTGTTCATCACTTTTATGAGGGTCAAGTGGCCATGGCTGTGCAGAGGAGACATAGGAGGAAGTGGCTAATGACTCCTTGTTTACTCAGGGACACACACAGCAAGACCATTGGCTGAATTCATACCCTCTTTGCCCCACCCTAACCCTATGGCACCGAACAAGAACCATTTATAGTATATTTACTTAACCTGACTCACTATGTTACTCATGCCGAATGGTGATAACTGCTACTTCATCACAGCCAAACCCCAAGATAACTGTTTTAAAGGTCTTTGTGCCACTAAACTTAGATGTATTAAGGAGAACTGGATACTGCGTTCAAAGATGGTGCCCCATTCAGTCTTATAAAAGCTGCTCACTGGGCACAGATGCCAAAGAAGCCTTCCTTGTGCTTCTGCGTTTTCGTCACAGAGCGTGCACACATTCAGCTGTGTGCCTCTTCTAGACTTTCAAAATGTTTTTGGACCGAATGGATCAAATCCGGCTATTAAAAAGAGTAATTTCGGGGGGGGGGGGATTTCTGACGCTCAGAAAAACGTATTCATCGTTTTACAGCCATTTGCATTTACCTTTCGGGCCAGCGTGTGTCACGTGATGAACGCAGAAGTTGCAATACCTCGTGCGGCCACTATGCCCAAATCGACTTCACATCCCAGCTCTGCTCCTGGGGGCTAGGTGCACATGTGGCACTGAACGTGTGCTTGTATATGACTGTTAAATCCAAACTGCTTCAATAGTTGACAGTTTGAAAAGGCGGTGGGGTCTGCTTTGCATCACACAGGTGTTACTTTGTCATGTGTCAAACTGAGAGAGGAAATGTTCATTTTGATAGACAGCAGACTCGCTCCTCCCATCCAATTCATCTGAAAGCACCACAGTGTGCTGCATGCATTTTTAAATGAGTGACTGTTAAGTATTTAAAACATGCAGAGGGGGCCCCTTTGAGAGACATACAAGTTGTAGGCAGGCTCTCTGAGGTCACTCTGGGTGACAATGTAAAGGGATAGAGGTCAGCGGGGACTTGGTACTTCTGCCTCTTTCATTTCCTCCGGGCTGAAATGCCAGCCCACCCCGTGCCTCCTCGTCTCAGGCCAAGAGACGCCTGATGAGACCCAGGGAGAGGTCAAGCCACAGCTCAGACATGGAAACCTCTGTACAAATTCTGCACATACCAAGCTCTGTTTGTCCATAACAGGACCGATGCACTCGGTTCCCTCTCTCCTCTTCCTCATTGAGGAAGCAATAGACTGTACCAAGAAAGAGATACAGTGTGCATTGTGTGGTCAGGTGCTGTTATTCTTTCCATGCTTAATCTGCATGATGACAAAGTGCGTAGCGGAGCGTAAAGATTATGCCAGGAAGTGTTCTGAAGCAGGGAGACTTAAGGATCTCTTGCAACGTAAACGTTCACCATCACAGTCACAGGTCTTTACGCTGTTCTCCCTCACTTTGTTTCTGCAAGGCTCAGGGATTTCCCCCCGCGCTGTCCCCTGAACAGTATCAGTTCCAGGTCAGCCAACCAGAATGTCCTGCCTGTGGGACCCAAACTAGTCCACTGGACTGTTGCTTCCTGTAATGAGAGATTTGTTGTGATTTCCATCATTGTCAGCAATGGCTCATTTAGCCCTTGACCAGATAATGACCTTCTTTTGGTGTCTGTCTCCTGGGAAGAGGTTGAAGGAGCAGAGGGAGAACAAAAAGGTGGAGAGGGAGTGAAGATGAATAAAATTGTTTGTTCCATATGTGCTGGGTCACACAGTGCATTTCTTTGTGTATACCTGCGGGGCTGCAGAGAGGTCGCAACACTGACAGACACACACACAGGTGTGGCTGCTGCTGATGAGCAGTGCTGCCAAGTCTGAACACAGAGATAATACTTGACCTCTGGAGGGCCGACAGGTAGGAGGACGAGAGCAGAGGCAGACAGCATGGACTGTGTAAGTTTTGATAAAATTGTTGTGAATGATATTTACAAAATCCACAAAATGTTGTGTCCACGCAAGCATGTATGAATGTGTTTATGTGTGGATGCAGGCATCGTGGAAAGTACTAAAACATCACGTGTACTTGCAAAGATATTGCTTTGTCATAATAATTGAAGTGGATCAGCTGACTATGTGCATGTGTAAAGGACTTGTAGTGACACATCCACATTTAATTATGACCTGACTCTGCAGTTCCCCTCAGCTTTACGAAGCTTTTCAGCATCCTTCAGCTCGAGGCTTTGGTTCACTCTCGCTGCGCTCATCAGTGTCGTTTCCAGGCGCAGGTGATAATGGTTGGTTGGGAGTTGGTGAAGAGCAAAACAGAGAATATTAGATTAGCATCCATCAGGTGGCCAGAAAGACACCTCCAAATGAATTATGATGTTGCTCTGTGACTGCTGGATGAGTAAAATAAGCAACTATTTGCTAACAAGTGCTAACAACCCCATATCAACTTTGAAGGATGATTATATGTCGATGTTGAGCGTACAGATGGTAGTGCAAACAGAATACCAGTGAGAATAAATATGTAATCACCACGTTAAACAAACAGTTCACAAACAAGAAATGGTTTATTTCTTAATAATGTCACTCCACTAATGTCATTTAGCTGCTCAAGTACCAAATGAGGTACTTCAACTGTTCCAACACTTTTGAATTTCTATTGAATGTTTAGATTTAATTATTCTTTTGTTTCTTATGATTTCCTCACCATTGTTAAATGGGAACTCTTGGGGAGTACTACTGCATACCTGAAAAAAAGTTGTAAAAAGCTTGAGTACTCTTTTAGCACAATGCTGTCTTCCCTGCTGCATGACCACAAACTGCAGCTAATGTTGCAGGCTACAGCCTGAAGATATAGACGTATAAAATGTGACAAACAGACTGAAACTACTACGGTCTGCTTTAGTATCCGACTTTAAACATAGCATGTCAGATTTAATGGTACAGTTAATTGATGTTGTGTATAAGGTTGTATATGTATATATAAACAGAGCGCAGTGTGTATGTGTGTGTCTCTCACTGCTAAATAAACGGTGACCTGCAATTCTGCATCTCACTAGCCAGTAGAGCAGAAAAATGGCCCTGATAGATTCAGAGGAGGAGACTCATCACTTTTTTGGTCCATCCATCCATCCCTCTTTCCATCCAATATTTAGACCACAGCAGGCCGGCAACGTTAAAAACTTCTGGATCTGTGTCTTTGAAGGAGAAGTTACTGCGACTACTGCTGCCATCCAGCTTTAGCCAATTAAAACAACTGCAACTGAGGGCAAACCACTACAATCCCTTCTTTGTGCAGGACCTTCAACCTGTCAAGACCTACTTTGTTTTCAGTGTCCACACTACGTCTTCTACTGCCACATTCCCACAGCTCCACACAGAGCTGCAGAAGAAAAACAAAACCCTGTTGCCAGCTTCACATGAGAACACTGTGAGATCCTCATGTGATATTGATGAAAGGCTCCGCCCAGACGGGTTATAGATTTTCCTCAGCCTCCTTTGAAGAACATCAGAATCTCTTGTTTTTGTTCAGAGATTTATCAGGAATAGAGATGAAAACCTGTTCTCTGGGGATTGCTGTCAAGATCAGAGATATGTGCACTCTTTTCTCTCAAACACGGATGCACCCACGTGGTGAGGATGTCTCCAAGTCCTTCCAGGGTTAGCAAAAACTGCATGAAATGATCAAACAGAGCTGCAAACTCTGACTTGAGAGTGCTGTCCAGTTGTCCGAACTCTGAAGTCTGAATGAGAGGAAACAGCCTTAATGCTCTCATCCCAGGGATGAATGACAGCTACGTTTTCTCTGCCTGCAGCATCCTTTATATTGAGCCAAAAGGAATATAACAGTGAAGAAGACAAGACATTATACTCAAGTAGCCTCTCAAAATACTCAATTGTTATTTAACTTTTCGAATTCCCTTTCTTTACTGTTCCTTTCCTCTTCTCACTGCACTCCCATTTTCCCTTTCCCTTTAACCACTCTGTCTGGTAAGATTTAACCATAAGTATATCCTGTCACCCTCAATCCACAATGATGGCAGAGCTTTCCCATGGCAGACCACAGGTAAACATTTTGAGGGCAGCCCATGCTCTCCCAAGTCAGAGGTTTTGGCTCCCGATTCATCAACTTATCGTCGTCCCTGTGAAGAGCTTGGATGCTGACCATGCTTGATCCCTATGTGACCACTAAACTCCCAATTAACTAAACCTTGACCACAGGATCACAGGCAGCGCCAGCCACATACTATACCAACACACACACACACACTTACGCATTAATACACAAATTATGGTCTGCCTCCTGTTTTAGTGAGGCCTTGGCACTGTATAGACCAGAGAGAGACACAAATCATGTGAGGCTGTAATGATTACACGGAGGGAAATCTTCAAAACACAAGATACAGAGATGTCATGTGCATCATTTGAAAGATTTTTTGTTTGTTTGTTTTTTCTCTCAGGATTTTTGCAAGAGACCAAGCACCAACCTCCCGGTCTGAAAAGTGAAGCCAATGAGGAAGTGTCTTAAACCTGCGAGTCTTTCTAATGGCCAGCGGGGGGCGACTCCACTGGTTGTAAAAAGAAGTCTGATTGTATAGCAGAATATGAGAAAATGACCCTACTTCTCACTTGATTTATTACCTCAGCAAACATTTTCCTAATGAGTTTATGGTCTCAATCGCTAGTTTCAAGTCTGCTTCAATACAGCATGATGTTCAGTTTGTAAGTTACGGTCCCATTTAGAGTAAAATAGACAATAAAGCAGGGTATGCTTTAGGGCTGGGCTACCTTGTGATCGACAGGTTGCCATGGTAGCAACTTTACCCCACATTCCCAAACTGTGTTTCGGATTAGCAAGCAGCAACTAAATGTATTAACCAACTAAATATACCATATAACATGAGCAGTAGGCTAGTGCTATGTCACAGGTCAGACTCATACTGTAATCCTGCTGCGAAAGGATTGATCAATCTTTAGACTGGATCATTATTTGCTCAACTTTTGGGTGGAGTACCTAAATTACAAAAGTTCTTTTTAAAGAAGAGCTATGGCCACAGACTTGCTTAAAGCCTTTGATGTCATTACCTCACTAATTATTATACATATAGCACAAATCACTCACAATTACTTTTGAGTGTGTCATCTGTGTGATTACATGACCTTTTATCAGTGGACTGGAATCAGGTGCAGCTCTTCAGTTTACAGTTTTCTGTGGTTCATGTAGGCCAACAGTCTGCTCTCTTGCTGTCCACATTTCCTTCTCTCAGAAAACTACGGGGTCTTGCCAACAGGACTGTCCCTTGAGGGGACCACTGTGTCAGTGTTTTAACCACTGTATCTGTGCTGAGTGCTTCTCTTCACAGAGTCATACACAGGCCTGACCGCATCCATCCCAGGAGCCACATCTGGAGGCCACATGTTCTCAGGACCTGGGTGGACCAGAGCCAGGGACCAAAACAGCTCAGGGGGACATTTTATGCAAGGCTGGGATTGCTGGATTAACCTGGCTGCTTGTCAATCATTTTTAATTACCAGGACTGTGTATTGATGTGAGCTCCTTCACCATATTTTGGCTGAACAGAGACGTGGAATATTTAGCTGGTGGGGGGGGGGGTACGTAGGAGGCATTACCTCTGGCCCGACTTGATTGGGCTCTGCTTTGACAAATTAGGCTCCAATTGCAATGGCAGCCTGCAGACACATTTTTGAACATCCAACACATTCACTGCTTTGTTGTGACCTTTTCACAGTTTATCATTATTGTAAATCACGGGATTTCCCCAGATCCAAATGCACTGTTCTGAAAAGCACAAATAATGCATTTAATACAAACCTTCTCATTTTTTTAAGCTGTTACTACTTGTTTTGAGAACAGAGAGAAATATAGCTATAGCGCATTAAAAACCACTTTGCTTTTGTCAAAGACAAAACATACAAGAAGACAACCAGTCTTCTTGTATGACTACACACATAGTTTGAAAATACTTGTTGCTGCTGAACATGCTTTTTGCTCTTCAATGCAGCCATTGGTTTCCCATTTATTTTAGTGTGCTACAAAAATCAACTTGCAGAGGCTTGAAACCTGCTTGCTAGGTAAAGCCTTACAGTAAACATATCTTGGTTTATGTGCGACTGGCTCATGGTGCGTTTATGTGCTGGGGAGAATCTGACGTATGAGAGTGGCAGAGCTGTGTTATTGGAAAGTCAAGCCCAGAAGACATGAGAGTAATCACGGCTGTCATAAAAAGGTCAATGGTGCCATTCATCAACCTAGTCTTATTACATTGTTTCTATTCTTACATATTTTATTATTATTATTTTATTATATTTAAGTAATTGTTGAAGGATGAGTTTATTGAACTTGCTAGTGTCAATGACAAAAACAAGTCCTTTTACACTTTTAACCAAAATGTATCAACATGAATCATTTTGGTGTATCACCAAATTTTTACATATACAAATATTCAACAGGCTCTGAATTTCAGCTGGGTGCTGTGCTTGAAAAAATATTTCAGTGTATTTGCATTTGTAAGAGGCAGCACTTCAGCAGTAATAAAAAGCGTCACTCAGTGTCCTGATTACTTTGTGGTCATGTTATTGAGAGCAACAAGCAGCACGTGGCCTTCTGCAGAGCATATGTAACATCGGTGAGTTGTCTTGTTAAAGGACACATTGGAAACAGTGTCACCTGTGTCTTCAAGATAAACAAGATCAACAACTGCAGAAGTATCCATCAACAAATATTTCCTTATCTGAAAACCCCACATAGCATCATTAACTTCAAATAAACAACTCGAGAAAGTGTGTCATTTTATTTTAGAACTAAATAGTGACCCCTGCAACGTGTCTTCATCCGTTACTGCTGTGGTTTTTAAAATGAAACGTTAGAGGAGACAAGGAATGTAGACATTTAATTGGCTGATGGAAGCCAGACTGTCATCACATCAGCCTCATTTCCAAATGTACAGCAATAAATAATAACTGAACTTTGGGTCACGCTGCAACTCATCACTGATTAACTGAGAATGACTAGATTGTCATAATTTTTGTTCCTGTGTTGACTCGACGTGGTTCTTAGTGATGAAAACGACTTTTTCAAGCCAACTTTTACAGCATACATATAAATCGACCCGGGTTACGTGACACAGTGTTTGTAAACAGAGATTCAAAATCATTCCAAACAGTGATGGCAGAACATCAGTTTGATGTACAAGCTCTCCTATTTCACAACAATGCTCTCTGCTCTTTGATCAATGTCGACGCTTCCCCTGACGCCTGCGAGCACTGCTTGTGTGCTCGCTGACATATTTACAACTGTTGTGGAAGTTTTTCCAAGTGTTCTTGGAAGTTTGAAAGTAAGGGATTTTGGGGACAAGATGAGTCTGTCAGCTGTGCCGAGTGGAAACACAAATCAGCTCTTGCTCTTTGACCCTTGTTACGCAACGGCGTGTAAAGGAGTTTGTGTCACGTGGGAAGCTGATATGGACTGTAATCGGATAATGAGAACCATCATCCAATTTATGTTGTTTAGTGGCTGTATTAATTGCACACAGCACTTTTTCATGTGACACTGTGCAGACAAAACCTCAAATTTTACTGCTTCATTGGTAAATATGTACATTTAAATTCACATGTACTTTGTATAAATGTCTTTCTAATACAATTTCAATGAATTATTGGTGCTCTGAAATCCAGAAACTGTAGGAAAAACATACGTAGTTGCCAATGCACTCATGCACGTACTGTTGTGAGTATTTCCAAGAGTTCACCGACATGTAAGCTACATTACTGACGAATATAACAGTCCCGGGTATGTCCACTCAGTTGGAAAGAAATGGCCATACAGGGGGGACCTGAAAAGCTTTTTGCAGCTAGCTGTTGGGTCTTGTAGAGGCTGGAGACTTTCAGTGTAGATTAGTGTCAGCAGGTAACAGAGTGTGGAGCCCCTGAACCTCCTGGGACATCTGAAGGCAGGACAACAGTAGGCAATGAAACAAAAGGACATGTGGGATGGAAATAGAATAGGGACATACAACTGAAGTGCTAAACAGCAGGAGTTGAAAAATCCGAAGGGAGTGAAAGGGTACGAAGACAGCTGGTGTTTAACACTATTTGTAGATTTATTATTAAAGCTGCAGTACGTATAATTTATTGATTTACATTCAGCTCAGTAGCCAAAGATGAACAGGATTATACGTCAGAGCTCAGTCCTCTACACCCTAATTTAAAATTGAAATGTGCAGAAATCCATGCATCCTAACAAGGAGAAGTCTGAGAGGCAGAAGGCGTGACTGTACCCTGTCAGTCACTCCTAGCCTATTAGCTAGCCAGCGTGGTGGTGGGGGGGGGGGGGGGGGGGGGGCTGGGAGGAGTCCATAAGCAGCTTTGAGGTGGAAAATAATCGAATCTTTTGAAAGATCAAATCCAAGGGTTAAATCAAGTCATAAATCCATCCTTTCTCAACGGCAGGATCTGTTTTTGTCCTATTATATCAGTCATAATGCCGTATAAATCACAGCATGTCAGAGAGTTCCAAATATGGCAGGGAAATGCTGGCATCCTTTCAAGAGAAAGGTGTGGCTGAAACAGCTTGTCAGTTTGAAAAGGTCAAAGTGACTTTTGTTTTGTATCACGGATGTGAAAACTTCTTTTTAACTTTTTTAGACAACCCTAATTAGGTTTTCAAAGTGAACACAAGTGCTTTGGGTGTGCGTGCAAAGTGTGCAAGAAAATAACACTGCTCCTCGTGTGTATGCACGCAACTATATTTCAGTGGAGCATACAGAGCATATGTGCATGCATATACGTGCGTATCCTGTGTGCACACACTGAGCGACTCTTTAAATGACTCAAAGTTAGTCATGCCTGGCACTGGTCCCCCAATATGAGGGAAATACAATCCTTCTTCTGCTCTAACTTTAAGGCTTAATAAAGGAAAATTGCCATGCCCCTCTAGGAAAAGTCTTTATGAAAACAGGTCCTGTTCAGTGCCTCGCTCAGGAGTATGTAATCACAGGTTACAGGGGACAAACAAAATGACATTTCATACACCAATAGGTCCAACTGTGTCCACATGATCTGAGCAGCTGAACTGTTGGAGATTTTTTATCCTTGCTGTGTGGCACCTCTCACTCAGACTCTCTTCATGGTATGTGGAGAGAAATATGCCATCTGTCGACACGAGTTTATAACAATCACTACACATCAACATGAAATAAACTGGAAAATGACGAAGTAGAGTCTGTTAAACTAAATGTTAGTAATGTCAATTAAAGGTCATCTACGTTGCTCTTGACTCTCAAAATCATACAGCTGGAAGAGATTATTATTTTATTATTTCTTGAGCCACGATAGCGACTTTTGGATGGCAATGCTGGTATGTAGGTTGGTCCACCACTTCAGTCCAGATTGGAATATCTCAGAACTACAAGACTGATGTTCCTCTCAGGATGAATTGTAACAACTTCGGCCACTTGATGTTTCATGTAGCGCCATCGTCAGGTTTAAATATCAGTTTGTCCAATACTTTGGTTTACAACCAAATGTCTGCAAAGCTAATGACATTCCCATCAGCTTCAGCTGTACTTTGTTTAGTGCTAATACGCTAAACTAAGATGATCATTTTAAAGTTAGCATTGTCATCATGGGCATCTTAGCATGCTGTTGTTAGCAAACAAAGCCTCACAGAGACACTAACATGGCTCAATCTTGTTAATTCATATTTTATTGCTTTTATTGCTTCATTTGTCAGAATTATCATAATTTGAGAATGCTATTACACAGACTACTTTTAACCATGTGTGGGCGGTGTGGCTGCCTGAGCAAAATCAAATGAGGCTCAGTGCGTACGTACGTCTGTTCAGGGATCATGTCCTTCAGACATTAAACATTTCATAGACCTTTTTATTTTCTTGTTATGACTTTTATCTGTGTCTACTCCAAAGCGGTGACACGTTTAATCAGCTGGTCTGAGGGTCTCAGATCCAGAGGACAAGACATTGCCATGTGACACACTCAACTGAAATGATAGCAAGAGACAGAAAGAGAAAGGTTTAGATAAACAGACACAAACACACTCAAACAGAAAGGACGCAACTGTCATACAGTGCCACTACAGAGACGCTACTGATTTCACAGACATCAGTGCCTGCTTCATATCACTTAAAAAGATGAAAGATTGGATTCTCGCTCTTTGCAATCAAGATACACACTATGATTTGAAATATGTAACCTCTCTGTCTCTGGGGGGGGGGGGGGGGGGGGGGGCTGAACAAAGCAGAGAGGGTTAATCAGTTTGGACTGTTATGACATCATGAGGAAAAGATGTGCATCTTTTGTTTTGTCTTATTGTGATGAAAACAAACATTTTGAGTGCATCAGACAAATGCTCAACTTGGATGGATGAGACGCTGGATCCAATTTACTTGATGTCTGTTTCTCACGACGGCACAACGAAAGCAAAGGGACACTTGAGCCGCTCATTGTCCTGAAGAAAATGAGCACAACTACTAGTGTTCCCATAATGCACACACAAACAGTTTAGAAGACGCCACCATGAGGACGTTATGGTATGTTGTCATGGTTGGCTTCCATGTGGTCAGTGACGTTATGCGTCTACTATGTCACATTGTGAAGGGACATAGAAATCATAGCTAGACCCACAATCAGATTACAAAGACACAGACATTCTGCTTAACAGTTCAAAAGCTCCTCTTATAGAGTCTATTGAGTGGGTGGTCTTTTGAAACGGAGTCACATCATCATAATGCCGTGTTGAATAGTGTCTGCCTAAGGCCGCAGGTTGCACAATGAATGCCAGGCAAAAGCAGAGAATGTCAACATTAGTGAAGCAGGAATGCTACAGTTACTGCTTGTACATGAGAGGGCCCTTTGGCACAAAATGGCCCACATGAAGCCAGTCACAAAGAACAAGGCACCTCCAGCATGTAATGCAACTCTCGAGTAATAACAATGATCCTATGGCAGGTAGTGGATGCACAGAAAGCAGTCGCATGCCAGTAAGAGGGTGGAGTTAATGCCACAAGGTCAGATCACCCACTGTCTTTTATCAACACCCACAGCTGAAACGGCTGGAACCTCTTATAATCACTGGCTCTTATCTAAAAGATTTCATCAGCTTTATAACTAACTATAACACTGCAGGTGATTCATGAAGGCATGTGTTAATGCAACTGCTCCTCTGTCTGTGGTGTTTCAGTAAGAGGCCTTTGCTCATGAGTCATGTGTGTAGGGTTTGTATTTATTTCAATGTGTGCGTAAGGAATTCTAATTCAAAGGGAACTCGTTATGTTTAATGACTGAAAGTATGTTAGGCAACTAACTGAATTATGATAATCCCTAAGCATGTATTATGAATGAACTACTACTGGACATACTACAGATATTAACAACTCATAGTCAGCAGGTTCAAAAGTATTAGCCTGGGCTCATTCCAAAGTGTGAATTATTAAGAGAATGTTGTAACACTTGAATATGAATTAAGGAGTAATTTCAGTTCACAACACCTTGAATCTTAATTTCCAATCAGTAATTTACACCATGTATTCACAAGGTTGTGGACTGAGATCTGGGAACGCGAGGATGAACAACTTCCTGGTTCAAATCCACCCGTTTTCAGAACTGATAGAAGTGATGGCCAAAATATGAAGTTTCAATAAACTTTCAACGGTGAATGTATACAGTCTCAAAGAATTCATTAATTGCATTTCCAGCCATTTGTTTTACGCACGTTTTCAGTTTGCACATAAAAACCCGGAGTGAAACCGCAGACATTCGGGGGGAAAAAAGCCTAAATACAGCAAAAATGCTTTTACGCTTGGCTGAGATGGAAAAGTCGGTGTTGGTTGGTTTAGCGTCCTTGATGCCTCTGTTATAGACATACTTTCAATTTATTTTGAAATATATTCTTCCAATAAAATCAGATTATGTTACATCCATCCCGTGAGGTTTTTCAATATGTTGTAGAAGTGAATTTGGAGGAGAAGAAGTATTACTTTTAATTATTACTATTAATAATAGTATTAATCCCTGTTGGGGGAAATTATAATTATAACAAACGGGCCCAGAATATTGGAGTTACAAACCTCTGTGCTCCTGACATGAGAAAAGAGCTCAGTTCATGCAGCCCCCCCTCTCCACCTCTGGCCAATCTATAGCTCAGCTCTCCACCAGCACACATACCCTCCCATGGCTGACAGGCCTCAGGGCCCCAGATCACAACCTCTGTCTAATTTATGCTCGACTGTGCTGCGAGGCCACGTGCCTGTTCATGTTGTTTATGTGGAAGCTGCTGACAGGGCGTTAGAGGTTTGACACTTAACTCTAGTTTTACTGAACTCTGAGGGCCTGCATTGTACAAACTTAAAAGCTGTTTTGAATGTCTTCCAGGACAGAAAGTGAAGGCTAAGTCTATAATTTTGAGAGACAAATTGAGGCGAAGTTACTGACATTAATTAGTAAGGGAGGCGAGGATCTGGAGCATTTTAAAAGATTTCAAAGGCTCGTTCCAGAGAGTGGTGGGGACAACAGGTTTGGAGGAAAACAGCGAGGCACTGTCACACTGCACTATAACTAATGGATGCTAGTTCTTCATGAAGCGCACATCGTAACTGTCATACACTCTGTTTTATGTCTAAATATGACTCCTGGGCCCTTTACTCTCTCATTCCGTCTTTTCAAGAGAGAGCTGCTGGCAAACTTGGAAGATAATTTTGAAAAAAAAGGAAAAAAAACCCTTGTTTAGACATAATTACCTCTGTACAGAGAGCAACTGGGACCCCCCCCCCCCCCTTTGAGACTCACTTTCTACACCTTCTGTTTCTGTAAACAAGCTGTTCCTGAGAGTGCTGTGTGGAGGATTGTGGCATCATGTTGCAATATGGAAATTAGAGTGTGACAAGAAATGGGAGTGGCATCAACTTTGCAATGAGTGATGTCAAAGTGGAGGACGGAAAATGAAGGGAAGAGAAATAAATAGCCATTAGCTTTTTCATTTGAAATAAGGAAAACAAATTAAAATAGAAAGAGTGCACAAAAGACATACAGTAATCACTGCTGTACATTACTGTGTCTTTGTAAGCTTTCTGACTCTCATAAGTGACACGCTGAGCTGGTGGTGACCACGAGGATCCATCACTACTCTCAATTTAGCACCGAGTCAAGCGCCACCCTCTGTCCTTACGCACATGCATAAAGATGATATTTTCATAACCCCGGTTATGGTGAGGTAATAGGCTATAAAGGAAGGCCTCCACCAACAGCTGCAGTGAGGATGACATTGGCCCCAGACACTGGGGTCTAAAATGGACTGCACCCTTTTCCTCACACCTATATGCCCTGAAATCCATTTCATTCACACAGAAACCACAGAACAGGAACAGGGTAAGAAAGGTGCCACTCTGAAGCCAGCAAATTGTTAGTAATGGGATTTAAAAGGTTGGATTGTCCTTAAAGGATTTCACACAGGATACATATCATCCATTTGTCATCAGTCTTTTAGGTGTAGTTTAGGTGCAGTCTAGTAGGTGCAGTACCTGCTCAGGATTACAAATGAAAAAGAAGGAAAGAAGGTGTGGTGGCTTAGAACATTTGTTTTAATTTCCTCCTCAATAAACTTTCCAGAAAGACCCTTACATGGAAAACAGCAGTGATGACAGAAAGATGAAATACTTTGCCTTCCATGAAAAATGATTAATTATTTATTAGACTTGTAAATGACTTTGAATTGGAAAAACAGCCGGAACAATTAGCCAATAATATACCCGTAATTGAATTTGACAAACAGCATAATGACACACTTAAGAAATTGAGATAATAAATAACAAGAACGCTCAGGAAGTCCTGCTTTAGTCTCGACTCGCCGACTCGTCATGTAAGTATACATTACTCACTAGCGACGTTCTAATCAGCCATCATGCATAAAATAAACACCGTTCACAATCTTTATTTGGAAAAAGAAAATGGAAACAATTAACTTGGAGCTTCACTGGCCAGAGGTTCTGCCAACATCTGTATGTTGTCGCAGCTGTCTACATGAAACATGATGAGCGCGTTTGTGAGTTTACATGAGTGTGTGTTGGGGCGGGCGGGGGGTGACAGCAGCCATTCAGGTATTTTCCAGCCACAGATGACACTACTTTTCCAGACGGTTTGTAAGATTAAAATGTTATCTGTTATTTGTCACTTTAGTTTGATATGATTTTACAGTAGCTCAACAAGTTGGTTGAAAACGCTGTCTCCAGCTGGCTTTTAAATGTCTCCTGACTCGTATCAAAACAAGCTTTTGTGCCATCCGTTCAAACTCTTTAAATGCCAGCCTTTCTATAGCTCAGTGCACAGCGCTTCAGCATGTGAAGAAAGCCTCAGCCTAGTTATAGTTGCTAAGCTATGATTGGACAATCACTGTTTTAGCGAAAGGTAAATTGCCGCAAGTTAAATTTAGTAAACTTTAAATGCTTTAGGTTTGTGTACATTATGCAATTTCTGTTGGAAGCCTGACTTTGAGCGACAATCTACAAATTGAGGACAACTGTGGACTACAATGGTGTGTTTGTTTTGCTTTGCCTTTCCTCTCAGTGTGTAACTGTGGTAGTTGTGGTAGGAACGGGGGTCCTTGGGGACAGTCGGGGCAGTCATCCCAGACCAGAAGGGAACAGGTGGCTATTCCTGTAACCAGGCCTTTCCTTAATATCAGTGCGCCGAGTGAGCATGGTGTTAACACTTTTACAGCTCCCCTGAGCAACCTAAGACCCATGGCAGCCCTGTGTAAAAGCCTGTGGTGACAGGTCACCTTGGCAGAAGGTGGAACTGTCTGCCTGGGCGCTCCGCCAGGTCACACGGGTCAAATCTGTGGACAGACAAGCAGCCTCAGCATCGAGATGCTGCTGGAGAGAAACACACAAACAGGTGGTGTATGTCTAGTTATGCGTTACACCAAGGACTGTTTTATCATTATACATATCTCTTAGTGTCAAAATGACTAACATTTTCCCCTTAGATTAACTATGACTTCACATTAGCAAACACATTCCTACACAATTTCAAACACATGGCTGCAATTCGTATAAATCACAACTTCTCAAGTCTAAACCTTCCTTAAATATTTAATTGACTGTCTACATATTGATTTTCCGGTTTTCACACTGAAAGCTATTACTGGATGCAAAACAAAATGTATGATTTCATCTCAGCTCATTGACTCTCATTGAGATCAATATTGTGTCAAGGTCAGCTAAATAAAAGAGAGCCACTAGCCATAACGTATAAAAGAGCCCTAGGGAAAGAGATGAACACTTTGATCCCCTCACAGCCTGATAAAGAAAATACCCCAATAAAGTTCCCTGTCCAGCTGAGAACTTCTGAATTATGTGTGATTACAACACCCTAAATACAAGAAAAGTATTACTGAACCAGTTACTGAGGAACATACTGAAAGACACATTACTGTACCTGTACTTTGTTGGGGGATGAAGGCATTCACCAGTAATTATGCCCAGTTGAATTTGGGTAACGCGGTGGATTACTTTCACAGTGATTCATCTCCAGTGTGAACTATAATGATTTCTTTGAAACAAACAAATTGATAAATCGGTCAAAATGTTCACATAGCGTCTTACCTTTATCGTACAACAGCTGCAGCAACTTAAAAGCTTGACATTAGCAGCAGAATGAGGTAAGGTAAATTAATTTCACTTGAGCTACTTTCATCGTGTGGCGTCTATATTTCAGCCAAATAAACTCCACACCTCAAGGTGATAGATGTATGTCCTTCATCATGAGGCTTGCATTAAGTGAGACATCCAAGGCATTACAGACTGTTGCGTATACCATTAATCCAGTAACCTTTTAGCTCGTCGGGACTCTGTTGCTTTCACAAGATAAAGCAATCTTTGATTCATCTATCAACTATAACAAAGAAAGGCTAGAATTTCACAGGGAAACACTTTTAAGGACAATCCTATGCTTGGACCATCCTAGTTAATGTTACGGGTCCAGATATTTGCCTGCAGTGATTTATACGGGCTGTCGGCTGACATTACAAGTAACATTCTCCTGGCTAAACTCAACAGGCTGGCCTGGATTAGTATGTTAAGTGCTTCATTTGTTCTACTGAGAAAGCTGAGCCAAGCTTGGTCAAAGTTAGTGCAACACGCAGATGAGGTACCCTAACAACAAGAAAACAAGAAAAACAAATATCAGCATGTGGACTAATGAACAGCATTCCAAAAGAAGCACCATCTAGGGATAGCAACTCTATATTCAACAACAATTGGATGAATTGTGGATGAATTGTAATAACTTTGGTGATACCCTGAACTTTTTTCTAGCGCCATCATCTTGCAAAACTTGCAAAACTAATGACATCCTCTTCAGCCTCAGCTGTATTTTGTGTTTAGCGCTAACTAGCACATGTTAGCATGCTAACACACTAAACTAAGATGGTGAGCATGGTAAACATTATACCTGCTAAATGTCAACATGTTAACAGTGTGAGCGTGTTAGCATTGCCGACATTAGCAATCAGCTCAAAGCACAGCTAAAAGCTTCACTGAACTGCTAGCAAGGCTGTAGACTTTTAGTCTTGTTCTGATCTAAATTCCGTTTTTCAAAACCTTTCTAAAGGCACATTAATTCCACATGTCTCATATCAATAGCGAAAATGTTAAAGGATTTTTCACTCTTCACTTGGTTTATACTTGGTCTTGATTTCCCAGAGCTAATATGTCCTGCATGCGGTGGGGCGGCGGTGACACAGCAGCTTATTGAGAAACTAGCCAGTCTATCACAATTATGAGCAATATCGGCCCAACGAAGAGAGATATCATACATCAACGGGGCGTATTGCTCTTTCATAAATCCAACAAATGTGTATTATCTCCAAACAAATCCCATCATCTAACACAATACCAAGTTTCACGGAACCATCACAGCAACAATTACAGGGAACAAACTGGTACAATACAGCTATTGAGAATGGTTATATAAGCTGCAGGCTCATGGCCAAGCTGTCCGCATCTGGTGCCTTTTTTACCTGCGCAGTGATATTTATAATCTGAAGGTCTTCGGCAGTACATAAAACAGGACAGGAACGATAAAAAAATGTGCTCACTTTCAGAACCTTTTTTTGTGTAGAGGTCATGCAGGACTATAGGTGCCTTGTTTGGAGTGTTTCTCACACAAATTTACAGAAGGTCGATCATTTCTTCCCGCAGGAGCCTTTGCTCACTCTTCCCAAATATCCCTGGCCCCGACTCTAGAGGGGGAGGACATAAATCTCACCCCTTAAGAGATTACACACTATTAAAGGCACATGATCCAGGTTGGATGGAAAGCAGAGCTGTGGAGGGGGCTACAGGAAAGACTCCAGCTCGCCTGGAATGACTCTGGCTGACACACTGGCCCCATTCTGTGCCCCATTCTCAGCCCTACAAGCTGGCTTGTTACTGGAGTCCTGCCGGTGTATTTGACTGCTGATGGTCAAAATCCAATCTAGTGTTGTGTATTAAATTTAAGGGAAGGGTCGTAGTGTATCTATATATGCATGATAATGTAATGGCCCAGTGAGTCACATAGTCAAACAGGACTGGACATGAGGAACACTTTTTGTATTTGTGCTCTCAGATGTCCACACATCAAGTTAGATATATGATACGTCATCGTGCCAGATGATAAAACAGCAACACATTGACAGATTAACACACTTGTGTCTATGAATAGAGAATGGGTGGATGGACAGCTGGAATTAACATAATCCAAGAGTGAAATCTTCAGTCAGACATTGGGGGGCTCCTTTTGGTGTCAAAATGTATGTATGTCTGTATATGAGCATGTTCTGTAAAAAATTATAAAAGTCTTTCTCTGTATTTTCAGTATTAACTCTTTAACCAGCGGCTACATATTGGATGCTCAGTAAAAAAACAGGACAGAGTGATGAGGACCATGTGCCACAGATGGTGCACAGAATTGCCATTGAGACACAGTTTAGAGACAAATCAACTACAGACCCAGTTTTCAAAAGACAAGTGACTAAAACTCAGATCATCCTCCAGCCTGTTACAGTGACAAACACCAGCAGTAACACACTGGTTTATAATGAACATGTGCATCAGTGATGCTGCGATTTAAATAGACTGTGTGTGTGTGTGTGTGTGTGTGTGTGTGTGTGTGTGTGTGTGTGTGTGAGGATACGGTACGGCCAAAAACTTCACTGTTGTTGGTTGACATGTAAACCGACATGAAGCCGGAGGAGTTCAGTGACCATCCAGTGCGTTTTGGAGTGGGTTCAACACTAAATATCGGGGGGGGGGGGGGGGGGGTTGCTTTCTTTTAGCTTTTGGGGGCATTTGATGACTTATCATTACAAATATTGAGGGGGAAGATTTTTTTATTTTTCATATTCTGGGAGGGGGGGGAGCGTGTCTCCCCGTCTCTCACAGCGAGTGCACACTTATAAAATAGCTTTGTCTTTGTAATTGCCCTTTTTTTTACAACCACTCTCATACAACCTGCAGTCATTTGCACTCTCAACATGGAGGCCTCGTGGGGAAACGATTCTGAATGCGCTCTGATGAGCTGACATCTGGATGAAAAATGCTGAGTGGTCTTAACGAGTCCCCGTCGTCTCACTTTTGATGGTCACAATCAGCATTAATGCAAAGCACTGATGATCACTGGGCTGCTGTACCCCAGGAGATGAGCGCTATGAATGATAAAGCTGTATGTTTAAGTCTTCATTGCATATCCACAATGCTGTGTCCTCTCTCATTCGCTCATTCACAAAATAGACACTCAACAGTGAGTATATATAATAAAAAAAAATCACCATTTTGTGTCATCGCTGATGGGTGAAGCTATGACTCAATATATTTGATAGTTTGAAAATAAAAGTATTGCACATGCTATGGACACAATTTTATTTGTTCATTGTGTGAATTTTTGAGGGCATACACTTATACTGATACTTCCATGTAGTACACTGTGTACACTACGTACTCACTTGCGTAGTGCATGTATTTCGACGTGGTAGAGTTGTCTCAAATTGAACACGGCCATTGTGCGCTTACTGGAAATTATGATCGCAACATTTGCCCGCTTCTTCTTCTACTTCTTTTTAATGGCGAATTGCAGCTGGGCAGAGCATTATCACTAACATTTGGCCATGCTAGCAGCTCTGTGAGGCTGTACTTGAACACAAAGGTGCATTGAGCTTAATACTAACGTCAGCATGCTCATAATGACAAAGCTAACATGCTGATGTTAGCAGGTATCATTTTTTACCATCTTCCATCATCATCCAATGTTAGCATGCTAACTATAAGTACAGCTGAGGCTGATGGGAATGTCATTAGTTTTGCATTAGTTATTTGGTCATAAACCAAAGTATTAGACAAATTAAAATTTTGACCAGATGATGTTGCTGTCAGGGATCACCAAAAGTTACTACAGTTCATCCTCAGGGGGACAGTGTGTACCAATTTTCATGGCAATCCATCCAATAGTTGTTGAGACATTTCACGTAAAACCACAAATGTCACAAATATCAACCTCATGGTGGCGCTAGAGGAAAAGTCAAGAGATCACCAAAGTCATTAGGATTCATCTTCAAGAGACAATGGCAGTCTATACAAAAAATCATGGCAACCCGTTCAATTGTTTTGGAGATATTTCAGTCTGTACCAAAGTGGTGGACCGACCAATCAAAAACATTGCAGCCCCTCGCCACACCGCTAATGTGACCAAAAAACCCACATGCAGTTCAAGTACATTTAATTACATGGCTATGCCTGGTCTAGCTCTAGGAGATACACAACACTGAGAATAGATATACATACATAATACATTCATTTCATGGTTATTCATGGACCCGTCTTTAAAGTGCAACCCCACCGGGGTGATGTGTTTTGTTGAGTGAGAGAGGAGTCAGAGGTGAGATCTGGAGATGATAATCTCTATTTGATCTTTCAACCTCTGGCACGTCCTAAAATCCATCCTGACGTTGACCCTGTCACCTTAGTGATACTTAGACTAGATACAGACTGACACATACACACTCAAAATCCCATAATTTCTTGATTGATGACACCCATGGAAACAGTATGAAACACACGTCAAACGGTGTCTTTATAACCTCTGCAAGACCAAAATAAAAATTAACACATGTCGTGTGCGTGTGCTTACTAAACACACTCTGACACACTGTGAATCGCTCCCTTTCTGACAGTTGAACAAAAGCTGCTCTGTTTGGAACAAAACATCAGAATGTGCAGGAGAGGCCCCAGACTTCACTTGGCTTCCCCCCAAGCTCTCCAATGGCTCATCAAAGTGAGAATAAGGAAGGAACTCCGCTGTGGTTTCATGGCAAGCTCAAACATGGGCTTAGCCTTTGAGAAGATGTTTGAAAAATTGCCATCTTTTTCTTTTTTTTTATTCGGGGGTTTGCAGTGTGAACACTAGATAAAGAGACATATCAGCAGTGATATTAAAAAGTTTTGAAAATCATGTCTTTTGAGTACGACGACGAAGATATGTCATTTATTCACACTCGGGGCCTATCTGTATCTAAAATAAGAACGTCCGCTCGTCATCTGGAGTTAATACCACTTGGCAAAAGAGAGGCTCTTACAACAGGCTGCCTAACACCCAAGGGTGGAGCTGATGAATCAAGACAAGTTTGTTAATGTATCTGTCCCTGGGTGGGTGGGAGGCAGGCGTCAGGTCGGTCAAGCAGGCAAGCACGCAGGCCAAGGTCTCAGGATGGCAGCATGACAGACCGGGGGGGGGGGGGGGCTGGACAAGGTGCCTGGGAACCTTGCTCCAAGAAGATGACAGCTCTATAAGTCAGGCCCTGATAAAGCAGTCAGGAGTGACAATCTCTGGGCCCCAGCCAACGCAGCGTCCGTCCTGCTCAGATAAAGTCAGACAGGCCATCCATCAGTCCGGAGACAGAGAGCTGGACCCATGCCCTCCCGCCTCAATGGAAACGACTCAATGAGCAGCCGCTGCTGGAATGCACAGAGCCTCTTGCTCTTGAGAGGCAGCGGTGGGAGGAACAAAGCTGGCTGTGAACCCTCTCAGGAGGAATCATGCATAGAGATTAGTGGGATGGTGTAACGTGTAGCCTGTTAAGGAGGTAGAGGTGCCACGTCTCTGGGAGAAAGGGTGGGGATGGTGGTTGACAATGGCGGGGACACGACACATCTCTATCTAAGAGGACCACCACGGCTGCAGACAGCAGGCCAACACTTGAGAACCTTCGTACCATAATGACAAAGCTATAAGCCATGGAAAACTGCAAATGTCACACAAGACATTCCACACGTCAAGCCAGCGCAAAGACAGACAAAGCCAGTGTCACAGGGAAATGAAAGAAAATACTATCCTCAAGTCCTTCTTAAAAAGGATGTGTGGACACAACATGTGAAACATGAGAAAAGGAGATGTGATTTCAGATGACAGCCACAGAAATGGATGAACAAAAATGGCCAAGAATCTCGATCGTGAATACACAGTACTGTAAATGTAATTATTCAGTGCAAACATTTTCACCTGGAAAAGCCTCTTCACTAACTCCTCTGTATGGACAACCTCTCGCTTCCTGCTCTGTGTGTACCCACACAGCTTTGTATCGTGGTCTCAAGCCAGGAACTTGTCTGTGTATCACGCCATAGAAAATATAACCAATTTCACAAGAACAAACAATAATTTCCCCCTCCTGTTTACTCAGAATTAGCATCTTGGAGTTGCAAGTGACAGGAGTGGAGCAGGAGGTCTGCACTGGTTAAGGACATGGCTAAATATTCTGTTCTGTTAGATATTATTCATATTTTCCAAGTGTTAAATTAATTTGCATGCATAAAATCTATTCAAATATACCAACAGCAATGTAATGTATGTGTGTGTGTGTGTGTTGTTTGAGACATTCCAATAAGTGAGCTCGTTGTTTGTCTGTGTGTGTTTGCAGAGGCTGTTTAATGTTTCTGATAAGTTACGGAACTGTGCATCTGTTAAAATGGCCCTGTCACTGGCATCTGGTGCATGTCCCTGAGGCTGTGATTGAAAAATGATATTAGATTTTCTTTTTTTTTTAAAAACATTTTTAGGAATAGTTAGACATTTTGGGAAAAACGTTTATCACTTTCTTGATGAGAATTAGATGAGAAGATCGATACCACTCTCATGGCTGTCCGTTAAAGCTAGTTAGCTAAATATGAAGCTACACCCAGCAGCTGGCCCAGCATAAAGACTGGAAACAGGAGGAAACAGCTAGCCTGACTCACCATGATATGAACTCTTAGCTTTAGAGGTGCTCTGGAAAGAGCCAGGCTAGTTTCCAGCTAAGCTAAGCTAAGCTAACTGGCTGTTGGTTGTGGCGTCATATTTAAACAGACAGTTAAACAGAGTGGTATCAAGCTTCTCATCTCAAGTCCCGGCAAGACAGCGAATAATCCGATTCCACAAAATGTCAAACTATTCCTTTAACAATGACATCAGAAGGTGTAAAACAGTGTGAGAAGTTTCAGCTAGTCTTGACTTCTCTGTTAGAACTGGCATCAAGCCTTCCTATTGAGTCCCTGCCTATCCTAGGACACAAGGTTACTGTTTGTCACCGACCTCTATGAAGTGTCACCTTCAGAGGGGCTTGTGCTCATTGTAGCCTGGCACAATAACTTGGAGTCGTACTCCACCAGAAATAGCAACTTGTTCTCATTTCAGAGTCGAATGCCAACAGCAAGGAAACAGCATTCCTGTAAAACAATAGCATTCCAGTCCTGCTTCATCATGCGTCTTTACGGAAGGACTCTCTGCTCAAGGACATGCGTATGTTGTGCTCAAATGTTGTTCTATAAGCAACCTTTAATCATGCTCTGAGAAATGCTTTTAACTTGGCAGCAGAGTGAGTGCGAAGGACATGCTAACTATGTCAAGGAATGCAATTCTCTCTTCAGCTGCGACTGCCATGCCTCATCTCCTTTCCTGTGTATCCAAACACTTTTCTTCGTCAGATCGTGTTGAAACACTTCTTTAATTACACTATAACACATAGAGGTGGTTGGATTGGCAATCCTTCACACAAAGCATGGCAATGGAATTACAGACTGGAAAGTTTGCTTTGGAAATGTCTCAACGACAACATGCTAAAGCAAAACTGCCACTTGGAAACCATTGCAGGCAAGTCAGTGAAATTAAAATGGACAATCCATTCAACTCATACACACAGAATACAGTGTGGAAAACATGAACGTGTTGTAGGAAGGAAAAAGGACATCATAGTGAAACTCAGTATCTAGTATTAATAAGACTGTCATACACTTTTCTGTGTTTCTCTCTGCAGGCTACTTGTTGCTGAAAAGAGTGTATGTTCAGGCAGGTGGTTGAAAGTGGCCAAAGTGCTATTTTTCCTATTCTGTGACTGAGGTAGCTTGGGCTACAGCTGTTTCTCATCAGCAAAACTTCAGCCTTCTCACAGTATAATGGAGCACAAACCCACAGGGAAAACTTGTTGCTTCTACTGTATGAGCAAGAGTAAATCATGTTGCTCAAGAGACAGTGCTGCGGATATTTCCCTCATGCAATAAAAGAAAAATGAATGAGGAAAAAAATGCAAACAAATGCAGTCAAGAGGATTAAGCCAGAAGAGGAGCAGCAGATCACGGCCTGTCTCTCAAGATGACATCACATACTGGAGGCCTCCCGTAAAATCACTCTTCGTCTGGAGCTATGCTAACTATATCGTTGCTGCACATGCAATGTGGTGCGCCATGAGGATGAATGTATGATCACCTTGTGTCTGCTGCTCTGACTCTGGGAAAGTTGCAGGAGGTCTTGGCAGGGGATCAGAGCAAGGTAAAGGCTGTTCTTCCATCTGATTGGCCTCATGTTGTCTGCCAAGGCCAGCTACCTACAGAGGGAAAGGCTGCTAATATCAAAGGCAGGTTAACTGGTCTGAATCCAGCTGTCACTGGCTGTCCAGTTCATCTGGCCCGAGGGAACATCTGTCCCTCTCATTGAACTGATTCCAAAGACTCATCAAGGCCTTACTTAGAGGAGCAGGGGTGGTGGGGGTGATGCTGAACTCTCTCTGGCAGTCGGGATCATCACTTAGAGGAAGACAGAAATTGAAGTAAAGTACTCTAGTGCAAAGCAAAACTTACACTTACACACACTGGAAATAGCCCCTAAGTTGCTGCACTGTTTGCACTACATTATTTTGCCCCTATTGTTATCTTTTTTTCCCTCAACATTCCAGCCTGCAGTGCACCATTTGTCCTGTCAGCCTCTCTATTCACAACCCTCAGGGTGTTCAGCCATTGTCAACCTGAGTGGACGATGACTGGGGGATAAAGGACTCGCACAGCCCCTGCAAAGTCCTTTGAACACACTCATACCTGATGCTCCATGCAAACAAAGAGCAACAGATTCCTCAAGCCTCCAGCCAGGAAGGCTGCCAGCACACAGTGAGGACATCCTTTGTAGGGATTTGGACAACATTTGTCAGACAAGACACATTTTAGTGACATGTTGTTTTTTAAAAATCTTTTTACAATTGCTTTGTGTAGTTTAAAGACCTCCCAGGGTCCAGTATGTTAATGAATAATCCAATCTAATTACGTTGAGTTTTAGAGAATAGTGATAGGGTTACACTGATAAATCGAGTCACTTCACACAACATAAGGAGACGAAGACTTGTGTGCACGGAGTAATGAATACACAATCAGACCAATGTGTAAGAATTGCCTTTTATGAACATTACTGTCATGTTTCTGACTGGATATAATCTAGCGGATAAAAAAAGTCTAAAGTTTACCTGACTTATAGTTTATTTTGCGAAATACACTTATTCAGAGAGTTAGATGCGAAGATTGATACCATTATTGTGTTTGTCTGTTAAATAGCCAGTTAGCTTAGCTTGGCATAAAGACAGAAAGAGGGGAAAACAGCTAGCCTGGCCGAAGGTAACACAACTGGCATGCCAGCACCACAAAAGCTCACTAATTAACACATTATATCTAATTGTCTGAATCAGTGACTGCCTTAAGCCTTGTTGTCACTGTCGTCACTCCAGGAAGTTTTTGTTTTTGTTGTTTTTATGCTGATTTTGATACCTTTAGATGGAGACAGGACAGCTATTTCCCCATATTCCCAGTCTTTAAGCTAAGCTAAGCTAAGTCAACCGCCTCCTGGCAGTAGCTTCATACTTAACAGACAGATATGAGAGTGGTATTGATCCCTTCATGTAACTCTTGGCAAGAGAGGAAATAAGCATGTTTTGGCTTCACTGTCATGTCGTCCATGTTTATATACAGTCTATGTATTAAACCTGCTCCAGCTTGCATGGTGTGACCTCACTTCCGTCTACTTTTACAGCATGATTGAGAAATTGACGATTGATATTTTGTATTCTTATCACATGATGTTGGTGGAACAACGTTCATGTGTAGCTACTGAGAGCAGAAGTGCAAACACTACATCGTAAAAAACTGACCGAAGCACACGAAAGACATTTGAAGACTTACAAGGTAAGTTGTTCCCAGCCCCTGCATTACTATTCGCCCCACATACCAAGTATACTCCCTTGTTCAAAGAATTACACTCCCTACGTCAACTTTTCATTAAATATACATAAATCCAACATGGTTTAATAAAGTGGACTACAGTGAATCTGCCTTAAAATGCAGTCTGATAAATACTCAATCTATATGTAAATATGAGGTACATTGGAAAAAAAATCAAAACGCAGGAAAAATGCATTAGCTGCCCTATTTGATCAGAGCCGCAGGAGCTGAAGTTATGCTTTTTAATGGAATCTGAGGAGGGGAGAGTGTCGGAGCCGAGGCAGGGAGGTGAGAGTATGAAAGCGTTCACAGGAGAGCTGGCTATCTGAGAGGACGCCGGATAACAGAATGGACCTGAAAGATTACTCGTAGAGTGGAAATGGAATTATTGCATTTGGAGGTCTCAGCAGCTTTTCTGCACTCCCACAATCACAAAAAAGAAGAGAAAGTCATGGTTTACGCCAAGTCCAAAAAAAAAAAAACTTTCCTGTTTGACGCTCAAACAGTGGTTTTCTGTTATGGCTCAAAGCCACTCAAACTAAAGCAACGCCACCTTAAGTTTGAGTAGTTTTCAAAGATTTAAGGATATTTTACTTACTACAAGTCACAAAATCAGTGGAAAAGAGTAGTCCAAAAACCAAAGAATTGGACTAAATGAAACTTTGACCAGATGATGGCACGCGATTACAATTCATCCAGAGGGGGGCATGAATGTGTTGATCGGATTTCATGGCAATCCATCCCATAGTTGTCAAGACATTTCACTCAAAACCAAAAGATGTGAACCTCATTGCAGCGCTAGAGGAAAAGTCATTAGGATTCATCCTCTGTGTGTAAATGTCATGGCGATCCATCCAATAGTTGTTGAGATATTTTTGGCTGTCCAAAATCACTCCCTATTTACGAAAGAGTGTACTATATCCACCATTTTATTTGAGTGTCAGAATTCTGAAAAAAAAAATGGCATTGACACTACTTTCTGCAACAATCCCACAATGCAATGCTCTGCATTTTACAGACAATAAAATTTGTTTTGCGCCTCACCAGCTGTCAGTGAGGACGCACAATGATAGATTAGTAAGTGTCCCAAAATCTCAATTTACTGCTCAGTATTGAGTTAACTATGTAGTGTCTATTATATAGCGAGTGGTGAATGAGCGAACATGAGAGTGGCTTCAGACACAGCCTCAGTCTGGACCAAAGTGGTGGACCAACCAACGGACCTTCATTGCGATCCATAATGCCATGGCGCTGGCAGGACTAATATTTTTCTGCTGACCCTCTGAGCAAGATTTCAAGTTGTTATTACTAGAAATCCATGCAAGTAAAAAAATGAGCATCAAAATATGATAGAAATGAAACACTCTCACTGCTGTATCTGCACTCATAAACATCCATATACCTAAAGTAAACCAGCTAAGTTGGGGAATGTATTCGTCTATGGAGTCTTATTAAGCTGGGCTATTATAGGGTGTGTGCATGTAATCATCTGTCTTTTACAGGGTGTAGAGCCAAAAAGGATGGCAATATGTGCCATGCAGCTCTGTATGAATCATGTGAAATTCCACACACAGTGATTAGTGCCAAGTTAACGTCCACAACGGGGACCTGAATGAAGTGATTGTAGTTGCCTGTCGACGCTGTGGCTTCAAACCTCTAATCCCCAAACTATAGTTTAACAACTTTGAAACAACTTATTGACGTCTCATAAAACACAGGCTTTAAGGTCCCGGGACAAAATGACCCCACACTTAGCTCAGCTAAAGACAGTGGTGCTCTGATGTCAGCGCTGTCACATGAACAAAGAGGACTTACAGGTAAACAGCGTTACATAAACAGCTGACTGCCCGGCCCAATGTGCAACCATGTCTTAGATATTAACAACTGGTTTCATGCTGCACAAACTCATTGAGACACTGAGCAAAACACATCGTAGAAAGAGCAACTCCGCCCGTGCTTCATTTGAGATTCCACTAAGTCAGATTGCATCTGCTTGGTAAATCTCTGCTGAATTTTAGATTTAATATCTTGCTGGTTAAAACTCGTACTGATACAGGTGCTGTAAATCAGACATGAAAAGACCTTCACCCTTCGAGGCACATGTTCACAGCTTGGGGATTTAGTGCGATGCCCCGTGGGTGCCATGTAAATGCTGCATATCATAAACATTACGACCTCAAATTCTAAATGCTGGAAGTGGACTAAATAATATTACAGGCCTGTCTGGAATATACAAAAAGAGTTTATAATGGCACAGGGAGTTAGAGAAAGGAGGAAGGAAATGGGGATGCTTCAGCCTTGGTAGGGATAGTACAGTAGTTACTAATGCTTCCAATGTGCATTCTGAATAAACCCAGATGCACACACAAACACACGCACATATAACCATATGCCAGGAGAAAAAAAAACAAACAAACTCCAAGACGGTGTTTTATTGGACAGACATTAAACATTTTCTCACAGTAAAAGAATATCCTGGTGATTTACGCAGATAACAGAGTGACCTCTCCCTTGCACATTTCTGCACAGGCTGTGTAAGAGAAATGATTCTGAGGCTGCATAAACTAGGTGTGATGTGTTCGCTTGTTACAGCGCTGTCAGATGATTGAGTGAAAAGTAAAGCGCAGGCTTGAGTGTTGACTGAGACGGTTCAGGGCTGCTTGCTGGGGAGACAGAAGTGAACCAATCAATGTCAGCAACGGCAGCTTCAATCTGGAAACGTGTCTGTGTAGGCAGGCATTTTATAGACAGGAAGCCGAGTCGATGCTTGCGATTCCTTTATGTTGCTAAGATATTAATTCCGAGTAACCTCAAACTTGGACATTATTTGGACCACAATGGATTATAATACAGCGGTTTATCCACAGTGCTACGTAGATGTGTTCCTGATTAAATCAATATGAGCAGTCCTGTTAAAAGTTGAGTTACATCCTCATAATTTAAGACATCCATCAAGGTTTAAGAGAGGATTTATTAAGCTCAGGGTTACAGCAGTTAAGTAGAGTGAAAGCTATGAGGGAGTGAATCATGTCTGGAGGAATATTCCATAACTCAATTTAGAGCAGCCCTTGTAATTTTGCTGATGAATGGTCATTCATAGGACCGACCCAGGAGTTTGGACACTTGAGAGATGCAAACAGTGCAGTCGTGACAGGTGGTAGGTGCAAAACATGTTGTATTACATAATGAGCCCATTGGTAATGGAGTGTAACTACATTAATAGTATGTCACGCCTTCGGGTCTTCTCCGTGACCTCCTCGCATAAATCCATGTGGCAGGTTTGTAACCACTACTTAATCCCTCATGGTCATTGTAATTGCAAACCACACACACACACACGTATATAAAGTTCCCATATGGACACACACACTCCACAGTCTCCACTGACCCATGGAATTCATCGGATAACACCTAGATCTGTCCACACGTTCTAACTACTGCCCTGGCATACCATAAATGCCAGCAGCTGTTCATTACATGCTGCGTTTAAGAAATTAGATTAATTAAGGTGCTTTAACAGCACAGAGGTGCTCTCCGACTGCTCTGTGCAGCTCCAGCTGTGAGAACACGGCTTGTTTTATGGCCCCCCAGTTTGTGACACACTCCCTGCGCTTGTCTGTTTAGCAGAGTGTTACATTTCTTTGCATAATAGCCATTTTTTGTGCCAAGAAACACTGAGAGGTGTTAAACATCTATAAGTAACAATAGCAGCTTAATGGAAAATACAGAACCATATCTATCCACAAAGGTGGCACAAAATTAAGGATCAGGCCTCATGAGCACCTTGTTATGAAATCCTCTGTGAAGTTTCAAGTAAGTACCTAGTGTGACAATAGTTGAAAACTGATCATCTGGTCATCCCACACATATACACTCTAAATCTCTCTTTGCCAGACCTGCACAGAAACGCTGCCCTACGAAAAGCACAATATAAAAAGAGGAAAGCAGTTTCATGATGCACTAAAAGAGAACTTTAAGTAAAACTTGGGAGTTTACAGTCTGTAGAGACTTTAAAGCACCCATCCTTTACTCTTATCCTTCCAAAGTCCTCTGCCTCCATCTAGTGGTGACAACTTAAACTGACTACTTTCCAAGGAATCTGGATGCCACACTTGAAATCCTTAAAAATAAAAACAAATTTATTAGCAATCACAGGGAAAGAATGCATGACATCTACAGGAGCATTTGTTGGAATAAAAATGCTAACGTCTTATTTACAAAGTCTGCAATTGAATGTGAATAAGTTCAGCACATGCACATACAAATTGCAAATAGGCTATATTATTACACAGGTAACAAAGCTTTCCCCAGATTACCCACACAGTCACCAAAATTTTACAGCCCCTCACTGCTGCTGTGGTCCCAACAATCGACATTTAGGATTACAACGATCACCAACAACAACATGTGAGATAACAGAGAGCGCGCAATGGACTTGTAGACAACATTACAATGAAATGCAGGAGCCATGTAGGCCTACATACAGCATTGTAGCATAAGGGATAACTCAACCTGACCCAGCAACACTCACACACACACAAAAAATCTTAAATTGATCAAGATGCACTGGCCAAGCAAGGGGCAGATTAATGTACAGTGGTCAAACCTGTGAGAAATCATTGTCTTGTCGCTGAAAGGAAACGTGTCAATATGTCGCTTTTAGAGGAGACAGCGTTGTCCTTGGACTGCTAAGGCTTCTACAAACAGACATTGGGGTTCACACAAGGGCGTGGCAAGGCATGGATGACATCATGCATCCGACGCTGTGAACTAATGCACCGTCTTCTGTTTCTCCGTAAACTCAGTCATCATGACTAACACTGGCTTTCTGTTATCCGACCCGAACAAAATAGGGATTATGAAACAGATGCTTGGGCACGCCCATACTGTTTTTAAAAATCCTATAACAACCTGAGAACTGCAAGCAAAAGTTAGCCCACTTTTCAAGCTACATAAAAAGAGTCAGAGGCTACAAGTGAAACAGCATTCAAATTACCCATCAACCAAACACAATGCAACATTTTCTCATTCACCTCTATCATCATCCATTACTCCATTCCTCATTTTTCATCGTTAGCATAGTACTGTCTTTTCTCAGACATCATAATGTGTTTGTGTGATTACATAACATAAAATGAGATTGTCAAGGGGTGGTGTTAAGCGTAATCAAGGGATTTATGCTGTGTCTGTACCAAGTGTTTATTTATAATAGTGGCTGAGAAGTTGCATTGGGCAATAACTGTCTGATTGGAACACTCACTTAGCTGAAGGCACTTAAAACGCTGCTGACCTATCTTATGGATTTTGCCTCAGACACAACAACCACTCACAGTCTCACCTTCTATCCATCTTTAAGTTATGTGTAAACTTTTAATTAAAGTCACTTAATAAAATAGATTATTTCCGTACGCCAGCAAAATAAAATGCAGGCTACATTGCTAAGAGTTAGTCAGGAATTGAAGGCATTGGCGCAAGCAACCATCGTCATTTGGCAAATAACTTTTAAAAACTACAATCACGACCTTGTCACGTAAACACCAAAATGTTGACAGGCAACAGAACGGATGTTTGAGTGTGAGATTAGAGGAGCTCGATCCTATTGTAACAGGGTAACAGTAAACTGCAACATCATTAGATTCTTGTTTCGAAGGGAAAAGAAGCCATTAAATAAAAAAAAAAAACTAAAAAAAAAACCAACAACTCCATGACGGAAATAGACACAGAGCATGTCCGTAATGATGCGTGATAAGGCATGATGGGTATGGACAATCCACCTTCTAGCACAGTGCTGAAACAACTTTTCAAGACTCCAGATAGTTGGCTTGGCGGTAGTGCTGTACAGGGGCTACACATCTATGGTAGTGTACTGGGTGGTGCAGGTGGTGCCGGTAGTGAGCAGAGAGAGCTGGATTACTTCACAGAGGCAGTGGAAGGGATGGCTGTCGAAGACCCATGACCATTAGGGGGCTGAGGCCAAAGCTGCGACTGGGTGGAACTTCACCTTCAGCTTCTCCGTGACTTTGAATGCTGGATGAGCCACTGCAGTGTGATATCTGCACATTTAAGACATTTTTATAACATCAGCAGGTCCAAATATTATTAAACATTTGTATCAATGCAGTTGGATGTAGAACCATTTAACCTCTGATCTGCTCTTTACCTATATTGTCTTTCTCTTTGCAGGAGACAGAGTAGCAGCAGATCTCTCGGTCCTGAATGGCAGATAGATTCCTGAAAAAGGAAAAACGACATTTCTAAGCACCAAATAAGTTTTACAGTTAAGAGCTTAAAAAAAACTCCAAAACTTGAGGGATGAAGTTTTGGACCGATCCAATACTTTCTATAATCTAAATATTTATTGAATATGTACCTGACACATTGGTGCACAAGCTTCTTGGAGGTCTTGGTTAAAAATGATTAAGTTGATCAACTTAAATTAATGATGTGATATGAATGAAAGTTTAATTGGAAGACCTATCACTCTGTGAGTTGTTGGAATTACAAAAACACTTAGTTAGCGACAGCCGACATGACATTATACAACATTTGTCATTTTAACTAGCGAAAGTGATGGTCAGCACTGGCTCAAAGTGAGAAGCTGCTATCTGACTGTTTTGTACACTGCTCTGATAGGACATAGAGCGGGGAGATCATGGCTTTGTTAGCATTAAGTTTCACTCGCATATGCAGCGAAATGCTTGCACTCTTGTAAAGGAGAGCAGTTTTGCAATGACCAACAACAAGCTTCAGTGGGCAAAACACAGTAAAGAAAGGGCTTGCATTTGATCGGGTTTATTTTATCCCATACCGATCCATTAAAATATGCCCAGCTGGGCCCGAGACCGATTCTTAGGATCAGCTTGGGACATCTCCGTCTACCAATAATCACATCATTCCTAATATTTGTGTCCAGTTTTATTTTGAGAACCTCCAAATTATGACTAATCCCTTGATGGAGTCAATGATTCGCCTGCTCTATGTGGCCAGAGGTCTGTGGACACTTGGACATTAAATGTGACTGTTGAACATCTCTTTCCAATACTATGTGCATTAATATGCTGCTACCAACAGCCTCACAGTATCTATGAATTATTTAAGTATTCTAAATGTAACACCGGTAGGCAGATACCCATGTCCACATACTTTGGGCCATACAGTGTATAATATAATGGAATGGAAATGTCTGATATCATAATTTTTGGATCTCCACTGGGAAAGACTTGCATAATACTCCTGACACTGAAATATCATGCACTAGTTATGACTATAGGATACTGTACGTCTGAAGTTAAGTGCTGATGTTTGTGCAGTGAACAAAAATACAGTACTCAGTATTCTTGTGCCTCACATTTTTTCAATGAGCTGCTTCTCATCAAGTGCGTTGGGTAGGTCTCGTTTGTTGCCCAGTACTAGAACCTGAAACATGAGGAAAAAGAGAAAGGGACGATCAATATACAGCACGGCAATGTGTCACCATTACCGCACAGTTTGATCAAACAATGCAAAGGATTCCTCTCAACCATGTGCTTCACCCATCACAGATTCCTTACTGTTTGGACAAAACTAATGGTCTGTGTGTGGTGCCAAGTAGCAGCAGCTGAAAGCCTGTCGATTTAGCAAGTCAAACCATGTCAAGTCAATTATCCTGTCAGCTAAGATATTAAAATCTCATTAAAACATCCAGGCTTGGGTTCAAATGACCACTTACTGTAATTTTATCAAGCCTGGGTCATTGCAACCCATTAGTTGCAGTGATTAATAATAATGAGTTTAATCACTGCTTGTGACCGGAGTCACTAGACCCTCAGAAATCAATGTGATGGACCAAGGTGAGGCTGTAACATCGTGAGCTTTTTGGGCCAAAGACCACACGTGTCCTCTTACGGGAATTCCTTGTAGCTGTGGTTTGTCTAAAAGGTTGTGAAGTTCATTTCTGGAAGCTTCTATCTTCTCTCTGTCTGCTGCATCCACCATGTAACTGCAAGGGGGGGAGGAAAACACTCCTTTTTAGTTTGGTAGCACTAACCCAAAATGCTGTAATGACAGCATTATATGGAGAGATACCAAGCCACACACACACACACACACATATATTGAATAAGCATTGTATTTCATTAGCGTGCATTATTTCCATTTTTCCAGGTTTAGGACCTTAGGGGGCCAAATTGTAAATTTGTGGTCACAACATTGTGTCCGCCTGCTGTACTCTGGAGTGTCTACAAACTTACACAATAGCGTTGACTCCTCTACAGTAGCGCTCCCACATGCTTCTGAAGCGGGGCTGTCCACCTATGTCCCATATCTGAGGCAAGAGAGCACAAAATCAACAGTACAGTCATAAGCAAAACAGCAGTGCAGAATACACTGCACTAGACAGGCACTGGTCCAGTGTAAAATTGATTTCATTTGAACAGTGAAAGCATCCAGCTGGAGACTATTGCTTGTTGGCCTACCTTTATTGTCACATTGCCTTTAGTGACCTTTCGCATATTGAAACCGACTGTGGGAATCATGTCTTCACTGAACTGGCCTGACTGTAAGAGACAAATATAAGCCAAAAGGCGGCACATTGGTGAATACTGCATGTTACACTGTTAAAAGACACACATCAAGTGGCATAATGCGTTGAAAAAGTATTACAAATATTGACATACACGCATCTAATCTGTCTCTTTTCTATGTGGCATCATATGCAAGCTGCTATTTAATGTGTACCATTTGTGTGCTGTGTGTTGTCAATGTGTCTACATCAGTAAAACCACATACAAATCCGTTGACATTTATTTCAAGCATGGCTTCATCTGAGTTTGAAGTCACATGAATGGCCTAGCACATGTGCATCATTTCTGTCAGAATAAATTGCAAAATGATTTGATTACAAAGCCATTTTTTGGCTGCTTGGAGCCTCTAGCTGAATACTTGCCCTTTTACTCAATGAATCATGCTTCAAGATGATGCCATCTATGCATCAGCATACATTAGCTTCCAATCAAGCTTTCTGCAACCAGCCACTGCTTCGTAACCAAACACTCCACAAGCCTAAAGTGCCATACAAGGCAGTTATCCTAAAGGTGGCGTCACCCAACTCTAAAGCCAATGTAAGCTGCTTTCAAAGGTACTACCACTGCCTAATCTTACAGAAAATGTGTGAAAAAAGTCAAATAATCTATGCTACTAAAATAGCCTTTTAAGAGCCCAGGCTTACAGCCTTGCAATGACTGTGTGAAGGAGAAGGCAGCTTTGTTCAAACCTAATTACAGATCACCTGACATGACCACAACAGAACCGAAAAAGAAAAATGTGTATTCTTGTGAGCCTACAGTACTGTGGCCTTAAACTTGACTTCTTCTTAAGACTACAGTGTGGTCTATCACCTAGAAACACAGACATAGACACAACCGGACCACAGAATATGACCCTAACCCCGTATGGTGGCAAGCTAAAGAAGCTAGACACAACAACAGATAGGTCCAACAAAAGTGGACAATTATCACATCGCATGATGTAATCTTTACAGTAACACAATGTGCCATAAATCAAGACCTAACATTTCTGCTGGGAGGGAGCATAAACATGAGCCAATGACAATACTGAACTCAGTTGGCATATAATAGGACATTCCAAGCAAACCTATATATCTATATTTATAATCTTTCTAATAATATAGATAGCTGGCAGCCTGTGCCCACGGTGGCTCCAGGCCTCGCCCGCTTCATCTCACACTAGCTAACTTGGATGACTTAAACGAGACAGACTGTTTACAAAGTTTAGCTAATGCCCCGTGTTGTCAACATATCCTAGATGTTGACACAACTGCAGCTATTACAAAGCACTGACGAGTCCGTTCACATGACCGGTTTCATAAGTATGCGCACAGTCATACCAAGAACTTCGTCATTCTAGCTAGCCAAACAACAACTGTGTGGGATCGTTGTTAGTGTTGGTAATAGCGATGTGTGCTACCTTTCAGGCACCGGCACTTTCCACTGCTGTGGCGATTAAACTTAATTTATAACACATTAAAAGAAACCTCTGTCCCCAACCTCTCCCAAGTAGTAAGTTAGCATGGGCCCGCACTGACGGTGCTTGCTTGCTAGCTACTTACTGCAATCACATTGACGAATGTGGTTTTTCCGGAGTACTGGAGTCCCACTAATGTAAGCTCCATCTCCTCTTTCCAAAAGAGAGACCTGAACCAGTCCAAAAGCCTGTTTATGAGGGCCAGCATCTTGGATGACAAGGTAGTCGCAGTCGCTGCGGCCGTCTGGATGTGAATTGGCTAGCAGTCTACACAGGAAGTGGCAAGCTGCTTGGTCATATCATGTGATCTACCGACAAGTGTTGCTGGTTCTGCTCGCCTGCCGAGAAGTGCACGGACTTCACGGGAACGCGCACAATGAAAGCGGAACCTGATGGATAAATACTTCACCCAAATACATCAAAAGTATCTTGTTACAACAGATGTATTTTCATGTAGCTGGAGAAAGTTTTTGAGCATCCAGCACTTTTTTTCTGACAGACAAGATAATAATCAGTGCAAATGAATTCTTAACTGGTCTTTAATGGTACATGAATTTGCGTGCCACCCGCATAACAATGATGCTGAAGAAATTGGGAGAAGTGCTTTTAAGTTTAAAGCACCATCAGATCGGAATCATTTGCCTAACTCATACAGATCGATTACTTCTTTTCATGATTTTTTATTTTATTTACCTTAATTTTTAGTCAATAAGTAGTCTAAATATTTTGACAATGTTTTTTGGCCTGTTCATTTATTTTATTTTTCGATTATTGTTCGTACTTATGACACCGTATGTGTATGTCCCTGTTGATGTTAGTATGTTAATTGTTTTCGTGTCGCTAGATTGTTTAATTTATTATCAGCATTACTGGCAATGAAATGTGTGTGCGTGTGTGTGTGTGTGTGCGTGCGTGTGTGTGTGTGTGTGCGTATGTTTGCGTATGTTTACGTGTGTCATTGTGACGGTCACAGAATTCTGTAGGGGCTTTGATGTCTTATTGCATCAACCCCCATTCTAGAACCTTGGAGAAGTTGCCCTTAGTGACACTCAGTCAGTCACAGCTTCAGAAGTGAAATGCAGCTGGACGAGACAGGACGTGGATTTCATTTAGGAGGAAACAATGACCAGGACAGATCGGCAGGATGGTTTTCAAGGGAGAGAGGAGCATCTGCTGTGTGAATGGACAAGAGGAAACACCAGGAAATTGCTTTGGGAAGGGATCTCTTGGCGGACAACATGCAGAGGAGGAACAATTCAAGCGACCAACTCTTCTTTCAAGGCGCATATGGAAATGTGAGTACTATTTTAAGATATACTTAATGTGAACGTGTCCTTTGACTTGGATAGAACTGTAACCAAGCTGTTTGTGTTTGGCTAGTGTTAAGAGCGTTCAATTTTATGCATTTGTTTGAGGTTGGCGTTAGAGGCGCAAGATTGTGTGTATTCCCATGATGGTTCTTATGAATATCAATTACAACTTCTTAGTTGGTCTTGTATTGGAAGTACAATACAATTTTGGAAGTAATTACCTGTCAGTGTAATGTAATCGACAGGAAAACCTTTCAGTATTTAAGTGGCAGTATGCTTTTGGTTTTGAATTGTGGCATGTTGGTATAAAAAGTTAGCATTAGGATTTTGAAAGTTAAGATTTGAGGACTTTATCCTTCACAAACTACTAGGCTGAATTCCAAAACCCATAACTAAGTATGAACATTTTGCATTCATTGTGGTGCCTGACGTATTGATTGTGGAAATTATTGGAAATCAGTGTAACATACTCGAAAGGAAACGTATTGTTGTATAAGTGGAGTATGCTGACAGGATTTCACTTCGAAAACCAGTATTGAAGTTTTGCAATCATTGTGCTGCACATTGATTGTGAAAGTTATTGCATATTAGTGCAACATATTGTTGTATGGGTGGCGTTTTGGAGGTTCGCATGCTAAATTAGGAAATTTGAATCATGAATGTGGGCATCACATTCCCAGTGTCGAATGCTGACTTTCAAAACGAAGAGCTTCACTTCGAAAAGGAGTTGTGAAGTTTGGCAGCATTTTGCTGCTTGACATGTTGATTGTAGAAATATTGCATATCAGTTGAAGTTTTGCAATCATTGTCCTGCTTGACATATTGATTGTGGAAGTTATTGCATATCAGCTGAAGTTTTGCATTCATTGTGCTGCTTGACATATTGATTGTGGAAGTTACTGTATAGTAGTAGTAGAATCATGAATGTGGGCGTCACATTCCCAGTCTCAAATGCTGACTTTCAAAACGAAGAGCTTCACTTCGAAAAGCAGTTGTGAAGTTTTGCAGCATTTTGCTGCTTGACATGTTGATTGTGGATGTTATTGTATAGTAGTGCAACATATTGTTGTATGGGTGGCGTTTTGGAGGTTTGCATGCTAAATTAAGAAATTTGAATCATGAATGTGGGCGTCACATTCCCAGACTCAAATGCTGACTTTCAAAACGAAGAGCTTCACTTCGAAAAGCAGTTTTGAAGTTTTGCAGCATTTTGCTGCTTGACATGTTGATTGTGGATGTTATTGTATAGTAGTGCAACATATTGTTGTATGGGTGGCGTTTTGGAGGTTCGCATGCTAAATTAGGAAATTTGAATCATGAATGTGGGCGTCACATTCCCAGTCTCAAATGCTGACTTTCAAAGCGAAGAGCTTCACTTCGAAAAGCAGTTGTGAAGTTTTGCAGCATTTTGCTGCTTGACATGTTTATTGTGGATGTTATTGTATAGTAGTGCAACATATTGTTGTATGGGTGGCGTTTTGGAGGTTCGCATGCTAAATTAGGAAATTTGAATCATGAATGTGGGCGTCACATTCCCAGTCTCAAATGCTGACTTTCAAAACGAAGAGCTTCACTTCGAAAAGCAGTTGTGAAATATTGCATATCAGTTGAAGTTTTGCAGTCATTGTCTTGCTTGACATATTGATTGTGGAAGATATTGTATAGTAGTGCAACATATTGTTGTATGGGTGGAGTTTTGGAGGTTTGCATGCTAAATTAGAAAATTTGAATCATGAATGTGGGTGTCACATTCCCAGTCTCAAATGCTGACTTTCAAAACGAAGACCTTCACTTCGAAAAGCAGTTGTGAAGTTTTGCAGCATTTTGCTGCTTGACATGTTGATTGTGGATGTTATTGTATAGTAGTGCAACATATTGTTGTATGGGTGGCGTTTTGGAGGTTCGCATGCTAAATTAGGAAATTTGAATCATGAATGTGGGCGTCACATTCCCAGTCTCAAATGCTGACTTTCAAAACGAAGAGCTTCACTTCGAAAAGCAGTTGTGAAATATTGCATATCAGTTGAAGTTTTGCAGTCATTGTCGTGCTTGACATATTGATTGTGGAAGTTATTGTATAGTAGTGCAACATATTGTTGTATGGGTGGCGTTTTGGAGGTTCGCATGTTAAATTAGGAAATTTTAATCATGAATGTGGGCGTCACATTCCCAGTCTCAAATGCTGACTTTCAAAACGAAGAGCTTCACTTCGAAAAGCAGTTGTGAAGTTTTGTAGCATTTTGCTGCTTGACATGTTGATTGTGGATGTTATTGTATAGTAGTGCAACATATTGTTGTATGGGTGGCGTTTTGGAGGTTCGCATGCTAAATTAGGAAATTTGAATCATGAATGTGGGCGTCACATTCCCAGTCTCAAATGCTGACTTTCAAAACGAAGAGCTTCACTTCGAAAAGCAGTTGTGAAGTTTTGCAGCATTTTGCTGCTTGACATGTTGATTGTGGATTTTATTAGTGCAACATATTGTTGTATGGGTGGCGTTTTGGAGGTTCGCATGCTAAATTAGGAAATTTGAATCATGAATGTGGGCGTCACATTCCCAGTCTCAAATGCTGACTTTCAAAACGAAGAGCTTCACTTCGAAAAGCAGTTGTGAAATATTGCATATCAGTTGAAGTTTTGCAGTCATTGTCCTGCTTGACATATTGATTGTGGAAGTTATTGTATAGTAGTGCAACATATTGTTGTATGGGTGGCGTTTTGGAGGTTCGCATGCTAAATTCGGAAATTTTAATCATGAATGTGGGCGTCACATTCCCAGTCTCAAATGCTGACTTTCAAAACGAAGAGCTTCACTTCGAAAAGCAGTTGTGAAGTTTTGTAGCATTTTGCTGCTTGACATGTTGATTGTGGATGTTATTGTATAGTAGTGCAACATATTGTTGTATGGGTGGCGTTTTGGAGGTTCGCATGCTAAATTAGGAAATTTGAATCATGAATGTGGGCGTCACATTCCCAGTCTCAAATGCTGACTTTCAAAACGAAGAGCTTCACTTCGAAAAGCAGTTGTGAAATATTGCATATCAGTTGAAGTTTTGCAGTCATTGTCCTGCTTGACATATTGATTGTGGAAGTTATTGTATGGTAGTGCAATATATTGTTGTATGGGTGGCGTTTTGGAGGTTCGCATGCTAAATTAGGAAATTTGAATCATGAATGTGGGCGTCACATTCCCAGTCTCAAATGCTGACTTTCAAAACGAAGAGCTTCACTTCGAAAAGCAGTTGTGAAGTTTTGCAGCATTTTGCTGCTTGACATGTTGATTGTGGATGTTATTAGTGCAACATATTGTTGTATGGGTGGCGTTTTGGAGGTTCGCATGCTAAATTAGGAAATTTGAATCATGAATGTGGGCGTCACATTCCCAGTCTCAAATGCTGACTTTCAAAACGAAGAGCTTCACTTCGAAAAGCAGTTGTGAAGTTTTGCAGCATTTTGCTGCTTGACATGTTGATTGTGGATGTTATTGTATAGTAGTGCAACATATTGTTGTATGGGTGGCGTTTTGGAGGTTCGCATGCTAAATTAGGAAATTTGAATCATGAATGTGGGCGTCACATTCCCGGTCTCAAATGCTGACTTTCAAAACGAAGAGCTTCACCTTGAAAAGCAGTTGTGAAATATTGCATATCAGTTGAAGTTTTGCAGTCATTGTCCTGCTTGACATATTGATTGTGGAAGTTATTGTATAGTAGTGCAACATATTGTTGTATGGGTGGCGTTTTGGAGGTTCGCATGCTAAATTCGGAAATTTAAATCATGAATGTGGGCGTCACATTCCCAGTCTCAAATGCTGACTTTCAAAACGAAGAGCTTCACTTCGAAAAGCAGTTGTGAAATATTGCATATCAGTTGAAGTTTTGCAGTCATTGTCCTGCTTGACATATTGATTGTGGAAGATATTGTATCGTAGTGCAACATATTGTTGTATGGGTGGCGTTTTGGAGGTTCGCATGCTAAATTAGGAAATTTGAATCATGAATGTGGGCGTCACATTCCCAGTCTCAAATGCTGACTTTCAAAACGAAGAGCTTCACTTCGAAAAGCAGTTGTGAAGTTTTGCAGCATTTTGCTGCTTGACATGTTGATTGTGGATGTTATTAGTGCAACATATTGTTGTATGGGTGGCGTTTTGGAGGTTCGCATGCTAAATTCGGAAATTTTAATCATGAATGTGGGCGTCACATTCCCAGTCTCAAATGCTGACTTTCAAAACGAAGAGCTTCACTTCGAAAAGCAGTTGTGAAGTTTTGCAGCATTTTGCTGCTTGACATGTTGATTGTGGATGTTTTTGTATAGTAGTGCAACATATTGTTGTATGGGTGGCGTTTTGGAGGTTCGCATGCTAAATTAGGAAATTTGAATCATGAATGTGGGCGTCACATTCCCAGTCTCAAATGCTGACTTTCAAAACGAAGAGCTTCACTTCGAAAAGCAGTTGTGAAGTTTTGCAGCATTTTGCTGCTTGACATGTTGATTGTGGATGTTATTGTATAGTAGTGCAACATATTGTTGTATGGGTGGCGTTTTGGAGGTTCGCATGCTAAATTAGGAAATTTGAATCATGAATGTGGGCGTCACATTCCCGGTCTCAAATGCTGACTTTCAAAACGAAGAGCTTCACCTCGAAAAGCAGTTGTGAAATATTGCATATCAGTTGAAGTTTTGCAGTCATTGTCCTGCTTGACATATTGATTGTGGAAGTTATTGTATAGTAGTGCAACATATTGTTGTATGGGTGGCGTTTTGGAGGTTCGCATGCTAAATTCGGAAATTTAAATCATGAATGTGGGCGTCACATTCCCAGTCTCAAATGCTGACTTTCAAAACGAAGAGCTTCACTTCGAAAAGCAGTTGTGAAATATTGCATATCAGTTGAAGTTTTGCAGTCATTGTCCTGCTTGACATATTGATTGTGGAAGATATTGTATCGTAGTGCAACATATTGTTGTATGGGTGGCGTTTTGGAGGTTTGCATGCCAAATTAGAAAATTTGAATCATGAATGTGGGCGTCACATTCCCAGTCTCAAATGCTGACTTTCAAAACGAAGAGCTTCACTTCGAAAAGCAGTTGTGAAGTTTTGCAGCATTTTGCTGCTTGACATGTTGATTGTGGATGTTATTGTATAGTTGTGCAACATATTGTTGTATGGGTGGCGTTTTGGAGGTTCGCATGCTAAATTCGGAAATTTGAATCATGAATGTGGGCGTCACATTCCCAGTCTCAAATGCTGACTTTCAAAACGAAGAGCTTCACTTCGAAAAGCAGTTGTGAAGTTTTGCAGCATTTTGCTGCTTGACATGTTGATTGTGGATGTTATTGTATAGTAGTGCAACATATTGTTGTATGGGTGGCGTTTTGGAGGTTCGCATGCTAAATTCGGAAATTTGAATCATGAATGTGGGCGTCACATTCCCAGTCTCAAATGCTGACTTTCAAAACGAAGAGCTTCACTTCGAAAAGCAGTTGTGAAGTTTTGCAGCATTTTGCTGCTTGACATGTTGATTGTGGATGTTATTGTATAGTAGTGCAACATATTGTTGTATGGGTGGCGTTTTGGAGGTTCGCATGTTAAATTAGGAAATTTGAATCATGAATGTGGGCGTCACATTCCCAGTCTCAAATGCTGACTTTCAAAACGAAGAGCTTCACTTCGAAAAGCAGTTGTGAAGTTTTGCAGCATTTTGCTGCTTGACATGTTGATTGTGGATGTTATTGTATAGTAGTGCAACATATTGTTGTATGGGTGGCGTTTTGGAGGTTCGCATGCTAAATTAGGAAATTTGAATCATGAATGTGGGCGTCACATTCCCAGTTTCAAATGCTGACTTTCAAAACGAAGAGCTTCACTTCGAAAAGCAGTTGTGAAATATTGCATATCAGTTGAAGTTTTGCAGTCATTGTCCTGCTTGACATATTGATTGTGGAAGATATTGTATAGTAGTGCAACATATTGTTGTATGGGTGGCGTTTTGGAGGTTCGCATGCTAAATTCGGAAATTTAAATCATGAATGTGGGCGTCACATTCCCAGTCTCAAATGCTGACTTTCAAAACGAAGAGCTTCACTTCGAAAAGCAGTTGTGAAATATTGCATATCAGTTGAAGTTTTGCAGTCATTGTCCTGCTTGACATATTGATTGTGGAAGATATTGTTTAGTAGTGCAACATATTGTTGTATGGGTGGCGTTTTGGAGGTTTGCATGCCAAATTAGAAAATTTGAATCATGAATGTGGGCGTCACATTCCCAGTCTCAAATGCTGACTTTCAAAACGAAGAGCTTCACTTCGAAAAGCAGTTGTGAAGTTTTGCAGCATTTTCTGCTTGACATGTTGATTGTGGATGTTATTGTATAGTAGTGCAACATATTGTTGTATGGGTGGCTTTTGGAGGTTCGCATGCTAAATTCGGAAATTTGAATCATGAATGTGGGCGTCACATTCCCAGTCTCAAATGCTGACTTTCAAAACGAAGAGCTTCACTTCGAAAAGCAGTTGTGAAATATTGCATATCAGTTGAAGTTTTGCAGTCATTGTCCTGCTTGACATATTGATTGTGGAAGATATTGTATAGTAGTGCAACATATTGTTGTATGGGTGGCGTTTTGGAGGTTTGCATGCCAAATTAGAAAATTTGAATCATGAATGTGGGCGTCACATTCCCAGTCTCAAATGCTGACTTTCAAAACGAAGAGCTTCACTTCGAAAAGCAGTTGTGAAGTTTTGCAGCATTTTGCTGCTTGACATGTTGATTGTGGATGTTATTGTATAGTAGTGCAACATATTGTTGTATGGGTGGCGTTTTGGAGGTTCGCATGCTAAATTAGGAAATTTGAATCATGAATGTGGGCGTCACATTCCCAGTCTCAAATGCTGACTTTCAAAACGAAGAGCTTCACTTCGAAAAGCAGTTGTGAAGTTTTGCAGCATTTTGCTGCTTGACATGTTGATTGTGGATGTTATTAGTGCAACATATTGTTGTATGGGTGGCGTTTTGGAGGTTCGCATGCTAAATTCGGAAATTTTAATCATGAATGTGGGCGTCACATTCCCAGTCTCAAATGCTGACTTTCAAAACGAAGAGCTTCACTTCGAAAAGCAGTTGTGAAGTTTTGCAGCATTTTGCTGCTTGACATGTTGATTGTGGATGTTTTTGTATAGTAGTGCAACATATTGTTGTATGGGTGGCGTTTTGGAGGTTCGCATGCTAAATTAGGAAATTTGAATCATGAATGTGGGCGTCACATTCCCAGTCTCAAATGCTGACTTTCAAAACGAAGAGCTTCACTTCGAAAAGCAGTTCTGAAATATTGCATATCAGTTGAAGTTTTGCAGTCATTGTCCTGCTTGACATATTGATTGTGGAAGATATTGTATTGTAGTGCAACATATTGTTGTATGGGTGGCGTTTTGGAGGTTCGCATGTTAAATTAGGAAATTTGAAACATGAATGTGGGCGTCACATTCCTAGTCTCAAATGCTGACTTTCAAAACGAAGAGCTTCACTTCGAAAAGCAGTTGTGAAGTTTTGCAGCATTTTGCTGCTTGACATGTTGATTGTGGATGTTATTGTATAGTAGTGCAACATATTGTTGTATGGGTGGCGTTTTGGAGGTTCGCATGCTAAATTAGGAAATTTGAATCATGAATGTGGGCGTCACATTCCCAGTCTCAAATGCTGACTTTCAAAACGAAGAGCTTCACTTCGAAAAGCAGTTGTGAAGTTTTGCAGCATTTTGCTGCTTGACATGTTGATTGTGGATGTTATTGTATAGTAGTGCAACATATTGTTGTATGGGTGGCGTTTTGGAGGTTCGCATGCTAAATTAGGAAATTTGAATCATGAATGTGGGCGTCACATTCCCAGTCTCAAATGCTGACTTTCAAAACGAAGAGCTTCACTTCGAAAAGCAGTTGTGAAGTTTTGCAGCATTTTGCTGCTTGACATGTTGATTGTGGATGTTATTGTATAGTAGTGCAACATATTGTTGTATGGGTGGCGTTTTGGAGGTTCGCATGCTAAATTAGGAAATTTGAATCATGAATGTGGGCGTCACATTCCCGGTCTCAAATGCTGACTTTCAAAACGAAGAGCTTCACCTCGAAAAGCAGTTGTGAAATATTGCATATCAGTTGAAGTTTTGCAGTCATTGTCCTGCTTGACATATTGATTGTGGAAGTTATTGTATAGTAGTGCAACATATTGTTGTATGGGTGGCGTTTTGGAGGTTCGCATGCTAAATTCGGAAATTTAAATCATGAATGTGGGCGTCACATTCCCAGTCTCAAATGCTGACTTTCAAAACGAAGAGCTTCACTTCGAAAAGCAGTTGTGAAATATTGCATATCAGTTGAAGTTTTGCAGTCATTGTCCTGCTTGACATATTGATTGTGGAAGATATTGTATCGTAGTGCAACATATTGTTGTATGGGTGGCGTTTTGGAGGTTTGCATGCCAAATTAGAAAATTTGAATCATGAATGTGGGCGTCACATTCCCAGTCTCAAATGCTGACTTTCAAAACGAAGAGCTTCACTTCGAAAAGCAGTTGTGAAGTTTTGCAGCATTTTGCTGCTTGACATGTTGATTGTGGATGTTATTGTATAGTTGTGCAACATATTGTTGTATGGGTGGCGTTTTGGAGGTTCGCATGCTAAATTCGGAAATTTGAATCATGAATGTGGGCGTCACATTCCCAGTCTCAAATGCTGACTTTCAAAACGAAGAGCTTCACTTCGAAAAGCAGTTGTGAAGTTTTGCAGCATTTTGCTGCTTGACATGTTGATTGTGGATGTTATTGTATAGTAGTGCAACATATTGTTGTATGGGTGGCGTTTTGGAGGTTCGCATGCTAAATTCGGAAATTTGAATCATGAATGTGGGCATCACATTCCCAGTCTCAAATGCTGACTTTCAAAACGAAGAGCTTCACTTCGAAAAGCAGTTGTGAAGTTTTGCAGCATTTTGCTGCTTGACATGTTGATTGTGGATGTTATTGTATAGTAGTGCAACATATTGTTGTATGGGTGGCGTTTTGGAGGTTCGCATGTTAAATTAGGAAATTTGAATCATGAATGTGGGCGTCACATTCCCAGTCTCAAATGCTGACTTTCAAAACGAAGAGCTTCACTTCGAAAAGCAGTTGTGAAGTTTTGCAGCATTTTGCTGCTTGACATGTTGATTGTGGATGTTATTGTATAGTAGTGCAACATATTGTTGTATGGGTGGCGTTTTGGAGGTTCGCATGCTAAATTAGGAAATTTGAATCATGAATGTGGGCGTCACATTCCCAGTTTCAAATGCTGACTTTCAAAACGAAGAGCTTCACTTCGAAAAGCAGTTGTGAAATATTGCATATCAGTTGAAGTTTTGCAGTCATTGTCCTGCTTGACATATTGATTGTGGAAGATATTGTATAGTAGTGCAACATATTGTTGTATGGGTGGCGTTTTGGAGGTTCGCATGCTAAATTCGGAAATTTAAATCATGAATGTGGGCGTCACATTCCCAGTCTCAAATGCTGACTTTCAAAACGAAGAGCTTCACTTCGAAAAGCAGTTGTGAAATATTGCATATCAGTTGAAGTTTTGCAGTCATTGTCCTGCTTGACATATTGATTGTGGAAGATATTGTTTAGTAGTGCAACATATTGTTGTATGGGTGGCGTTTTGGAGGTTTGCATGCCAAATTAGAAAATTTGAATCATGAATGTGGGCGTCACATTCCCAGTCTCAAATGCTGACTTTCAAAACGAAGAGCTTCACTTCGAAAAGCAGTTGTGAAGTTTTGCAGCATTTTCTGCTTGACATGTTGATTGTGGATGTTATTGTATAGTAGTGCAACATATTGTTGTATGGGTGGCTTTTGGAGGTTCGCATGCTAAATTCGGAAATTTGAATCATGAATGTGGGCGTCACATTCCCAGTCTCAAATGCTGACTTTCAAAACGAAGAGCTTCACTTCGAAAAGCAGTTGTGAAATATTGCATATCAGTTGAAGTTTTGCAGTCATTGTCCTGCTTGACATATTGATTGTGGAAGATATTGTATAGTAGTGCAACATATTGTTGTATGGGTGGCGTTTTGGAGGTTTGCATGCCAAATTAGAAAATTTGAATCATGAATGTGGGCGTCACATTCCCAGTCTCAAATGCTGACTTTCAAAACGAAGAGCTTCACTTCGAAAAGCAGTTGTGAAGTTTTGCAGCATTTTGCTGCTTGACATGTTGATTGTGGATGTTATTGTATAGTAGTGCAACATATTGTTGTATGGGTGGCGTTTTGGAGGTTCGCATGCTAAATTAGGAAATTTGAATCATGAATGTGGGCGTCACATTCCCAGTCTCAAATGCTGACTTTCAAAACGAAGAGCTTCACTTCGAAAAGCAGTTGTGAAGTTTTGCAGCATTTTGCTGCTTGACATGTTGATTGTGGATGTTATTAGTGCAACATATTGTTGTATGGGTGGCGTTTTGGAGGTTCGCATGCTAAATTCGGAAATTTTAATCATGAATGTGGGCGTCACATTCCCAGTCTCAAATGCTGACTTTCAAAACGAAGAGCTTCACTTCGAAAAGCAGTTGTGAAGTTTTGCAGCATTTTGCTGCTTGACATGTTGATTGTGGATGTTTTTGTATAGTAGTGCAACATATTGTTGTATGGGTGGCGTTTTGGAGGTTCGCATGCTAAATTAGGAAATTTGAATCATGAATGTGGGCGTCACATTCCCAGTCTCAAATGCTGACTTTCAAAACGAAGAGCTTCACTTCGAAAAGCAGTTCTGAAATATTGCATATCAGTTGAAGTTTTGCAGTCATTGTCCTGCTTGACATATTGATTGTGGAAGATATTGTATTGTAGTGCAACATATTGTTGTATGGGTGGCGTTTTGGAGGTTCGCATGTTAAATTAGGAAATTTGAAACATGAATGTGGGCGTCACATTCCTAGTCTCAAATGCTGACTTTCAAAACGAAGAGCTTCACTTCGAAAAGCAGTTGTGAAGTTTTGCAGCATTTTGCTGCTTGACATGTTGATTGTGGATGTTATTGTATAGTAGTGCAACATATTGTTGTATGGGTGGCGTTTTGGAGGTTCGCATGCTAAATTAGGAAATTTGAATCATGAATGTGGGCGTCACATTCCCAGTCTCAAATGCTGACTTTCAAAACGAAGAGCTTCACTTCGAAAAGCAGTTGTGAAGTTTTGCAGCATTTTGCTGCTTGACATGTTGATTGTGGATGTTATTGTATAGTAGTGCAACATATTGTTGTATGGGTGGCGTTTTGGAGGTTCGCATGCTAAATTAGGAAATTTGAATCATGAATGTGGGCGTCACATTCCCAGTCTCAAATGCTGACTTTCGAAACGAAGAGCTTCACTTCGAAAAGCAGTTGTGAAGTTTTGCAGCATTTTGCTGCTTGACATGTTGATTGTGGATGTTATTGTATAGTAGTGCAACATATTGTTGTATGGGTGGCGTTTTGGAGGTTCGCATGCTAAATTAGGAAATTTGAATCATGAATGTGGGCGTCACATTCCCGGTCTCAAATGCTGACTTTCAAAACGAAGAGCTTCACCTCGAAAAGCAGTTGTGAAATATTGCATATCAGTTGAAGTTTTGCAGTCATTGTCCTGCTTGACATATTGATTGTGGAAGTTATTGTATAGTAGTGCAACATATTGTTGTATGGGTGGCGTTTTGGAGGTTCGCATGCTAAATTCGGAAATTTAAATCATGAATGTGGGCGTCACATTCCCAGTCTCAAATGCTGACTTTCAAAACGAAGAGCTTCACTTCGAAAAGCAGTTGTGAAATATTGCATATCAGTTGAAGTTTTGCAGTCATTGTCCTGCTTGACATATTGATTGTGGAAGATATTGTATCGTAGTGCAACATATTGTTGTATGGGTGGCGTTTTGGAGGTTTGCATGCCAAATTAGAAAATTTGAATCATGAATGTGGGCGTCACATTCCCAGTCTCAAATGCTGACTTTCAAAACGAAGAGCTTCACTTCGAAAAGCAGTTGTGAAGTTTTGCAGCATTTTGCTGCTTGACATGTTGATTGTGGATGTTATTGTATAGTTGTGCAACATATTGTTGTATGGGTGGCGTTTTGGAGGTTCGCATGCTAAATTCGGAAATTTGAATCATGAATGTGGGCGTCACATTCCCAGTCTCAAATGCTGACTTTCAAAACGAAGAGCTTCACTTCGAAAAGCAGTTGTGAAGTTTTGCAGCATTTTGCTGCTTGACATGTTGATTGTGGATGTTATTGTATAGTAGTGCAACATATTGTTGTATGGGTGGCGTTTTGGAGGTTCGCATGCTAAATTAGGAAATTTGAATCATGAATGTGGGCGTCACATTCCCAGTTTCAAATGCTGACTTTCAAAACGAAGAGCTTCACTTCGAAAAGCAGTTGTGAAATATTGCATATCAGTTGAAGTTTTGCAGTCATTGTCCTGCTTGACATATTGATTGTGGAAGATATTGTATTGTAGTGCAACATATTGTTGTATGGGTGGCGTTTTGGAGGTTCGCATGTTAAATTAGGAAATTTGAAACATGAATGTGGGCGTCACATTCCTAGTCTCAAATGCTGACTTTCAAAACGAAGAGCTTCACTTCGAAAAGCAGTTGTGAAGTTTTGCAGCATTTTGCTGCTTGACATGTTGATTGTGGATGTTATTGTATAGTAGTGCAACATATTGTTGTATGGGTGGCGTTTTGGAGGTTCGCATGCTAAATTAGGAAATTTGAATCATGAATGTGGGCGTCACATTCCCAGTCTCAAATGCTGACTTTCAAAACGAAGAGCTTCACTTCGAAAAGCAGTTGTGAAGTTTTGCAGCATTTTGCTGCTTGACATGTTGATTGTGGATGTTATTGTATAGTAGTGCAACATATTGTTGTATGGGTGGCGTTTTGGAGGTTCGCATGCTAAATTAGGAAATTTGAATCATGAATGTGGGCGTCACATTCCCAGTCTCAAATGCTGACTTTCGAAACGAAGAGCTTCACTTCGAAAAGCAGTTGTGAAGTTTTGCAGCATTTTGCTGCTTGACATGTTGATTGTGGATGTTATTGTATAGTAGTGCAACATATTGTTGTATGGGTGGCGTTTTGGAGGTTCGCATGCTAAATTCGGAAATTTAAATCATGAATGTGGGCGTCACATTCCCAGTCTCAAATGCTGACTTTCAAAACGAAGAGCTTCACTTCGAAAAGCAGTTGTGAAATATTGCATATCAGTTGAAGTTTTGCAGTCATTGTCCTGCTTGACATATTGATTGTGGAAGATATTGTATCGTAGTGCAACATATTGTTGTATGGGTGGCGTTTTGGAGGTTTGCATGCCAAATTAGAAAATTTGAATCATGAATGTGGGCGTCACATTCCCAGTCTCAAATGCTGACTTTCAAAACGAAGAGCTTCACTTCGAAAAGCAGTTGTGAAGTTTTGCAGCATTTTGCTGCTTGACATGTTGATTGTGGATGTTATTGTATAGTTGTGCAACATATTGTTGTATGGGTGGCGTTTTGGAGGTTCGCATGCTAAATTCGGAAATTTGAATCATGAATGTGGGCGTCACATTCCCAGTCTCAAATGCTGACTTTCAAAACGAAGAGCTTCACTTCGAAAAGCAGTTGTGAAGTTTTGCAGCATTTTGCTGCTTGACATGTTGATTGTGGATGTTATTGTATAGTAGTGCAACATATTGTTGTATGGGTGGCGTTTTGGAGGTTCGCATGCTAAATTAGGAAATTTGAATCATGAATGTGGGCGTCACATTCCCAGTTTCAAATGCTGACTTTCAAAACGAAGAGCTTCACTTCGAAAAGCAGTTGTGAAATATTGCATATCAGTTGAAGTTTTGCAGTCATTGTCCTGCTTGACATATTGATTGTGGAAGTTATTGTATAGTAGTGCAACATATTGTTGTATGGGTGGCGTTTTGGAGGTTCGCATGCTAAATTCGGAAATTTAAATCATGAATGTGGGCGTCACATTCCCAGTCTCAAATGCTGACTTTCAAAACGAAGAGCTTCACTTCGAAAAGCAGTTGTGAAATATTGCATATCAGTTGAAGTTTTGCAGTCATTGTCCTGCTTGACATATTGATTGTGGAAGATATTGTATCGTAGTGCAACATATTGTTGTGTGGGTGGCGTTTTGGAGGTTTGCATGCCAAATTAGAAAATTTGAATCATGAATGTGGGCGTCACATTCCCAGTCTCAAATGCTGACTTTCAAAACGAAGAGCTTCACTTCGAAAAGCAGTTGTGAAGTTTTGCAGCATTTTGCTGCTTGACATGTTGATCGTGGATGTTATTGTATAGTAGTGCAACATATTGTTGTATGGGTGGCGTTTTGGAGGTTCGCATGCTAAATTCGGAAATTTGAATCATGAATGTGGGCGTCACATTCCCAGTCTCAAATGCTGACTTTCAAAACGAAGAGCTTCACTTCGAAAAGCAGTTGTGAAGTTTTGCAACATTTTGCTGCTTGACATGTTGATTGTGGATGTTATTGTATAGTAGTGCAACATATTGTTGTATGGGTGGCGTTTTGGAGGTTCGCATGCTAAATTAGGAAATTTGAATCATGAATGTGGGCGTCACATTCCCAGTCTCAAATGCTGACTTTCAAAACGAAGAGCTTCACTTCGAAAAGCAGTTGTGAAGTTTTGCAGCATTTTGCTGCTTGACATGTTGATTGTGGATGTTATTGTATAGTAGTGCAACATATTGTTGTATGGTTGGCGTTTTGGAGGTTCGCATGCTAAATTAGGAAATTTGAATCATGAATGTGGGCGTCACATTCCCAGTCTCAAATGCTGACTTTCAAAACGAAGAGCTTCACTTCGAAAAGCAGTTGTGAAATATTGCATATCAGTTGAAGTTTTGCAGTCATTGTCCTGCTTGACATATTGATTGTGGAAGATATTGTATAGTAGTGCAACATATTGTTGTATGGGTGGCGTTTTGGAGGTTTGCATGCTAAATTAGAAATTTTGAATCATGAATGTGGGCGTCACATTCCCAGTCTCAAATGCTGACTTTCAAAACGAAGAAGTTTTGCAGCATTTTGCTGCTTGACATGTTGATTGTGGATGTTATTGTATCGTAGTGCAACATATTGTTGTATGGGTGGCGTTTTGGAGGTTCGCATGCTAAATTAGGAAATTTGAATCATGAATGTGGGCGTCACATTCCCAGTCTCAAATGCTGACTTTCAAAACGAAGAGCTTCACTTCGAAAAGCAGTAGTGAAATATTGCATATCAGTTGAAGTTTTGCAGTCATTGTCCTGCTTGACATATTGATTGTGGAAGTTATTGTATAGTAGTGCAACATATTCTTGTATGGGTGGCGTTTTGGAGGTTCGCATGCTAAATTAGGAAATTTGAATGATGAATGTGGGTGTCACATTCCCAGTTTCAAATGCTGACTTTCAAAACGAAGAGCTTCACTTCGAAAAGCAGTTGTGAAATATTGCATATCAGTTGAAGTTTTGCAGTCATTGTCCTGCTTGACATATTGATTGTGGAAGATATTGTTTAGTAGTGCAACATATTGTTGTATGGGTGGCGTTTTGGAGGTTTGCATGCCAAATTAGAAAATTTGAATCATGAATGTGGGCGTCACATTCCCAGTCTCAAATGCTGACTTTCAAAACGAAGAGCTTCACTTCGAAAAGCAGTTGTGAAGTTTTGCAGCATTTTGCTGCTTGACATGTTGATCGTGGATGTTATTGTATAGTAGTGCAACATATTGTTGTATGGGTGGCGTTTTGGAGGTTCGCATGCTAAATTCGGAAATTTGAATCATGAATGTGGGCGTCACATTCCCAGTCTCAAATGCTGACTTTCAAAACGAAGAGCTTCACTTCGAAAAGCAGTTGTGAAGTTTTGCAGCATTTTGCTGCTTGACATGTTGATCGTGGATGTTATTGTATAGTAGTGCAACATATTGTTGTATGGGTGGCGTTTTGGAGGTTCGCTTGCTAAATTCGGAAATTTGAATCATGAATGTGGGCGTCACATTCCCAGTCTCAAATGCTGACTTTCAAAACGAAGAGCTTCACTTCGAAAAGCAGTTGTGAAATATTGCATATCAGTTGAAGTTTTGCAGTCATTGTCCTGCTTGACATATTGATTGTGGGAGATATTGTATAGTAGTGCAACATATTGTTGTATGGGTGGCGTTTTGGAGGTTTGCATGCTAAATTAGAAATTTTGAATCGTGAATGTGGGCGTCACATTCCCAGTCTCAAATGCTGACTTTCAAAACGAAGAAGTTTTGCAGCATTTTGCTGCTTGACATGTTGATTGTGGATGTTATTGTATAGTAGTGCAACATATTGTTGTATGGGTGGCGTTTTGGAGGTTCGCATGCTAAATTAGGAAATTTGAATCATGAATGTGGGCGTCACATTCCCAGTCTCAAATGCTGACTTTCAAAACGAAGAGCTTCACTTCGAAAAGCAGTTGTGAAGTTTTGCAGCATTTTGCTGCTTGACATGTTGATTGTGGATGTTATTGTATAGTAGTGCAACATATTGTTGTATGTGTGGCGTTTTGGAGGTTCGCATGCTAAATTAGGAAATTTGAATCATGAATGTGGGCGTCACATTCCCAGTCTCAAATGCTGACTTTCAAAACGAAGAGCTTCACTTCGAAAAGCAGTTGTGAAGTTTTGCAGCATTTTGCTGCTTTACATGCTGATTCTGGATGTTATTAGTGCAACATATTGTTGTATGGGTGGCGTTTTGGAGGTTCGCATGCTAAATTTGGAAATTTTAATCATGAATGTGGGCGTCACATTCCCAGTCTCAAATGCTGACTTTCAAAATGAAGAGCTTCACTTCGAAAAGCAGTTGTGAAATATTGCATATCAGTTGAAGTTTTGCAGTCATTGTCCTGCTTGACATATTGATTGTGGAAGATATTGTATAGTAGTGCAACATATTGTTGTATGGGTGGCGTTTTGGAGGTTTGCATGCCAAATTAGAAAATTTGAATCATGAATGTGGGCGTCACATTCCCAGTCTCAAATGCTGACTTTCAAAACGAAGAGCTTCACTTCGAAAAGCAGTTGTGAAGTTTTGCAGCATTTTGCTGCTTGACATGTTGATTGTGGATGTTATTGTATAGTAGTGCAACATATTGTTGTATGGGTGGCGTTTTGGAGGTTCGCATGCTAAATTAGGAAATTTGAATCAAGAATGTGGGCGTCACATTCCCAGTCTCAAATGCTGACTTTCAAAACGAAGAGCTTCACTTCGAAAAGCAGTTGTGAAGTTTTGCAGCATTTTGCTGCTTGACATGTTGATTCTGGATGTTATTAGTGCAACATATTGTTGTATGGGTGGCATTTTGGAGGTTCGCATGCTAAATTCGGAAATTTTAATCATGAATGTGGGCGTCACATTCCCAGTCTCTAATGCTGACTTTCAAAACGAAGAGCTTCACCTCGAAAAGCAGTTGTGAAATATTGCATATCAGTTGAAGTTTTGCAGTCATTGTCCTGCTTGACATATTGATTGTGGAAGATATTGTATAGTAGTGCAACATATTGTTGTATGGGTGGCGTTTTGGAGGTTTGCATGCCAAATTAGAAAATTTGAATCATGAATGTGGGCGTCACATTCCCAGTCTCAAATGCTGACTTTCAAAACGAAGAGCTTCACTTCGAAAAGCAGTTGTGAAGTTTTGCAGCATTTTGCTGCTTGACATGTTGATTGTGGATGTTATTGTATAGTAGTGCAACATATTGTTGTATGGGTGGCGTTTTGGAGGTTCGCATGCTAAATTAGGAAATTTGAATCAAGAATGTGGGCGTCACATTCCCAGTCTCAAATGGTGACTTTCAAAACGAAGAGCTTCACTTCGAAAAGCAGTTGTGAAGTTTTGCAGCATTTTGCTGCTTGACATGTTGATTCTGGATGTTATTAGTGCAACATATTGTTGTATGTGTGGCGTTTTGGAGGTTCGCATGCTAAATTAGGAAATTTGAATCATGAATGTGGGCGTCACATTCCCAGTCTCAAATGCTGACTTTCAAAACGAAGAGCTTCACTTCGAAAAGCAGTTGTGAAGTTTTGCAGCATTTTGCTGCTTTACATGCTGATTCTGGATGTTATTAGTGCAACATATTGTTGTATGGGTGGCGTTTTGGAGGTTCGCATGCTAAATTTGGAAATTTTAATCATGAATGTGGGCGTCACATTCCCAGTCTCAAATGCTGACTTTCAAAATGAAGAGCTTCACTTCGAAAAGCAGTTGTGAAATATTGCATATCAGTTGAAGTTTTGCAGTCATTGTCCTGCTTGACATATTGATTGTGGAAGATATTGTATAGTAGTGCAACATATTGTTGTATGGGTGGCGTTTTGGAGGTTTGCATGCCAAATTAGAAAATTTGAATCATGAATGTGGGCGTCACATTCCCAGTCTCAAATGCTGACTTTCAAAACGAAGAGCTTCACTTCGAAAAGCAGTTGTGAATTTTTGCAGCATTTTGCTGCTTGACATGTTGATTGTGGATGTTATTGTATAGTAGTGCAACATATTGTTGTATGGGTGGCGTTTTGGAGGTTCGCATGCTAAATTAGGAAATTTGAATCAAGAATGTGGGCGTCACATTCCCAGTCTCAAATGCTGACTTTCAAAACGAAGAGCTTCACTTCGAAAAGCAGTTGTGAAGTTTTGCAGCATTTTGCTGCTTGACATGTTGATTCTGGATGTTATTAGTGCAACATATTGTTGTATGGGTGGCATTTTGGAGGTTCGCATGCTAAATTCGGAAATTTTAATCATGAATGTGGGCGTCACATACCCAGTCTCTAATGCTGACTTTCAAAACGAAGAGCTTCACCTCGAAAAGCAGTTGTGAAATATTGCATATCAGTTGAAGTTTTGCAGTCATTGTCCTGCTTGACATATTGATTGTGGAAGTTATTGTATAGTAGTGCAACATATTGTTGTATGGGTGGCGTTTTGGAGGTTTGCATGCTAAATTAGGAAATTTGAATCATGAATGTGGGCGTCACATTCCCAGTCTCAAATGCTGACTTTCAAAACGAAGAGCTTCACTTCGAAAAGCAGTTGTGAAGTTTTGCAGCATTTTGCTGCTTGACATGTTGATTGTGGATGTTATTAGTGCAACATATTGTTGTATGGGTGGCGTTTTGGAGGTTCGCATGCTAAATTAGGAAATTTGAATCATGAATGTGGGCGTCACATTCCCAGTCTCAAATGCTGACTTTCAAAACGAAGAGCTTCACTTCGAAAAGCAGTTGTGAAATATTGCATATCAGTTGAAGTTTTGCAGTCATTGTCCTGCTTGACATATTGATTGTGGAAGATATTGTATAGTAGTGCAACATATTGTTGTATGGGTGGCGTTTTGGAGGTTTGCATGCTAAATTAGAAAATTTGAATCATGAATGTGGGCGTCACATTCCCAGTCTCAAATGCTGACTTTCAAAACGAAGAGCTTCACTTCGAAAAGCAGTTGTGAAGTTTTGCAGCATTTTGCTGCTTGACATGTTGATTGTGGATGTTATTGTATAGTAGTGCAACATATTGTTGTATGGGTGGCGTTTTGGAGGTTCGCATGCTAAATTAGGAAATTTGAATCATGAATGTGGGCGTCACATTCCCAGTCTCAAATGCTGACTTTCAAAACGAAGAGCTTCACTTCGAAAAGCAGTTGTGAAGTTTTGCAGCATTTTGCTGCTTGACATGTTGATTGTGGATGTTTTTGTATAGTAGTGCAACATATTGTTGTATGGGTGGCGTTTTGGAGGTTCGCATGCTAAATTAGGAAATTTGAATCATGAATGTGGGCGTCACATTCCCAGTCTCAAATGCTGACTTTCAAAACGAAGAGCTTCACTTCGAAAAGCAGTTGTGAAGTTTTGCAGCATTTTGCTGCTTGACATGTTGATTGTGGATGTTATTGTATAGTAGTGCAACATATTGTTGTATGGGTGGCGTTTTGGAGGTTCGCATGCTAAATTAGGAAATTTGAATCATGAATGTGGGCGTCACATTCCCAGTCTCAAATGCTGACTTTCAAAACGAAGAGCTTCACTTCGAAAAGCAGTTGTGAAGTTTTGCAGCATTTTGCTGCTTGACATGTTGATTGTGGATGTTTTTGTATAGTAGTGCAACATATTGTTGTATGGGTGGCGTTTTGGAGGTTCGCATGCTAAATTAGGAAATTTGAATCATGAATGTGGGCGTCACATTCCCGGTCTCAAATGCTGACTTTCAAAACGAAGAGCTTCACCTCGAAAAGCAGTTGTGAAATATTGCATATCAGTTGAAGTTTTGCAGTCATTGTCCTGCTTGACATATTGATTGTGGAAGTTATTGTATAGTAGTGCAACATATTGTTGTATGGGTGGCGTTTTGGAGGTTCGCATGCTAAATTCGGAAATTTAAATCATGAATGTGGGCGTCACATTCCCAGTCTCAAATGCTGACTTTCAAAACGAAGAGCTTCACTTCGAAAAGCAGTTGTGAAATATTGCATATCAGTTGAAGTTTTGCAGTCATTGTCCTGCTTGACATATTGATTGTGGAAGATATTGTATCGTAGTGCAACATATTGTTGTATGGGTGGCGTTTTGGAGGTTTGCATGCCAAATTAGAAAATTTGAATCATGAATGTGGGCGTCACATTCCCAGTCTCAAATGCTGACTTTCAAAACGAAGAGCTTCACTTCGAAAAGCAGTTGTGAAGTTTTGCAGCATTTTGCTGCTTGACATGTTGATTGTGGATGTTATTGTATAGTTGTGCAACATATTGTTGTATGGGTGTCGTTTTGGAGGTTCGCATGCTAAATTCGGAAATTTGAATCATGAATGTGGGCGTCACATTCCTAGTCTCAAATGCTGACTTTCAAAACGAAGAGCTTCACTTCGAAAAGCAGTTGTGAAGTTTTGCAGCATTTTGCTGCTTGACATGTTGATTGTGGATGTTATTGTATAGTAGTGCAACATATTGTTGTATGGGTGGCGTTTTGGAGGTTCGCATGCTAAATTCGGAAATTTGAATCATGAATGTGGGCGTCACATTCCCAGTCTCAAATGCTGACTTTCAAAACGAAGAGCTTCACTTCGAAAAGCAGTTGTGAAGTTTTGCAGCATTTTGCTGCTTGACATGTTGATTGTGGATGTTATTGTATAGTAGTGCAACATATTGTTGTATGGGTGGCGTTTTGGAGGTTCGCATGCTAAATTAGGAAATTTGAATCATGAATGTGGGCGTCACATTCCCAGTCTCAAATGCTGACTTTCAAAACGAAGAGCTTCACTTCGAAAAGCAGTTGTGAAGTTTTGCAGCATTTTGCTGCTTGACATGTTGATTGTGGATGTTATTGTATAGTAGTGCAACATATTGTTGTATGGGTGGCGTTTTGGAGGTTCGCATGCTAAATTAGGAAATTTGAATCATGAATGTGGGCGTCACATTCCCAGTTTCAAATGCTGACTTTCAAAACGAAGAGCTTCACTTCGAAAAGCAGTTGTGAAATATTGCATATCAGTTGAAGTTTTGCAGTCATTGTCCTGCTTGACATATTGATTGTGGAAGATATTGTTTAGTAGTGCAACATATTGTTGTATGGGTGGCGTTTTGGAGGTTTGCATGCCAAATTAGAAAATTTGAATCATGAATGTGGGCGTCACATTCCCAGTCTCAAATGCTGACTTTCAAAACGAAGAGCTTCACTTCGAAAAGCAGTTGTGAAATATTGCATATCAGTTGAAGTTTTGCAGTCATTGTCCTGCTTGATATATTGATTGTGGAAGATATTGTTTAGTAGTGCAACATATTGTTGTATGGGTGGCGTTTTGGAGGTTTGCATGCCAAATTAGAAAATTTGAATCATGAATGTGGGCGTCACATTCCCAGTCTCAAATGCTGACTTTCAAAACGAAGAGCTTCACTTCGAAAAGCAGTTGTAAAGTTTTGCAGCATTTTCTGCTTGACATGTTGATTGTGGATGTTATTGTATAGTAGTGCAACATATTGTTGTATGGGTGGCGTTTTGGAGGTTCGCATGCTAAATTCGGAATTTTGAATCATGAATGTGGGCGTCACATTCCCAGTCTCAAATGCTGACTTTCAAAACGAAGAGCTTCACTTCGAAAAGCAGTTGTGAAGTTTTGCAGCATTTTGCTGCTTGACATGTTGATTGTGGATGTTATTGTATAGTAGTGCAACATATTGTTGTATGGGTGGCGTTTTGGAGGTTCGCATGCTAAATTAGGAAATTTGAATCATGAATGTGGGCGTCACATTCCCAGTCTCAAATGCTGACTTTCAAAACGAAGAGCTTCACTTCGAAAAGCAGTTGTGAAGTTTTGCAACATTTTGCTGCTTGACATGTTGATTGTGGATGTTATTGTATAGTAGTGCAACATATTGTTGTATGGGTGGCTTTTGGAGGTTCGCATGCTAAATTCGGAAATTTGAATCATGAATGTGGGCGTCACATTCCCAGTCTCAAATGCTGACTTTCAAAACGAAGAGCTTCACTTCGAAAAGCAGTTGTGAAGTTTTGCAGCATTTTGCTGCTTGACATGTTGATTGTGGATGTTATTGTATAGTAGTGCAACATATTGTTGTATGGGTGGCGTTTTGGAGGTTCGCATGCTAAATTAGGAAATTTGAATCATGAATGTGGGCGTCACATTCCCAGTCTCAAATGCTGACTTTCAAAACGAAGAGCTTCACTTCGAAAAGCAGTTGTGAAGTTTTGCAACATTTTGCTGCTTGACATGTTGATTGTGGATGTTATTGTATAGTAGTGCAACATATTGTTGTATGGGTGGCGTTTTGGAGGTTCGCATGCTAAATTAGGAAATTTGAATCATGAATGTGGGCGTCACATTCCCAGTCTCAAATGCTGACTTTCAAAACGAAGAGCTTCACTTCGAAAAGCAGTTGTGAAGTTTTGCAGCATTTTGCTGCTTGACATGTTGATTGTGGATGTTATTGTATAGTAGTGCAACATATTGTTGTATGGGTGGCGTTTTGGATGTTCGCATGCTAAATTAGGAAATTTGAATCATGAATGTGGGCGTCACATTCCCAGTCTCAAATGCTGACTTTCAAAACGAAGAGCTTCACTTCGAAAAGCAGTTGTGAAATATTGCATATCAGTTGAAGTTTTGCAGTCATTGTCCTGCTTGACATATTGATTGTGGAAGATATTGTATAGTAGTGCAACATATTGTTGTATGGGTGGCGTTTTGGAGGTTTGCATGCTAAATTAGAAATTTTGAATCATGAATGTGGGCGTCACATTCCCAGTCTCAAATGCTGACTTTCAAAACGAAGAAGTTTTGCAGCATTTTGCTGCTTGACATGTTGATTGTGGATGTTATTGTATAGTAGTGCAACATATTCTTGTATGGGTGGCGTTTTGGAGGTTCGCATGCTAAATTAGGAAATTTGAATGATGAATGTGGGCGTCACATTCCCAGTTTCAAATGCTGACTTTCAAAACGAAGAGCTTCACTTCGAAAAGCAGTTGTGAAATATTGCATATCAGTTTAAGTTTTGCAGTCATTGTCCTGCTTGACATATTGATTGTGGAAGATATTGTTTAGTAGTGCAACATATTGTTGTATGGGTGGCGTTTTGGAGGTTTGCATGCCAAATTAGAAAATTTGAATCATGAATGTGGGCGTCACATTCCCAGTCTCAAATGCTGACTTTCAAAACGAAGAGCTTCACTTCGAAAAGCAGTTGTGAAGTTTTGCAGCATTTTGCTGCTTGACATGTTGATCGTGGATGTTATTGTATAGTAGTGCAACATATTGTTGTATGGGTGGCGTTTTGGAGGTTCGCATGCTAAATTCGGAAATTTGAATCATGACTGTGGGCATCACATTCCCAGTCTCAAATGCTGACTTTCAAAACGAAGAGCTTCACTTCGAAAAGCAGTTGTGAAGTTTTGCAACATTTTGCTGCTTGACATGTTGATTGTGGATGTTATTGTATAGTAGTGCAACATATTGTTGTATGGGTGGCGTTTTGGAGGTTCGCATGCTAAATTAGGAAATTTGAATCATGAATGTGGGCGTCACATTCCCAGTCTCAAATGCTGACTTTCAAAACGAAGAGCTTCACTTCGAAAAGCAGTTGTGAAGTTTTGCAGCATTTTGCTGCTTGACATGTTGATTGTGGATGTTATTGTATAGTAGTGCAACATATTGTTGTATGGGTGGCGTTTTGGAGGTTCGCATGCTAAATTAGGAAATTTGAATCATGAATGTGGGCGTCACATTCCCAGTCTCAAATGCTGACTTTCAAAACGAAGAGCTTCACTTCGAAAAGCAGTTGTGAAATATTGCATATCAGTTGAAGTTTTGCAGTCATTGTCCTGCTTGACATATTGATTGTGGAAGATATTGTATAGTAGTGCAACATATTGTTGTATGGGTGGCGTTTTGGAGGTTTGCATGCTAAATTAGAAATTTTGAATCATGAATGTGGGCGTCACATTCCCAGTCTCAAATGCTGACTTTCAAAACGAAGAAGTTTTGCAGCATTTTGCTGCTTGACATGTTGATTGTGGATGTTATTGTATAGTAGTGCAACATATTGTTGTATGGGTGGCGTTTTGGAGGTTCGCATGCTAAATTAGGAAATTTGAATCATGAATGTGGGCGTCACATTCCCAGTCTCAAATGCTGACTTTCAAAACGAAGAGCTTCACTTCGAAAAGCAGTTGTGAAATATTGCATATCAGTTGAAGTTTTGCAGTCATTGTCCTGCTTGACATATTGATTGTGGAAGATATTGTTTAGTAGTGCAACATATTGTTGTATGGGTGGCGTTTTGGAGGTTCGCATGCTAAATTAGGAAATTTGAATCATGAATGTGGGCGTCACATTCCCAGTCTAAAATGCTGACTTTCAAAACGAAGAGCTTCACTTCGAAAAGCAGTTGTGAAGTTTTGCAACATTTTGCTGCTTGACATGTTGATTGTGGATGTTATTGTATAGTAGTGCAACATATTGTTGTATGGGTGGCTTTTGGAGGTTCGCATGCTAAATTCGGAAATTTGAATCATGAATGTGGGCGTCACATTCCCAGTCTCAAATGCTGACTTTCAAAACGAAGAGCTTCACTTCGAAAAGCAGTTGTGAAGTTTTGCAGCATTTTGCTGCTTGACATGTTGATTGTGGATGTTATTGTATAGTAGTGCAACATATTGTTGTATGGGTGGCGTTTTGGAGGTTCGCATGCTAAATTAGGAAATTTGAATCATGAATGTGGGCGTCACATTCCCAGTCTCAAATGCTGACTTTCAAAACGAAGAGCTTCACTTCGAAAAGCAGTTGTGAAGTTTTGCAACATTTTGCTGCTTGACATGTTGATTGTGGATGTTATTGTATAGTAGTGCAACATATTGTTGTATGGGTGGCGTTTTGGAGGTTCGCATGCTAAATTAGGAAATTTGAATCATGAATGTGGGCGTCACATTCCCAGTCTCAAATGCTGACTTTCAAAACGAAGAGCTTCACTTCGAAAAGCAGTTGTGAAGTTTTGCAGCATTTTGCTGCTTGACATGTTGATTGTGGATGTTATTGTATAGTAGTGCAACATATTGTTGTATGGGTGGCGTTTTGGATGTTCGCATGCTAAATTAGGAAATTTGAATCATGAATGTGGGCGTCACATTCCCAGTCTCAAATGCTGACTTTCAAAACGAAGAGCTTCACTTCGAAAAGCAGTTGTGAAATATTGCATATCAGTTGAAGTTTTGCAGTCATTGTCCTGCTTGACATATTGATTGTGGAAGATATTGTATAGTAGTGCAACATATTGTTGTATGGGTGGCGTTTTGGAGGTTTGCATGCTAAATTAGAAATTTTGAATCATGAATGTGGGCATCACATTCCCAGTCTCAAATGCTGACTTTCAAAACGAAGAAGTTTTGCAGCATTTTGCTGCTTGACATGTTGATTGTGGATGTTATTGTATAGTAGTGCAACATATTCTTGTATGGGTGGCGTTTTGGAGGTTCGCATGCTAAATTAGGAAATTTGAATGATGAATGTGGGCGTCACATTCCCAGTTTCAAATGCTGACTTTCAAAACGAAGAGCTTCACTTCGAAAAGCAGTTGTGAAATATTGCATATCAGTTTAAGTTTTGCAGTCATTGTCCTGCTTGACATATTGATTGTGGAAGATATTGTTTAGTAGTGCAACATATTGTTGTATGGGTGGCGTTTTGGAGGTTTGCATGCCAAATTAGAAAATTTGAATCATGAATGTGGGCGTCACATTCCCAGTCTCAAATGCTGACTTTCAAAACGAAGAGCTTCACTTCGAAAAGCAGTTGTGAAGTTTTGCAGCATTTTGCTGCTTGACATGTTGATCGTGGATGTTATTGTATAGTAGTGCAACATATTGTTGTATGGGTGGCGTTTTGGAGGTTCGCATGCTAAATTCGGAAATTTGAATCATGACTGTGGGCATCACATTCCCAGTCTCAAATGCTGACTTTCAAAACGAAGAGCTTCACTTCGAAAAGCAGTTGTGAAGTTTTGCAACATTTTGCTGCTTGACATGTTGATTGTGGATGTTATTGTATAGTAGTGCAACATATTGTTGTATGGGTGGCGTTTTGGAGGTTCGCATGCTAAATTAGGAAATTTGAATCATGAATGTGGGCGTCACATTCCCAGTCTCAAATGCTGACTTTCAAAACGAAGAGCTTCACTTCGAAAAGCAGTTGTGAAGTTTTGCAGCATTTTGCTGCTTGACATGTTGATTGTGGATGTTATTGTATAGTAGTGCAACATATTGTTGTATGGGTGGCGTTTTGGAGGTTCGCATGCTAAATTAGGAAATTTGAATCATGAATGTGGGCGTCACATTCCCAGTCTCAAATGCTGACTTTCAAAACGAAGAGCTTCACTTCGAAAAGCAGTTGTGAAATATTGCATATCAGTTGAAGTTTTGCAGTCATTGTCCTGCTTGACATATTGATTGTGGAAGATATTGTATAGTAGTGCAACATATTGTTGTATGGGTGGCGTTTTGGAGGTTTGCATGCTAAATTAGAAATTTTGAATCATGAATGTGGGCGTCACATTCCCAGTCTCAAATGCTGACTTTCAAAACGAAGAAGTTTTGCAGCATTTTGCTGCTTGACATGTTGATTGTGGATGTTATTGTATAGTAGTGCAACATATTGTTGTATGGGTGGCGTTTTGGAGGTTCGCATGCTAAATTAGGAAATTTGAATCATGAATGTGGGCGTCACATTCCCAGTCTCAAATGCTGACTTTCAAAACGAAGAGCTTCACTTCGAAAAGCAGTTGTGAAATATTGCATATCAGTTGAAGTTTTGCAGTCATTGTCCTGCTTGACATATTGATTGTGGAAGATATTGTTTAGTAGTGCAACATATTGTTGTATGGGTGGCGTTTTGGAGGTTTGCATGCCAAATTAGAAAATTTGAATCATGAATGTGGGCGTCACATTCCCAGTCTCAAATGCTGACTTTCAAAACGAAGAGCTTCACTTCGAAAAGCAGTTGTGAAGTTTTGCAGCATTTTGCTGCTTGACATGTTGATCGTGGATGTTATTGTATAGTAGTGCAACATATTGTTGTATGGGTGGCGTTTTGGAGGTTCGCATGCTAAATTCGGAAATTTGAATCATGAATGTGGGCGTCACATTCCCAGTCTCAAATGCTGACTTTCAAAACGAAGAGCTTCACTTCGAAAAGCAGTTGTGAAGTTTTGCAACATTTTGCTGCTTGACATGTTGATTGTGGATGTTATTGTATAGTAGTGCAACATATTGTTGTATGGGTGGCATTTTGGAGGTTCGCATGCTAAATTAGGAAATTTGAATCATGAATGTGGGCGTCACATTCCCAGTCTCAAATGCTGACTTTCAAAACGAAGAGCTTCACTTCGAAAAGCAGTTGTGAAGTTTTGCAGCATTTTGCTGCTTGACATGTTGATTGTGGATGTTATTGTATAGTAGTGCAACATATTGTTGTATGGGTGGCGTTTTGGAGGTTCGCATGCTAAATTCGGAAATTTGAATCATGAATGTGGGCGTCACATTCCCAGTCTCAAATGCTGACTTTCAAAACGAAGAGCTTCACTTCGAAAAGCAGTTGTGAAGTTTTGCAGCATTTTGCTGCTTGACATGTTGATTGTGGATGTTATTGTATAGTAGTGCAACATATTGTTGTATGGGTGGCGTTTTGGAGGTTCGCATGCTAAATTCGGAAATTTGAATCATGAATGTGGGCGTCACATTCCCAGTCTCAAATGCTGACTTTCAAAACGAAGAGCTTCACTTCGAAAAGCAGTTGTGAAGTTTTGCAGCATTTTGCTGCTTGACATGTTGATTATGGATGTTATTGTATAGTAGTGCAACATATTGTTGTATGGGTGGCGTTTTGGAGGTTCGCATGCTAAATTAGGAAATTTGAATCATGAATGTGGGCGTCACATTCCCAGTCTCAAATGCTGACTTTCAAAACGAAGAGCTTCACTTCGAAAAGCAGTTGTGAAGTTTTGCAGCATTTTGCTGCTTGACATGTTGATTGTGGATGTTATTGTATAGTAGTGCAACATATTGTTGTATGGGTGGCGTTTTGGAGGTTCGCATGCTAAATTAGGAAATTTTAATCATGAATGTGGGCGTCACATTCCCAGTCTCAAATGCTGACTTTCAAAACGAAGAGCTTCACTTCGAAAAGCAGTTGTGAAATATTGCATATCAGTTGAAGTTTTGCAGTCATTGTCCTGCTTGACATATTGATTGTGGAAGATATTGTATAGTAGTGCAACATATTGTTGTATGGGTGGCGTTTTGGAGGTTTGCATGCTAAATTAGAAAATTTGAATCATGAATGTGGGCGTCACATTCCCAGTCTCAAATGCTGACTTTCAAAACGAAGAAGTTTTGCAGCATTTTGCTGCTTGACATGTTGATTGTGGATGTTATTGTATAGTAGTGCAACATATTGTTGTATGGGTGGCGTTTTGGAGGTTCGCATGCTAAATTCGGAAATTTGAATCATGAATGTGGGCGTCACATTCCCAGTCTCAAATGCTGACTTTCAAAACGAAGAGCTTCACTTCGAAAAGCAGTTGTGAAGTTTTGCAGCATTTTGCTGCTTGACATGTTGATTGTGGATGTTATTGTATAGTAGTGCAACATATTGTTGTATGGGTGGCGTTTTGGAGGTTCGCATGCTAAATTCGGAAATTTGAATCATGAATGTGGGCGTCACATTCCCAGTCTCAAATGCTGACTTTCAAAACGAAGAGCTTCACTTCGAAAAGCAGTTGTGAAGTTTTGCAGCATTTTGCTGCTTGACATGTTGATTGTGGATGTTATTGTATAGTAGTGCAACATATTGTTGTATGGGTGGCGTTTTGGAGGTTCGCATGCTAAATTAGGAAATTTGAATCATGAATGTGGGCGTCACATTCCCAGTCTCAAATGCTGACTTTCAAAACGAAGAGCTTCACTTCGAAAAGCAGTTGTGAAATATTGCATATCAGTTGAAGTTTTGCAGTCATTGTCCTGCTTGACACATTGATTGTGGAAGATATTGTATAGTAGTGCAACATATTGTTGTATGGGTGGCGTTTTGGAGGTTTGCATGCTAAATTAGAAAATTCAAATCATGAATGTGGGCGTCACATTCCCAGTCTCAAATGCTGACTTTCAAAACGAAGAAGTTTTGCAGCATTTTGCTGCTTGACATGTTGATTGTGGATGTTATTGTATAGTAGTGCAACATATTGTTGTATGGGTGGCGTTTTGGAGGTTCGCATGCTAAATTAGGACATTTGAATCATGAATGTGGGCGTCACATTCCCAGTCTCAAATGCTGACTTTCAAAACGAAGAGCTTCACTTCGAAAAGCAGTTGTGAAATATTGCATATCAGTTGAAGTTTTGCAGTCATTGTCCTGCTTGACATATTGATTGTGGAAGTTATTGTATAGTAGTGCAACATATTCTTGTATGGGTGGCGTTTTGGAGGTTCGCATGCTAAATTAGGAAATTTGAATCATGAATGTGGGCGTCACATTCCCAGTTTCAAATGCTGACTTTCAAAACGAAGAGCTTCACTTCGAAAAGCAGTTGTGAAATATTGCATATCAGTTGAAGTTTTGCAGTCATTGTCCTGCTTGACATATTGATTGTGGAAGATATTGTATAGTAGTGCAACATATTGTTGTATGGGTGGCGTTTTGGAGGTTTGCATGCTAAATTAGAAAATTTGAATCATGAATGTGGGCGTCACATTCCCAGTCTCAAATGCTGACTTTCAAAACGAAGAAGTTTTGCAGCATTTTGCTGCTTGACATGTTGATTGTGGATGTTATTGTATAGTAGTGCAACATATTGTTGTATGGGTGGCGTTTTGGAGGTTTGCATGCTAAATTAGGAAATTTGAATCATGAATGTGGGCGTCACATTCCCAGTCTCAAATGCTGACTTTCAAAACGAAGAGCTTCACTTCGAAAAGCAGTTGTGAAATATTGCATATCAGTTGAAGTTTTGCAGTCATTGTCCTGCTTGACATATTGATTGTGGAAGTTATTGTATAGTAGTGCAACATATTGTTGTATGGGTGGCGTTTTGGAGGTTCGCATGCTAAATTCGGAAATTTTAATCATGAATGTGGGCGTCACATTCCCAGTCTCAAATGCTGACTTTCAAAACGAAGAGCTTCACTTCGAAAAGCAGTTGTGAAGTTTTGCAGCATTTTGCTGCTTGACATGTTGATTGTGGATGTTATTGTATAGTAGTGCAACATATTGTTGTATGGGTGGCGTTTTGGAGGTTCGCATGCTAAATTAGGAAATTTGAATCATGAATGTGGGCGTCACATTCCCAGTCTCAAATGCTGACTTTCAAAACGAAGAGCTTCACTTCGAAAAGCAGTTGTGAAGTTTTGCAGCATTTTGCTGCTTGACATTTTGATTGTGGATGTTATTGTATAGTAGTGCAACATATTGTTGTATGGGTGGCGTTTTGGAGGTTCGCATGCTAAATTAGGAAATTTGAATCATGAATGTGGGCGTCACATTCCCAGTCTCAAATGCTGACTTTCAAAACGAAGAGCTTCACTTCGAAAAGCAGTTGTGAAGTTTTGCAGCATTTTGCTGCTTGACATGTTGATTGTGGATGTTATTGTATAGTAGTGCAACATATTGTTGTATGGGTGGCGTTTTGGAGGTTCGCATGCTAAATTAGGAAATTTGAATCATGAATGTGGGCGTCACATTCCCAGTCTCAAATGCTGACTTTCAAAACGAAGAGCTTCACTTCGAAAAGCAGTTGTGAAGTTTTGCAGCATTTTGCTGCTTGACATGTTGATTCTGGATGTTATTAGTGCAACATATTGTTGTATGGGTGGCGTTTTGGAGATTCGCATGCTAAATTCGGAAATTTTAATCATGAATGTGGGCGTCACATTCCTATTCTCAAATGCTGACTTTCAAAACGAAGAGCTTCACTTCGAAAAGCAGTTGTGAAGTTTTGCAGCATTTTGCTGCTTGACATGTTGATTGTGGATGTTATTGTATAGTAGTGCAACATATTGTTGTATGGGTGGCGTTTTGGAGGTTCGCATGCTAAATTAGGAAATTTGAATCATGAATGTGGGCGTCACATTCCCAGTCTCAAATGCTGACTTTCAAAACGAAGAGCTTCACTTCGAAAAGCAGTTGTGAAATATTGCATATCAGTTGAAGTTTTGCAGTCATTGTCATGCTTGACATATTGATTGTGGAAGTTATTGTATAGTAGTGCAACATATTGTTGTATGGGTGGCGTTTTGGAGGTTCGCATGCTAAATTCGGAAATTTTAATCATGAATGTGGGCGTCACATTCCCAGTCTCAAATGCTGACTTTCAAAACGAAGAGCTTCACTTCGAAAAGCAGTTGTGAAGTTTTGCAGTATTTTGCTGCTTGACATGTTGATTGTGGATGTTATTGTATAGTAGTGCAACATATTGTTGTATGGGTGGCGTTTTGGAGGTTCGCATGCTAAATTAGGAAATTTGAATCATGAATGTGGGCGTCACATTCCCAGTCTCAAATGCTGACTTTCAAAACGAAGAGCTTCACTTCGAAAAGCAGTTGTGAAGTTTTGCAGCATTTTGCTGCTTGACATTTTGATTGTGGATGTTATTAGTGAAACATATTGTTGTATGGGTGGCGTTTTGGAGGTTCGCATGCTAAATTTGGAAATTTTAATCATGAATGTGGGCGTCACATTCCCAGTCTCAAATGCTGACTTTCAAAACGAAGAGCTTCACTTCGACAAGCAGTTGTGAAATATTGCATATCAGTTGAAGTTTTGCAGTCATTGTCCTGCTTGACATATTGATTGTGGAAGATATTGTATAGTAGTGCAACATATTGTTGTATGGGTGGCGTTTTGGAGGTTTGCATGCCAAATTAGAAAATTTGAATCATGAATGTGGGCGTCACATTCCCAGTCTCAAATGCTGACTTTCAAAACGAAGAGCTTCACTTCGAAAAGCAGTTGTGAAGTTTTGCAGCATTTTGCTGCTTGACATGTTGATTGTGGATGTTATTGTATAGTAGTGCAACATATTGTTGTATGGGTGGCGTTTTGGAGGTTCGCATGCTAAATTAGGAAATTTGAATCATGAATGTGGGCGTCACATTCCCAGTCTCAAATGCTGACTTTCAAAACGAAGAGCTTCACTTCGAAAAGCAGTTGTGAAGTTTTGCAGCATTTTGCTGCTTGACATGTTGATTCTGGATGTTATTAGTGCAACATATTGTTGTATGGGTGGCGTTTTGGAGGTTCGCATGCTAAATTCGGAAATTTGAATCATGAATGTGGGCGTCACATTCCCAGTCTCAAATGCTGACTTTCAAAACGAAGAGCTTCACTTCGAAAAGCAGTTGTGAAGTTTTGCAGCATTTTGCTGCTTGACATGTTGATTGTGGATGTTATTGTATAGTAGTGCAACATATTGTTGTATGGGTGGCGTTTTGGAGGTTCGCATGCTAAATTAGGAAATTTGAATCATGAATGTGGGCGTCACATTCCCAGTCTCAAATGCTGACTTTCAAAACGAAGAGCTTCACTTCGAAAGGCAGTTGTGAAGTTTTGCAGCATTTTGCTGCTTGACATGTTGATTGTGGATGTTATTGTATAGTAGTGCAACATATTGTTGTATGGGTGGCGTTTTGGAGGTTCGCATGCTAAATTAGGAAATTTGAATCATGAATGTGGGCGTCACATTCCCAGTCTCAAATGCTGACTTTCAAAACGAAGAGCTTCACTTCGAAAAGCAGTTGTGAAGTTTTGCAGCATTTTGCTGCTTGACATGTTGATTTTGGATGTTATTAGTGCAACATATTGTTGTATGGGTGGCGTTTTGGAGGTTCGCATGCTAAATTCGGAAATTTTAATCATGAATGTGGGCGTCACATTCCCAGTTTCAAATGCTGACTTTCAAAACGAAGAGCTTCACTTCGAAAAGCAGTTGTGAAATATTGCATATCAGTTGAAGTTTTGCAGCATTTTGCTGCTTGACATGTTGATTGTGGATGTTATTAGTGCAACATATTGTTGTATGGGTGGCGTTTTGGAGGTTTGCATGCTAAATTAGAAAATTTGAATCATGAATGTGGGCGTCACATTCCCAGTCTCAAATGCTGACTTTCAAAACGAAGAAGTTTTGCAGCATTTTGCTGCTTGACATGTTGATTGTGGATGTTATTGTATAGTAGTGCAACATATTGTTGTATGGGTGGCGTTTTGGAGGTTCGCATGCTAAATTAGGAAATTTGAATCATGAATGTGGGCGTCACATTCCCAGTCTCAAATGCTGACTTTCAAAACGAAGAAGTTTTGCAGCATTTTGCTGCTTGACATGTTGATTGTGGATGTTATTGTATAGTAGTGCAACATATTGTTGTATGGGTGGCGTTTTGGAGGTTCGCATGCTAAATTAGGAAATTTGAATCATGAATGTGGGCGTCACATTCCCAGTCTCAAATGCTGACTTTCAAAACGAAGAGCTTCACTTCGAAAGGCAGTTGTGAAGTTTTGCAGCATTTTGCTGCTTGACATGTTGATTGTGGATGTTATTGTATAGTAGTGCAACATATTGTTGTATGGGTGGCGTTTTGGAGGTTCGCATGCTAAATTAGGAAAGTTGAATCATGAATGTGGGCGTCACATTCCCAGTCTCAAATGCTTACTTTCAAAACGAAGAAGTTTTGCAGCATTTTGCTGCTTGACATGTTGATTGTGGATGTTATTGTATAGTAGTGCAACATATTGTTGTATGGGTGGCGTTTTGGAGGTTCGCATGCTAAATTCGGAAATTTGAATCATGAATGTGGGCGTCACATTCCCAGTCTCAAATGCTGACTTTCAAAATGAAGAGCTTCACTTCGAAAAGCAGTTGTTAAGTTTTGCAGCATTTTGCTGCTTGACATGTTGATTGTGGATGTTATTGTATAGTAGTGCAACATATTGTTGTTTGGGTGGCGTTTTGGAGGTTCGCATGCTAAATTAGGAAATTTGAATCATGAATGTGGGCGTCACATTCCCAGTCTCAAATGCTGACTTTCAAAACCAAGAGCTTCACTTCGAAAAGCAGTTGTGAAATATTGCATATCAGTTGAAGTTTTGCAGTCATTGTCCTGCTTGACATATTGATTGTGGAAGATATTGTATAGTAGTGCAACATATTGTTGTATGGGTGGCGTTTTGGAGGTTCGCATGCTAAATTAGGAAATTTGAATCATGAATGTGGGCGTCACATTCCCAGTCTCAAATGCTGACTTTCAAAACGAAGAGCTTCACTTCGAAAAGCAGTTGTGAAGTTTTGCAGCATTTTGCTGCTTGACATGTTGATTGTGGATGTTATTAGTGCAACATATTGTTGTATGGGTGGCGTTTTGGAGGTTCGCATGCTAAATTAGGAAATTTGAATCATGAATGTGGGCGTCACATTCCCAGTCTCAATTGTTGACTTTCAAAACGAAGAGCTTCACTTCGAAAAGCAGTTGTGAAATATTGCATATCAGTTGAAGTTTTGCAGTCATTGTCCTGCTTGACATATTGATTGTGGAAGTTATTGTATAGTAGTGCAACATATTGTTGTATGGGTGGCGTTTTGGAGGTTTGCATGCTAAATTAGAAAATTTGAATCATGAATGTGGGCGTCACATTCCCAGTCTCAAATGCTGACTTTCAAAACGAAGAGCTTCACTTCGAAAAGCAGTTGTGAAGTTTTGCAGCATTTTGCTGCTTGACATGTTGATTGTGGATGTTATTAGTGGAACATATTGTTGTATGGGTGGCGTTTTGGAGGTTCGCATGCTAAATTAGGAAATTTGAATCATGAATGTGGGCATCACATTCCCAGTCTCAAATGCTGACTTTCAAAACGAAGAGCTTCACTTCGAAAAGCAGTTGTGAAATATTGCATATCAGTTGAAGTTTTGCAGTCATTGTCCTGCTTGACATATTGATTGTGGAAGTTATTGTATAGTAGTGCAACATATTGTTGTATGGGTGGCGTTTTGGAGGTTTGCATGCTAAATTAGAAAATTTGAATCATGAATGTGGGCGTCACATTCCCAGTCTCAAATGCTGACTTTCAAAACGAAGAGCTTCACTTCGAAAAGCAGTTGTCAAGTTTTGCAGCATTTTGCTGCTTGACATGTTGATTGTGGATGTTATTAGTGCAACATATTGTTGTATGGGTGGCGTTTTGGAGGTTCGCATGCTAAATTAGGAAATTTGAATCATGAATGTGGGCGTCACATTCCCAGTCTCAATTGTTGACTTTCAAAACGAAGAGCTTCACTTCGAAAAGCAGTTGTGAAATATTGCATATCAGTTGAAGTTTTGCAGTCATTGTCCTGCTTGACATATTGATTGTGGAAGATATTGTATAGTAGTACAACATATTGTTGTATGGGTGGCGTTTTGGAGGTTGGCATGCTAAATTCGGAAATTTTAATCATGAATGTGGGCGTCACATTCCCAGTCTCAAATGCTGACTTTCAAAACGAAGAGCTTCACTTCAAAAAGCAGTTGTGAAGTTTTGTAGCATTTTGCTGCTTGACATGTTGATTGTGGATGTTATTAGTGCAACATATTGTTGTATGGGTGGCGTTTTGGAGGTTCGCATGCTAAATTCGGAAATTTGAATCATGAATGTGGGCGTCACATTCCCAGTCTCAAATGCTGACTTTCAAAACGAAGAGCTTCACTTCGAAAAGCAGTTGTGAAATATTGCATATCAGTTGAAGTTTTGCAGTCATTGTCCTGCTTGACATATTGATTGTGGAAGTTATTGTATAGTAGTGCAACATATTGTTGTATGGGTGGCGTTTTGAAGGTTCGCATGCTAAATTCGGAAATTTAAATCATGAATGTGGGCGTCACATTCCCAGTCTCAAATGCTGACTTTCAAAACGAAGAGCTTCACTTCGAAAAGCAGTTGTGAAATATTGCATATCAGTTGAAGTTTTGCAGTCATTGTCCTGCTTGACATATTGATTGTGGAAGTTGTTGTATAGTAGTGCAACATATTGTTGTATGGGTGGCGTTTTGGAGGTTCGCATGCTAAATTAGGAAATTTGAATCATGAATGTGGGCGTCACATTCCCAGTCTCAAATGCTGACTTTCAAAACGAAGAGCTTCACTTCGAAAAGCAGTTGTGAAGTTTTGCAGCATTTTGCTGCTTGACATGTTGATTGTGGATGTTATTGTATAATAGTGCAACATATTGTTGTATGGGTGGCGTTTTGGAGGTTCGCATGCTAAATTAGGAAATTTTAATCATGAATGTGGGCGTCACATTCCCAGTCTCAAATGCTGACTTTCAAAACGAAGAGCTTCAATTCGAAAAGCAGTTGTGAAATATTGCATATCAGTTGAAGTTTTGCAGTCATTGTCCTGCTTGACATATTGATTGTGGAAGTTATTGTATAGTAGTGCAACATATTGTTGTATGGGTGGCGTTTTGGAGGTTTGCATGCTAAATTAGAAAATTTGAATCATGAATGTGGGCGTCACATTCCCAGTCTCAAATGCTGACTTTCAAAACGAAGAAGTTTTGCAGCATTTTGCTGCTTGACATGTTGATTGTGGATGTTATTGTATAGTAGTGCAACATATTGTTGTATGGGTGGCGTTTTGGAGGTTCGCATGCTAAATTAGGAAATTTGAATCATGAATGTGGGCGTCACATTCCCAGTCTCAAATGCTGACTTTCAAAACGAAGAGCTTCACTTCGAAAAGCAGTTGTGAAATATTGCATATCAGTTGAAGTTTTGCAGTCATTGTCCTGCTTGACATATTGATTGTGGAAGTTATTGTATAGTAGTGCAACATATTCTTGTATGGGTGGCGTTTTGGAGGTTCGCATGCTAAATTAGGAAATTTGAATCATGAATGTGGGCGTCACATTCCCAGTTTCAAATGCTGACTTTCAAAACGAAGAGCTTCACTTCGAAAAGCAGTTGTGAAATATTGCATATCAGTTGAAGTTTTGCAGTCATTGTCCTGCTTTACATATTGATTGTGGAAGATATTGTTTAGTAGTGCAACATATTGTTGTATGGGTGGCGTTTTGGAGGTTTGCATGCCAAATTAGAAAATTTGAATCATGAATGTGGGCGTCACATTCCCAGTCTCAAATGCTGACTTTCAAAACGAAGAGCTTCACTTCGAAAAGCAGTTGTGAAGTTTTGCAGCATTTTGCTGCTTGACATGTTGATTGTGGATGTTATTGTATAGTAGTGCAACATATTGTTGTATGGGTGGCGTTTTGGAGGTTCGCATGCTAAATTCGGAAATTTGAATCATGAATGTGGGCGTCACTCCCAGTCTCAAATGCTGACTTTCAAAACGAAGAGCTTCACTTCGAAAAGCAGTTGTGAAGTTTTGCAGCATTTTGCTGCTTGACATGTTGATTGTGGATGTTATTGTATAGTAGTGCAACATATTGTTGTATGGGTGGCATTTTGGAGGTTCGCATGCTATATTAGGAAATTTGAATCATAAATGTGGGCGTCACATTCCCAGTCTCAAATGCTGACTTTCAAAACGAAGAGTTTCACTTCGAAAAGCAGTTGTGAAGTTTTGCAGCATTTTGCTGCTTGACATGTTGATTGTGGATGTTATTGTATAGTAGTGCAACATATTGTTGTATGGGTGGCGTTTTGGAGGTTCGCATGCTAAATTCGGAAATTTGAATCATGAATGTGGGCGTCACATTCCCAGTCTCAAATGCTGACTTTCAAAACGAAGAGCTTCACTTCGAAAAGCAGTTGTGAAGTTTTGCAGCATTTTGCTGCTTGACATGTTGATTGTGGATGTTATTGTATAGTAGTGCAACATATTGTTGTATGGGTGGCGTTTTGGAGGTTCGCATGCTAAATTAGGAAATTTGAATCATGAATGTGGGCGTCACATTCCCAGTCTCAAATGCTGACTTTCAAAACGAAGAGCTTCACTTCGAAAAGCAGTTGTTAAATATTGCATATCAGTTGAAGTTTTGCAGTCATTGTCCTGCTTGACATATTGATTGTGGAAGTTATTGTAAAGTAGTGCAACATATTGTTGTATGGGTGGCGTTTTGGAGGTTCGCATGCTAAATTAGGAAATTTGAATCATGAATGTGGGCGTCACATTCCCAGTTTCAAATGCTGACTTTCAAAACGAAGAGCTTCACTTCGAAAAGCAGTTGTGAAATATTGCATATCAGTTGAAGTTTTGCAGTCATTGTTCTGCTTGACATATTGATTGTGGAAGATATTGTACAGTAGTGCAACATATTGTTGTATGGGTGGCGTTTTGGAGGTTTGCATGCCAAATTAGAAAATTTGAATCATGAATGTGGGCGTCACATTCCCAGTCTCAAATGCTGACTTTCAAAACGAAGAGCTTCACTTCGAAAAGCAGTTGTGAAGTTTTGCAGCATTTTGCTGCTTGACATGTTGATTGTGGATGTTATTGTATAGTAGTGCAACATATTGTTGTATGGGTGGCGTTTTGGAGGTTCGCATGCTAAATTAGGAAATTTGAATCATGAATGTGGGCGTCACATTCCCGGTCTCAAATGCTGACTTTCAAAACGAAGAGCTTCACTTCGAAAAGCAGTTGTGAAATATTGCATATCAGTTGAAGTTTTGCAGTCATTGTCCTGCTTGACATATTGATTGTGGAAGTTATTGTATAGTAGTGCAACATATTGTTGTATGGGTGGCGTTTTGGAGGTTCGCATGCTAAATTAGGAAATTTGAATCATGAATGTGGGCTAAATTCCCAGTCTCAAATGCTGACTTTCAAAACGAAGAGCTTCACTTCGAAAAGCAGTTGTGAAGTTTTGCAGCATTTTGCTCCTTGACATGTTGATTGTGGATGTTATTAGTGCAACATATTGTTGTATGGGTGGCGTTTTGGAGGTTTGCATGCTAAATTAGGAAATTTGAATCATGAATGTGGGCGTCACATTCCCAGTCTCAAATGCTGACTTTCAAAACGAAGAGCTTCACTTCGAAAAGCAGTTGTGAAGTTTTGCAGCATTTTGCTGCTTGACATGTTGATTGTGGATGTTATTGTATAGTAGTGCAACATATTGTTGTATGGGTGGCGTTTTGGAGGTTCGCATGCTAAATTAGGAAATTTGAATCATCAATGTGGGCGTCACATTCCCAGTCTCAAATGCTGACTTTCAAAACGAAGAGCTTCACTTCGAAAAGCAGTTGTGAAGTTTTGCAGCATTTTGCTGCTTGACATGTTGATTGTGGATGTTATTCGTGCAACATATTGTTGTATGGGTGGCGTTTTGGAGGTTCGCATGCTAAATTAGGAAATTTGAATCATGAATGTGGGCGTCACATTCCCAGTCTCAAATGCTGACTTTCAAAACGAAGAGCTTCACTTCGAAAAGCAGTTGTGAAATATTGCATATCAGTTGAAGTTTTGCAGTCACTGTCCTGCTTGACATATTGATTGTGGAAGTTATTGTATAGTAGTGCAACATATTGTTGTATGGGTGGCGTTTTGGAGGTTCGCATGCTAAATTCGGAAATTTTAATCATGAATGTGGGCGTCACATTCCCTGTCTCAAATGCTGACTTTCAAAACGAAGAGCTTCACCTCGAAAAGCAGTTGTGAAGTTTTGCAGCATTTTGCTGCTTGACATATTGATTGTGGATGTTATTGTATAGTAGTGCAACATATTGTTGTATGGGTGGCGTTTTGGAGGTTCGCATGTTAAATTAGGAAATTTGAAACATGAATGTGGGCGTCACATTCCTAGTCTCAAATGCTGACTTTCAAAACGAAGAGCTTCACTTCGAAAAGCAGTTGTGAAGTTTTGCAGCATTTTGCTGCTTGACATGTTGATTGTGGATGTTATTGTATAGTAGTGCAACATATTGTTGTATGGGTGGCGTTTTGGAGGTTCGCATGCCAAATTAGGAAATTTGAATCATGAATCTGGGCGTCATATTCCCTGTCTCAGATGCTGACTTTCAAAACGAAGAGCTTCACTTCGAAAAGCAGTTGTGAAATATTGCATATCAGTTGAAGTTTTGCAGTCATTGTCCTGCTTGACATATTGATTGTGGAAGTTATTGTATAGTAGTGCAACATATTGTTGTATGGGTGGCGTTTTGGAGGTTCGCATGCTAAATTCGGAAATTTGAATCATGAATGTGGGCGTCACATTCCCAGTCTCAAATGCTGACTTTCAAAACGAAGAGCTTCACTTCGAAAAGCAGTTGTGAAGTTTTGCAGCATTTTGCTGCTTGACATGTTGATTGTGGATGTTATTGTATAGTAGTGCAACATATTGTTGTATGGGTGGCGTTTTGGAGGTACGCATGCTAAATTCGGAAATTTGAATCATGAATGTGGGCGTCACATTCCCAGTCTCAAATGCTGACTTTCAAAACGAAGAGCTTCACTTCGAAAAGCAGTTGTGAAGTTTTGCAGCATTTTGCTGCTTGACATGTTGATTCTGGATGTTATTGTATAGTAGTGCAACATATTGTTGTATGGGTGGCGTTTTGGAGGTTTGCATGCTAAATTAGGAAATTTGAATCATGAATGTGGGCGTCACATTCCCAGTCTCAAATGCTGACTTTCAAAACGAAGAGCTTCATTTCGAAAAGCAGTTGTGAAGTTTTGCAGCATTTTGCTGCTTGACATGTTAATTGTGGATGTTATTGTATAGTAGTGCAACATGTTGTATGGGTGGCGTTTTGGAGGTTCGCATGCTAAATTAGGAAATTTGAATCATGAATGTGGGCGTTATATTCCCAGTCTCAAATGCTGACTTTCAAAACGAAGAGCTTCACTTCGAAAAGCAGTTGTGAAGTTTTGCAGCATTTTGCTTCTTGACATGTTGATTGTGGAAATATTGCATATCAGTTGAAGTTTTGCAGTCATTGTGCTGCACATTGATTGTGGAAGTCATTGCATTTCAGTTGAAGTTTTGCAGTCATTGTCCTGCTTGACATATTGATTGTGGAAGTTATTGAATATTAGCGCAACATATTGTTGTATGGGTGGCGTTTTGGAGGTTCGCATATAAGGTTAGGAAATTTGAATCATGAATGTGGGCATGACATTCCCAGTTTCGAATGCTGACTTTCACCACGAAGAATTTCTTGGACCAGCTCCTAGTTGTGCTGTTATAGGCCTTGACTACTGGACTACTGGGGGACTTCCCATGATGCACTGAGCTCTTCTTTCCTCTTCTCCTTCTCCACTTTTACACCCTCATGTCCCACCAATGTATGTTACTAACTTTGTATCTGCCCCCGAGCGTCCTTGTGCTTTCTCGTCTCGCAGGTTACTGTGGATCGTTGTCCTGGTATGCCTGGCTGCTTTTGCCCTGGGCCTCCTTGACTCTCACCGCTGCAATTTCCATTATTAGTCATATTTCTATTATTTTTAGTTTTTGCTATCACTGTTGTTGCTATGCATCTCTGTCTGTCTGTCTGTCTGTCTGGGTGTGTCTCTCTCTCTGTCTCTTTCTCTCTATGTCTCTCTTTCCAACCCAACCGGTCAAAGCAGATGACCGCCCACCTAGAGTCCGGTTCTGTTCAAGGTTTCTGCCTGTTAAAAGGCAGTTTTTCCTTGCCGCTGTCGCCATAGTGCTTGCTCATGGTGGGAGCTGTTGGGTCTCTGTAGTAATATTCTAGAGTATGGTCTGGACCTGCTCTATATGAGATGACTTGATTTGATTTGGTGCTGAATAAATGAAATTGAATTGAAAATTGAATTGTGCTTCTTGACATATTGATCGTGGATGTTATTGCATATCAGTGTAACATACGTGAAAGGAAACCTCTTAGTGCATAAGTGGCAGTATAAACCTTATAGGTTTTTTAAGTTCACATATTATTTCAGGAAGTTTGCATTATGAATGTGGAAGTTACATTCCCAGTCTACTATGCTCACTTCCAAAACCAATCATTTCACTTATATGGAAGTGTTGCATTTAATGTACAGTTTGACATGTTGATTGTGGAAGTTATTGCATATCAGTGTAACATACTTGAAAGGTTGAATATACACTTTTTTTGTGATCAGTGATACAGAAGTATAGAAGAAGTCTTGCATATCTGAGGTACTTACATTTATACTGCCCAACTAAGACATTTAAGAATAGACTGTACATCACAAATCAGACAGATGTGTCCCCCAAATCTACATGTAGAGTAGGACATAAGGGCTAGGGGCATAGGAACAACAGTCTCTGGGCCTTCTTCTCAACGGAGTGGATGCAAGTCTCACACTTCAGGTCATTAGAGATGGTACATCCCAGGAACCTGAAGGACTCCACAGCCAATGCAGTGCTGGGCGGTTCCGCCTGAAGCCCACTGTCATCTCCACTATCTTGAAGGTGTTCTGCTCCAAATTGTTGTGACTGCACCAGACTACCAGGTGCTCAGCCTCTCTATCATTATGAACTGAAATTGGTCTGTGCAAACTGTACGTTTCCTTTTGATATCAATCTGAATCATCAGTTTGAAATTCCACATCATCCACTCCACAGAATGTCCTGATACTGTCTGAGTTACACTCTGAGGTGGTTTGCTATCATTTTAAAGTGAAATTGTTCTGTGGAAACAGAACACAGCTTATATATGACATTTTAGAGGGCTTTAATTTTGCAATGCCACACCAGAATGTCCTGATATTGTCTGGGGTTTTTTTTAAGTGAAATTTGTCTTTCGAAACAGGGAGTTTCTCAATGACACTCTGAGGTGGTGTACTGTTGGTCTCTGGGAATGTATTCTTTATTATTAAGTTTGACTAATTTTGATTTTGTTTATTTATTGACAGACTGATTTACTGACTTATTGAATGAATGTGTAATTGCTTATCACATTCACAGGGGCCTTACTTTTATTTTCAAATTAGTTCTTCCACGTTCTTACCGTAATGCCATTCCTGTACAAAATTAGTATCGCTGCCCTCCTTAATTTCTAATAGACAAATGTTTTTCATTATTTCATACAGATTAGTATTCATTTAGTTGTCTGCTCTATCTTTCTCTGCTCAGTAGTGTCAAGTTTAATCTTTTATGGTGTTCTTGTGTGTCATGTCGGAGGCCCATCTTTCAAAAGCAGGCAAGATAGTCCCTTCTCAGTTGTAGTTTTAACGGGAAGGCTGGATAATAAATAAAATGTGTCACGAAAGAAAAGCTAAATCTTGTAGTTCACAAGGGAAAAACAATTAAATTACAACATACTTTTTCTTTTAAATAGCTGTAAAAACTGCATGAAGCTAGTATTCTTTGTGATCGCCACATACTTGATGTTAAAAAACGTTTTACATTAAAATCTACTCACATCTCTCAATGATAATAACATGAGCACACTACATCAAAATAAACATTCTTTTAAAATTACGGCGCAGTCATCCTTGTCATCCATTGCATTTAACAGAAAACTACTTGTTTCCTATTGTATGCCCAGCGTGCTTCATAACTTAACCGTTCTTCAGCTGACTCCGGATGATTGTCATCATTAAAGTAACCACATTTTATTAACCTTGACATAAATTGCAGTAACTTAAGATGACAAAAATGATCACAACAATTTTTCTTTTATTAGAGGCAGAAAAGCACAGCCACCCTATAAATGATGGAGTCCAATTCCCTTCTAATCTCATTTGTTAATCATATTGTTAATCATTGTATAATTTCCACACGATCATGAATTTGCATATAACCATGCTGTGAAGTTCAGACACACAAGGACACTCAGCAAGACGATGTGCGTTGTTGACTGCACAATGCAAGGTCAGTTCGGTCGGCAGCCCTTGAAAGAGATTTGAAAGGATGAGTGAGAGAGGGTCTCATACTTCTAGTGACATATCACCAATTGTCATTCTGGGACAAAATGATTGAGAGAGAAATTGAGAGTACAAACAAATATATGCAATTAAGATGTAATAACCTGTGGCCGGACAACCGTGTTGTACTTCTCAGGGGCTGCTGCACTCATTGTTGTTGTGTAAACAGTGATTCTGTTTGATTATCAAGATAGAAGACAATTGATACTATTAAATGTCACGCAATACATAAACCTTTTTAAAACAAGTGATGTAAAGGTTCCCTAAAAATAGAAATAGAAATAATGAGCATACAGATAATATGTAAATAGAACAGTACCTCTGCGCTCAAAATGTTTACTACCTTTTAATGTTTTGACTGAAACTCAGCTATTGCTGTTCTATATGCTACTTGCTATGTGCTGAATGTGTGTATGGTGTCGAACAAAGGCCTATTGACATTATTGCTGAGGTAGGGCAAAGGGAACAGAAACTGGAATGCACACAGCTGCCCCGTCTCAGCAACATGGACAGTCATGTGATTCCTTGATCACATCATCATTGGCATAATGAACAGATAACGTTCGCCTTACCCGTTGCACACTGGATACAGCGACAAAACCTGGAAGGCAAGACTCAGTTAGAAAATCATACATTGTCAAAGTGTACATTGTCTCTCAGTAGTACGTGAACTTTGCTCCACTGAAATATTGATTTATTTACGTGCCTGATAAAGTGTGTCCATGTTGATGTGATCTTGGCCAGTAGCATTTAGTGCTTTGTTGGCTGCTTCTCTACGAAATAAACACACAACAACAGCATGTTAATAGTGACAACAACAATGTTGAGGAAGTGTTCAGCATGTGAGATGACTCACCTTCGATGATCCCTGGCTGGGGGAGGAAGCCAGTGGTCAAAGTTCGTCTCCACTCTGTACCATCTAAACCAGGAATGCAAAATTTTATGTTTGGGTTCAGTTGTGCAACACACACCTTCATATTCCAGATCCTGTATTTTGCCTACCCTCCATTCACAGGATCCAGTGACCAGATATCAGCGGGGCCTGTCCGGTCTCTCGTGATGACAGCCCCTTCCCCTGCTCGCACCCCACCCACAATGTAATACACTCCAGTGATGATGGGGATTTTGGAAAGACGCATCACCGCATCCAGAAAGTTCTCTGCTTCCCCCAGTGTCTGCATACAGTACACCCAATTGTTCAAAGTTTCATTTCCTCATACCGTAAACATCCTCATGATACTAACTTCCGTAACATACTCACCTCCCTCACCAGCCAGCTCACTGGGGACCTCTTAAAGAGGAAAGCAGACACCACATTCTTCCACCAGTTCCACCAGTGTTCATTGCCTGAGGATCACAAACAAAAAAAACTCGCATGAAAACAAAAAGAAACAATAAAATCTGACTATTGCAACATTTCTGGACGAACATGACAGCTTTTTTGGGGGGGGGGGGGCATCTTGCCTTTTTTAATAGATAGTGACAGAGAGAGAGGAAAGGTGGGAGATAGAGAGAGGATGACATGCAGCAAAGGGTCCTGGGTTGGAATCAAACCCAGGAAGCTGTAGTAAGGACTCTGCCTTAATGACAGCTGTGAAGAAGTGCTGTCTTACCTCGCTGGTCGCCAGAGACAGTAAACTTGTTAGGACTCTGTCCCGTCCACAGGCCAACATAGCCAGCAAATGAAGTTCCACTGTATGCCACCTGAATGGGCGTGTCAGCAAACAACAACAAAATCATATGCACCTCATCATTATGCAAGAACTTTCAGTTTGCACCTGCTAAACTTTACTGACTGATTGGCGTTGCTGGATAAAAGATTCTTAGCATTTTTTTTTGGTGGTGGTGGTGGTGGAGGGGGGGGTATAGTCTGAGGAAGTACAACAGTTATTTAGGTGTTCAATGCTATGAATACATACTGTACCTCTCCATTCTTGAGGAAAACAACGTTGATAGTCAGATTCCTCAGAACAGGATGTGGATAATCGAGATTCCTGCCGTGGTACACGTGCCCATTTTTGTCCTGCGCTACAATGCTCGTGCAAAATCTAGGAATGCATAAAGTTTGTTTGCATGCCTGAGAGGGCTTTCACCTTAACCCTGCATACTTGTCAGATATTACGTCTCTGCATTGTACACAGGTTTCCATTACAAATGTGCAACAAGTCATACATACGCAGATATTTCATAGGCAAAGTTGAGAATGATGACATCTGAGAGGCTTCCTCCCAAGTTTGAGGCCATGCCACGGATCTCCCCCGCATAAGGCTGAGGAATGTACTTCTCCAAAGCCGTCACAATAGGTGCAACTGCGTGGTGCACCCATTTCGGAACTGTAGAGCTGAAAACCAAACAAAAAATCATGTTTGTGTGCAGCCACTGTGAAGCACTACCACTGGAAGATAAACTTTAACCCAGACGTTGGCTGACCTGCTGACTCAAGGCTGACATAAAGTCAACATTATGTTAGCATGTTAGCTTTCTAACAATCCATTGTATTTTTAAGCGCTTTGCGGTGATGTCCCTGATGATTACAGTTCACCCTCTGTGTTTACCACCACTGATAATGTCATCGAAAGTGAAACCATGCCTTCTGTGGCCTATTGTTTACCTAAGAATGTTTATATTTCGATAATCTTATTTTATAACGTTAGCCTCTTTATGACTCACTCCTATTACGTTACTATTAAAATGCGTTAGCAAACTTGGGCACGAGCTACTCTTAACTAATGGCAAACTTCCGCAACATCGGATAAAAGTTACTTTCTAGAAATAAAAACTGTCAAATATTTCGAAGCTATAGAGGTAAAAAGGCTAAAAAAAAATTTAAAAAAACTTACTCAATGACCTCTGCTGCGGCTTTTTTCAGGTAGTCTACGTCAAAGACTTTGATTAGAGGCTGCCATCGCACTTCTGGATCTTCATCCAGGCTGATATTCAGCGTGGGGGGAGCGAAGTCCGCCCGGCACGACACCACGAGTCCCAGCAGCAGCAGCAGCACCGCAGCCCGCACCATCCCGACCGGTCAGACCCGAGAGTGCCGCAGACTGACACCGGAGACACGGGGTGGCAAGAACGAGAATGAGACTTCCGCTCCGAAATGTTTCAGAATAAAGATACAGGTCACACTTCCGCAAACCGATGGCTTTTAGCTTTAATAATAATAATAATAATAATAATAAAACGTGTAGCTTCCGCAAACCAATGGCCTTCAGCTTTATAATAAATAATAGTAATAATAATAAAAACAAAACAATTACTTGAGTAAAACTCCAGAACTATTATCATTATGCAGAACGGCCCTGTCAGTGTTATATAGGCTTTTTTTCACAGATAACCACAAGGTCAGACCACAACCTAGTGCACCTCAACCCCTGTTATGTGCCTCTAGTCAAGAGCCAGCCTGCAACCATAAGGACAGTGAGGAGATGGTCGGAGGAGGCTTATGAGACACTTCAGGGATGTTTTGAGGTGACTGACTGGCAGGCGCTCTGTGAGCTGCATGGAGAGGACACTGACGGGCTGACAGAGTGCATCACGGATTACATCAACTTCTGTGTGGACTCCACTGTCCCAGCAAGGACTGTCCATTGTTATGCAAACAACAAGCCATGGGTGACAAAGGACATCAAGGCCATCCTGAATGAAAAGAAGAGGGCCTTCAGAGCTGGCAACAGGGAGGAGGTGAGAACGATCCAGGGGGAACCGAAGGTGAAGATCAGGGAAGCCAAGGAGAGGTACAGGAGGAAGCTGGAGTGGAAACTCCAGCAGAACAACATTAGAGAGGTCTGGAGTGGAATGACGACCATCACGGGTTTCAGGCCGACCAACAACAGAGGAGTTGAAGGCAGTGTGGATCGGGCCAACGAACTGAATCTGTTTTTCAACAGATTTGACACTGTGGGCCCTGCTCACAGATAAGTGAAAGAAAGATATCATTTTGATTAAAGAGCTTGGCTTGCACATACTGGTGGATTAACCATTACAGAAACATCAAATATTTTGGTAATCGGCAATACTGTTCATTTAGGGCAGCGGTGGCAAACACCTTACACTGGGTGGTGGTCTAATAAATTTGTTAAGCACTGTATATGTATATATATATATATATATATATATATATATATACACACACACACACATACATATACATTGTTATTGTATAGATTTTTTTACTTTTATTTTTCACTCAAATACTGTAAATGTGTATATTTTTATTTTCAATTTCTTATTTTTATATTTTGTACATACTTTTAGCTCTAAATTTATACTACTTTCTACTCTTGAATGGGAGCACCGGTACTGTACAATTTCCACCCGGGGATCAATAAAGTATTTCTGATTCTGATAACATTTTGACATGTCACAGTAATAAAATGAATGATGGCTGAATTCCATTTAGCTGCTTCAGTTGCAGGGTCCTGATGTTGTCCATGTTGGCTCACTGTCACACTGTCATGGCTCACTGGGACATAGAACAGATCCATCGTTAATATCATTAATAACACCTGTGCTGATCATTATTATAATGCATTAACACGTGAGCAGTAGCCCTCTGTAATGTTGTAGCTGGTCGAGGTGAGGCCAATTTGAACTGCTCCATATACTGTTGCACTGGGTAGTTTAATCTGTATCAGTGCATCATATTTTATAAACTGATTATTTGTTTTGTGTGTCTGTGAAATCTTACTGTGAAAAGTCACTATAAAACATAGCTGTTAAATAAATGTACCAGCAAAGTACAAGTACCTCAAAACTGTCATTTATAGTACTTGAGTCAATGTACTTAGTCACTTCCCACCACTAAATAACTACTGCTAACAATAATAATAATGATGATGATGATGATAATCTCACCAATATTGTACTTTTCTTGCTTCACTTACTTAAAAATAAGTCATTTCTCATAATGAATTTAGAGCACAGGGTGTGTAGAGATAAGTGACACAAAAACTGTTAGACAGTTGTCAGCCTTCCCACAATGATACAGGAAGTCAAGAAGAGGAATCAGGGTAACTGAGGTTGAAGATAAAGATAGGCTTTATTAATCCCACAGTGGGGAAATTTACAAGTCACAGCAGAGGAGGAAGAGGAACTCTTTGGTTTAGTGTGAAGTTTGAGATTTCACTGCCATGATTTTCCTGCAAAGATGAGGTGTCATTATTAGTGGGCTATTTTATGGAAGGACAGAGGAACAATGCATTGTGTAGTTTAGAATTATCAAAGATATGTTTGCTGCATTTTGCTACAAATCTTTTATTATTGTTGTTGCTGTTGTTATTTCCATACAATTATGTTTTCCAGACAGACAGTGGCCTGTAATTTGTAGATGGAACACTTTTATTTAAAAGAAATGCGACAAGAAGTATAATTATTGTTCTTTCCAGTGGAATGCAGTAATACTGCAATCTTGTCTCCAATCTTGTCTCCAATCTTGTCAAGCACTAAGTGAGTTTTGTAGAAATTTGAACAAACTATTGAGGTTGGTTCATTTGGTTAAAACTGTTAATTCGGATGCAGCAGATCCTGTTCGTGACGCCATGTTCTGTTGTTAATTTCTTCTTCATTCCCCAGATGTAGGTGATGATTCGATGATGGAAGGAAACTCCGCTGATACTGACTTTTTACATAATACTCTTTATTTGCATCAAAGATCAGGATCAACAGGCATGCGCATCTTGGCCTGTACAGCACCCGTAGCCGAATCAGTACTGCTGCCCTGAACACTGTTCAAGCTCATCTTTTATACCTTTAGACATGCATGGGGGTCCTACTATAACACACGAGTCTGTAAACTTCCGTTCCCTATCTAGGGGTCAGGAAAAGAGACCTCTCAGAATGATGTTTCACGTACCTTAACCTCTCAGAGATAACCTATCACATACCAAGGAAGATCTCGTCTAAACAACAATGCATCTTATCTTTAAGGTGCCCCAACGTCTGTTAGTTGTTTACCTGGAACATTGCATACGTAACAACTTTGTACTGCATATCATTGTCTGAAAAGACTACTTTTATGATTAGTATCAAATAATACACATCACTATTAACTTGAAATTTTGAGGCAGCCGGTAAAATGCATTCTAGGCTGATGCGACTTAATATTATTATAGCACTGCAATGTCAATGTAGCCTATATCGTTTGATGAATAACATTCATCGTCACAGTCTAAGAATTGCTTTACAACTTTTTTGACAAGATATGAAGAGTTTAGGGGTCTTACTCACTCAGTTTTACACTTTCAGAAAATGGAAAGTTTAGTATAAACATTCCTGTATTCTCTTTGAAAAGGGTATTTTGTAAAACCTATTTGTAATTATGTGAAGTGCAAACTGTTTTATTGATTTATTCTTAGATGCAGTTGACCAGTCATACATTTATTATGCTTAATAAAACAGCATCAGGTTCTTCTGAAAACCTCTTGTCCTCAGATAGTCCTCTATCTGGCTGTACGAATGGATGTCTTTGGACCAGCCTCTCAGCCATAACAATTCTCCCCGGTGCCTCATTTACAGTGCACACACTGTTCTCATCAACAATCTCAATGTGCACAAGGTCCATCGTCATCCCGGCCGTTATGTCCTTTGTGACACCAAGTTTCAGAATTAGACTTTTATTAGTCAGCAACTCAATAACAAGGCCAGTCTTTTGATGTTGTTCTTGGAAGCCAGCCTTTATCTTGTGACTATCTTTTTTTTCGCCGCCCCTTTTACACTGGTGTCAGTGTTTACAGCGGTAGCCGCTTGCCACTTCAGGCGGTGAGGCTACAGAAAGGCTGCCTTGGCTCAATTATGAATTCCCCTCCAGTCAGTGGAGGATATATTCAGATAAGATTGTGAGCTAATTGAGGATGACAGAAAACAAACATACATAAACAGAAACATAAATAAAGAGATTCATTCAAAATATAGTTGGGTGAGGCTTAATGGTTAGTGTGTGATATCAACGCTGCCAGGGCGAGAACTTGGGATGATTCCCGCCGCATCAGTCAAATGTCATAGCCTATGTTGGACCACTGTGGCTTTGACTGGTTTCATGCCCTTTGCATCTTGAGAAGCCATCCAGGCTCTTCTGTGGATATAGCTGCCTCATCCAGTTATCTTTGTGCTCCTGTGGGATTTTAAATCTACAGTAAACAATGCTTTGGGCCACTTGGGTGCAGCATAAACAAGCTGTAAACATAACACTGTTGTGGTTTTAGCACACACTGTAAAGTTGATTAATTGATGCATCTAGCTGATACAAGCAACATTAGCATTAATTCGGAATTGTGTCTTCAATTGCCAAAAGTCCAATACCCGCTCTCCTTTTCGCTCTGGTCTGATTCCATCAAATCCTCGAGGGAAACATCTGGCTCTCTAGCTGCTAAATGCTCCACTCATGGGCCTCCACTATGTTCACCAACTAGCTGCTAATGTCTTCTTTTTGCTGTTTGGTGCTGGCAGGTAATGTGCAATGGGTTTATCAGAGCTTTTTCCCTGCAAACAACTTCCTGTTGTGGCTGGAAACGAGACCAATACAACTGAAAGATGCTGACCTGCTCCACAGAGCTCAGAGGAAACACAGAGTTGGGTGATAATTCTCTGCGCGTTCCTCACTGTTCTCTTGTACAATGTTTAATACACAAGACAATGGCCAAAATGACGAGCATGATATTTTGATGAGGGGTTTCACACTGACATATACGTCTACTAAATTGTTACTGATATATTCTCAGTTGGCGCTCAGTTGGCAGCATCATATCAGTTGTGGTCTAATGAAGATTTATACCAGAGTCCTTGGCGTGAACGTGGTAGCACTGTATGAAGCACTAATACCACAAGGTGGTGCTGGTACTGCATTTTTGAGCACATCAGGACTGTCATCAGGACTGTCATCAGGACTGTCGACAGGCCCTTGGAGAGTAAATCTCAAAATACTGACCAAACTACCGCTGTGATTACAATAAAAGAAAAACTTCCATTTCCACATTTCTCAGGGACACATGGTGCATGGTAAGCATATGATATAGGCCTTTTTCTTATTTTCACTATTACTCCAACTACAGCAGCGTTACCACCCAGGAAACAGCGTCCAAACAAGCAACAAGAGGTTGGTGGAGACTGGTCTTCCATATTATTAAATGTGAAAGTAAATCAAAGACATAAAGTCCTTTCCCCCACAACCTCAAATACCATTTCCATCCACTGTGGTGTTCTCAAGTTGCCAAGACACATTTTCTGCTCCTACTCAGCACACTTTCAGTATTGTTACAGTGGCTGACACACGGTATATAAACCATATAAACTGTGTGGGAGAGAATGACTAAACCAAAAAAAGTAAAATTCAGATAATTCAGTGAATATGTAGTTCATGTCTGCATTTTTACAGAAAACCAAAAAGTTATTTCTAGTTTCTAAACTGATATTGTGGATCACAGTATCAGTTTTTCTGAGTGTATAATATACATGACTGTATTTAGTAAGCAAAATCTTGATAATCTCAGTCGTGACAAGTGACTGTGAAAGTCAAAATAGATTTATAAATGTGTCAAAATTCACTAAGATCCGACAGATAATTCCTTGGAAATGCTTTAGAGTTTGAAATGTTTACAGCCTGTAATCTAAGACATGCTATTGATTTACACTGGCTCTGCTGCTTTATGGGTTATGTAAGTGTTATATAAGTATGTGTTGTTATGAGGAGCTGTCAGGTTGGCTGCCTACAACACGTTTAAGCCATCAGGCAGTGAAACACAAATTCGGAGAGGGGGGGGAAGCTTTATTAATATTTTAATATATATCAATAATACTTTATATACAAAATATGTACAACAAACAACCTTTTGTTACACTTCATAATAATAAAAATCCCAAGTACCTCTTTCTATACAAAACTATTATTTTTGTTTGAACTTTACATTCACTCTCTTTGCCACAGACACAACATTTAAAGCAAATACATTTAAACACCTGCCGTCATCGTGTCTGCGTTAAACGAGTAAAGGCAACAGCATGAGCTAAGGTCAGGCCTTAACTTGACCGGGAAACTGTGGGCAAGACGCAAATCTGGTTGAGCACAATGCTATATACTGTACACGTTCTCTTGGCATACAGCAAATGACTACCTCAACCTTCCTCTGGTAGCGATGCAAATACACTCAGTGGGTCACGTATCAAAAATAGAGATGTACGAGTAGTATAAACAAAAATAATTACAAGACATGACTTCACAGGAACTCCATCTAGATGCACACATCGTCATGAGTCACAAATTAAATCGTAAAAGCACATATGGCCACATCACTCTTTGACAGACATGAGTGACACACCTTGTACAGTGACAACGCCCTGAATTCTTTGAACATCGTGAACACTCGTGTTCAATTAGCTCCAAGGTAACTGAAGGATCTAAGGAGCAATGGCTTTTGTGACGTCAATGGTCAACATGAGCCAGACTATTTTTGTTTATTTTGGTAACATTCTAGTCTAAACAATGGTCTGTTGCAGTTACAGGAGCGACAAAGACTGAAGGTAGATCCTCCATTCACAGATCTACAGCAGGTAATAATAATTCAAGCAGCATCTACAAGGGGCTTTTGTTCAATCTTTACATTCATTACAGACTGGTGTGTGTGTGCAAAAAAGTAGGTCTGAATAATATTTGGGGGGCTTATCGGTGCCTTACATTCTGGGTTTACCTCTGACATTCAACACTGAGTGCGGAAAAAAAACCCACTTGCGATCTCTTGCGCACCCATCATCTATAAATGGACCATCTTCACAGTGTTTCAGAGCCATGCAACAGGTGATGTATGAGGCTTCACATGGACACTCCAGGTGGCGCCCAAAAGTCCTGTTTCAGTGTGCGAGGAGCTGATGACAGACGATGGTGACCATTTGGGGTTCTTTGCTGGGGTCAGTGTTCTGATGGGCCAAACAACAGCTGTGGTTTGAAGGGATACCAGTGTGTTTGTTTTTGTTTACCCTCTTTTCAGCGGGCCAACCATTCAACCTCATCGACATTCAGAGGGCAAGGTTCCAACAGAAACACATCTGTTCAGTCTTTGGTTTCCAAGTTCAATGGAGGGACCTGCCTTAAAGCTTTGTGAAGAGCAGAGGAGTCCATGTGGTTCTGGTGGGGTACTGGAGACCCTGCCCTCGGGGACATCACCAGAGATGAGGGAAGCGTCTCCAGGGGCAAGCTCGCTGCAGAGCCGCTCATGCCTGGGTACATAACCGGCATGCCCCCAGGGTACCAGCATTTCTCCAGCATGGGCAGATAGGCTGCCGCTGTTGCAGCTCCAGGGGGGATGAGGTAGAAGGGGAGACAAAAGGGGGGCTGGTTGGGGGAGAAGCTCATGTAGCTGCCAGGGCCTCCTGCAGCGTGAACAGGGAGAATCTCATCCTCTGAGGAGTCAGACCTCGACCTTTTGGTCTGAGGCTCATCACCCTCCTGCTTGATGGCACCGGCCGTCCTCTCAGACGCGACATGCTTGAGCTCCCCTTCCTTTGCATGGCTTTCTGACCACTGGGCTTTGGGGTCACGCTTGTCATGTTCTCCCCCATAGCCGCTGTCTGTGTCCGTGTCACTGCCGCTCTGCTCCCCCATCCCATGGGGGTAAGTCCTTTGAATGACGGGAACACAGTTCTTAGCTGGGACCTCAGACGCCCTTTGGGGCTGTCCAGCGGGTTTCTTCAGTTTCTCCGAAGCCTGAGGGATGGACTCGTCTGGGTGTAGGATGCTTCGATGCTGCAGGACTTCAGCTGCTACCTTTTGGATGTGGCTGATGACATGGGAGGGAGTCAGGTCCCTGCTGCTTTCTTGGCTGGCCACATAATGGAGGACCTCTTTTGCACACAAGTGAAAGCCGGAGCGGAACATCTCCTCGCTGCTCTCTGCGCTGTCACCTCCATTATCACCTAGTCAATTAGAACCACAAGGTTAAAACTCTTCTATACTTCACAGTGATCCATGAAGTGTTTCTGATAGACGCAACAGATTGCAGAGCGCTCAGTCTGTTGATGCCTCATTAAAATGATTATAACATTTTATGTCTCCACAACGTCACGGCATTAAACTTACTCATTTGCAGGTCCTTCTGTAGCGCGATAATTTTCTGCTGCTGCTGCTCCAGGAGGCCACTCAGGGCTTTCACATGCTTGAGAGTGAGTTCCAGCACCACGGCTTTCTCCAAATGACCCAGCGTCTAAAACAGGAAGACCTTCGATAAGCATGTTGATCTTTCTTATGTAACACATTCTGCAGCTGAACAGAGGACAAGTCTAGAACACCCGGGAAGTCATGCAATCCACGTACACACACACGCACACAAAAACAGCAACTCGAAATCTAAAATCTCGTTAGAATTTAGACAATACAATGAATTAAATGACAAAATTAACGCACACAAAAAGAAATGCAATTATTTGTTCATCTCTACTCTACTTATAAAATCCAAAACTTTTTTTTTTTTTTGAGACTCCAAAACTGAATCCAAAGGCTGGGGCAAACAACACTGCCCAGCATAACCATGTGGCGTCTCACATTCCCTGGCTGTTGGCAGACGCGCCATATGTAGAAGATAATACGCACCGTGAGCTTAAGATGTTCTGGCAACAGATCCTTCAGCTGGGCGATGCATTCGTTGATTCTGTCACGTCTCTTCTTTTCGATCAGTCGGTGTGGCAACTTGTATGTCTCCTGGAGGGGGGTTGAAATGTTGTCAGTGAAATCCAGGCGGCTCAGTTGAAACTGACACATGCAGGACTATTATGCATTTTAACTTGAATTTACCTTGCTCTCGTCCACTCGCTTCATGCCCCTCCTGGGTTTGTACACATAAATGGGGAAATCCATCCTTTGGAGACAAGATAAAATGAGTCTTTAGTTGGGTAAGAGTTCCGTGCAAAGTGCAAAAATAGCTAATAGGATAGAATAGAGCAGAATAAAATAGAAAGTGTTCCTCTTACCCTTGCATGTCAGCTATATCCAGTGAGGGGTGTTTTGGCACACAGGGAGGTGGTTGTGCACTGGTAATCCTCTCCATGTCGCTTGACTGAAAAACCCGAAGAAATGACTTCAAAAAGCCTTCCAAACGTCCCAAACGTGTCTCCGCAGTCGCACTTCAAAGCGAGAGAAAAGGACTTATGCAAAAACAATCAAGACGAAAGTATCTCCTGTTATCCCGTTTGAGAGAGTGTGTGTGTGTGTGTTCCCGCGGTGAGCTGGAGTTGGGCACGGCGCAGTGTTGTCACCCTGAGGTCCGGACTCGGTAGTATGTCTGGGGAGGCTCCACGCTCTGCTCAATGTGTGAGAGCTGGGTGGGTTTTTGACTACGTGTTAAATAAACCCTGTGACTGCAGGCACGTCTCTCGGCTGGAGACACAGACTCGACACCGTCACATGAGCCTCACGTGTTGGACGGTGCTTTCAACTCCTCACCCTCCCCACCCCTCACCACACACACACACACACACACACCTCCTCCCCCACCCCTGCTGCTGGAGTACAACCCATTTCTGTAGTACTCCTCCACTGGGGCCGAGTCCCGTGTACCACCATGCTCCGGCTGTCGAGGCAGCTCGTGTTTGCAGAGCCGAGCATGTTTACAAAGACAGAAAGTGGAGCAACAGTTCCCTCGTCAACAGTGAAGAAGCGGTGAAACATTATTTCTTCAACTGCAAACATGGCAGCCTTTATATTACACTGTAACAATAATAACTGAAAACACCGTAGCCTCTTCAGTGACGTACGATAATAACAAAAATATCGTTGTTGTTTTTTTTTTTTTTAGCGTATTACTCATATACAGCAATGCAGTAACACCACACGACTGTGTCTGTAGTAATAATATGGAAATATGAGACCGCGCTAGATGTTTTTATTAAGTTAATAACAGAACAACTAAAGCCCATAACATAATAATAATAATAATAATAATAATAATCTTATATTCTATACATATATTTCCCCCTATAAGTTGAATGATATGGGCTTTACAGAGGAGACACGTGATGACTTAATAATAGCAATTAGGCTATAACATGTCAAGCAACAAGCCTCCATTGTGACTAACACATTCAAGTGTTGCACTGTGGCCAACGGGGGCTATCACTCAGAAGCCTGGCACGTGTCACGTGCTCCGTACGGACACCGTGAAATGTTCATACCGTGGCACGTGCACCTGCAGCGGGATGACAGTGCCGCCGTGGCGGAGCGCCTTGTTTGTGTCTTTGTCACAGCGGCAGCTGCGCGGGTAGTATTAAGCCCGCCTGTACCCAGCGGGCTGTCACGTTGAGCTCCTCATGGCCGCGAGAGAGCCGAGGGGCAGATCCCTGCCGGTGACGTCACGCGCGCAGTCAACCGAGAGTGCCCGACTGGTCGGTCGGTTCCACCCGCCGACGTCCCGAGGCAGCCGGAGACTATAGATAGAAACAGCTCCAAAACAACGGAGCGCCGGACCGGAAACGGGGGAGCGGGAAAAGGGGTCGACACTTGAAGAAAATCGAAGTGTTGTCTCACACACATCTCTCTGCTTATCTGTTGGTTTGCGGAAAGAAGTGTAACAGTGATGTCAATGCTTTCCCCGCGTCTCTGTCATTTCAGACCATTGGGTACCAGGCTTTTATTTTATTTTTACATAAACAGCCTCATAATAAATGTGACCTACATTGCTAGCATTACTGTGGTGCTGCCACAGAACCTTTCCTTGCCATTGTTCCATCAGACCACAGCAGACTTTGGTCCCCAATACTCTGGAGGAAGAAGTATTCATATACTTAAGCAAAAGTAATAATACCACCATATAAAAATTACATGTCCTGCATTCAAAATGTATAAGCGACTAAACGTAGGCCTACTTAAAAAGTAAAAGTGCAAAATAGTCCTGTGAGCGGTATATTCATTTATAATTGGAGTATTATTATTATTGATGCATTCATACACAAGCTGTACTGTGTTGTAGTTGTACTTCATATACTGTTGGGTAGTTTAATCTACATCAATGCATCATATTTTAGCTGGTCATATTTTTTTGTATGTAAAATCTGAAAAAGAACTATAAGCAACTATGTCATTATAGCTGGTATATAAATGTTGTGCAGAGTAAAAAGTACAATATTTTACGCTGAAATGTAACAGAGTAGAAATATAAAGCAACTTAAAACGGAAATACTCAAGTAAAGTACAAGTACCTCAAATTGTTCTTAAGCGCAGTACTGGAGTAAATGTGCTTAGTTACCTTCCACTATTGCCTATACTGTAGTGTCATACTATAAATGGGGACACTGTTATCTATGAAATGTTCTCTATGTACAAATACTATTAATAATTAACTGTCAGTCCATTGCTTATTCTGCAGAAGCCCAACTCACGAGTCCTTGAGTGGAGCTCCACTGTTGCATCCCTGCACTATACATTTAAAACTGCAATACATACAAAGAAAATCTACATTTTGGTAGGCGACCCCAAATTATCAGTAGATTTGATCTGATTCAGTGTTTTTCTTCAAATTGCACTGATGTTTAAATGTAAGCCTGTGTAGAAAATATAAGTTTGAAGAAAGTCCTACAGTTGTGAACTGATCTCTAGTGATACACTGATTAGCAGCATAGATGTACTATTACACCACTTTTAACTCAACACAAAACAGTGTCTTGACTCGGAGTATGAAGCTAAATGGAGACAATCATCTACAAGGCATCATTTTTAGCTGGACACACAGTATGAGACTGACAGACAGTAAACAAATAGAGATTGATAAATACTGGGCATGCAGAGAGTCCTTTAAGAAAGCACCAGTTTAATTAGGATATGTGCAATTCTAAATCCACCCAAATCCACACGTTCCACTTGTACTGCAGACAGCTGCTGGTTGCAGACATGCATGTCGACAGAGGTAGTTTTTCTGAAAGCCAAAAGATTCATTGAGGACATGGCCTAGTTTAATTTCTGAACTGGAAAACACGAGCTGAAATTCCTGTATTTGACTTGTGGAATATATTGTATATAGGGAATAGCACTTGTTGTGACTAAAACGTCACTTAGGACCCGTTTCCCCTCAATTTGCCTACAATCAAGTATTATGTGCTCTGTGTTTCCCCCTTAAATTCATATCAGTGATATTTGCATGCTTTTTATAGCATGTTGGTTAATTGTACTGCTTTATATAGCTACTGAACAATATTAACAGAGATGAATTTTCTTCGATGCACTGATGGCCAAATGGGCGATGGTGTGCGAGGGTGTATAAATACACTTTGAGGCAAACAGATTGTTGAACATTTTTAACAGTAATTAATGGTTTACATTATATGGATAATTTCTAATAATAATGATATAATATCACTCCAATAATGAACAGAGACAACATGAAGTAAAGGATAATTACATCAATTTTAATAAATAATTCTACTTTAATATACAAATTGACAGTGCTTAGATTTTTAGTTAATCTTAACATTCATGAGTAACATTTTTTTTCTATACAAAAGCTAAGATAAGCAACAAACTTTATGTACACATAGAAAGGGATCAAAAAAACAGTAGCATGAAAACCAACTAATACATTTTAGTGAGCATGAACATTAAAGTTAGTCACACTGCACACGCAGCAAACTTGTATCAGACTTTAAATGAGGACATAAACAGGCACAAATGGAACGAGCTTGCTAATGATTATGCTAATGACATTTATTACATTAAAAGTTACACAACTCCTGAGCAAATTGTAATAGCATGAGTGATACTGAATAGATTATACAGTATATTTGACGGACAAATCAAACATTCTAAATGTCCTTTAAAACCCAATTAAATAAGAAAGCAAATTTATCATAAAATAAGTTAGCACTGAGATATGACACCATTGGGTTTACACAGGTGGAAGAAAACTATCTGTATATATTGCTCTCACACAATATACTATCTCTATTGAGTGCAGTCGACACTCAAGAAATATGCACATTTTCAAGAAATAAAAAGAAAAAAGTAAAATTCAGAAGGCCAGCTTATTAAATATTATCTCTATATTTGCGTAAGTAAAGACGACCAACTACTCCCTATTTTATCCAGTGACAATAAAGTACAAACAAAAACATTGGCCCACGCTTTTAAATAAGACATGATGGAACTTAAATTCACACACCAATGAGGTTGCATATTTAAGTTAATATATTGCACGACATACAAAAATATGACATTTAATACTGCTTGTTATGCCAGAAATATAAATAGAAAACATTGAAATTAAAAAAAGAAAAAAAAAGAAAAAACAAATGGGATTAATTCCTCCTGTCCAGTCAGCTATGTTGTGTTTCAAGTTCAACCAGTAAAGGCCATGTGTTGAGAAATCCAATTTATTTCTACGTAGAAAACATTTGGCACCAATTCCAAATGGACTGAACAGAACGAGGTGGGTGAGTGTTACTGTACTGGAGTAACAAGTGCGTGGGGTAGAGCTACACATCGCCTTATGACTACCTATGTTACAGTGTTTCCCTACCGTTATAAGTTACACTCACACTCAGTGCAGTATACATTATGCATACTATAATACAACCTCTGAGGGAGGACTGCGCACTCCGTCCAGACACACAGCCGATGCTGAGCAGCCTCAGGGCCGTGTCAGTTGACCTTATGCAGGCTGCTGGGGGTTAACGTTCATGTGCTGAGGGTGTCCCAACAGGCCAATCCTCTGCTTCTGCTTCCTCTGTTCTGTCATCTGAAGAGCACAGAAAAGACAGATAAAAAAAATCATTCCACCTGTACCTCTGCTGGCATCCTCTTTCGCCGAATACGCCGACGGCATCTCTGGTCGTTTGTCTTCACCGATTCGTTCTTTCATGTCACTTTACAGAAACTAACAAATGCTGCTCAAACTCTGCACACCGCTGACCTGAAATGCTTTTGAAATCCTGCCAAGCCTTGTCATCCACATTGCTACGTCTTCTGACGAAAGCAGCAGAATACAAACTACTAATTGTGAAACTCAGTCTAAAGAAATTTCAGAGATCAAGCAAAGCACATGAGTCATAACACAGGTGTTAACCTTTATACCAGTAGGAGCAAGAATGGCTTTTCTGCTAAGAATTAACTTTAGTTAATGTAAGGTGGTGATTTGCGCCTCAACACTGAAACACAACAATATTAAAAGTGAGAAGACAAAGTGGTCTTGTAATGAGTGTTCCAGGAGAAATAATTCTGCGTAGAGGGACATATCAGAGGAAAATATCGTAAAACCACATCAAGTGGAAAGTCTAACTGTAGAATACTGGCATTTTCTTCACACTATAATTTTCTAATTAAGCCAATTGTCTTTGGAAAGACAACACATAGAACGCTTGTGACACAATTGTCTGAATTTAAATTCACAAGCTGACATGTTTACATCCTGCTTTTTGAATGGTTTCTTGATAAAAGAAGTCAAAACAGGCCCGACAAATGTTGACTTTGGACAGAAATGTGACTGATGCTGTGCCCTTCGCATCTTTCAGCAACACAATAATCATTTCCCCATGTCTGGGTCAAAATGTCTCGGTTACATTCACTTCCTCACAGATAGTTCTCATTTCAAGGGTAAAGACATTTTTACAATTCTGTTTACTAGAAACAGTGGATTGCAGCAATTGCACAATTTAAATGGGGAATGTATTCTTACTCAACTTAGAAGCACTAAAGTGTAAGTATTTTAAATTTCTTTTAAAAATGATTCTCTCACAGAACAACTATCCCACTAACCAGTCTGATGACAGGCAATTCTTTTGAAGGAAATTGCTTTATGAATGATATTATAAAATATAACTTGTGCTCTTCTAAATATTGAGAAAGGCTTTTACATACATCAATAAATAGATAACAAATAAAAACTACAATCTTAGCCAACAAGTCAATGATGAAATCCAGAAGACTAAAGACTGATCGTTGCTCAATGATACAAATAAAATCAGGTTGCGAGCCTCATGAGCTGAGTTGTGAACTGTGACTCATCACCTTTTGCATTTAGTAAGTTCTGCATCTAAAAAGGGCAACAGGCGGCAAACAAACAAACCTCGAGCAAAGTCTGCCGTCCACCATCTTCAGAAAAACTCGTCTCTCACCTTTCATGTGCCCCCCCCCCCCCCCCCACAGTGAAGTTGGAGACATCAATAGCCAAAGTCTTTGTCTCGGTCAGCATTTCACTCAAGTTTAACCAACCTGTTCCTTGAGCTCGGTCAGCTGGCCTGACAGGTTGGACACCAGTTTCATGGTGGACTCCAGCTTCTCCTGCAGGTTTCTGATCTCATTCTGCTCCCCGTCTGCGTCGCTGCTGACCAAGGACATGGCCCGCATCCGTGGGAACCAATCCAAGTTGTGCTCCTGGTGAACAGAAGTCTGAACGGTTAGGACCGGTGCATCACCACATAATGAAACTGATGACACACGTTTCTTTGTGGTACTAATTGTTCATTCTAAATGGAATTTCCCCCCTAATTTTTTATCTTTCAGTGCAGTTGAAAATATGTACAACTGCCATGCCCTATTTGATTTGTGTTTTTCACCGTAGGGCCTGTTTTGTCTCTTTGGCTGTGTGCAGTGATTTGAAGCCTACTCTAAAAGCGGAATCAAATTATTCATTAGGGACTTTCCGTATTAAAATCACATGGGACATGAGCGCATTCTTGAAATAACTCCTAACAGGCAGTTCACTTATCGGTAATATGTTTCTGTCACGCCTCGTCTTGCCATACACACAACAAAACTGGCAAACGTAAAAAATCTGTAAACTGAGACGGAGAAACTTCCTCATTTGATGCCTCACATGCAGCGCCGAGATAAACACACTGCTCTTGAATGCTCGGGTGAGCCACAGGCAAGAGCTGTAATAAGCCGTTTCACCAAGCGCTGAAATCAAGTTCACTGGCCACAGGAGCTGGGACAGGGTGACTGGGTTGGTGTAACTGCAGCTGCTGCTGCTCTGTGTGGGATGGAGGGTTAAAATTTGTTTAACTTCAGAGCACACTTAGTTTCTGTACAATATCTCCCAGCATGAATGACACCTTAGAGACGTAATACTGACACACTGGTGTCAGCAGCAACCGAGAAACAAACGTCTGCCAGTGACTGCTATTTTCTTTGATACATTATTTGATTTAACTATTTTTTTTGACACATTTCTGACTGAAGGTTGAGGTGTTGAAGTTTGGCATACTGTGGGCACAAACTGTTTAAATATGGTTGATGGTGCAAACTGATGGGCAGTTTTACATAGTGGGAGGTGTGGAGTTATTCAAAAAGATTTAATTATTGGCTAGTTTTTATACATGATTAAAATAATGAATGGAAAGCTACAAAAACTATCTATTGAAGTTTTATCCTTAAGATTTTCATCATCATACCGTTTTTGATACCGTATATGGTCAACATTTTTTCAGCAATAGCCATTCTGTGTATTTACAGTAATTATGCCTGGTTTTCATTGTTCGTGGCGGAGTCCGCCACTCCTGCACTGAATGCCTTCACAAGAAGCGATGTATATATATGTAATCCATTGTTCCACTGAGATCAGCCTCCCTGTTTACTGTTCACTCTCCCAGTGCTATATCAGAGGTGTATGAAGTTACTGCCAAACCAACGTTTCTCCTTGCAGCTTCTTCACAGGCATTCAACTGGTGAAACACAGGGTGGCTTTTATTGTGACGCAGTCACAGGAAATGCAACGTATCTGTCACAGAGATTAGCGCTATCAAAAAGCTGCTCAACGAGTGTTTGCTGACCTCAGACCTATAGTATTAAACTGCACTTGCTGATACCACCAGTGCGTGTGGGTGTTGCCAAATCAACCAGAACTGAAATCTGAAATAAAACTAGTACTGATTAACAGATTTAACATTAAGTAGTGTTAAGGCTATGTATTATGATATGAAAAAATATACCTCATTGTAACTTTAATGCACTTCCCATGTATACATATGCAAAAGTGGCGGACTCATGAAACCCAGCAGCTACCTCAGGGGTTGTCGAGTTCAAACAGGGCTGAGGGCCACTCGGCTGCATTCTTTCATGCTTTCCATCTCCTCCGGCACTTGACCACCACATGCCATTGTTATTGTGCACTGTCTGATCCTGCTTCCAAATAAGCCAAAGTAATGGGAAGGCATTTATGTTTAATTCTTCACAACATAAACACGCATAGCCATCGGTCCTAACACAGCGTGAATGAAAAGGGAGGGATGCAGCGTAGCCGCCGAGGTCACTGGCTAGAAACAGCGCAGTGCCGGAGAACTGGCCTGGAAAAGTCCCTAGGTTTCAGTGGTTGATGTGGAGATGCAGGGGCGAGTGAGCTGGCCGTCAGAACCACAAACCAGCCCTGGGTCAGATGGCAGCCCAAGGGGAATCACACAACACTAAGATAATGAGCAGCACACACTCATTCTGAAAGGAAGAGACGACTGCTGTGAGCAAGTTCCACTTCCTGAATGCAAAGAGACAGAGGCTGTGTTTACCTAGTTCACCTGCCCCACCCCCCCTTACATTTTTTCTGTCACCAATGTTTCCCACACTCAGCTCTGCTCATACGCTGTAAAAAAGCATATAAACTAAATGGCAGAGGTCATTTCCCATTGTAGATACTGCCTGCCTGCCGGCCAAAGGCACATGTGTTATTGTTTGACGACTTTGTCACCAGCAGCCCGGCCCTCTTTCCATCCCCAGTGTTTACAAATGAAAGCACTTCCAGTAAACTGAGAAATGCAGCCACGACTTAAGACTCTACATCACGCTGGTTCAATGGAAATGACGGAAGTACATTTTTCATTATTAAAACCGCACAGCCATGACACAGAAACAGGATGCTGTGTGGTTAAAACAGCAACAGAAAACGTCACAGTCATGGCGCAAGCCACCTGACGAGCTGACAGCCCACTCAGTCGACAAATACGCAAATAAATGCCAAACAAATTCACACATCCAAACACACACCGGCAGATATGGTTTAAGCATATTTTGCTACTCAGTTTTCCATGCTTGTGGCTACAGATGTTTCTAACTCGGAGCTGGGGCAGCCTGCAGCGCTGAGTGCAACAAGAATGAGGGCAATGAGTGTGAGCCAAGCAGCATCTTTTTACACCTTAAATGTGACACTTCACTCAGAGCCCTCCACCATTGACGTCAGTCCCAGTCATTGTCAGAGTAGTCTGATTTCTACACCCCCTTCTGTCCTGTTGCTTCTTCCACGTTACTGCAGCATCAAATGAATCGAAACACAGTGGGAGAGAGGCAGTACAGATTGAAGAAATTGGGCCTACAAATCCTGTTTCTGATGCAAGTCATTAGTAAACACTGTGGGATAAATCTGTAATAAACTGCATAGTATGCAGCAGCAACATCTAATAGCAAAAAAGTTATAGTATAGGGGCATGTAACAAATAATTCATTTGAATACTTTGAATTATTTTAGCAGTGTTTTGATTTCTACATTTATTATGCATTGTGAACCTCTGTATGCTTTTATAGTCACTACTCAACACTGTGGTACAAAGAGTCTGGGTCAAATAACATGTAAATACATAAAGGTTCAATGAGTAGCATACAGCAAAGACTGGGGCTACATTTAACACTGTACATAAACTTCAAACGAGAGAAATAATGGAGAGGGTGTATGGCCTGCTAACACAAACAGTATGGATTGAGTTAGTCACAAATGCCACTGCTAATAACTAATTAGATTAGAAATATGTGTCTTAATAGACAGCGAGAACGCTATATAGAGCATTTTCATAAACACACAATATATGATTGTGATTTCTTTCTATTCTATTTATTTTTCAATTCTATTCTATTTAAAAATAAAACAAATAACTGCTGTTGCATGTCATCCCTCTCTCTCCCTCTCTGCATTTCTTGTCTGTGTATCTACTATCAATATCAAATAAAATCAAAAATAATCTTAAAAATATATATGTATACACATTAATTAACAAAAAAATAGTGCTGAAAAATGTATTCCTCTCATGCAACAGAACTCAACTTAAGGATGTAACATCATCTCCATGCATGATAAATGAATGTTTCATATGAGAGAAGCTCTGAACACTGCAGTCTTTGTAGACAACTCAGACAACAAGACACGGAGGCCCCACCGCATAAACACTTGCATGTGAAGCTGGGAGTTAATGTTAGGGATGACTGGGTCAGCTGAGGGGGTCACCGGGGTCTTTCGCACCATGCATGCCTTCTCTGCTCAGCCTGCCCCTTCAACCCGCTGGTCAGAACGCACCCTTGACAAACTAATTTTGACTCAGCTGGGAGTGCAAGGTTAATGGGAGAGACGATGAGGGGGGTTAAACCCCAACCCTAACCCAAATCAGGTGGTTCCTCACAAGACTGAGTGTAGCAGATGAAGGGCAAAAAGCCAGCCAAGTGGGCCAAATGGCATCTAATGAGAAACTGTGTCAGAAACTGACGGCAGCACAAGTGCGTCAGGAAAGCAACCACTTCAGAGGAAGGGGCTTTCCTTTGGCAGTTAAAAATGCTTTCTAATTGCTCACAGGCTATGAGTATGATGCAACAACAACAACAACAATAAATCAAACTATCTATTTTCTGGCTGGTTTTTAATTTTTCTAAACGGTACATTTCCACAGAGTTCGTCTGGTGGAATCAACTGTGACATAAAATGCCAGACTGAACGTGCGCTTGTGTACCTGATGTGTCGGCAAACACAAATACTTACTAGTTGAGATTTCAACATTTTTATGATAATGTCATCGCTGCTAGAAGTTGCATCATTTTTTGATTTAATTTAGATCTTTTTTTTTTTTTTATCAGGTTCAATTGCAGTAGTAATGTAATATAAATAATCAACATGGAAAAAATAACTAAATAAATAAAAGTATAAGAGAGATATCACAATATATAATATTTCATAGAATAAAAACATATTTAAAAATGTAAATCTTTTTATATCCTCACACTGCTGCTTAACAAAAATCATGATGCTACGTCCTGGTCTGCCTAAGTTTCTATCATGGGGTGATATGAAGGCTGAGACTGAGTGTGTGTGTGTGTGTGTGTGTGTGTGTGTGTGTATAACAAGGCATGGCTGCTTCAGGGGATTAACACATTTCATGCCAATGGCAGAGTCGGTCTGAAAGTTAATTCTCCATTCACAAAGCTGACTGATGTGATAATACTTTGGAAGGATTCAAGGCCACAGCGGCAGGGATTACATAATGCAGTCCTGGTAATCTGGGTCAGATGAGGTAAAAAAGAAAAATGCTGCCCATCGCCGGTGCAGAGAAACAAAGAGGGCTGCAGTAATCAACTCAGTCCAAACCCATATATAAACCTGACTGCTGGAGTCACAGTGCGTACAGTGTTGTTTAGGAGTGAAGGTTAACCTCAGTGAAGACCACAACGGTAGCTGATGCACGGCACTTCTGCATGCGTAGTATCTGAGGCGCATGAATTTGTTACCGGCAGTAACAAACAAGGTGGGGCAGAGCTGTGTTTTGACAGGAGGGGAGTTTGAAGAATTGAGGATTTGTTCACAATAAATGTATCTTATTTATTCCAAACATGGCCTCTCTCAGTTCACCTATAACAGGCCCTGCAGTGTAGATTTGAAGGTTTTTATTGTATGTAGGAGTTTTGAACAGTTAAAAAAAAAAGCAAAATGCATATGCATGACAGCATCCTTACCCTGATCATTTCGGCCACATAGCTCTCAGGGCCTGTGTACTCTGTCGAATCCTTGACCTTCACCAGGACGATGAAGAACAAGTAGTGCCACATGTTGTGCTCAACTTTGATGTGTTCTTCGAAGGTAACCGTCTTATTGTCAAACTTGTCTCGCTCCAAACCTAAAAAGGAAACACCCCAAATAAACACAGTGCTCTCACTACTTTGGAAGAGTGAAGAAATATACTGTTTCTGGCAACATAACATCATCACTCTTGTGACCTAAATGAGGATGACTGGAAAAAAACAAGAGGAAATGGGGTCACGAGGGAATGGGCAGACAAAACGTCAGAGATGAGATTTGCTAAAAATGTTTTCATTTGTTGTTTGTCACACCAAATCCTTGTAGTCCATATGTATTCTTGCATTGCATTTGCAAAAGAGCAATAAAAGAAGTAACAGTGACCTGAGCTGACAAGTGATTGTTCAGATGTAGTGCCGATAAGTGACTTTTTGGTGATGGATGAGGGCAGAGAGTGAGTGAGTGTACAGTCTAACATGGTCAAGACCCGAATGGCAACAGGAAGAAACACTCCTCCTCCACAGCAGCACCTGCCATGACTAACCATTCATTCTGGGAAGAGGAGGCGTTTCGTTGTTTATACTACCCAGAAAAACAGCCCCCATTTTTGCACAGAGCCCTGATGCGAGGCTGCAACATAGCAGTCGCACGCTCATAAAGGAGCTGGCTCAGAGCAGACCACTCGGCTGATTTCTCTTGATTTCGTCATCACCTGCAAACCTCAGCATTCACGCCTGATTATTTATACAGCAGTGCGTCAAGTATTGACTGCAGCTTTGACTCGTATGGAACTGCAAAGCATTTCGGCTTTATTCATTCTAAGAAGGCAGTACGACTACTCGAAAGCAATGATGGGAAAAAGACAGAAAAATGTGTCAAAGGTCATGAGTAACATTCCCCTAATGCTGATGAACCATGCATTTGTCTTTAACTGCTAAGTAGACAGAATGGATTTAAAAGGTAAAAAAAAAATGTGACTAAAACAGTAATTAAACTGTGTTTTTAATTTGCATGAAGCAACAGCAACATTGATGAAGCCTTACCGCAAATGAAACATGTTGTCTTCAGGATTTCCTCTTTTTTCTGCTTTTCGCTCCTCAGGTCAGCAAATGTATCGATGATGACACCAAAGATGAGGTTGAGGACAATAATGATGACCATGAAGAAGAAGAGCAGGTCATAGATCACCCTGGCAGCAAAAAGGGGCTCCTGTTGAAGCCAAACGGGAGAAAACGTGTAAGAATAGGCAACATCAGCTGGTGTCACAATTGGGCATGTCATTGTCACTGTGGGAATCCCCACCCCATTAAACTATTACTCTGTTATTCACAAATGTAGGTTTACAAGTGTGTGATGACAAATCACAAATGTCTGATTTGACTAAGGACCACTTCTAGTATTTATTTTCTCATTAAAATATAGGTGCAAAATGGATTTAGCTCATTTGCAGATATGCTAACAAGGCTGCTTGTGGACCAATGGCATTATATAAAAAGATGTTATTGTCATTTTAGGTGAGCAGAGGGACATCCACTAAGTAAATAATAAGTTGGTAATATTAGTAATGTATATTCAAGATTTCCGTTTACAAGCTCATATTTCATGGATATAGAAACTGATCTGTTAAGTCATTTTGAAAACTGAGAACAGAATCTTGACAACTATCGTAAATCTAACATCTGAGCTGTGAGATTTCAGGTTTTATCTAAAACTAGAGGGGGGAAGCTACATTGATGTACATGTGGAGCCCATTTATATCTAATTTTACGGCTGTCACTTGGAGTTACTCATAGTTGTACATGAGCCATGTTTATGTGTCAAACATAGGCTGACAGAACTGAAAACCGTACAGAGAATTCACATGAATGTTAGGCTAACTGAGGTTTATATAAGTGTGAATGAGTCATGCCCCCATTCTATGGACCAAGCTGCAGATCTAAAACATGCTAGTGTACAAGCTTGTCTTCATCCCAGATAAGTACCATTAATGCTTTTTCTGCCATGCTGGGAGTTATGAAAGTCCTCTATGCAACTTCTTTGACCTACCAGCAGAGCATATCTTCCTCTCACAGGGAGCCTCTTCAGACACACTTCTTACAAGCTGCGTCATCCTTTTGACATGGAATTAGCCTACCATTCTATTTTTTCACTTATTGGGTCAAATATGTTATGTACTTTTTGAAGTAAGAGTTAATTAAATAAAATCCTGGCCTCATTAAAACACAAATGCCCTTTTAAGATCTCAAATCACTTTTCTCCATCCACTTTAATTGAATTCAACTTAATTTAATCTTTGTGTGTGTGGTAAGGGATTTGACAATTTACTTATATTTATATTTTTTTTTTTACACTCTCTAACTCTCAATCTAAACTCCACTTTCTTCATTGTTGTTGCCTTCTTGTGCTTTGTACCTCTTTGGATGGCTTCCGCAGGACGTCCCCAACACCTCCTCCACTCCTGAGGCCGTGACTCAATACTGTGACAATGCACATGAGCAGGGAGTCACATGTTCGCTCCTTGTCCTCGATCACCACCGCCGATGGCTGCACGGCAAGGGAAGCTACGGAGATACACAAATACTGTCAGATAGTCATTTCCTGTGTAGGCATAATGCAAAAGGTTTGTGTGCTCTGTCAGCTGCATTGCTACTACCAGTCAACAAGGCCTTTAAACCGAATTCCATTAAGAAGAGAAGCCACTAAGATGACAGCTACTAAAAATAGAAAACCTACAACTGACACTATATAGTCATTTGAAGGTGTTTCATACTCTATTATTGGTTTATTGAACCCCTTCAGGAGTCTTTGAGGACATAACAAGACTGGGAATTTCCTCAACTATCCCCACGAAAACAAGTCACCAGACTACCATCATTAGCCAGCCTTGTGGTGATGGATAGGGAAGCCTAGACGAGGTCAGGCCCCAGGCAGTTGGAGGATTCGACATGGTTGGCTGATCAATTTTAAGGCGGCGCACATGTTCATCTTTGATTGGAGGCTTTTCTCCATCAAGGTCAGTAGGTTTGCAAGAACTCTGTGTTGGTGGTAAGAAACTCTGCGCCATCACTAGTGGACCCATCGACCTGCTTGTACCTGATGGTAATTAATCCTTGACCTTTCAACCCTGGGCCCCTACAACAGGTCTTAGGCTCCGTCCCTTGATAGTCTAAAACCCCAGCTCCCTGAAAGCCCCCACTTGGCCCAACCAGGTTTAATCCCATGACCACCCTGCCGACCAGCTTTACGGCTCAGTGGGACGAATCTCCTCTGACTGAGTCAGACGTCTGAAAGGACATAAAGACCTTAACATACTCACACATACAAGCTTGCACTTACACAGACAGACAGACACAGTTACACATAAACTCTTGGGCATCTCTTCAGAGACATGCACAAACATGTGGATTCACACACACACACACACACACACACACACACGCATACACACACGCATACACACAAAGTTACCTTTCACTTCTGTCAACCTACCATCCATCACGGCCTCTGCCGAGCAGTTCTCCCCATTTTCTTTCTGGCACACTCCACCAGAGAAGAACTCTCCCACCATGCTGGCTCCATGCTCTATTCAGTTGGGAACACAAAACATTATGCAACTGTATAATTTGTCTTACAATTTGTACTTTTTCGCAATGCATATTCATGGTGACATCCTTTTATATACACAGACTGTCGGTGATGCTAAAATCAAGGTAATAGTCATTCACTGGACACACATTTCGTATTCCTTAGCTTCACTTTGACAACATGTATGTTCACAGACATCCAGTGTGTGTGTGTGTGTTTGTGCAGCACAAAACATTTCATATTTCAGTCTCTTGACTGTCTTGGTCAGGGTGGGCAAGTCATTTATGTTCTTCCTGCTAAGGGAATGAGAACGTATTTCGTACGTACCTAGTGTTTTGTTGGGTATCCTGTCGACAGCCAAAATGAAGTCGTCTTTGAAGAAGATGTAGCCCACAATGGAGAAGAGGTAGACAAGGATAAGAGCCAGCACGGCTGTCAGAACAATGGAGCGGCCATTGCGGGTCACACTCTTTATGACGTTCAGCAAAGTCTCCTCTCGGTAAACCAGATCAAAGAGCTGGAAAGAGGAAGGATTCGGAGATGTGTGTACAGTATATGTGTGGAAAATGTACAAGAAAAAGAGAGAACTGTGTGTGGAAATGAGAGCATGTGGGCTAAAGGCCACAGTGGACAAAGGACACGTTTTGTTTGGATCTCCGCCTCAATTTAAATCTCCTTGCCAACATCTCATGGTTAAATGATGTTGGTAGAGAATATCTGCAACTGCATGATCAAACGGCATCTAAATCCCATTTTTCTCTCTCATGTTTCTCTGTGTTACAGTACAAATTAACAATGAGAAATTGTACACTCCTGTCTTTATTTCTATTCACGACAAGTTGGATATTCTTATTAGTGTGCCACTCCACTAAGGTGTCTGTGTCCATGTGTGTAAATGTGGTTAAGATTATGTGTGTGCTGACATACTAGCAGGCTGTAAAAGAAGACATGCACAAAGACCCCCAGGCTGCAGATAATCAGGTAGAGCAGGTGGTACAGGAACTCCACATCCATGATCATGGCTATGTAGCCGCGTGTGAAGGTTCCGCGGTTCCCAACGAAGCTCGTCAGGAAGATGACCTTATTACATAACTGAAGAACAATGGACACCACAGAGACAACATGTAGAGACAGCAGCATGTCACAGGAGTGCACAGAATGTTCAAAACTGAGACAGGAAGGCTTACAAAGCAGTATTAGTATCTTTGGGTAGATTTTCAAATGCTCATTGTTCAGACCACTAAAAATAAAGTGGATGTGGTTCAGCACCAAAGTGGTGTGGAATCTCCCTGGCTCATGAGTCAACGCCTAACAGTTATGAGTGACATTTCTATTAGCAGCTGCAATGTTAAACCAGTGTGTCTACATGTCCACTTGAATGTGAAATCTGTTTAAATGCTTTATGTTGCGCTACACTGCTGGGGGCTGCTGTGTTCCTGCACTGTGTACATGCAAGTCCTGCACCACTAAGCTTAATGTTTAGTTTATGCTTGGCGTGTGACTCATGCCAAGGCAAATTCCAGTCAACCATCGACTGGGTAATAAAGGCATCTATATGTGACACTGCACCTGAGTTCTGTACGAGTGCTCACTGTGGCATGGTGGCGCAGTGGCTAGCACTATCGCACGGGAGGTAAAGCTGGTTAGAGCGGGTTGAGGGTTCGATCCCCAGCTGCCCCCGTCATGTCGAAGTGTCCTTGAGCAAGACACTGAACCCTAAGTTGCTCCCGATGGAGACCAGCACCTTGCATGGCAGCTCGGTCACCATTGGTGTGTGAATGGGTGAATGAGACTTAGCTGTAAAGCACTTTGGGAACCGTGAAGGTTGAAAGGCGCTATATAAGTGAGATCATTTACCATTTTCATTTACTGCTTTTCCGAACACTTACATTGAACCCCCCCAGCAGGAGCAACGTGGGCTCCAGGCCTACAGAGAAGATCAGGCGCAGGATGGTGGAGGCAATGAGCGCCCGGATGCCGTGAGGCTGAGGCAAGATGATGACTATAGCCAGGGAAACCAGCATGGCCATCCACAGCAGGGCAGACAGATGTGGCTCGAGGGTACCTGAGGAGGAAGGCGGTCACATTAGGGAGAGGTGTGAGCCATCCTATTCGACCATTAATGATGTGGCCAACTATTTTAAGTAAAATGAGTGGATAGTTCTCTTTCTGCCATGTCGACAAGAGGCTAATTCAGTTACTCAGAGGTGACACATGCCACTCCTCTGCAACTGTACAACACACTTCAACATAAAACTAAAATGAAAAGAAATCCAACTAAAAACTACTAAAAAGTTTCACCTTCACACCAATGTATCTTATTTTCTTATTCAGATTGAAATGCGACGTATGCATGGCGTTGTAGTTGCAATAAAAGTATGCTGAGCGTGCATGCTCTTTTCAGTGAGGCCTTCTTTCATATTTACTCATTTATATACAGTATACGCTTCGGAAATGTCTTGTCATGATGAGAGTGTTTTTCAGAGAAGGGACACGATTAGCTTTTTAGTTCTCACGCTTCTCTACATTTGAGGTCGACACAACTACAAAAACACAACCTGTAATGACGCGTTTGATGTCACCATGAGGTAGAAATAAAATGACCAAGTTAGATGAAGTTAGAAGTTAGATAAGAAGTGCTCTTTGCCTCTGTGTGTGTGTGTGTGTGTGTGTGTGTGTGTGTGTGTGTGTGTGTGTGTGTGTGTGTGTGTGTTGTTAATTTCCACATCAATCATTGCAGGTCAGCAAAGCGTTATCATAAGCTCACCAGGCACTAGCTCAGTGCCAAGTCCTGCCTAGCATGCAGCGGAAAGGCTGCATCCCTTCGTTAATGTTAATCTAATTCCTCTTAACACAAAAAAATGCATTTATCAAGTTGGAAATGTGGTCAGTCAGGTTTTCTTTTCACTGAGGCACCAAGAACACCACTCTGGACGTCTCCCTCCATCCCCTCTCTGCTGAGGCCTCCTTCTTCTCGCCTCTCTGTGTACTGATCACATGACAGGTACTCGTTACATAACCCCCGGTTGGCTAAAAATACACTTGGCTCCAGCTAAATTCATCAGGGATGGTCCCGGGTGCTGCATCGTAACAGGCCGCCTGGGCGCTCGGACTTGGCAGCCAACCGAGACACGGCAGCTTGTACGTCACACGCCTACAGTCTGAGACCATTCATCTCTCTGACTCGCTTACTCTACAGCTATAAGAAGATAGAGAGACTGACCTTTACATTAAAACACTTGCACTTTGCCAAATTCAAGTCGACATAAAGCCTGATGCTTGCCACATGATGAAAACTGAAATTTTACTTTACATATCTAAGTTTCTCTCAAAGTGGCTAAGCTATAGCTCCGGTGTCTGCTTCTAAGCAGCACCTGTGACAGGGTGGAGGCCAGTAGTAGTCCTACACCCACCTGACCTGACTATAGAAGCTTGGAGTTATTCAAGGTGCTTTTTTTTCTAGGCTGTAAGCACATCTGGCCACTGTTGGAAAAAGTTAGTAACCACAGTTTCTCTTCAAACAAACCACGAACCATCCATTGACAGACATGTGAGTATGGTGTGCAGCTGATACAATAAGGGGATTTTTATGGTGTTAAAGTTGTCTACATAATCTGCTAATGAAGCATACCTTTAAAGCTATGGAAGAGTGTCAATGTCAAACTTGCAGTAAATGCTTGTCACGCTCAAATGAAGTTCACTGGGGTAGTTCGGTTTATTCAAGGTTTACAAGCATTTAACTTGAATATTAACAAGAGCTCATATGAACCCAGGACACAGTGTGAGAATGTGTGTGTGCATGCATCCGTGTAGACATTAAAGATTCACCACTGAGCAACTTCACAGTGACTGAGATTTGCTAAGCGTTGCTTAACCCATCTTGCCCTGATTGGCGTGTCCCGGAATGAACTGCTAAGCTCTCAAAAGACCTTTGACACTGAAAACCACATGGAGTTTCTAGAGCTAAGCTAACAACCTCTTTTTTTTTTCTTTCTATACCGCTGTGAGGAAGTTCAAACAAAAGGGACCTCGCCGTTTGACCCCGGACAGAACAATTGAAAGTTTATGCGAATCACAATGTGTGTCTTCACTCTGCTACTCTGCATTAGAACAATGCAGGCCTTAACAGCTGCGGCTTTTCACATCCCCACAAATGCTGCCCTCAAGGAGAACTGAGAAAAAAAAGGAAAGGGTGTAAGAGACAGCAAAACAAACACAAAACTGAAAGTGCACATACAAACATGATCAGGTCTGTCACTTATTCCTTTGGTTTGTGAAAAACCTCCCGTCATTGAGTTCATATTTTAAAGTGATCTGTCGCACCTTGTGACCAAACACCAGACCAGATTTTCCACAACCTAAATCTATACATTTAGGCCACATGACAGAACCTGACTGACCAGGGGTTAATATGCTGTGGGAAACGGTCAAATATGTAGATCCCACAAAGGGACTGAATTTTATTTTTCTGTCTTTGTAATTCCTGGTAAAATAATTTATTTCAAACCAAGACTTCTGTGCATTTTCTACTGTCTACACTCAATGGTGAAGAGTTGTTTATCTCTACGTTCTTTATACATACTCATTAAACTATATTTGAGATAACATTGACATCTAAAATGCTTTAAGATTGGCAAATGATTGAAAAGATTTTCAGTTTAAAAATGTATGATGAAATCCAAATCGCGCTGATATTTTGGAGTTGTATTAAACACATTGTAATGGACCTGATTTTCTGTAGATGCTCTCAGATTAGGATTTCCAGTTATGAAGTCTGATGCTGCATACATATTTCCATGTTTACAATTTATGAGCATTCAAGTCAAGATGATTGTATGAATGTGTGAAAATACTGTGTATTGAAAATATAATGCTAAATCCATTTAATTTGGTCCTAGTTAGATTGAATGGTGGATTTTGGCTGATTTGATAAAGATAAATCCAACTTGTCCAGTCATAATTACGACTTCAATGCTGACAGCAGTCATAGTCCAAAACTGGTTATTGCAATAACTCTGTATTAACATGAGCGCAGCATCAACGTCAGGACATTTATTCAAAACTCTAGTGCTAGAAAACAGCTCGGGTCCGTGTTTACTTCCTGTCAGCGCTACCACAGATACAAATGCAAACACAGCGACTTGGACAGTGACAGAATGATGAAATACTGAAGTTAAGCGAGAGACGACATCCTCCGTGGTTTCACTATTGAAATAAATGGAGCAAAGTTTTTAAAATTCGATTAAAGTTGGATTTAAACATATGTTTGTCATTGTTTCCAACATTGTCCTCTTAGTACAAAAGGCTGTTTGTTGTGTGGTTTTGGTTTTCTATTTTTTCTCAGAGAAATGTCCAACTTTGAGGATATAGGGGAGTGTGTCTTTTAGAAAGTCTGCTCTTGTCTCCCAGTCACTCTTAAATTCTTGTACAATGACACCGACCTATCCCTCTCCTGCAGCAATGCAACAGAGTTGCAGAGTTTATGTTTGAATCAAGAGTAAAATAAGATGTCTGACTTTTTGTTGTATGTGTATTTGCCTCTTAAATAGGTGTCACTTTCAATGGTCTACAGTCAGTAGCACGGTATTGTGTGTGTAACAAACACCTAATTACCAGAAGTGATACTTATGGAGAAGAAGACTGCTCAAACCAAGACCAGTGTGAGAATGAGACTAGAAATCTGATAACATGTTAAGTCATGCGTTAGTGTCAAGCTCAGAAAAGGCACAATATCAATGAACAGGTCAGGACCTAATTAAGAACTAATCCATCTTGGTCTTTTGTGACAGCATTCTAGTTCAAGATCCAGATCTTCAGCTAGGATTACATTCTCATCACACCTCCACTTGTGGTGAAACTCACTTTGGTTAGGGAGGTGTGAGGCTACACCCAAACCACAGGCACGAGAGCACAGAGTGTTCTGTAAAGTCCTGTGCACACTTAACACTAATAATGCACCTTACAGTATGTGATCCGATCACATGCCAACTGCTAGAGATACACGTAGCGAGGTACAACCAGAGATGTCAGCTTTCATATTCCACATATTCTTCTTACTTGTCTAAACCTGGCGCCCACATTACCTAACATGCAACTCGGCCGCTAACAGTTGGATCAGTGATTTGGATGTATTATGCCCCAAGCCACTAGCCTCAAGCAGACATGAGGAGCGGGCTACAGAGGTCTGGTAAGCTCACTTTTTTCTAACTCCACACCGCCAGATTTTGTTTATTTTCAAACATAAACTGTCAATTTTTTGCTTTTGGATACGTACAAAAATTGGCCAACAGAATGCCCCTTCCTCTCCAAATATCCTAAAGAAGCTTTTCACCGCATTCTAATCCAAACAGGACTTGAGTGTTCATATTGGCCTGAACTCCACTGTTGGCCCAAGAACAACCTCCTCTTATACACATTGAGCCACGGGATGTTTCTTTTTACCTGGCAGCAAAGAGCTGCACCCGGAGGGCGTAAACATGCAAGGTGCTAAAATAAAGAGCTTAACATACCATGGCCCAATTTCTTTTTCTTCATCTTTGACATACAGGTTTCTGGTAATGCACAATATGTACTATATGCCTCCTGCCCCACCCCTGGCTTTCCCTGAACAGTTATTGTTTGTGCCACTCACTCCCATTTCCTGTGTTTCAAATGTGTTAACCGCAGTACAAACAAACACAAGATCACAGTCAGGGCCTAATTAAACTATTGTATCTGTTGTTCTCCAAGTGTTAAAGGAAAGAGAAAGTTTAAAAAGGTGAAGACTTCAGCAGACAGACCTCCACGGATACCCTCCAGAGGGTAGAAGAAGGCCACAAGCAGGTTCATGAGCACAGCCAGGTTGAAGGAGATGCTGCTCCAGAACGACATGTTCCTGGAGCACCAGTACAGGATGGGCTGAGCTGGAGGACGGGGTATAAAAGAACACAGGTCATAGTACTGCAGAGAGAACAGTGCAGCATCAATACACGAAGCACAATTTATCTAATAATTTCACACTTACAGTAAAAGTAAAACTGATCCGTGTTTCACACTGAGGAGGAGTAAAATTAATAGATAATCATTTCATTTCAAATTCATTGTAGTCAAAGCTGGAGATGATTTGATTTCCTATGTAATGTACAGTGCATCCGGAAAGTATTCACAGCGCTTCACTTTTTCCACATTTTGTTATGTTGCAGCCTTATACCAAAATGGATTAAATTCATTTTCTTCCTCAAAATTCTACACACAACACCCCATAATGACAACGTGAAAAAAGTTTTGAGATTTTTGCAAATTTATTAAAAATAAAAAACCTGAGAAATCACATGTACATAAGTATTCACAGCCTTTGCTCAATACTTTGATGATGCACCTTTGGCAGCAATTACAGCCTCAAGTCTTTTTGAATATGATGCCACAAGCTTGGCACACCTATCTTTGGGCAGTTTCACCCATTCCTCTTTGCAGCACCTCTCAAGCTCCATCAGGTTGGATGGGAAGCGTCGGTGCACAGCCATTTTCAGATCTCTCCAGAGATGTTCAATCGGATTCAAGTCTGGGCTCTGGCTGGGCCACTCAAGGACATTCACAGAGTTGTCCTGAAGCCACTCCTTTGATATCTTGGCTGTGTGCTTAGGGTCGTTGTCCTGCTGAAAGATAAACCGTCGCCCCAGTCTGAGGTCAAGAGCGCTCTGGAGCAGGTTTTCATCCAGGATGTCTCTGTACTTTGCTGCATTCATCTTTCCCTCTATCCTGACTAGTCTCCCAGTTCCTGCCGCTGAAAAACATCCCCACAGCATGATGCTGCCACCACCATGCTTCACTGTAGGGATGGTATTGGCCTGGTGATGAGCGGTGCCTGGTTTCCTCCAAACGTGACGCCTGGCATTCACACCAAAGAGTTCAATCTTTGTCTCATCAGACCAGAGAATTTTGTTTCTCATGGTCTGAGAGTCCTTCAGGTGCCTTTTGGCAAACTCCAGGCGGGCTGCTATGTGCCTTTTACTAAGGAGTGGCTTCCGTCTGGCCACTCTACCATACAGGCCTGATTGGTGGATTGCTGCAGAGATGGTTGTCCTTCTGGAAGGTTCTCCTCTCTCCACAGAGGAACTCTGGAGCTCTGACAGAGTGACCATCGGGTTCTTGGTCACCTCCCTGACTAAGGCCCTTCTCCCCCGATTACTCAGTTTAGATGGCCGGCCAGCTCTAGGAAGAGTCCTGGTGGTTCCGAACTTCTTCCACTTACAGATGATGGAGGCCACTGTGCTCAATGGGACCTTCAAAGCAGCAGAAATTTTTCTGTAACCTTCCCCAGATTTGTGCCTCGAGACAATCCTGTCTCGGAGGTCTACAGACAATTCCTTTGACTTCATGCTTGGTTTGTGCTCTGACATGCACTGTCAACTGTGGGACCTTATATAGACAGGTGTGTGCCTTTCCAAATCATGTCCAATCAACTGAATTTACCACAGGTGGACTCCAATTAAGCTGCAGAAACATCTCAAGGATGATCAGTGGAAACAGGATGCACCTGAGCTCAATTTTGAGCTTCATGGCAAAGGCTGTGAATACTTATGTACATGTGATTTCTTAGTTTTTTATTTTTAATAAATTTGCAAAAATTTCAAAAAAACTTTTTTCACATTGTCATTATGGGGTGTTGTGTGTAGAATTTTGAGGAAAAAAATTAATTTAATCCATTTTGGAATAAGGGTGTAACATAACAAAATGTGGAAAAAGTGAAGCGCCGTGAATACTTTCCAGATGCACTGTACATACACCATGTGCTCGGCGCGAAATATATAACCTCAGTGTCAAACATCTGTCATGTTTCTCCACAGCAACATTTGTTTTGCCATGTTTCATCAACTAGACTTTAATCTGAACCACTCCAAAGTGGAGTGGGGAGTCATTTTAGTGATTTCAGAAGTAAAAAGAGAGTAAAAAGAACTTGCACACACACACACACACACACACACACACACACACACACACACACACACACACACACACACACACACACACACACACACACACACACACACACACACACACACAAAGCCTACTCAGACTTAAGTCAGGAGACCAGTATCATCATATTTTCAGCCCGACTGTAGAAGAAGATCTGCGGGTGGGGACTTTTAGCAACAGAAGTCACTTTATCCATGACATGATTAGCGCCAGTGGAACAATATGGTCAATATGGGGGTGCTGATTCATCCAGATAGGAGAGAGGTTTTTGTCGTCACATGTCACCATATTATCTACGAACAATCTTCCTTCAGGCCTGACCATGGGACAGGCCACAACATGCTCACAGTTTTGGCTCTGAATTCACTTATTTGCGATAGCACAAGACTAAAAAGGGTGAATGGTGTAAAGTTTAATACTCTGTGACCAGCTTCCTGAGTTAAATCCTGCCAGAAAACTGTGTTTTGTGTGCACTTCCCACAACTATCATGTTTATCATCCGCACAATCACACTCACAGACATCACTCTCTCCTGGCTGGAAAGCAAATTACATCTTTATAGAACATATTTTCCCATTTAACTTATACTATATTATAATTCAAAGTTGATAAGTTGCTTATCAGGGTTTACATGCTCTCTCCACTTCCATCCCTCCAGGGTTCAGAGTTAAGGGAGCACAGCGCAGCCCCTTTCACACGCGGAACCTGCGACATTGCTGGGTTCAATTGTCAGGGTGAGTTAGTGCTCTTTGTTCAAATTGTTTTTTTATTTTTTACAATTTATTATGGTATAGGAAAAAAATGTGATGACCATTACAGATGCAGGTTTCTTCTGCTTGCCAGGGATGACAGCAATGCAGCAAACGGTAGCCATTTGTAAAGGGAGCAGTCTCACAAAGGCTGGCTAGATTTTAAGAGTGACTTTACCAAAGTGACTTTACAGGCGAATACTTACTACTTACTTACTACCTATGCATAGATGGCAAACTAAGCCTTTAGTTTGTATTGGCAGCAGGCTTGTCCCACATTCCTACAAGTTGTCAAATCAGCCAGGATCCATTTATTATCAGTTAAATATGACAATGTGTTTTACACAGTGTGGTGATGCCCAGACAGTGAATTGCTTAATACAAAATGAGATCAAACATCAAAGTCAAGTTCTAGCTCTTTAAATCCTGTTCTGCTCACCTGCTGTTGATTTTGCAGCTAAAGCCTGAGAGTTCTGTGGTTGGCACAACTGAAACTCAAAGTTACAGGTTAGACCTGTCTGAGGGTCTAACATCTGTGTCTATGATTTATTTTTTTGTTTGTGTTGTCATATTTGGAGTTCCTGGAGTGCCAAGCACTGTGTGACTGTGGTTTCTCTTGCTGCTGTGTTGTTTTTAATCACAGCTGGCTGTCCATGGGGCCTTCAGTGTTGCCAACATGTTAGACACCACAGAAACACCTTCAAAGGAGAAGTACAAGACTTTATATTTATTTCCCTATCATTTTTAATAATAACGTCTCCATGGAAAAATCAGAAAGAGGCTTTCTTTGGTGGCTGAGGCCTTTTGGTCCTTTACTGTGTTGTGTGTTATGGCTTTTTATCACACTAGAGGTGTGGAGGAAGAAATCAGGAAATCGTACTAGATCTTAAGTTGATGAACTGAGTGACGTGCAGGGAAATTTTGTCTCCAGTTTCTGCTCACACACGATGTAAACGTGTTGAAATAATATAACATTTATGGAGTGCATGTGTGAAAGAGGCTTTTGTATCTGCTCTGGGGGGGTCCTAAGGGGCCTGGAGGGATGCAAGAAGACAGCATGTAAACCAGGAACTATAAAGATAAAGAGTTGAGGAGAAAAACGCACAGGGAACGGTGTTTGTGTTACCAGTAGCCTCTTGAGTACCTCGCAGCTTCTTCTGCCAGTTCATCTCATTAAAGAGGTCCTCAGAGCGCAGGAAGAAGTCATTGATCTTGCTGCCTTGCTCGTCCCGCTCTGTGGTATAGTAGACACGCAGCTTGGACTCTTGGGTGAGGAACTCACAGATGTTGGGCACAGGAAAGACTATCTGCTCCATGGTGCGATCCAGCCGTACAATCTGTACACAACCACAATCACACACACTCTGTCACTATGGTGGGAAAAATAAATCTTGACCCTATACTGTCTTCTTTAAAGACAAGTGTTTATAGATAAGTAATTCATTCAAATGGTCTGACTGGTTATTGACAAAAACTGGACTTTGTAAAGAAAGCAACCATTTTATTTTTTTTTTATCAAAAGTGGCTGACAAACTGAACCAACGACTTCAGTTCAGAACATTGTCAACATTCAGCATTCCTTCTTCTCACTGGGTGCACACAGAAAAACGTGTTAACATGCCAAAGGTGCTTGTCACTCTATCAAGGTATACCATGAGCCTCAAAAGCAGGCAAAGAAAAACACCACCACATGCCTAAAGTCAATTGTGATGCCAAAGCATGTCGCAATCCTCTGCAGCCAACACAGAAGACTTATAATAGATGTCAGGTGGTTGGCAGGCGAGAGTGGAATTGTGGGAATATTTCACAGTGAAACTTTGAAATTAAAAGACAGTAACAGATCCAGAACCCGGCACAGTCTAGTTCGGACATGGACCCAACAACTGACCTCAATCTGAGCTGTGTGTTTGGCATAGAACTCCAGGGCCTCGTCACCCTCTCCATATGTCCCGCCTGGCTTCAACATAGCCTGCAGCTCCTTGTTGTGACGGGCTAACTGGAAGGACAACAAATACCATAAAGTCAATGATAAACAGATCAATAACAGATCATTATCACAAAGACCGTCTCTCTTGTTATCAGAAATGTTTGCCTTAAATATGTACACGTGTTAACTTGGCATGTGCTGCACTATTGAGCCAACATTTACTGCTATTTGACATCTGGGTACAATACATGGTATCTATTCCTCCTTTGAATGCAAGATGTTCCGTCCATTCGACCTCGAGGATCGACTGTGGCTGTTGCAGAACTGTAATTGTTGTTGTTAACCTAAATCATGGTTTGAACAGACTCTGCTATTGAGCAGCGCACAGCCTGAGGGCTGAAAAAATAAAGAGGAGATGAGTGTAGAATAGCAGGTATCACATGTCTTTAGCAGCCACAGGAAATGACACAGACATACAGTATCAGTCATTCAAAATACATTGGCTATGTGGCTGTGCATGTGCTACAGCGTTTGCTCGTGGTTGCGTCTGTCTCCCCTTTTTTTGCGGATAGTTTGGTGGCTTACTTGATGTGCCAAGATGTAGATATTATGCCCAACGTTGCGTGGAGACGCAGAGTGCTCCTCTTCTCCATCCTCACCCTCCTGTGGCTCCTCCACCTCTATCTCACCCTGCATGTAGGCCTTTTTGATAACCTCCACCTGCAAGAATATAGACTGGTCAGATAGCGTCCTCTTAATTCTGTGAGATGACCTGTATGATGCGGTACGCACCAGCTCTTTAGGCCTCATGTTGTATAGTATCCTCTCAGCGTTCTCGCTGTCATGGCGACTCTCCATAATCGCAAGAAGAAGCTTGGAGGCATTATTCTGGGAAAAGATAAGATGGTACAGATAACAGCGCTAACAGAATCAACTCAGGTTCATTTTCTCTACCGTATGGAAAGGAAATTGTTATGTAATTCATGGTGGAGCACTTTATGATGAGGTGTTATAATAATATATTCTGGCATAGCTGATTTACGATTTTCTTCACTCAGCGACATGTCCTGCAAAGACTTGATCATTTCTAGAGAAGGGTGTATCTTAACTTTAGCCAGACAAGTAGTTCATAGCACTGGGTTATGTTTATATTTTCAAATTCTCACTTATTTTAATCAATCTGAATCTCTCGTGTTTTTCCCAGAAATATCTCAATGTGAATGTCATGTCTACATGAGAGCAGTTTTCTACAGGAACAAGAAAAATGTACCATCAAGCAGCAGAACGAAGACGAACATATCTGTTATGCAACACTGAAAGTGTTTTCTCTTCAGAACCACCGAACTAACCAATAACCACTCACTTTGAGTTCCAGTACCAGATCCATCCTCTTCTTGCCAAGGGGGTTGATGTCATTGAGGATGAGAGCGATGATGATGTCAATACCATTGCATTCGTGAGTGGCAATGCAGTTCTGAGGAACAAATGAAATCAAAGTAAATGGAACAGGAGAGTAACCAGTTTTAGCCGGTAGCAACATTATCATCACAAAGGTAGAATCCTGATTGACAGGATTTTTATGTAAACAGACTCAACCACAATTAAATAAAACATTTAATGTTTTCTGACGCTGCTGGAGTTTTGTTGACATCCTCTGTAGGCACAGCACACCAGTTTTCTCAGTTACGATCTGTTAACAAACACAATCTATAAATCGATTAATCCAGTGGTCAAACTCTTCAATTCATTCCCCTACACACACGATTGAGACTGGCTCAAAATGACTGATATGGCTTTTAACAAACTTAAGTCACGGCAAACAGATGACACTAGCACCAGTCAGCTGGGTTCCGCCACGTGTTGGTCATTAACATCCAAAATGCTGCATGACAAATCTGAGGAAGATGGACATTCGTTTTAACAGGAGACTGCAAATATAGTTTTAAATAATCTAAATTGAGGAGGCAAAACACTCTTTATTAAGTATTAAGAAAATCGTCTTTTCAACAGCCAATGATTGAAAAAAGGCCTTATGTTGGCCAGACATCAAAAACATTCTCTAACTGGTCTCTGGATATCAGTAAAATACACATACAAATACAAAAAAAATTTGATTGGTTTACAGCAGGAATCATCTGTTAAACAATTAAATATTTAAGAAACAGGCTTTTGTTTCCTTCTGTAGTGCCCTGGCACAGTCATGTGCTGGTGAGGTCACATTTCATAACTATTGGTCAGGTTTTATGGGTAGTGATTCAGTTTATTTTGCCAAACGTGCCACACCCCCAAACTAAACAATGGCTTGCGGCAGCCAAATGGTTTGGAGCAAGTATCTCGACACCATTTAACAAAGATAACTCAAATGTACACACGCACGAACAAAACACAAACCAAAATAAATCCAGCACTTGTTCCTCTCAGTCGATATGAACAAAGAGCTTTGTTTAGTCTGGCAGTCCCCCTTCTAGCACTGTTTGAGGGAACTGAAATCAATTCAAACAGTGACTGCATTTAGCCAGTTGCTTGTTTAGTCATGCCAGTTTCACACTTAGCCATGAAATGACCCCACAGTGGCTTGAACAGAGGATGCCGCCATCATGTGAGAGGACCAAGCTATGCTAATCCATACCAGAGAACAAACACAGGCACACAGCCCAGAGGAGGCCGGTGTTACACTGTCGAAGAAAGATGAGCGACTGCACACTGTAGCTTCAGAGCAGCTGGCCATGAAAAGAGAAATGCTCAGGACTAATTACAGTACCACCCACACAAAACCACCAGCAAGATTACTAAAATGAAAAGGGCCCTCTGACGTAAGCTGAGGAGAATTTGATTTGGCAGTTAGGTAAATGACAACACAGACAAACACACTGTTAAAATTCATGTTCTGTGAGCACATATATCACCTGGTTCTCATGACAGGGACCTTGGCAGTACTCGGTCAAGCTCTCCACAGTCTGGTTGATGAGTCCTACGTTCTTCTCATTGATGTAGAGTCCCAGCAGCCCCAGCCCCCCTGTAGTGCTGCCGCAGATGCAGTCCAGGAACTGAAGTGTCTCACACACCAGATTATAGTTGTTCTTGTTATTCTGGTTGCGCAGAAAGTTCTGGAGATGGATGGAGACAAAATACAGGCTCACTAGGCATATCCTTCTTTCTCAGGACTCATGTTATTCCTGTGGATTTGGGAAGTGTGATATATCTTTGGTCATCAGGACAATGGCTCGCTTTAAAAATACAAAAAAGAGAGCCAAAACTGTCAGACAATGTTGAGCAAATGTAGGCGTATTCGTCATGGTCTCAGGGTCTGGGGGGGACAAGTTAGTACCAGAAACAGCCCTTTAAGCTTCTACTCAGGAAATCTAAAACACATTTTCTTTCTTCCTCTGAAGTGAGACATCAATGTATCAACTTAAGAGTTGTGAGGCTCATTCTACTTTTGTCTTTTTTTTTAAGCATATATAGCAGCCAGACAATTACTTCAGGTCTTTGGACGGAACAGACACATCTCATTGGACATACTGCACCTACGCTGGGTCAGGATGGACGAGACAGAGCTGACAGACTGCCCCGGTTTGGGGTGTAAACAGAATCGGTGCAATGAGGAAGTCTTCTGTCAGGTTGCTGGAGCTAGCCATTACTAAACACCAACACACTCCTCATAATGAAACCAGACCAAGACAAACCAGATATGGAAACAGCTGCATCAGGAAGTTCTGCAAATGGTGCCTATTTTCTACATGGTTTCGTTTCTGTATAACTGAGTGGGGTGATAGAAATTCAGGAAACGTTTGCATGTCATGGGCCGGGGCCTACAGCGACAAACAGACTGGTGTAAGGGCTGACCTGCAGATCTCTGTTGTGGTTCTCACAGAGCAGCTGCATGAGACGCAGGATGGGCTGCATGATGGTGATGATGACGCTCATCTCGCCTTCCTCCTGGCCCTTATCGGCGGTTGGGACGGGAGAGCCGTCAGCGGCCGCTTGGTGCTCTTCGGCTTCAGCCTCGCGGCGGTAGGTGGTGAAGGCCTTCTTAGTGACAGCGGAGGCCTCCACTAGCTGCTCCTTCACCTCCTCGGTCACTACTGCCACCACCGGCACGTCTTTGACTAACCACAAGTATAGGAGTCAGACCATTGGAGATAAGACACGGTGTTTATAAAGAATGTTCATTTGACTACTATCATCTGATTCGTTTCATCATTTACATGCATAGTCATGTTTTTCTTAGATTAAGATGATAATAAAACAAGACTTTAAGCATTAAATGACTTGAAATCAATACTAAAAAATGAACTAAATAAATGACGTGGCAGTTTCTGTTTTACTACACAGGGCATTTAGACACTGAACACACTAAATGTACACAAAAAACAACAGAGGTTTATTTTGTCAGTTTGATGGTCTTGTGTGATTTCCTTAAGAAAATGATCATTTCATGTCACTCCTGAACCCTCACCTTTCTTACGCGCTGGCGTGTCTTTGTCTGGGGGCTCCTCGTCCTTCTTCTTGCTGCCCAGGTCACTAGTGTTGACTGTCACAGTGGCTTTAATCTCCTGCTGAGCCAGCTTCATGCGCTCATAAAACACCTTGAAGAATTTCTCCGACTTGTTGTCCCCCGTTAGACGGTGGTAGAATGACCGCTGCAGAAAAATAAGACAGAGTAGGACAATGCGTGTAATGTGCACTTCAATTTCAGCCATATCCAGCCAGTGCTTTAGTTTTTTTATGAACTAATGTTATGCCAAACTGCTGATTCAGGGAGGCTGACTTTCAACATTAACATGCTACCAGTTATGTTTCTTTTCAAAATTCACCTTGATCAGAGAATAAGGTCTTCAAGGTCTGAGGACATTTTTTATTTAGTAACTTCTTGCTTCCACTTCTTATCATTGTCTTATTGTCTCTAGTTTCTACGGAGCGCTGACAGCCAGAGGTTCTGTTGGAAGCAATTACATAAGCCTCCTCGAACAGTGCCAGGAAAACATGCTGCAAGGCCTCGCCGTGCTCACCTGATTTCACACCATCTGCTCTCTGCTCCCAGGGCACAACACGTTTCTGGCACCCTGAGGACTATGCTGGGCGTTAACACTTACAAACAGGCGAGCAACAGCGAATAACACAGACAAGATTTGGGGTTTACATGCAGCCAAACTCAAAATACATGCACCCACAAAGACACAGTCACACGCTGGGGACACACTGCCGTATACACACCTACTTTACAAGTGCGCACGTGCATTTACACATACAGGTGAACACACACAGATGTAGAAAAATGTTCAAAGAATTGGCCTCACTTGCATTGCAATAAAAACTACATCTGCGTGATTGCACTAGACCGCAAATTTCTGATTTTATGAGCTTTTCAACTATGCAATAGTAAAAGTTTGATCCAGCATGAGTAAGAGGTTTGTGAAGTCAAGGTGAGGAAGGAAATGTTCTGCCTATAGCTGAGCGACACAAAGGCCTATCTTGTTTGAATGCCTCATTCGCACGGAGCTGTTGTTTTTCTGCAACAGGCTCATATGTTCTGTCCCATTTTCCTCTCGACAATCCCTCCTTACATAAGACCTGTAATCAGCTGAGTGGTTACAGTGAGGGCACACAGCGCCTCAGCTCTAACACTGTTACATCAGCCCACTGAGGGCGAGCAGCGGCGAGGGAGAGAGGGGGAAGAGGAAAACCCTGCCCTACTTTTCAGTGCCAGAACGGCACGAAGCGAGCGTGTGGAGCGAGAGGGAGGAGGGAGGGTCTGAAAGTAGGAGAAGAGGTGGGGCGGCTCGATGCAAGCAGGACTTATCACATACATAGATTCTGGGACAGTTTTGAAAGCCCGTTACACAAGACTCTTTCCAGGTTTAGACATGCAGTGAAACAACATGTAGTGCACAGCATTCATGTGTTGTTATCTGCATAGCAAATCTTTGCAGGGATTACAAAACAGGTTTCATATTTTCACCTGACTCAAGTCCTAAGGGATGCAGGACTCTTAATGTATTGAGCAAATCTGAGCTGTTTTCCTTCTCTTTTTTATGTTTTTCAAGCTGTTTTTCAATGATGTTGTTTACAAGATAGGGCCATTCATTGATAGTGATCTGATTAAGGGTCAGCAGAAGACTTATGCAAGCAGGCCAACTTCTCCAGACAAAGGCAACAGCTCCAGGATAGCAGGTTTACAAGATTGCCATATTAAATGGACCTTGTGACTATGGCCATAAAAACTAAATTTCTTCACTGATGCAAAAGGAATCATTTTGTCAATACTTGTCATCTGATATATGTTGAAAGCAAAAGGAACAACATGCAACAACCGTTGCCCTTTGCTCTGTCTACAGAATCAGTCGAACTGTCAGGGCTGGGTATCGAACCTCAGTACGTTTTGGTACCAATCAAAATGTGTCAGTAGCACAGGTTTATTTTGTCAATTTCAGACTATATTTAATTGAAGCAGAGTAATGTAATGGCTGCTTGCATTTAGAGAACCCTTTTTAGAAATGTAGTTCTTTTATTGAATGAAAAAAAGCATTTAATAGAAAAACACGTTCATCTTTAAGTAGGTTACTGAAAATATTTAGTATCTGTGCAGAATTACAGGTATTGTATCAGCACCAGTATAAAAGTATTTAAATGACAGCCAGCTCTGTGGTGGGCATGAAAATCAGCCTTTGGCCTATTCATGAAACATGAGAACAACAAAGGTAATTTACTCAGCGAGTTCTCTGATTTTCTTCAACATTTTCTGATGTCAGGTCTGAATCGAGTAAAATGAATAAATACTTAGTCAATAGTGAGCCAGTAAGAGAACAGTTCCAGTGACATTTTCCATGCTGTACTTCAGCAGCTAACTGCCGCATTGTTGCTTTGAGCTGACGAGAGATCACATAGTGCATCGAGTGCATTGAGTTGTGTCTCATCACACTATCTTACATAAGGAAACAGGTTAAGATATCAACTATGTGTACCATATATATCCCCCACCTATTCCCATTGACTGCTGAGTCACTCATTAAAGAAAATGGTCACTCAGCCAATCAATCTACGTGTCCGACTACAGAGCCATTAAGCCTCCTGGGAGCTCTTCTGATCCTGCAGCTGTCAGTCATATTCAGCACAGCGGGTTTAGGTCGACCCATAATTCACTCGCCTATTCCACAGATTCAACATGGTGGCACAGCGGGGCCTCCTTTCTGATTATTCTGCGCATCCACTTTTCTCTCTATTGCCTGTCAGCTGCCACCCCAGCTCCTGGCATCAACACAGGCCAGTTATGTAAGGCCTGTTTACACCACCAGCTCTCTCTTTCTTTTCACCCGTCTCCCGCCTTTCCAGCCTGACACCTTGGCGAGTGACGAAGCCATCCCTGTGCTTATTGGAGGGATTTGGTGGCGTACTCTGCCACGCCCAGCTCGTAACCACAGAGATCTGCTCTTTGAGGCCACGACAAGACTGCCAGATAGGAGGTTGAAATGAAAAAGAAATACACACGAGTGTGTGTGTTGTCACGATTCTGTACAGGCAACAAGCCAAGCAAAGTCTAAAATGTATCCAGAGACTTCAACAACAACAAAAAAGTAAGTGCACTGATCTGACTATAAAGCTGCACAGGGCAGGACTGAAATAACTTCTATAAACTATAAACTGGGTTTTAAAAGGAGAATCCCCGGCTCACTCTATAGTTAGAAGGGAGCTGGGATGTTGATGACATTGATGCCTAGAAACTCACTTTGCAGAAGCTTTTTAAAGCTTTCCCAGAGGTAGCTGTAAAGTGAGACCAAACCGAGCGGAGGCAGCGGCGGGGGGGGTTAATTATGTTTGGAAGGGGCTGAGGGTAGCGGCGTGCCACAACAAGCCTATTGAGTAAGAGTGGTGGCACCTGTTTGCTCCTGTGACAGCTAAGGAGGTGGTCATGAAGGCGGTGTTGAGTAGATGGACGGAGGGCCTTGGAGGAGCAGAGCTTCTACACTTCTTCTCTTACATAACACACACACACACACACACACACACACACACACACACACACACACACACACACACACACACACACACACACACACACACACACACACACACACACACACACACACACACACACTCTCTCTCTCTCTCTCTCTCTCGAAGCGCCGTTTTTGGAAGGTATATCAGGGTGTGTGTGTGGATGTGCTAATGGGGTGTACGGACGAGCATGCAACAGTGTAGTTTAATGAAATGATACAGTATGTGTGCTAAATGACTGCTTAAGTTACAGAACATGTTATCATGTTCACAGCGATCTTAGGTTATTTATGGAAAGTTATGTACATCAATAACTAATGTTTTATATACTTATATACAAGTTAAATTTGCCAATAAGTCCCTGCAAATACTGTCACCAAATGACTTACTTTATTTAGGTTTTTGTTGTTACTTTACGTATCTCAAGTCAATTCTCTCTAAGGATAAACTAAGCAAAGGTTTCTGCTATGTGACCGCTAAACACTTAAAAAGTAAAGTAATGAGCAAACTGTCAGTATGAGGGGATTGGTTTTCCCTGGTGATAGCTGTACCGTTTCAAACTGTCCTGCATTTGAGTTATGACGTGAAGCAAACCACCAAAGAATTTACTTCATCGTATGGGCAGATGCCAAGGGGGGAAAAAAGCCTTAAAACAAGTATTGAGAAAGCATCAAAAAAACATTTCTTGTCCACCCACTAGTGATTGTGTATTGATGAGGTGCATCAGTGACATCAGTGAGTCTGATTTTTACCGTACAAAGTTATCATATATCTGCAGGGCAAGACAGCCCCCATGACTCAGTGACTAGCACGCTGGGCGAGATCTCCAGTGTTTGAAACTCACTTTTCGGTCTGTACTCGCTTCAACTGCATTTAGCGCAGGTATCACTGTGACTGCAACGGTTTCGGATACATAATGAAGGGCATTTCACATGTAAATGGTCAAACAAGCACAATTCGCTGTTGTTTCAGTTCAACAGGTAAATGTGTGAGTGAAACCGGAGCTGCAGCTGAATGAAAGTCTTTCCAGCAGCACGACACGTTTGTGCCTGTAAAGGATGTGACCAGACAACCCAACAAATTCAATTATTAAGATTTAACAAAAAAAAGGATAAATAAGAAAGGGCTGAATCCTGCACCTGATGTTCCACCGTGTGACGTGACAGTAAGTGTAACAGTGTGTTACTCTCACACATCATGCAGGGGGGAAGCCTGGAAGGATTGTGTCCTGACCCATTTCTTTTTGTATTCACTAACACACTTACCCTGTCCTTCAGGGCTGCCATATCAAGTCCAGCTAGAACAGAGCTCTGGGCCCTGGATGAATTGACTCTGAAGCCAACTCTATCTCTTTCTCTCTCTCTTATGCTTGCTTTTTCCCAGAAATTTTGTTGGCTAGGCTACGACCCTGGATTACCTCAAAAACAAACAGACTGCTCAGAGAAATCTTTGGGCATGTTTTTGTCCTGCTTCTCATTTAGACAACAAGAACCCTTCTGTCCTAAAAAGGGGGCAGGCAACCCATCGTTATGTAAGACAGGGAAATGCGGTGCATCTGCTGATATGTTGTAAATTCACTCTGGACCATGCATGATCTTTCAACAAAGCTCACTTGTCCCTGTGCCATGCCAAAGAAGGAGAAAAACACCTAACTTCAATTCTGAAACAAGAAGCTTCTTCATAATTGTGTCTCCTCCTTGTTTAAGCCAATAAACTGCTCTGAAGTTCACTTTAAGGTTCTTATCTGCCAGCAAATGTAAAGTAGGACTTTTACACTAGGAGTAAGAGGTAGAAATCCAGACATTTACTGTAGATTCTCTGTAATTTATGCAAATAACTTGGTGCCATTTCCCTAGATAGTAAAATAACTGGGAATAATGGCTCTAATTACAAACCCAAGCATTGTGTAAAACATTTACATTCAAAACTGTGACTCAAACAAGACAAGGAACTTTGCAAACATTTACAATGGCCTGGGGTGCACAAAATAAAAAAGAAAGCTCCACACCCAGTTCACAATGCACGCCACAGGCTACTTTCAGGAGTGGACATCGAGCTTCTTCGTCATGCCCTGACCTTAAAAAAGGTCACTCAGCACATGAAATGACAGCTTAGTCAACAAGTCAGATGAGTTGATTCTGTGCTAAGGGAGGCCATAGGGAGTGGCTTTTCCTCAGGTAGCACCAGAGAGCTACTGAGATCTACTTGATCTCTCCTGAGGCCTCAGAGGGGTTGTGCCTTTCACTGCCCTCTCTGCCACAGAAAAGCTTGACCCAGTTAAGAGTTCGGTCGGAATGTTAGGAAGCCCAGGGCTCTGGGCTCGTTCAGCCAGGCAGAGAGGCAGGCAGCAGCTTATGTAACAGGAGTCATGTGAGAGCCTTTGTGTACACTCTGGGAAGTCAGCCTAATCAGGTAACGACTAGAGGTGGGGGAAAAATAGATTGCCGCAAGAATCGGGATTCTTAGAATCTATGAATCTGCATCCATTCACAAATACCAAAAATCAATTTTTAATGAAGTTATGTTGACCAAACGGAAAACGACAAACGATTGGGCGCAATTTGAATTACTCCACTACTGGAGACACAATGTTAATAACAACACAGCGAAAGGTGTGAGCGTACGTGTCACACAACACATCAACTTCTGTTTTGGCAAAAACATTTAACAAGTGATGTTGGTCAGTTAATTACACATTTCATTATTCTCATACAGACAGAAGACAGTAATGTGCTTCCTAATAAATGCAGTAAACATTTTTCAAATTAAAAAACCTGCATACTCTGCAAACCCTGCATATTCTTTTCCTATTATTTTCCTGCTCAGTCAGAAACTGACCTTAATCATGACCAGTTAGCCTAACTGCCAGTTATGTTTCATGTTGCATTAAGAGACTGAATAGTGTACCATTCCCTTTATTTAAATAATCTGGTTTTGAAACGCAAATCCATTGTGGATCGAATCATGACACCAAGAATCGGAATCGAATCGATCATAGGATTCCCAAAGATTCCCACAAGTCTAACAAGTCTATTCAATATAGGAGCCGATTATGCAACAGGCCTGTTTATGCAAGACAACACACAAGAGCACGCATATACAAATCACAAAACCAAAATACACTGATAGGCGGCTTACGAGCAGTGTGCACTCACACACACAAATACATGCATACACAAATTCTAGTTCACACACACACACACACACACACACACACCTCCCTGCAAAGCTGAAATAATGCAGTTGCAAACACAGCAGCTCTCTCCCCTCTCAACCCGCTTGCTATGAGGTTCACAAAGAGTTAGCGTTGCCTTAGCAACCCCTGGCTGGCTGTGGGGAAGGCAATGACGTGTTTGGCTGCTTTGACCTCTCCCAGCAGACTACTGTTCCTCTTCCTTTCTGACTTCCCTTTCTCCTCCACTTCCATGTCCCAAACTCACTTTCCCTTTTTTTCACAACCCAAAATGTCAAGTTCAAACACAACAGATTATAAAGTGCCTGGCTTGCTACCCTGTCAACTGAGTATCTTTCCTTTTCCCATTGGAAGTCATCCCGTCACTTATTTTTTTTTCTGCTGACAGCAACTCCAGGGCAATAACTTAAATTCTTCACACCACAGCTTTGAACCCCTGAGGTAACATCTCCTTGTTGAGATTCTGCTCATGCTCTCAGTAGTCCCATTTAATTGCAGGCCAGACATGCGAGTGCTGGACCTCATTAACACTTCACACCCGCACTCGTCTGCACTGTGTGTGCTGTGTACTCTTCAACTCAGTAACCCCCAATTACCTGGATGACCGTGTTTCCACCCTCCAGCAGGGCGATGGCCAACAGTATGCTCTCCTGGAAGATCCGGTCACTGGTAGCATTCATGATAAGGTCAATGACCAGATCAGAAGCGCCTTCTTTGTCCAGATGGCACTGGACCTCTGCCAAACTCAGCTCCCCTCGACCTCCGACCCCGGAGCTGACAACTATGGTCACAGAAGCGAAAATGATTATCATCTACATTAATACTGATGTATTCAGATTTCAGACAGATTACATAATAGAACATGGGTCGCAATCTATTATCATATTTGATTGACCGTTTCTTTATCAAGTCACTGCATTTGTTGCCACAATATGAACAAATTCATGTAGTGATATTGTTAGTTATAGCTTACTAATATGATAAATAAATTAAATAAATGTAATACATAAGTACAACATTTCTATTTCAGGAACATGCTAAACTAAGAGAGGACACTGAACATGGCCGCTAGTGGGTTACTCTGTTCACTAATAGTAAATTATTGAGATTATTAAGGCAAGAGCAGATGCAAACCAGATCTTGCTAGCCTGGTATAAGACATATGAATCATTCCCCATACCATACCTCAACCAATCAGAGTTTAGTGGGCCAGATTAAGAATGGGGACAAAAATAGTGACAGTAAAATGGTGGATGAGACAGATGCAGCGGAATAACATGTCGTAAGTCCTCGTGCAGATAAAATTACTCTTAAAGCAACATAGTTGTGAAAAACGCTAAGTTAGCTGCTCCTAGCAACCACTCCGGCAGCATCAGTGTCAACTGAAAGTGATGTCCAGAGACTGATGCGTCACTAACAAACAAAAAAAACAAACAAACAAAGAAGAAAAAAAAAAAACATCCGACAATAAATTGATAACATGAACACACTATCAGCCTGAATGAAGGAAGCGAACTAATCAAGTCAGCAGTGTACAGAACGAAAAGGCATTTTAAAGCCACTACGTGTTGAATTTGAACATTTCTAACTTTGATGCCCCCCAGTGGCATCGGTCAAAAAACAAAACAACACAAACAACTATAGTAGGCAGCAATACAAGCTGCCACCTCTCCGCCGCAGATCCTAGACGAAACTGACATGAAGGACTGCAAGCAACTCAGAGGCTGGACCAATTTTCACCAGGATTATTTCATATTCCACAAAGCAAAACCATCACAATAATCAGAGAGATGCTATCATCACATCAAAAACTCTACATATAGTGGCTTTAATAAAGAGTCCAGAGGTTTATATAGGATGCCGTTTGATAAAAGGAGTTTGTGATGCATGGAATGAGCCACAGGTGTCTTTTCTATCCATCGAGCCATAGTGCACAAATAGCATCAGATGTGTCTGTAATCCATGGAGGTACTTAAACTCCCACTGCTGTTGCTGCTGGCTGCAGCCAGCCAGGGAAGCAGTGGTGAGATAACAGCACCCATCAGAGCCATCTCTGGCTGGGCGAGCCACTGAATCAACAACACATCCCATTCTAGACGGAGCTTGGCTCTCTGGTCGCCTGGCAACAACACGGCCCGCAGTATGCTCAGTAGCAGAGCCGAGGTCCAAGGGCTTAAAGGAGTACAAGGCCATGGCTGTGAATAAGATCGCTTTTTTTCTTTTCTCCGCCGCTCTAAGCATTAGAGATGAACGATGAGTCATCGCTGTGATGAGAGACACAGAGCGACTTGCTGGAATGAATAAATGTCAGTCACGAACAATCTATTACATTTGTGAATGTCAGTGTGGATGGAGTAAAGATTGAGAGATGGATGGATGGAGAGATTGCTTTAGTTTGTACAACACCTGTTTTCTGCACATATGTATGGCCTTCTGTAAATGTGTTACTCTGAATCCAATGCACACATGCACAAAATGTATACTGCTGTGAGTGTTGTCCAGGTGGGTGATGTCCACCCACGTGAATGCTATCTTGTTTACTACAACCCGGTGGAAATTGTATGTGGTGTCTGTCACTATGACTACTCTTTGTAATCTGTTTAACTAACAACAAACATTTCCGACATGAGAGGAACTTCCACGCAAGCTTTCCTGAGAAATTCATACAATGATTTAAAATCATTTAAAGTTTTGCTTCTGGCCAAATGTTTACCTAGTACCAGTTTAAGTAACTGGCAAAACTCTCATCACAGCCACAACTCGGACAGAGTTTCTACACTAAAAAAAGATTTTATTCATGTGTAAATCAACTTCTGATGGTAAAGAGAATCATAAAAACAAAATAATATAAAATAAAAAAGCAGAGAATGCCTTGTATGGGTAAGATTTTGTGCACTGTCTACTGTAGCGTTAAAAACTCTATACTGCAAGATGAATAAGTAAATCATTTCACAATCATCTTATCTTATCTTTATGGAGCATAACCAAAGAGACACACAGTTACTGTATTGTTACACACACCTGTAGGTGATTTTCCCTGTGCTCCAGGAGTGAGTGGACCGTTGCTGAAGGTTGTAAGGCTATCCCTCCTCTGGCCAGGTTTGACATTTCCATAGTATCGATTGACCAAGATCTGCCGCAGAGCTTCACCCTATTGGTGAAAATGGATGTTAGGATGTTACCATGTCACAGAAATGGAGCTACAACCCAGCATCAGTGTTACTGTGCTAATGTAGCAGTACAAGACTAGAAATCTGAAGAAAATGAAAGAATTAATTTAATCCCACTAATAGTCCTACATCAAAAAGCCCACTTGAAAAGTTACAAGGTTGCATGGACACATAACTTTGGAAATACGTGTAAAGTCATTTGTTTTTCTCTCATCTCCTCTTACATTTGCCCCTCTTGAAAGCCTTGCCCTTTGTTTTTCATCCTATTTGGAACTTTTAGAGATGTTCAGGGCAATTAAATTAAAAGCTTTAAAAATGACTGCAGTTGTACAGAAATGTGGTATAAATAAAAATAAAATAAATACAAAAATATAAATAATAATACACAAAAAAGAAAAGAGTGCCTTGAAGGCCAATCCTAATAAGATATCCCCCTTAGTCAAAACAACACAGCATCTTCTCATTTGACCTTTGCCCTCTGACATCAGTCAATGATGTTCAAAGGCGACACTCTGCCCTCTCCCATCTCAACATATGCTGACATTCAATGTTTCCCCATATTGGTTTGGTGTAAATCAGTGCAGTCACGCACATGGACCCTCTGGGCCAAACATGTCACAAACCGTCAAAGAAGAGACGAACACCCAAAGTTAATGTCCATCTGTTGATGTGCCTCACATGTTACATATCATATAACTGGCAGGGGAGCGAGGGGGGGGGCATGCTGTGGAAGCGGTGCGATTGTGGGGGGCAGTCAGTCAGTTGTCAGCCATCAATAGGATGGCAGCCTGGACCAGACCACAGCAAACCAAACTCAGTACCTACCCTCCTTTGATCCTCCAGTTGCTTCTGTGGCTGGTTGGGATCAAGATCCTTAAAAGGTGAGGTGAGTTAGCAGAAAGCAATAAAATAAGAGAAAAAAATAAAATAAAATAAAACGTTCGGAAAGGAAATTTGGAAAAGGAATTAGAAAACAAAATAGGGTGTTAATACAGTGCAAATTAGTCACTTTACTAGCATGCAGGAAACTGGGTGCAAATTAGATCATGCAGTTAAGAGGGAAGTGGTTGTGTCAGGGAAGATGTGAGGTCGAGTCAAAGTCATGCAAGGCTTCGTGCAAGGACGGATTGACACATCATATTAAAAGCTCATTTCACTGTTTATGTGAAACATCCAAAAATTTTAAGCCATCAACTTATAAAACTCCCCACTCTTGACAGTCCAGTGTGGGAAATGTCAAACATTGTAGTCTTGCCATGTGGTGACTCCCTCATTACTTTACAGTATACAGTTAATGTACAGCATACAGTCAATGTGGCAAAAGAGCTCAAATTATTTACATAAGAGGATGACAAGCTGGGGGGGGGGGGACATAAGCCATGAGACTGTGGGGGGGGGGGGGGCGCTCTGTTCAAGCTACATAATGGAGCCGTGAGCTACTGACACACACTGTAAGCACCAATCTGGCATGGAAAAACACCTCACCCATGACTTCAACCCCCCACCACCACACACACACACACACACACACACACACACACACCATGAAAGACGGTCAGGAAATTGGACTTTGCTCAAAAAACCAAGAGGTGGAAGGAAAGATGAAGGCAAGGCAGAAGGGAAGGAGGGAGGGAAGATTGCATGAGTGGGAGGCGGAGCACAAACAAGGGGTCGATATGTAGCATAATGTAGTCCCACAGAGGTAGGGGGCCCTCAAAGTAGGAAACACAACATGGGGATGGGTTGTGACTCTTATCTATTTAGATAAACAGATGTTTAAGACTGAACAAGCGTAATGGGAAGGAATTAGTATACAAATATGATCAGCAGTGACCCATATTAGCGTGGCTATATGGGTCTTAAACACACCTCGGCAGGGACTTCAGGCTCAGGTGGAGGTGCCAGCTGATTGGAAATAAAAGGATGATGTTAGTCAAGGTTTGAAGATGTTGAATTAGTTATGCTGCTTCTGCCTCCAAAGAGTTGCACCCCAGAAAAAACACGCAAAAACCTTGTCCCTAAAGGCTGCTATTTACGGACGCATCTATCTGTATCGAGCCTTCTACTGCTTGCTAAGATTGCCAGTCACATGCACAACAGCACATCATAAATGTGAGCATCTTAAAGAACCTAGGGGCAGAGAGCAGGCGGCTAAAAAAACACGTTGCTCCCTGAGATCACGGTGATAATGGATTGCTTACAGTATGTAGGAAATGATTTCATTGTGTCTCGTGTTGTGCGTTCTCATAGAGCTGGCCTAATGGGACAGCATGGATGATTAGTAGCATCAACTGCAGCGAGAAAGCAGAAGACTGTACAAACTGCCTCACTTTCAACACACTATAATGCGACACTGTGGTGTGTTTAGCATTCTGTGGTTCACTGTTAACCTCCTACAGCAAAGTGTTGCCGCCCTCATCACCCCTACATGACATGAACGATACGAGGCAGTAAAAGCTAAAATATGCACACACTCATTCAACTTACCAATATGTACACTCATCTGAGTGTGCACACTGGTTGCTATAAAGGCCAATTTCCGACCTGGTGGTACCACACAGGGGAACACAGCTGAATCATATTTTTGCTGTTGGAAAGTTTGTCTCAACAGTCTGATTAAAAAGCACAACTAATCTTTAAACAGTAAATGTTGGCTTGTATGGACAGAGCTGCAACGGGATATAAAAACAACTAATTTTCAGTGCATTTTCCGAAACTACTGGAACCAACAAAACGAAATGGGAAAAAAAAGAAAAAAAGAAACAAAAGCATTGATATTTAACTCTGTGGGGTTGTAGCTAATGGCAGGCCAGTTACATAGTGTGAGCAAAATAAAACTAAAACAGATTAATAATAACAATAAAATGCAAATTGGCAACCAAATAACGAAGCTTAAACAAAAGTACTTAACACAATTATATCAAGTCCCTCAATTCCTAAAATTCTATTTGATAAAAAACTAAAACTAAATAAAATAAAATTTTATGATAGCCTACAGAGCATAGAGGCATTCAAAAAGTTGTTCAAGAAAGTAAACAACTAATTTAACTTTTAACTGATGAAGATTATAAAAATACATATATACATGCGCACAGACACACACACAAAACCTCAGTGCAGAGAGGGCAGCGGATGTGAGAAACTACATAACAAACATGCAGCCTAACATGGGCATGTGTCTCCCTAGTCATGGTGGTTTGTGCTGATTAATTGTGCAACTGGACAGGAATTTCCCTATATCAGGCCTTCTTTACGTCAACACATTGATTTCCACAGAGAAATGGTGATGCGTTACGCATTCAACTGAAGCAATATCCAACATCCATCGCCAACGGCTTCTAATTCAGTTCTGAATGGAACCGCTTTTGGCGGTGGAACATGAAAACTGTGTGTAATCTGACCTCATTTGCTATGTTAACAATTGTCAACTGCTCGCTTGCCATTTTATGACGTATAAAAGGATGCATCAGCTGGACGGCTTCACCCCGTAATTGTCAGCATCAGTTCCACTTGTTGCGCTTCCCAGAATGATGATGAAACATCCATAGAGGCAATGCCAGACAAACAAACACAATGAGATTCAGGGCATATGCAGACACAGAGGCAGTTAAGGTCGTATGATCTCACTGAACAGAAAAATCTTCATATTTCAAGGAACTGCCAGTAGTCAAACCATCCCTTCGTTTACAATAACACAACTAAGAGCCTTAACCCGTCTCCCAAAAGAGCCAGACACAGTGAGTATTGCCTTACCTCGCCTCACTGGTAATCATAAAGAATATTGGCTGTTCATAATCAAGGAAAACGAAAGCTAAGTCTTCAGTTTTGTATAGCACTCTGCTGACAATAGAAAATTGGCCTGTCACAGAGGCAGCCCTCAAACAATTAGCAGGTGTTACACTGACTGAAGTGCACACTCACCACCCAAAGTGAATCCCCAACTTTCCCATGGCCTCCCTGTCTACCCTGCGCTGCCTATATCGAGGCGCATCACTGCTACTGTCTCCTGGAAGACATCTCTGCTGCACTTTTATTGCCAATTACCACTGAAGGTCACACATCAGTAGAGAGTTGAAAATTCCAGGAAAACAGAGAGAGAGAGAGAGAGAGAGAGAGAGAGAAAAAAAAAAAGGAAAGAAAATTTGTTGACTCTTATGTAACCGCTTCCTGAGAGCTGGCTGGAGCCCAAGAATCGTGCAGCATTAAGTAAAAGGAAACTGGGACAGTGCTGCATGTTGCTGAGGAACGTCTGCAGCTCCCCCACTTGACCAAGAAAGAAACAGCAGCCCAACAGTATCTCCTGACTTCACCCGCAGCAGCAGGCAGGAGGATAAACAAGGACAAGCAGAGTCTATCTGAGGCGGTTTGGCAGAGTTGGTGATGGGAGTGGCTGCCGGATAAGTTGCACTAAGAGAAGTCCAGTCAGTGGAGAAGAAGAAAAAAAAAAGCATGGCTGAGAAAGTGAAAGTGAAATGGACAAAACAATATTTGTGAAAGGATCGGCAGGGATGTGGTCAGAAAAATGAGGAAACAATAATCTGGAAATCTCTAGCTAAATAAATAGTAATTCGTCAGCATAATGAGGAGGCGTGTGTGTGTGTGTGTGTGTGTGTGTGTGTGTGTGTGTGTGTGTGTGTGTGGGGGGGGGGGGGGGCACAAACATAAATAGATGGAGAGCTTGCGAAACACATACACACACGCACAGAGACCACCACACTAGCAGAGAAATACTCCCTCCCTTATATAACCCTGACTACATGTATGGGTTACGTCCTCAGCAAGCCATGTTACATCACCAGAATAAGACAGAGACATCATCTCCACCTGACCTCTTCGACCTCCCACAGTCTCACAAACAAAAGAAGCTCACGTGCATGTGAAGGAAACACAAACACATGCAGTGAATGATATGATCAGGCCCGACAATGAGGGTGGCAGGCCGGGTCATGTCTTGTTTTCCCCCTGGCTCGTGTTTTATCACGTTTCTATTTCTGGAACAGTGAGATAACCTCCGCTAATGGGTGAACCGTCACTCAGCTTTATCCTGCTCTCTCATCACTCCCCCTGGACACACACACACACACACACAGTCAAGTTCTAGATGGCATGCAACATCTAGAACTATGTTGGGGTCTGTCAAACGGCAGCGAAACTGACAGCTGCACTCATTCTTCGAGACCTTTGGGGGGGGGGGGGGGGTTATGGTAGGTCAGGGAGCAGCAGCAGGCTAAACTGGGGTTACATAACAGCCATCATGGCAGTTTATCTTGCTGCTGCTGAGAGGAAGTTGGGGTTTTGGGCTGCCTGTCTTCCATCTGAATGATATCCACACACATGCTGCCAGGCAGCAGTCGGGGGGGGGGGCTGTTAATGTGAGTGCGTGCATGAATGAGTGACATACAGCATGTGCTGCGGGGGATGAGGGAGTACGTGTACATTCTTAAAATGCATATGGGAGGAGCTGATGGAACAAAGCGCCCGTCTCTGAGAACAGCCCTGTTTTTGTGGAAGCCGGGGATTTCCATTGCTACAGTACCAGGCGGCATGAATAAGGAGGGAGGGAAGGGATATAATAGAGAAACTGAGAGCATGTTGCTTCCTGGAAACTGTGGAAAGACCCTTTCTGACAATTTTCCCAAATATCATCATTGTTCACTTCCCTTGCACTCGCCACACTCTTGATAAAGTGACTCATCTAATGTCTGCCTGTGTTTCACTCTTCTGGGTTGTTTTCCTGCTGGCACAGATTCTCCTGCTCTGAAGATGTGCGCTTACAGTTTTGACAAATTTACTGATTTCAAGAGAAGCTAGCAAGCAGGCTGTAATCATTAAAATATGCTGTGCCAAACCAAGCCAGTAAAATAATCCCAACACAAGGTACACTTACTACCATTTCTCCATCAGTGGACTGAGTTTGCTCAGTTGTCATGGAGATGAACCTGTTGACATGCAAGCTCAGTAGCTGCTATGATTTTATCCATAGCATCTTCAGGGCTTCTCATCTAAAAAGCTCCTGAAAAATATAGTAAGTGAACCTTGAGTAATGACTGTTTTGTCAAACTACTATTTCCAAGGTCAAGAGTGACCTTTGATGCGTAAGCCGACATGAACGCAATGTCTTCATAGTCCTATGAATTAAATCATAACAGCTTACATGTCAACTCCATCTACTGATGAAGACCTTATGATACGGATGAAAGCTCCAGAAAAAAAAACTTAGCGGACCTTGAATTGGTACCGTTTCGTCAAATTCTATAGAACCTTTCTAAAAAGTAAAGTGCTTCAGAACAAAAAACAACGAAAGAGCAAAACAATAAAAATAAAAAGTACTCAAAATAAGAAAAACATAGCAAAATAAAAACAACAAAAGCAAAGTAAAAAAATATATATTAAAAAGTAAAATGGTGAGGGGACCTGATCAAACTATGAAAAAGACTTCAGGTAAATGTGAGTTTTATGAACTGATTATAAAAAGGTCACTGATTTGGTTACACTGAGTTGCTCAAGCAAGAAGTTGAAATGAAAAGGCTTTGCCATCCCGGTAATCAAGCGAGTAGTTGAAACAACAAGACCCTAAAAGGATCTCAGGCTGTGCTAATGCCCACTAATGACTAGACTAACACGTCTACAATGTGCGTGGGAGCCTCATCATGCAGTGCCTTTAAAGAGGTATCAATAAGATCTTAAATGTTACTCTAAAACTCACTGGCAATCCGGTGAAAAGAGACATGGATAGGGATATGCATTGTCTCCTAGAAATGGTCAAAAGACCAGTGACTGCCTTGAATAAGCTAAAGGTGAGTGGACTGACTTCTGGTCTGAATAAAGAGGACTGCAGCGGTCCATATGAGATACTTTATCCAAGATCTCTGGGTGTTAAAAACGATTTGCTCCTACGATTACTACAGTACTCTAAAACAACATTTACTAGGAGTAAAATGTCACAAAATGTAACCACTAAAAAATCCCCTACAAACTAAAAACAAAGGAGTAGGATAGATAGGTCCCATCCTGTGACATTAGTCACCAGTGACATGTGAGATATGGTTCCTCTCTAGTCACACCCTTAATCGCTGTGATGTCCACTCACTATTACAAACAGAAAGGAGAAACCCAGTTTTATCCAGCGCCTTAAGGCCACAGGTCACGACCACACATATTTTTGCAATGCACACGCATGACATGCACGCCGCCCACACACAGTCCAGTGCCCTGGTATTATGAACTATCTGTTAGATGGAGTATCCTCAGCTATATATACACTCACACCTGCTCTTGTAATGGTGGCAAAGGGCTCAGAAGAATATACCCTCCCACCACCATCCATCATAAGAGGGCTGTGCGGCGTGTAGATTGAGTGACGAAAAAAATATGTCATTGATGTGATGCAATGTAACAGAATAGCCCTACTAAATACCGCCTTACCGTGTTCAGTTTGTTAGTGTGTTCACTTAGTTAGATTATACTATCAGCAGGGCCGTTGGGGTTTGCGACCTGGAAGGATTTTACATTCTACAACTAAAAACGTACTCATGATGGGTGTATTATAGGCTAATGCTGGTATTTTTAGACTCAGAATATTTAAATCAGACTACTTGGATTCAGTAATCAGAATTTTCCTCCTAGCAGTGTGAAGACAGCATTGAAAAAAGCATTCAGACCTTCATGTGGCCAAGTAATAATTCTAGAAAATACCACTGAAAAGTTGAGTTTTAATAAAAAAAATAATCAAATAATAATAATAAAGATCTCAATATTAAGACCAAGTAAATTATGAAAAATTAGAGAAGGTACAAATCTCCTCAGTAGGACAAGGGTATGATGCTGGTAGTTAAAATGTTAATATATGTAACAGTGTTTGGATACAAAAATAAAAATAATAAATCACCCTCTGTCCCTCCACGGAAATTCCAGGGCCCACAAGTCCCACACAATTTGTGATGAGCAATCTTAGCTGCATATAGATGTTATTATAGGGAAGCTGTAGAACTGTTCTGTTACAGACTTTCAAATAAAGCTGTTAAAATGGATTAACAATAGTACACCTAAAATCTGTTGTTAACTATGCAGTAATATTGTATGTCTGCGTTCTCCAGAATGTATTCCGTAAATTAGTATTCTTCTAAAAACAAATTTCTTCCTTAAAGAGTGCACTCCAATACAGTAAGTAAGTACATGACCATATACAGGCACAGCAGACAAGCATATTGCATAATGTGAGCCAGACATGCTAACAGTATGCTACATTTCAACATGGAGATGAGGAGCACAAAACAGGGAGGGATGGGCTAAGCCGTGTGACGCGAGAACGTCTACTTGCAGCACAAGCAGTACACTACGCAGTTAGTGGGAGACACATCAAATGTACATCACAATAGTAAGTAAAATGATCAACCTCAGCCACATCCATTTCATCATCAAAGGCAATCAACTGCAAGAGAAAGAGTATAGGGGGCAGAGAGTTAGCAGAGCTAGATTAGTGAGGTAAAGCTCGGTCACAAGTGTGCAAATGTAAAGCTTGTCACAAACACACAAAGCATGTCAAGTTAGTGAAAGGATAGCATGTTAAAGCTCAGAACCAGAACATGATTAACAATGGCAACACCCCTCCCCAGACACACATATTAAGATTGACATTGATTTAAGTATTTAAATAGTTGCAAGTATTTACCACCTTTAAGTACAAGTACAAGAATACTCTTGTCTTCACATTGCCTTTAATGGGGTGCACTGATATTACTTGGGAGTTGGCAATTATATATATTCAATAATACTACAATACAATAAGTATTCTTTAGCTCTGAATATGTCTTCAGTGCTTCTAATTTTCTTTGAAATATAAGAGGCTATATTCTCTATTTCAAGTATGTTGCTGTTCTGTATGCTTGTAGAGTTAATAGACCTCTATGGTTTGTGTGCTGCGGAGTAACTCATAAATGAAGGCTAACCGATTCTATTAAAAAGGTACCCTGTGGAGTTTTCAGTTTCAACTGTTTATTTCCATTCAGTATTTCTCACCAAAACACATTGTGTATCCTTGAAGCTTTGCAAGCATTTCCATCCTCATTAAAATCTGCAAAGCAATTTTTTTATTAACACCACATTTTGGTAGTGCCTGCGTCCTATTGCACATGCGTGAGATACAAATAGAAAAGGGACTTGCTCAAAAAAACCATGCTCCATAGTGCTGCGTCTGGTCAGGAACGCCACAGGATACCTTTAAAACATACTGCCAGCCATTGCATCGAAAATTAAAAAACAAATCCTTCAAATTTCATGTGTCAAAATCTAAATTTCCAGTTGTAGGTTGACTTTGCTTCAACTTGTGATATACTGTGCTGCTATTGTTGATGAAACAAGCTGACAGAGTTGAAGCAATCAATTAGAGATTAGTGGAAGAGGTCATTAGTAGCCGGTGAGGGCATTAGTAACCAATGAATGCTGTGTAGAATGGTTGAGTGAGAGAGTGGAAGCATGCATGTTGTTCATGGTGTTGATAATGTTGAAATTACTTCAGTCTTTTAGACTTACTGTTTGATAAGGTACTTTGGGAAGACATATTTATTAAATATGTACCAGTGTTTGCCAAGCATAAAACTAGACATGGCACAGTGTTCATAAATTGGCCCAGCTGCAGTGATTCCAAATAAAAGACGTACGGATCTTTTCCATTCAGCGTGCTATACAGGCTCCAGAGGCAAACAAGGGGAGGTCAGCCTCTTCTTTTATTTTACCATTTTTTGATCTTATGTCTTCCAGCAAGCTTGGTGCAGTGGGACAGTGACACTGTATCCTGAGATGTTGGTAAAGTGTTTCATCTCATGTGTGGGTGAGTCTTGGGCACGACTACAAGCAGATGATGAGAAACAGGAACACTGAGGTAACACACCTTCTCCCCATAGCCCCGGTCTTTTGTCATCATTTCCCTCAGCGTCTGCAGTACTTTGATGCACAGGCGCTCCTCATTCTCCTCCAGCAACTGCTTGGTGTGTTTGATCAGTCTGGTCAGGAGGACAGAGAGAGAGAAAAAGTGAGGACATACACATGGATTGATGAAAGCTGCTGTTCTCCAACCACATGACTCCTACTACTGAAAATCACAACATATTATTTTGGCTGATTTCCATCATACCATGATCATGTTTTAGCCCAAAACAACAGATTTGGAGGATAAGGGCCCAACAGCTCATTCAAATGTCATGGATTGAAATGGAAATGGCAGAAAATCCCAAAATAATGGTTATTCAGAGCACAATTGGGAAACTTCTCAACACCAGGGCAGATGTTATTGAGCTCTCAAAGACCTATAGAGAGTCCAGTGCTCGTGAAGGTTGACACACTTTTCCACAAACTATTGTACTCCACAATGGCGGCCATAAATAGCAGGATAATCCCTTCATGTGTCTCGCTAGGTTCCTTGTAATCCAAGCTGAGCTCTTATCGAGCACAACAAAACACCATTGAAAAAAACATGTCAGTATCCACCACTTAAAGGTAAGTATTTCATGCGTGTTATTTCCACATTTGTTTTCTCTACAGCACTAAACACTAATTTATGGTTGTTAGGAAACCTAATGTATCCATTACAGTTTGAATACCTTTTTTTGTCTCACTCATAGCAGGAAGCTCAATGTCCAGGACCTCTAAATTGCATGCAAAACTGCAAACCGCAAAATTGCATGTATTTGCACACAGTTTTGTTGTAAAGTTACACCCAAAGTACAAACAAAACCACAGACACAAATATGAGCACTGGCTGCCCCAGTTCATTTCCTCTGAAGCCGTCCCATCCCACATTAAACTGGCAGTATAAAACTCTACCAGTGGGGCCAAATTCTAACCATAACCATGTATTATCAAAATTATCTGTTCAATAAAAGGGTAAGAAAGACTCAACCCAACTCACTTCACTCACAGAACAAGTAAACCCCTGCCTATCTAGTTGTTCTCAAAATAGATTATTCCACTGCAGACATACAAATGGAAATGGATTGCTGTCTGGACAGAAAGAAAAAATAGAAAGGTATTTGGTACATTTTAAAAGTATACTAAAAGCATGATAAATAGTGTATAAACAAGTGAATGAAAACTGTAAACGTTCTCTAAGCCTAGGACAAACAAAGATAACCTGGTGGTTGGAGATTTAGACTGACTTTGATATGAATCCTCCGCTTTCACATTTCTTGCGAGCCTCTGTGTTCTCAGGGAAGAGCAGCTCTGGACGATGCAGTACATCCACCAGCACAGAGAGCTCAGCTTGGACCAGCGGCCTCAGACGGTCCTCCAGCGCTGATACTATGTCCTGCAGAGCATAGCGACAAACAACAAGAGCTTTGACATGGCCAGAAAACAGACTAAAGCAACTTCTGTGACGAGTTCACGGACTTAGGACTTTAGTCTCCTCGTTGATACACCTAACGAAACCACAGTCTTGAATATTTATTAGTCTGGAACTTTTTAAAATGTTTCAAAACATAAACAAACCAACTTATCATCACATCCCCACATTGACATACACTTAATGACTGTTGACATAACAGCCTTAATAATGCAGTTTTTAGAAATGATTTGTGACATAATATATATGTACAACAAGGAGAGTCACGACTGAATCCACTGAAAAATAATATAAAGAAAATCAAAAGCCCATGTTTCTCTTGTAACATGTAGGAGCTAATGTTTCTGAGAGTTTATTATATCATTAAGACAGTCTGTTGTTCAGAGTTAAAGGATTAGTTCTACGCCATTTACGCCTCTGACTATCTCTCAATATCTTCCGTACATGCGTCCACATCAGTTATTTCATCCAAAAAATCCAGCGGCATTCAACCTCAATATCAGAGGTTGCTTTATGAATGAGTATAAGAGAAACAGGAAGTGACATATCCAGTACACTACATACTGTACTTAAACAAAGCAAACCATATGTGCGACACACCACCACCGCCGTCCCACTTGCACTTTCTGTCACGTCTGGTGATGATTAGTGTGAAAACTATGCAAATAAGTAAAGCAGCATCATGAGGACTGCTGGTGATTCTAGTGCTGTGTGGGCTGTCTAGTGAGCGGTAGAACAAAAGGGCTATTAGGATGTGGGAAAAAAACATAACAGGCAATGAATAGCGTTGAAGCATACATTCTGAGAAATGCTATTCCCTAAATAAAAGGAAAGAAAAAAATTTGGTACCCACATTACTCTCTGTCCTGGAATGGGTTGGTGAATAACCCAAAACAACCTATGACAATATATGATGAGGTTTGGTCTTGGAATTGGAATGGTTCATTTCACTGAAAATATTGTGAACTTTTCAGCCGAACCCCTGGGATTCCTGTGTAAGCAGAGATAACAGCTGATCTGAACCAGACAGAACCAGTTTTCTTCCAGACTTCCAGTGAATACTGAGTCAGTAGGAGAGAAAATAGGGTGTAACAGCTTGGCCTCACAAAACAAACAAAAAAAAACAAACTTTGTTTGCCTAACAGTTACCAAAAGAATTACATCACTCTTGTCATATTACCAACAATTAATCACATTGGTGGGGAGTCTTGATTGGCCCATGGTGGCCTCACACGCCACTTTGTTTTATACCTGCACATTACAATCAAGATGTAAAGGCAGACTGAGCTTACGCTAATCATTGCTGACGTTTTCCTGCCGTAGTACTTACTTCGCACCAGTGTTCACTGGTATTCACTGGTCCAGGAAAACCGTTTAGTTTAGTTTAGACTTTTTCCTCTTCTCCCTGTACAATGTATTGTTGTACAGTATGTGGCTCAGACACACCAGATGGCTGCTGGATAAGAACTCAGCCTTTATGGTAGGAAAGCTTCATAATATATCACATAAGACAAAATAGTTTGACTAAATTAACAAAATGGCATATGCATTAAAAAAAGAAACAATCAACTGTCTGGTTAAGGAAAAGTCTGGACCCAATTAAAGAATAACAGTTAAAATAAAGATTCCAAAAAGCATTATATCAGTAGACAAACATTAATGTGTTATATTTTGAAATTTACACCAGTAGATCGTTATGTGGGCTTATATTTTATCTGTGGTTAATGTCCATATCTGATCAGTACAATAAAATGATCAATATGATGTTTCACTATTAACTCAACCTGACTACTTGACTTTTTGTAACACTTTTTGATTGGTGACAATGTGATTTTTAGCTGCTTCTCTGTGAGATTTATTCCACAAGAACAGACAGGTCTGCAATTACAAAACATTTTTATTTTATGAAAGATTATTCATTTTTGTTATCTACCAGAAATTCAATCATTAGTATAAACATGGGGCTACTAGTTGGTCGTCTATCTAATCAATACAGACAAACACAACAAAAGCTGCATGCGCATGCTGTGTAGTTTAAAATACTTGCACCTTCTTTATTCCAATTCGAGCTCCTCTCTGCCAGACTGACTATTTGGCACAGATGACCATCTTACCACTCCTGAAAGAACTTGATGTCCTGTTCCAGTTTGCCATCAGATGTGTCGCTAATGCACTTTATAAAACCCATTACTGCTTGCTGTTCTCCTCCATAACCTGGCCTGCTTTATACACACAGCTGACAGAGAGATAAATAATTTTAATTTCTCTTTTTTACTTTTTTCCCCACTTTGCTAGTTTTTGTTGGTTTGTATTAGTTTTGTGTGTGTTTTCTTCTGTCATCCTACCACATTCCTGCTTGAGGGATCGCTGTTAGATGAGATGTCTGGTTTAATTATTGTTAAATAGAAAATAATTAAATGAATTCCACTGAAAAAGAAGAAAAAAAACCGTATGCCTAGCTACCAACCTGTAGCCTCTCAATGATGTTTCTGTAGTCTTTGGAGGTCGTCAGGCCGGAGTCTCGTCTGGTAGTGTTCTTAGCAGATAGTCTCCAACTGAGGATGCTCTTCTGCACAACATTATTGGACTTGACAAACAAGTTGTTCACCTGGCTGTCCAAGTCCACTGGGATGGCAATGGCTCTGCTCTTAGCTGGGTAGAAGTAAGAATGTAGATATTTATATAGAATGCTTTCATCTTATGCCACAGTGCCCTTTCTATTACAATATGAGATTGGTGGTTGGCGTTATCTTACCCACGTCGGAGAGTACTTTAATGCAAGCCTCCACTGAGGCCTTCTGAACAGGGTTAAGCCAGTTACAGTGGAATACCCTGAAAACTCCCTGAAGCAGTTGGACAAATACTGGCTGACGAGTCTGTAAAACAAAGAGAGAGCAAATTAAATAAAATTAAATAAAAATACAATGACAGAGAGTAAAGAATAAAAGGAAAACACATACTGTATAGTGCCTATTGTGTTCCCTGACTAGGTTGAGCCCAATTTGTGCTAGAGATGACATTGTGAGCATGCTATAGCACCTATGGTGGAAGGGTCTACAGCTTTGGATCCCGAAGGCCAGCTGTTTATGATCATATGCAGTTCCAACACATCACACCAAACCAGTGTTTGGCAGAGAGCACAACTGATTTCTACCACCATAATGGAAGAGCAGCCTCAGCTGGCCACAGTACAATAAATACCTCAGTTATCTTTCCAAGAATGGCTGCCTGTTGCGAGAGAAAGAGGGTCTTGATGTCATCACGTACTGGTAAACCTCAACAGGCAAAATTCTCAGCAATGTGCAAAGGCTTACATAAAAGAAAACCAACAATTTCTACTGGGGCCAAGTTGGAACAAAACAACTCCACATAACGGGAAAAGAGGGTGTCACGTGGGCAACTGTATGTAATACTACCCCACAAAGTTACTGTACGAGGGATTTGGCAATCTATGGAGGGTATTGGTCATGGTTTATTGGGAAAGACGTGGGCGACAGGACACCGCTACTCAAAGGTCTAAGAAACGGAGTGACCACGTTGTGTGAGCACATCATCTGCACCATGTCTCAGCAAAACCTTGTGCAACACACCCACAGATCTGGGAACAACAGAGTCTGTGTGCTGACTAAGCTATGAAAATGTGAAAAACCCACACAGTGAAGATACTTCACTGAACATTCAGAGACTGTTGATAAGGGCTGGGACACAAAATGTGGGAGAGTCACAATTACTTACATATATATGGTGAGCCATCTATGCAGAGGGAAGAATATTTTATATACATATGCACACATAAAAATGTACTCAAGCATATACATGATTTATAGACTTTAAATGGCAGTTGCATTGTATTTCAAATGCTATACTCCACAATCCAGATTACCTGCAGGCTTGTGCTCTGGTCAGAGAAAGGAGAGCTGAAGAAACATGTGACAATGCTCATGACTGTCTCAGTTACATAACGCTCCAGCGTGGTATCCGCATGCTTCCTGTCACTGGTGTTGTTGCATACCTAGGCAAGGACAGAAAAGATATTAGCATGACGCACAGCCACTGAATCACACATCCTGCATGTGGGCGACAGGTAACATATGTTCGCGGCACGCTGTGTTGACATAATCGGCCAAACCTGTGACATAATATAAAGCGGAGTAGCACTCTCCATCTATTGATCACATTGTCTGACAAACACATTGTGGCTTACCCTACAAATATCCACCAAGAAGTTCTCAAACAGCTTCCACATGTGGTTGGAGGTATAAATCTCCTTCATCTCCACCTCTGTGTCGACATAGCAGTGGTTCAGGAAGTTGATATAGGCAATTTTCACCTAGTAGGATTCAAACAAACAAACAAATTTAATAAAACGGCACATTTATCAGGGGTGGAATAAAACTAGTTCTCAAACACCTAATGTATATATACACACACATGTCTGGCATACAGCATGTGTGCAGCAGTAAGTGCTCCTCAAAATCTTAATAACAGAGTCAGAACCTACAAAACTGCATGTGCAATGTCATTGTACAGTATATACGATTATCCTCATTTATTGTTATCTGGAACACTTGGCTGGTTTAAGGTAGAAACCCCATCTGTCTTAAAAACTGTCTGAATTTTTAGGGACATGCATTTAACAAGGTGCTGGAAATGTTCATTAGGAGTACTGGTCCATGCCAACTCAACAGAATCACGCAATACAAGTAGACCTTCATGCTGATAGCATTTGCTGCACCTGGAGCATGTGCAGTTCACTATAGTCCAAACAATAGGTTTTAGACAGGAACCCCATGCCAACAGGAATCAATATTTGGTAAGTATACGTGTTTGGATGTCATCTTTGACAAGCACATACTGATTCCTGGTCTAATATGTGCCACAAAAACACCCCCTGACACTGTTATGCCTGATCATGGCACTTTCATGAGCAGGTTGTAACATGACATGCCTTTAGTTTTTGGTTGACATGAGGGGAATCTGTAATGTCTGTGAAAACTGCCTACGTGTGGCCTTTCACCTCTGACCGCTATCACTTGTTTAGCTTGAAAAGAAACAAAGTCTCCCGCATTGACTAACTTCCTCTGCACACATTATCAGTCTAAAAAAGTACAGTTTTTTTAAAATGATTTTTAAGCAAACGTGGCCTATCTGTTTAATAGGTTTATTATAACTTCTAACAATAAACACTTTGATGCTTTTGTATTATACTCATTTTATTTGTAATGCATCTACAGAAGAAAAAAATCCATAAAATGTGGTGTGATCTCCATCAAAGTCACTATAATACACAAATACACTCTATGTAAACTAATATTTAATATTCTGCACAAAACACATGAAGCTGATGTGAAACATCCCTCACTCACTCAAGATGGCAAAAAAAGTTTTAAAAAGGTGGAAGAGAACCCTTGGGTTACAGTGACGGACCAGTCTAAGTATCTCAAAGTCACCTAGCTCGTGATTTATTTCTCAGCAATAAGAAAAATATAGGGCGAACATGGTGCTCATGAAAGGACACAGTGGAGGAAAGCACAGTTCTCCCTTAAAATCAACTGATGACATTGTACACTGTATGTTCTATCATGTCACTGGGACAATGTTATATGAAAACAATGAGACTATATTTTTGGAGTAATAAAGCAAAACAAACTAATAGCCTACCATAACATCATCCTTAAGGTGAAGCACGGAGTTGGGATCATCATGATTTGTAGTTGTTTTGCTGCCCCTGGGCCTGAATGACCATTACTCATTGAGAAAACAATGCACTCAAACTACTTTGATCAAAAAAGAATTGATCAAAGTTTAAGTTTCAGGGTAGCTGTCTGTCATCTTAACAGACGTTGGGAGATGAAAAATGCCCCTAAACACAGTGAAAAATGAACTACAAAATGGTGCAGACAGACCACATTTTATGACTAAATTATGCATTTACCATTTATTGGCACTATATTCCTACATCTATAATGATAACAATGTATAATGTAGTAACTGTATTATCTATGAATTCTACACGCTGTATATAATGTATATAGAAATGTATACATATACTGCACATAACCACCAATTTCATGTATATAAAGTAATCTAGTACTTTACCATTCGTTATTTATTCCTTTGTTCTATATGTAACACTTGTATATAGACATTGTATGTTGGTGGTCGTTGTTGTATTTTTAAAAATATATATCTATATTTACACATATTTTTCACCTACTTGTATGTACATGTACAACAGTTCTTTTACCTATCTTTGTTCAGCTTTGTTGTCCTGGTTTTTAGCTAAACCAGAGTCACATACTGATTCTACATCCTGTGGAGTTCTTGATCAGTTCAAAAGAGAAGGAGGGTTCGTCTTAACAATTAAAACTACTGTCTTCTACCTCATCATTCATACCTCAGGGATACAGTCTTCATGGGTGACGACTCGTACAATATCATCCAGGGGCAGCAGGGAGTTGCACTTGATCTCAGTGTAGACGTTCTTGCCCTCAGTGCAGACAGCCAGCAGTTCCACCAGGTGGATATGGTACATTAGAGGGCTGTTTTCGTCCATGCGGTCCCGCTCCGAACGCATCATCTGGACCAGGGTCTGGAAGGAGGCGCGGTCGTTGTAGAAGACCAGGACGTCCTCGCCCGAGTTCACCAGCTGAGTCGGGGAGAGTCACAGTAGAGAGTGCAGAGATCTTGTTAGAGAGTGTTAAGAGTGCATTAGATCAGCTAAAAGGACATAGAAACTAGATTGCATTTGAATCCCTATCTCCTTTATAGTACTAGCATTACTAATTTTCTTTCATCTGTTATGAAGATTGTAGAACCGACCTCAGCCATGACAATGTCCTGACACTTCTTGATGAACTTGTTCTCGGCCTTCACAATGGTCTGCAGGAACTTGAGATACTGGACATGTCGACCGTGAGTCTCAGTACAGTGAACAAAGTGCTGAACCACGCGCTCGTTGATCTCGCTGCACAGCTGGAAGTTATTCATGAAAATGTGCTGCATGGTGACTGCCTCTAGGATCTGAGAGAGTTGGAAAAAAAGGGGGGAAATAGCAATGCTGTGTGAATTTTCAGATTTGTTTTTCCCCAAAAGGTAATGAACTGTCTCCACTGTAGAAACCACTACCTAGGAGTAAACTTGAGATGCCTGTGCCACTCACCCCCGGGTTAAGAAACAAGTTGATATGCTTGTGGAGGAGAGCCTGATTCTGCTGATTCCCTGCACAGAAATTCTGCAGGAACTCGTGAGCCAGTTTCATGATCTCCTGCATTCGAACATCCTCGCCCTAAAGCAGATAACACAGAGTCAGACTTCCTTCTTATTTACATTACATTAATGGGGAACTGCAAATGTGTGAAAGCTATGCAGAGCTTTAAAGCTTCCTAATTATTCTGCATGTGATACAATACTGCAGCGTTGCACCTTCTCATAGGGGATTTGTAGGAGCTCCAGCACTACACTGTGGGCTCCCATGTTCCTCAACAGCCTCTGCTGCTGTTTCTTGCTCTTCTTCCCTGAGCTTCCCTCCTGGACACACAGCTTACTCAGACGCAGCAGGATCTGAACACACACACACACACACACACACACACACACACACAGAAGGAGGATTTTTGTTACAGGCAATACATCACAAACGTGAAAATACAAGATTAACATACAAATGAGCGTACCTCTTTTACAACCCTGTAGTTGTAGCTGCTGGTGCTTTCTGTCTTTTTCTTGTCCGAACTAAGTGAGTCTCCCTGTAAAACAAGGAGCAATAAGGAGAAGAAGTCCTTTAAGTTTCATAGCATTACTCTGACATCTCTAATGAGGCACATTGACCTTAATGAACCTTCCTTCTTCATCGGTTTAACAAACGTTTCATGTTTTCATGTTCTTGTGAACTGTACCTTCTTTTTGTTGTCGGACTCTGAAGGTCCATCTCCATCCATCCCATCTTCTCCTTGCCTCTTATAAACCCACAGTTCAGACTTCTCCACAATAGAACGCAGCTGGTCCAGATCTGACTTGATCTGCTTGTAGTTATCCACATCCTGACTGGTCACCAGCAGCTGGACCTACATGTTTTGTTTTTTTAAGAGAGTAGATTTGAATCAACATGAACCCATTCTCAGAAAACCTTACATTTCTCAATGACTAGTTTTGAACTTGCGAGTGCTAGCCCAGATGCGTGCATGGTCAGATATTAAAATTAAGGGTTAAAGAGTGGTAAGGCCTACTTGTTTGAAGGCCATGAGGACCTCCTGCCTCTGGCTGAAGTGTCTGAAGAGCAGATGAAGCGCTCCAGACACGAGAGGAGGGTAATCATGCATGGTCAGGTGCAGCAGGACCCTTAGGAAGGTACGACCACCGTGGTCATCCAGGTCCAGTGGAGTGTTCTCCTCACTGAAAGGTCATTGGAACAGTAATTACATAAACTTTGTCTTGTTTTACCTCGCTTCAGAAAAGCCTCGGAAAGACTAGCAAGCTGTGGATTACCTTCCTCCAAAAATCCCCTCTGCCTGTTCTTCGATGTTCTCAAAGTCAAGATTTCCTAGAGTAAAAAGAATAATCAAAGAATCAATGCGTCAAAGAAATCAATTTCAACATTTATATGAGACAAAATGTTAAATATTTATAATTGAGTTTGCAGATATTTTAACTTGTCACAGCAAAAAAGCAAAAGTGAAACAAATTCCACAGGTGTCCCACTAAGCCGTGACAGTGAGCCAGCATGCACCAGAAACCTGGAAGTAGCTCACTGAAATGGAATGCGCTCATTATTTATGTTTTTAATCACACCTATGCTTTTCCTGCAATAAGCCTTTCAAAACAGTGTCTATTAAATCAAGTGGCATCATACCTGGCATCTGACCCGTGACGTTATTGGTTCCATTCTGACTGGCAGTGTTGTCTGCTTGTGGGTTGTTCTCATCAAACTCACGTTTGAAAATACAAAGCAGGCAGGAGATCCTGTAGTCGAGCCGCACATTCAAAATGAACTGAAGGAAAAAGATAAAAGGTTACGATACAAATAAAAATAAAAAGTTTTCCATCACAGAAGAACCATTTTCTTGATGTCCTACCTGCAGAATCTCAATGACCTTGAGCTTTGTGTCCATGACCATGATGTCTTCTCTCTCTGGTTCAGTCTGTGTTTTAACCACATCTCCCTCTGGCTGATGAGTTGGTGTGGTGGGCAACAGGCCACCTCCTCGTAGCACTACCTGGGTCATCAACTCGCCGACTCCATGAATGGACTTCATCACATTACTGCCAGCTACAGTACATGCAGAAACAGACCAACAATAACACTCACATCCACAGAAATTATGTTTCTGGTCAGTTTGTTCATTAATACACATCTATGATGATATAATTGGGATTGTGTGTCTTTAAATTACTTGCAGGTCCTGTATCTGTACATAGCTGCAAAAATTAGAAAGTTAGCCAGTATCTAATTGAATAAATAGGCCCTTGAATGATATGTTCTGCTAGAAAAGTTTGAGACCAAGGAAAAGAAAATGACAGCTAAAATGATTTATGCTCTCTTTGTAGGGTGATGCAACATCCAAGTTAGTAAAGGAAAACATTCTTCACTGATGTACAGTAAAGCCAGATACTTACCTTTGTTTTCCTCTCCCTTCTCCATCTTGTTGATGGGGTAAATGGTGCTGACGTGGACACAGTCTAAAATGTTCAGCAAGATCTTTGTCAGTCGGAGCAGGTCACTGAAGTTGTAGAAACCAAAGTATATGAGGTTCCTGGCCAGGTTCACCACCTATGGACAAGAAGATTCAAAGCCATGATTTATAACTGAATGAAACCAATGTGACTTCTCATCTGTTCACACCATCCACAAAGAGGCATTACCTCAAAGGTGAGCTTGTTTTTCTCCTTGTCGGAGAAGGGAATGTTCTGCGACACCACCTCCCTCAGGTAGTTCTCCACAAAATCCATTGTGAGGCAGAACCGCTCCTTGATCTCATCCCTGGTGGTTCCATCGTTGTCATAGCTGGACAATTAGGGAAGAATCACAACTAAGAGATGCTGTGACGTGTTTGGAATGGCAACACAAGTCAATCAAAAGCATTCATGAGGTGAACTCACTCATCAATAGCGATCTGAGAGGGAATCTCAGACCAAAGACGGGCATATTTGACAGGTGTGACTTGCTCCTGAGGGTCACGGTCCACATGCATGTGCAGCATCAGGCGGCAGAAGGACGCCCGCAGGTCAAAGGGCAGGTCCTCATCGGACATGCAGCGCAGGATCAAATCCACATCCAGCTGACCGGAGATCTTGTTGATGGCCAGGTACTGACGGTCCAGACACATCCGGGCAAAGAGGTTCAGCTGGCATCTGCGAGGAGTTTGGAATTATTAGTCTTTTCTTTTGTCTTGGAGTTTAGTTATTATCATATTCAATATCTTTGAATATTACTTTGTGTGATGTTATAGTTTTTCAAAAAGTGTTTTGCCGTTAAATATCTAAAAATAAAAGTAAGAAGATGATGGTTTGGTCAGATGCCATGTCAAATGTTTCCTAAACAATATTTCAAAACTACAGTGGAACTTGAATAAGTTTATACCTGTCTATTTGAAGCAGACCTGTGTTTTTTGGGAATGTTACTGCATAATACTACCTTACTTTGACAAACACAAACCTTAATATTAATGTCAAAATCATTCTAATATGATTCTACAACATTGTATATGTGTATAATTAAAAGATGCCTCACCTGTAGTAGCTAACCACATCCTGGTCATCCTTCTGGCCCTCCTTTGCATCCTGGGCCAATTCCCGGATGCTCTTACTCCGGATCTCTTTACAATTGTCTTTCCAGAACAGCCAGACTTCCTCTTCATCCTCTGCCTCCACTGGATTCTCTCCATTTGCCGTCGTCTCAATCTCAAACCTCGACAGGACCAATCTGGTGGAAAGCATACATTATTATTATTATTATTGAATGCTCATTTCAGTGTTGCAAAATTTGAATAATTAAGCAATATGAGAAGCTAACTTGGTTTCAATGAGGATGTCAGCATTGGTAGGGTCCAGTACTGCGTTGCAGATGAGCTCCTGTGTCACAGGGATGGACTTGTGCATGGACACGCAGAGATCTGAGAGGTAGTCCAGAAACCTGGGGACAGATTACAATACATTCAATTCTTATTTTATTTTCCATAGGCACTGGGGAAGGTAAGAGATATGCATGGTTTCAGATTATATTACAGGCGTACATCAGGAAGTTAAAATACTAATGCCTTGTTTTGCTCCCACTATAACAGTTCAAGCTGTGAGCCTCCTTTGTCCAAACTTCTGGATCAGCATGATTCACATATCATTAACAGCACCTGACAGAACTTTAACACAACACAAGCACACACTGTCAGCAAATTACCAGCAGTGCCAAGGTCATGCACAAGTAGTTTCACTCACACTCCTCTGCTCACATTTGAATACATTTACATAGATTTACATTCCTCAGGAGCTGTTATACAAACAACTCTGACCCAAAGTGGCCACAGCTGCTTCTTCCATGCAAGATTATGATACCAGCCAGGGCCTGTTCCTTCCTGTGAGCCTCACCTCGGCTCCCGGTTCTTCCTCACTAGAGTAACAAATGTGTCTATCTCAGCCGCAGTGATATGTTTCTCCAGCAGCTTCCGGTTGTTGTGGAGCAGAGCCGTTATTGTGTCTTCTGCCAGCACGTCATATCCTATCTGCTTCTGCATGAAGCGGAATTGTTTGGCTATGTATTCCTGTAAAGAGAAGGAAAGAGGAGATGATTACTGCAAAGACAAGGCCATAGTGTTGGGGATCACAGTTGGAGTTGTTGTGTCCACCTACCTGGTTCTTCCTGTAATCCTGCTGAGAATGGCGTAGCACCCTGTAGCAAAGCCTGCAAATGTGTCTAAAAGGAGCATGCCGCTGGTCCCCGAGCTCCTCCAGTCGCAGCATGGGACCATCACCGCTGTCTGTGAAAGGGGCTTGCAGAAGTTTGAAAATCTGAAATGGAAATGGAGAATTTTAATACCCAGAAATGTAGGTAATCATAAAGTTTGAATCAGTGCAGTTACACGCTCTGAGGTTTAAGATCAGACCAACCTGCTTCAGGATATTCTGCTCCCTCATGAGTTTCTGTCTTTCCCTGTTGGGTTTGTTAACCATGATCTCCAAAACATCCTGCCCACTGTTGGGGATGTCCACCACAAAGAAAACTAGATCTTCCAGGAGCTTGGTCACAAACCTGAAGAGTGTACATATGTAGGCGTACAAGTCAAAACACAAACAGTAAAACACGACAGACCGCTTTAACACAGCATTTATGTGAGAAATTCAGCAGCTACTTCATTTCATATGGTTTCCTTCCATTAGATATTTACACATATATACATTGTGACACAACACATTATAATGTAGGCTTTAAAGTCTGCACATACCTTCTTTCATTCTGTGTAATGGTGCCCTTTTCAAGCTTGCCAGCAATGGATGCCAAGACTTTACTTGCATCATTGGCAAAGTCTAAATCACGCACTTCTGCTGGTGGCACTGGTACGATGGCAAAAGCTTCCTTGTCCTCTTTTACGGCTGATGTTCCAATCTGGAAAGATCTGTTGTTTTTAGTACATTTGTTCAGAAAACCTCAGCAGGGCTATACGTCTTGATCCAGCCATCAGCTACTCACCCGTAACATAACAGGTTTCTCCTCCTCTTTGTCAATGGGGTTGTTGGTGCTGTGAACCCACGTGTTGGTGCACAAGTGTCTTAGCCTCACATAGGAGCTCCTGGAAGTACACAACAGAGGAAATTGACTGATGAAAAGTAATAGTATATTGTAGTTATATATTGCAGGGTTGACACTGAATTTTCTTGACAGGTGCTGTGCATAAGATGCTGAAGAAATGTACAGCCCAGATACATTCTCCAGATCAACTCTTTTCATTTTAGACACACCGTGAGCTTTCCTCTAGAGCCACCTTCATAACAGAATTTAAACTGAGATAACATAAGATGTCTTACAATCTTTTGGGCCAGTTGCCAAGAAATTCGATGAGCACGTTCATGTTTCCTAAGTATTAAAACCTATAGATTTCTATAGATCCCATGGCCTTTTCTTTAGCATCATACTGATGCTGTACTGTAGAACAAATGAATGTGCATAAACTTGAACTACAAGCACGAGAGGAAGAAAACTTGAACTACATCTGAACGTTCATGTTGTATGCCATACTCCTCTTTTGCTCCCTCATCATTGTGTGTCTACTGTGATCTATGTAATAAAGGCAAAATGCAAAATGCAAAAAAAAACAAACTATCAGTTTAAAGTCCAGGTCCATTAATCTAGCTGCTGATCTTCAAACAGTAATACAGACATTACCTGTGTGTGTGTGTGTGTGTGTGTGTGTGCGTGTGTGTGTGTGTGTGTGCGTGCGTGCATGTTTCTCAAAGGTCAGCAGCTACAAGTCTTGGCAGGACTGATTGTATTTATAGAGTACTGAAAGACATACAGTGAGAGTTGGCAGAAACATGATGATGTCTATTTGTCTCCACCTACTGGTTTAAACAGACTTCCTAGAAACCAACTTCTTAACCTTCACTTGATTTGCTGTATTTTCTACACAGGCGCTGTAGCTAGAACGTGATGAATATGCCATTCACAAACATAAGGGGGGGCAGCATATTATAAACACAGTTCACTCCACCATCATTTTATAAGGCCTCATAAATGATGATAACATGATCATAAATGAACGCCTGTCTCTTAAAACGGTGCCGACAAAAACGGAAGATTGGGAGCATCACAAATATACGATTTATTGCACATTGCATTAGACAGATGCACTTAATAAAGTTAGTGTATATTGTTATACCAGTTTCTATCCTGTCTACTCAGAAGTAAGAAGATATGTAAATAAACGGTCACGATAAGGAAGAGACTGCTTAAAATGGATTCCTCAGCCAAGTGTGAGGCATTACAGATTAGCCAGTAGTGACCTGCACAGTATCATCTCTCCTCCATTAAGCACTAAAACCTTTACACATAGTAAAGTCTGAGCCAACTATGTCTTTCATACCCGCTCCACGTGTGTAAGAGTAGGTGAGTGTATGAGTGTGTGTGTGTAGCCTTTCAGGCCTTCAGCACAGACAGCAGACTTGTAGCCATATTCTTGGCAGACATTATGTAACCGCCTACTGAAGCTAACAGGCTTACCTTTGTCTACCGCTTCTCCCAAGCATTAATAAGTCCCCTGGGTAAAGTTTGAGGGACTATTTCAGGTAGGAATGGGAGGTGCCAGCAGTAGTAGCCTGCAGCACACAGGCACACACCTGACGATGTGACACAGTGGAGGCTTTGACACGAGGCAGAGTGCCTCTGTTTTTATCTGATGTGCGTTGACAGGGACAAACGTACTAGTATTTCTAGAACTGCACATTCCCTCTCACACAACACTGGCAACAAGAATAAAGGAGCAAAACAGAGGCTTATTACAGATGTACAGTCAACCTAAAGTACATGAAATATCACATCATTTTCATGCAAACTAAATTTTTAAACTGTCAAATATATAATTATGTATGACTCACTTTAAACTAATCTGAGAGCAAAGAGCAGATTTCCTGATAAAACCTTTATCTGCCAGATGAAGCATTTGTGTTTGAAGGCATATGTAGTGTTTACGCAGCATCTAGTTTGTGGTTTTAGCTCAGACAAATAACAAGGGGCTTGTGTGGCATTTGGAAATGTAGTTTTTTCCTCATCCTGTGCCCACTGTCCATGCCTACTCTCAGCCTGATTACAATGGTTTCCTGTTACATGCCATGGTGGGACTTTCCTTGCTCTCCTTGGCTAGTATCATACCATCTGAAAAGGGAACTAGCACAATACAATTCACACACACACACACACACACACACACACACACACACACACACACACACACACACACACACACACACACACACACACAGTCGTAAAAAGCCAGCCAATAAAAACCCACAGAAGTAACTTTAAATCCCTGAAAAAAAAAAGAAAACCATAAATAAAATACCCCATAGACATCACCACACTCTTCCTAACTCCTGCTATCTGTGATTCAACCAAATACAGACGAATGGGCAACAATCTCACATTTGAACGTCAAGTCAATAAGCAGCCAGAACAAACAGCTGGTAACCCAGACACAGCAGGCCATACATAACAAAAAAGGGTCCTTGTCCATAGTTGCAAAACCAAACTAACCCTCAATACCTCAGAAATGGCCTTCCTAGTAATGTTCCAAGTTCCACTTCAACTCGACACGAGTCAAATGTTCACTAGTGCTACTGTTTGATTTGTTGTAGTCTTGACGATAGAGTTGAGATATTTGTCATTCCGCCCATTTCCCCCCATATTTTCCAACAGCCCTGATGTTATTTTTTTCCATTAAAGGGCAGAAACATGTTTCCCATTGAGGAGTCTCTGACATTGTCTGTGTCTCTGATATAATATCACTTCTTAGCAGTCTCTGGAGTGTTTGTACACTGATGGTGCGTGTATTTAACAGCCTTGAGCATTTTTGCATAAACAAACCAATTTTCTTTTTTTCGAGTGAAGAAGTTTGTATCCTTATATGTACCTATGTGATATCTGAATGTAATATACATATTAAATGAATCTAGGCACTCTAGAGGCAGTATTGTATGTTTAGTCTGTGGGGATAATGTATATTATACCTGGGCACCATTGAGTCTCCGCCTCTCAGAGTGGTAGGGTCCAGCTCAAAGATGGAGGAGATGTCCATGCCGTCGGGAACTGGCACCAAAGTGTACATGATCTTCTCCTGTGGAGCTCGCAGGCGACCTCGTAAAGCTTCATTATCTGCATCCAGCTAAAGCAATGAAACGTGCAGTGAGAGGGAGCAATGCACTGGTTACGAACTGCAGGGAAGTTTACAAAATGTATAAAGACCACTGATAAAATACGCTATCAACCCTCAACCACGATGCGGCCAAGGAGTAGGAGAACTTTAACCTACTAGTCACCACTGAAAGCTTGACTGAAGTAGTGCACATCAGCGAAATATACTGACAAAGTCATCACGACAGATTGTTGGCACATAGCTGAGAATTACAGATACACACAACATCCCTGTTAGGATCAGTATGGCTTGTACAACACTGCCGCCTAATGGTGATTTCCAGTGAGACACACATCAGCTGAGATGGTGGCATGGTGACACTCTGTGGTAATCTACTGCTACTGCTGCTGACAACAAAGCAGCAAAGACAGTACAGTGTGACGCATGTCAATGACAAACCATGACAATGATTTTTGTGCAAGGTTGCTGCAGCCAAGTAAAGATTATATAACAGTACCTGGAAATTAAAGGGGGTAAAGTCCACCACCTAGAGCAGAAAGCAAAGATCCAGCACAGAATTGAACAGATTAGATCAATAGTAGCAGTGGGGCAACCAGTGTGATGTTGCTAAGCACTCAGAGAAGAAGAGATAAAGTCTTACCGCTGACCGCTGCTCAGCACTCTCCTCCTCAAAGTCTGGATTCACCTGGGAAACACACCCACATGTCAAATATCCTCCTCAGCATCATTCATTTCAAATTGTGGTCACTGCACCCGTCATCCGATTTACCTGTATGTCTACACCACATGGCTGTAGACCATCCATGTCAGAGTGATTCGCTGATTAAAGCTGGACTTAATGCTACCATGTCAGACACATTCTGTATGAAAGGCACGGGTGCAGAACTTTAACAGTGCGAGATAAAAAGGTAAAGAAGTTGTCACACACCTCACCCATCTCAGCAGCCAAATAACACCCTGTGGCCAAGTGTTTGAACCTGAACAGGCTGTTCCAGTAGCCCGCACCTCCCCTACATGGGTCATGGTGGACCACCTGGCAATGGCAGAAGATGGAAAAGAAGACATAAATAAGCGTATGTGAAATTGGTATAAAGCTGCATTATTTGTGTTATCTTCGTATGATTATTTCTGTTGCACTAAAGCAATATAATATCTCCATAGTAAGGGCACTGTGCTATTAAGACTCTGCATTTAATTATCTAGTTCATAAAAAGGACAATGACAGCCAAAAACCACAAAGTGAATTTGCTTTTATGAGAAGATGCTGTGCTAACCTCTACTTCCCACAGCGCTTTGCTGCTGGTGGCAGAAGTGGCAGACTGACGGCCGGTTGTTCTAAGAAAAACATACTGCATCTTCCTGTGGTCGTCACAAGTGAGGAACTTCTCCTGCTCTGCGTGGAACAACCGGACTACATCGCCCTGCCATGACATACAAACACATACATACATGCACAGTGTGTAACTGATAAAAAGTACTTTTTTTTCCCCACACATGTCAATATTTTATTGTAGTTTTTATACTCTTTCTGTTGATTGTTTTTTATTTTATTTATCTCACATACTGAGTTTTCAATGTTTTTTACCATGTTTAATGTGTTCTAATATGCCTTGTACATGACGTATTAGATATATATGTCATATACAATATGCTTTGTAGCCAATTAATGAAGGTGCATTTCACAAAGGTATTTGTGAGAATTGATTACTATAAGTTGATGTCATACACAAACGTGAGGATGCCTACCCCTTTGAGTATCGTTTCCTTGTTGTCACTCCATTTCATGAACAAAACAACTTTCCAACTTGTGTTGCAATTTACAGAATTAACCTGAAAGACAGAGGAGAGAAGTGTGGGAACAAAAGCTTAGAATATGTCATTTCAACAAGACGTTTTATGTCTTATTATATAATGCGGGCCGTTAAACCTGCGTTTCATATTCCACTTTAATGGAGCAAATGTGGAACCCATCTTGTGTCTTACTTACTGCACGGCCCAGTACTGTGAGTGTTCATGTACCTCATTGCATCCTGGGTTGTCAACTAGCTGGTGGCTGCTGGCATGTAGAGGCTGTCCTGCATTCACAGGGTTAAGGACCACTTTATCTCCAATCACCACCTGCAGGGGCAACATAAATACAACGAGCAGACTACATTCAAAAGAGTACCTAGTTTAAATAAACAAATTATATCTAAAGGGATCTGTTACTTTTACTCAGAAACCCGAAGTGATACCATAGTGTCAATATCGACTAGAATGTAAGTGTGCTCATTCAGTGAAGGGCAATAGAAAATCTTGAAACAAGATGAAATACTGCTGATCTGAGGGCCACTGCGAGGGACTGAACACTCCATTTAAATTTCACACCATAAGTGTGTCATGTCCCAAGATATTCATTCTTCAACACTGCAATTGCCTTTCCTCACAAGGGGGATCTGGCTACATTGAATCACGTAAGCCTCCAGACAAGCACTGGGGGGAGTCATGGCCCATATTGTGTGTGCGAGGAATGGATCAGACAGAAAGGTGTAGCAAAGAGATATCACTCACTAACCACAAACAAACCATCATGGTGCTAAAATATCACTGGGGGCTTTCCGTAACTACAATGTCTGAAAAAAGAGTAGATAACTGATCGTGTTTGGAGTGGCTGTTTCATATTCTCTTTAAGTTTGCCTTGTTGGGCAGGTAATGAAAATGCCATTCAAACTCAAGTGTCTAAAAGTGCACTTCTCAGTTCTGTCCCAAAAGCAAACTGAAGAATGTTTTGTTGACGCTGAGAGACAGATAATTACCAGTTCGTGGTTCCTCATGCTAGGAGAGTCGAGCATAACGAAACAAAAGGAAAGCCAAACTGCAGCCTGAGCTGGATCTCAGATTGGGCTAATTGTCTTTTAATTTGAATATTTAAAACACGCTAAATGTGCCTCCATGTGACTTCTGTGTTCAAACCTTGTGAAAAGTCTAAAAATACATCCTTAATTTCTCCTGCTGAGCATAATTAAGTTGAATCCCACATCCCGCTCTACCCACACTGTCTCCCAGGGATCGTAGCTTGTAGAAGGGCTGGATGTAGAACCAGGATCCCTCATTTCCCGCTGAGTCCAGAGTCACTCTCATGGCGTTCTTCTCCAACAGTGCAGGCAGGCGCTTGTTCACCGTCAGGTATTTGTTGCTTTTCAAATGCAACAACTGTTGGCAAAACAAGAAAAAGGCGTTACATGGTAGCGAGGGACACAGCTAATTCCAGCGGGCACAGCTGGACCCAAGGGAAACACTGCACTGAAAATATGCATCTCTGGAACTGTTTGGTGTCTTTATTTCTTCTCAAAATTATTTAAGTACTTAAAATCTCCTAAGTGCTTCTCATGACCTCTGTTGGTTCACCTATTTAATCAACAGTTCCCAGACCTGTCAAAAATAATCTATTACCAACTAGACTGGAATCATATAAGCCCCACATATTTTTGGGACCCACAGCTGACTTAACTAACTTAATCCCACAACGAGATACATGGTATTAGAACCACTGAGATTGAGTAGAAAGATTAAGTGCATCACTTTGAATTAGATAGCACAATATTATATGCAACAAAGTCAGACCACCCTCGCAAGGACATTTCCTTAAATGTATGTTTAAAATGATTTCCTATGGCAAACCAGGGACCAATTAGTGCTCACTTTATTTACTGGAATGGCAGTTCATTGCAACTAGGACATCCTACACTGCATGTACTGACTCCCTTGTGTACGTCACAAAGCAGGAATGCATGACCATTCTTGGTTTCAGATTATCTCACATCTGTGTGCAAACCATTCCTGGGCAATAAGCGAGGCAAGATAAGACGTTACAACAGGCAACTTTACGACGCACTTTTGTGCTGTAGCAATTATTTAAAACTCTACTGTGATTAAAACAGAATTATAGACAACATTATCAAGCTCACACAGTGTCATACCCATGTATGACTCTGTGTGCTGCCATGCCATTATCCAAAGCACCTTATCTCATAGGTGCCTGAACACACCTGAATGACATTTCCATACTGAATGACTGTTCCCAGGAGCTTGCGGTTTTCAGACTCATTCTGCTTCTTCTCCAGGTCAGCAGCATGCTAAAAACACAGAGCAGGGAACAGAGAAAACACTCAGAGGGCAGCTGTTTTTTTTTTTTAAATACTATATCTGGAAAGAATGATGCTACATACACATTTTAGATAAACACAAGACTGTAGCTTTATGTCACTTATCCATTATTTACAATATGACATAAGTCAAAGAGCAGACAAACTAAGGTGACACTTACATGGAGTTTGGTGAGGAGGACTGTGTCAGTGGTGCTGTTGCCTCCAGGTTTTGCCGCCTTCCAGAACTGTTTCTGTGCCGAGTATCTGTTCATAGGACACAGTCTGAAAAGGCAGTCTGGGGAGAGAGAGAGAGAGAGACAAACCTCATCATTTAGTATTAGTTTTTCTCAACCAATACCACTCAAAAAAAAAATCTCATTTTAAAGAGGTGCAACTCAAAGACAACAGCAAAGTTTTGGGGAAATTGGTAATATTAGTAGTGGGAAAATCGTCAAATTTATCTTTGCAGTACTTTAGCGCTCCACTTTAACACTTTCACTGTGTTGAATTCGCACATGGGTTATGTATGCATATTTGTCCTAATCAATCAAAGACAAAACATATTTGATACCAAATAAATGGAGAGATAATAGAATGTTAAAGATGGCAACATCTGAAGTTCGGCACCACAAAAACATAACCGAGACGGCTACTAGGTCAAAGACAACCCACCCACAGTCAGTCCAAACTTCCTGCCAGAACTTCACACTTCATCTCATACATGCACATTTTAACAATGGAGACTCAGTCAAGAGATTTAGTCTTCCCGGTTTACTAGCTCAGCAGTCCAGAAATAACACACCGTTTTAAACAAACAGTATCTGCCAGAAAGACTGAGATATGCAAATGTGTCCTTGCTGTGCAGCACTGCATTCTCTGTTTAAACTGGAAAAAAAACGTTGTAGGGAACAGCACTGCTAAAAATCACTACACAGCATATGAATATATTAAAATGATTCATTAATTAGTAGTCAGTATCTTCATACACATACAGTACAACTATATGTTAACTGGTACAAGGGACTCGATGAGCTATAACCAGGGTAAAAATAGCCACTCTGGCAGCCTCCGTCAGAAATACGGCCAACACAAGAGTCTCCAGGGATTAGCCATCATGGGGCATGGGGTGGAAGAGAGGAGGACAGGAATAGAGTAGGCCAAGGACCAATGGAGAAAATGGGGCACTGGGAGAACATCTGTCTGCCAGGGATAAGCAATTGGGTTTGTGGAGAAAAGAAGGAAAAATAATCTGGGATGTATGTGGATTTCATGGTAAGGGAGGTATATTAAAGGGTAAAAGTAGTTCAAGGGTAATTTCGGTATTTTAAAACCTGGGCCCTATTTCTTATTCATTTTTTATTTTTTATTTTTTACATTTTTTGGGTTTTAAATGAGTAATAGCTACAACAGGTTTTGGAATTGGTCCAGTAGATCACCTCAGCCAGCAGCCACAAACTCTACATCTGTCAGTGATGACAGGTTTATTATATAGAGAGTAGTGACTGAGTGGACAAGGGAGTGATTTCGGACACAGCCAGGGTTTCTCAATCTAAAACGATCCAGGCTCACCTGTCCTGCACGTTTTGGCTCTTGCTGCACACCTAATTGAAATGAGGGCATAACATTTTGACGACAGCCAAACTGATGTCATTACAGGAAAAGCACAGGTAGATCTAACAACATTAATGATGGCGCTGTTCCACTGAAGTGTCAGTAAAGAGACCAATTGGCATGTGCTTGCAGGTTCATCTGGTTCCCAGGCTCTGTAACACCTCAATGGAAAGCAGCCATCATTACTGGTATAAGTTACACCTGCGTTTGACAACTCAAATTGTCTGCTGGGGAAAAAGGTCTACTGGTATGAGGAAAATGTTATTCTTGCTGAACAGAGGTTACCACACAAATAATAAATAAAACTCTCCTCCATCTCTGCAAAGTTTGACACTGACTAATGACAGTAGTCTTCAAAGTCTTGTAGTTTGCTCCGTCACAGTGAACTGAGACAGTAGTCATCTTGTATTCACAGCAGTTACAATGAATTTCCAACTGGGCTTTTACAACAAAGAAGTGTCAAAACGTTCCTGTACTATACTCCACTTTCCCCTGTAGATCTATATGTAGCTGTATAACTATATGCTCAGTATGTTCCTAAACAGTTATGTTTTCACAAAATTATGCCCAAATACACTGCCTCCATGTCAATCCTTATGCATGACCCCCTCGCGAGAGGGCACGTGAGTTGTTGTACTCTCTTGTCTCTGTCGGTCACTGGCTGTTGTAGTTTACCAACTGGCTCCCAGGTATCTCATTGCAACTGCAACTTCCTCTATAAAACAAAACACCGGTTTTACTTTTAATTTACTTTATCTTCATTACATTTGCCATGGTAAACTTAACCATGAACTGTTGGGTTTATAAGAAGTGAATGACACTAGCAATCTGTTGGGGCAGCAATGTGTACAAAACAGCAGTTAACAGGGTCATTGGTCTTGTCTGGGTCCCGTTGATCCTCATCAGTGTGTCCTAGAGTGATGAACCTGCATGATAGATACCACTTAGGGTAAATGACAAACATTTTTTGTGTGTTTTTCAGTTCTGATGAACTGCCCCTGTAAATATAGCTAAAGAAACATCCAATAATTTTAATATTCACATGCTGATGTGATAATAGATCTCTCCTTGTTAACCAGCTCCAGACCACAAACATGAGTGTGTGAAGTTCACTGCTGCTTTTGTTTAAAGCATTCCTTGCATGCAACGTTATCTCTTGCTAAACTGACCTGCCAAATTTTATCAACAAGGAAATACAGAGAACAAACTGACATATGACTCATATTCTGAAACAAAAAACGTATTTAGTCTATTGTCTGCACAACAGTGCAGCTCATTTTGGTTGTCCCTTTTTGCTGATACAAGAATGGATTACGTTTTGTACAATGGTGTATTAGGGCCATTGTAGGAAAAAAAAGAAATTACGGAGCCAGAACTTCCAAGATTAAAGTCGTAACTTTACGAGAAAAACACACATGAATGAGAAACAAAACTTGAATGTTCTCTGTGATTTTAAATTCATAAATTTGCAAGAAAAAACTCTCTTAGATTAAAGTAACAAATTTATGAGAATAAAACATAATTTTTCTGACTTTTTTTCTCATACATTTATGACTTTAATCTAAGAGAGTTTTTGAAGGAACCACATTGTTTCACTTTGGTTGGATCTACTTTCGTAAAGAGAAAGCCTCGACGGCTGCGTTCCCATGGAAACCGCGTTCAGCGTGAGTCCAGCAAAATATGATAGCTACAGTAGAGAATTAGCTAGCTAGTGGGCTATTCCCTAACTGTATGTTCAGTGGGTGTCTTGAGTGATGGGACACAGCAGATTGTGAGCTGTAGTTTTCCAGGTACACACACCGAAGTGAAGCATGTGGTTCCTTTGATGAAGAAAACACGTTTTTTTTCATCGCAAAATGATGACTTTAATCTCAGAGAATATCAGTTTTCTTCTTGTAAATTTACAACTTTAATCTTGGAAATTCTGAGTTTTTTCTCTGAATATTATCCCCCTCCCCAGCTCTTGTTATTTCTATTTTTTACTTACAATGGCCCTTCGTAGTTTTGTTTTAAGTGCCTGCATGTTTAGTGGTTTATATCTTCCAGAAAAACCTGCTTGTTGTGAAGACTTTAATAATTTTTACAAGATGCATTACGTAGCACAACAGGAAATGTACATCCTCGGCTAACATGGCATCTCTGTAATCTTACAATATTTACCAATTTCTGGAAGGATGAAACACTTGTGACAATATGAAGCCCGAGTTATCTTGCTGCACACAAAGTGATGAGCCACAGTCTCCTGCATGCACAGCCTCACTTGATCTCTCAAAGCTTTGTGTGCACAGATAAAAAAGGGAAACTCAGCAAGCAACCTGTATGAGTACACACACACACACACACACACACACACACACACACACACACACACACACACACACACACACACACACACACACACACACACACACACACACACACACACACACACACACACACACACACACACATCATTTCATTTCATTTCATGTACCAGCCACTCAGATCAGAGAGAAAGAAGTAAGGTTAAACACGCTGGGCTACAGCTTCCTGCGATACAGACTTTTTAAAAAGCTTAAGTGTGCTATAAATACTGAACAGGGATGTTAGGATTTAGTCCTGCAGCACTTTGCTTCTGTTCAACACTGGCCTTAATAAGAGAGGTGAGACTGCGATTCTACCTACAATAATATAATACCTATAAATCTTTTTAATACTGACTCACAAATGATCTGTCATTTCTGTACATTTCTAAATGTGCCATCATATGTAATGTGGAAACTAAATAAAAACATATGTATATACATATATAAAAATAAATAATAAAATAATAGAAACAGTGCAACATGTGGCGCCATGTATTTTTTATTATTTGGTGTTGCATATCTGACCAGGTCTACTTGTGCTTTTGCGTGGTCATGGGATGATTTAAATGTGCCAATAGCACATTTAGTTTTAGCAGAGTTTCTCTGCAGTTACTTCTGTTTTATGGTGTTAAACCACAGCTTTGAATATGATTTGAATAGTTCAGTTAGAAACAGACAGGTGAAGTTGTTTCTTTGCGTCCCCAAAAGGAAAGGCCGGTGTCTTGTTTGAATCCATAAAACAGTGTTCTGCTGTTCACCCAATCTATGGAACTGTTCCTGGTACAGAAAACTGGTACACAGGCCTCTGAATGCACAGGGCCAGCACAGCTAGCAGCAGATAACACAGGGAGTAATAGCTTGCACTTGTACCTTTAGTGCATCAATCGTGGTAGAGAACGGTCATCCTGGGCATTTATTAGCAACACTTCTGGAACGTGAGTCATTAAAAATATTGATTTATCATACTAGCAGGTCACCAAGCCCCAAGAGGCCATTTATTTAGAATCTAATCAGTCCAAATAAAATGCAATAGATGCATATCATAGAGTACAATAGTTTAAATGGCGAGGGAAGTTCAAATCAACAATAGAACTGCATTTGTAATAATAATAGTGTATTTTTAGCTGCCTAGCTGCTAGCTAATCTGTGCAGATGTTCATACTGTCAGGTTAGAGCCTTGTTATTTGATGTTAAGATGTCATGGCAAGTTGCTGATGCTTAACTGTGCTCATCATTCTGCCTGACAGAAACCATTGATTCTGAGACCCAGGACTACAAACAAAAACACTATATGTGGTATATAGATACAAGGCGATTACTTATATCTGGACAACAAAACTAAGTAAGGGCTCTGTCATTTCTTGCTATATGGTACGGATGCTATGCTTTACAATTGCATTTCATTACAGGGTAGTCATGATAATACTGAGATTTTCAATTCTGTTCATTTGTTATTATAGCTTTATTCAGATTGACCCAATATATGTAGTATAATTTCCCCCCAGGGATCAATAAAGTATTTCCGATTCTGATTAATAAGATATACAAATTTTACAGCAAGAGGGGTTCAAGTGGAGTTTTGATATAAACCCCACTGATATAAACCAACTATGATAGCGAGCATGCTGCCAAAAAGGACTTCTCTTCTAAGTCAATCTCTTTTGTGCCCTTCTTAAGCCAAATAGCCGCAAGCTTTTGCTGGTAATATCTGCATTTTCAGTCACGAATGGCTTCACACTACAGAATTCTGATTCAGAGATTCGGGTTGTGGCCAAAATTTGCCTATAAAAGACATGTCACATGATATCAAACAATGTGCAAATGTATCTATGAATCTATGTTGTGGTAAAAGGATCTTAGAGAATACAGTCTGTGTGCATTATTCTCTTCCTGGTTACACTCAAGGATGAAAGACAATGACAGGGACATGTTAAATAAGGTCCTGCAAGGCTTCCTATGTATAAAAAGCTCAATAGAATAAAATCAATTTGGAAAGTACACTGTTCCAAGTAGATGGACATTACATTGGCTATTGCGTCATCTCACTCACTTAATTTACCAAAGACCTCCCTCGGAAACCTGCCAAAACATCTAGAAATGCATTTGCTAGAAAGTGGTGGCCAATTTGAAACACTCATTGGCTACTACATTAGCTGTTGTCACCCGGTCAGATCATCGTCCATGCATCGTATCGATCCTGTCTTGCGTAAAACAGACAGCAGTTGGTCATGTATTGGCGTGCCAAATGTTTTCTTAGACCCTTTCTTATCAAGTGAGCACACCTGAATGCAACAGCTCTGGCTGGCATTGTTGCTAACCAGGTGATCATGGCTACAGTCAACACCGTTTCAGAAACACAAAAGTGACTATATTTCAATTGAGTGACCTGCATAGCCTCCAAATTTTAACACAGTAAAGCATCTTTTTGTGGAAGGGGAGGGTCACACAGCATGGACGTGTGGTTTAAAATGAGCAAGCACTATTGAACCAACATTTAAGCAGCATGAAAATCACTACAGAGAATTTTAAACACCCAGTGAATAAAGAAAATGCCTTCCAGCTGTTCTGAAGGCAAAAGGGGCTCTTACCCAGCACAGCCACTTACTCCACTATTACTTTGTAGTAAAGATCTAACAGCATGATATCAGGAGAGAATAAAAATATGTTTTTCAAAAGCGTATTGGTTGCAACAGGCAGCAACTGATGGGAATTCCCATAGCAGATACTGGATGGAGACCTTTTGTGAAAGCAACAGGAGAGTTTGTAGAAGCATTGTTAATGTGAAGCATTTTTCTTTACACCATTTCTGATTTACAATCTTCACCCTATTTTTCACTTGAATTTGAGGGAATCAAATGCTCCAGACCAGCTTCTAAACTACAGCTGACCCGTCTGAATGAATGTGAAAGATCATGTCAGAAAATAAAACAATAAGTTTTAGCCAAACTGCTGAAAAGTAAACTGATACAATGACATTAGAAAAATAATGTTTAACACATTTCACTTAAACTGCCGAAAGTCCTGACTTTACCATAGACATCAAGATATCATTAAGTGAGAAGCAAGTGATTTTGAGGCTTTACCTCTGAATTTCTTGGGTGGGTTGTTGAGGTCGCCTGTGTCTGGTTGTACCACACAGCGGTCATCCACAAGCCTGGGGAGACAACCATTATTATGAGTTAATCACTCACAACACATACAACTTAAATGGACAATACACCTTCTAAAAGCCTTCATGTTCCATATATGAACAAACTATGCGACCAATTCATGCAGCATGTGAACACAAAATCAATTCTCCCAAATCAAATCATCTACTTTCATCCAGACATTTTAAGTAGGGTATTGGGTTTCTGTCATGTTGAGAAATTTTGTTCACAACAATGTGTCTAATTACAGACGGATAAACTGACAGACACCATTACAATGTCAACTATGGTCGAGAAACCTTTTTCACAGCATAGCAGGATTTTATTCAATAACATTAATGAATGGCTGCATTCCATTTAGATGTGTCAGTTCCAGTGTTCTGGTATTGTGAATACTCACTAACTGGCCTAGCTTACTCAGACTCTTAAAAAGGTACCCTGTGGAATTTTTGACCATTAGTAGCGCTATGGAGCAGGTGTTTTTTTTTATTTTTTTTTTTTTCTTGTTTTGTGTACATGCACGAGGACCCGCATACACGTTCACGTGAGTGGCATGATGGACAGTCCCATCAATGGTGTCAGACTATTCCACTAATCTACAGGTGGCAGTAACATGCCCAGACAGAAAAGAAGACTGCTAGCTAGTAAACATGGACATAAACAATGCTGGGAAAAGAATTGGATTTGCAAATGTTTTGGTGAGCAAAACACCACGTAATGTAAACATAACTTTTGTTTGATTATAAGAACACTCCACATGGCACCCTTAAATGGAGGAGAGCCATCGTTAATAGTTCATCAGTAATAATGGTTCCTTTTCTGCTATATCAAGTCTAAATGTCCACTGTGAAAAAGCCCTACTGGATATAGAAACTGCTCAATCTAAATAAAAGTGTCAGCTCATTCATAAAGACATATTTCATTGTATTCACAACAAACATTATGTTGGAGAGTTCAAAGCATTGGTCTTATATCAGGCAGGCTAAACAGTCCGAACCTCTTCTACCCGCTGAAAGAGTGCGATCCATCACACTAAAAAAGGCTGTGCAAACATAGCTTTGTGAAGTTTAAAATGAATGGAGCAAGGGTGACGGGTTTCCTCTGCATTCCTGCCTGAAATGAATATTGAGTATTATGAAGAACTGGTACCATCTTGTACCATCATTGTACCTGTAATCAACAAGGGAACAAGGGCCTCTCTTAAAGAATGCAACAGTAGTGCTACCTCATCGTATTCTACTTTCTAAAACACTTTTTAAACTTTATAGCACCATCATACCCCGGGGAAACCCCAGGGAATACTAACAGATAGTAGGTGAGCACAAATACAACACTTCAGTAGGATGCTCTAGCCGGTCGAGTCAGTTACATCTTTTTATAGCTCATGCAGTATACACTGCACCGCAGGAGCACTGTCATGATGAAGGAAGAAAGAATATGGTGTGAGAAACTCCTCTATAGGAGCGAAGAGACCCGATCACACTGATGCACTGACGGGCGAAGGCCCAAAAAGAACAGGCCATCTGTATCCAAGGTCAAGAAGAAAACCCCCTCTTGCATCCTGAGATACAGCTTCAGAGCTACATCCCAGTCTCCCAGCATCAAGTCATTGGGCAGCATCCTCTCTGAGCCAGCAGTGGGCCAGGTGGTCACAGCCGTCTCTCGGGGGTCACATTCAGTATGCTGACAGCAAAAGCAACACCTAATACAATAATGCTATTTATAGTTACGTCCTCTACGCTCTTCTCTTTAGCAGGAGTGCTCACAGCAGCAGTGTGTGTGTGTGTGGGGGGGGGGGGGGGGGCAATGATTACTAGGCATAACAATACGAGATTTGACAAACGAGCACTGTCATGGTGGCAGTCTTCAAAGCTGTGCACACATTTGTTGCCATGGTGGGTGACGCACACACACTAAACTGTGAAAGAGCATGATTTCGGAGAGCTGGCAAGGAGGCACGGCCTGTGGTGAGTGGCAAACAGAATAGTGACATGGTAGGGGGGGGGGGGGGGGGGGGGGGTGCAGCACTTAAAGAGGAGAGGACAACACAGATGCTGGGCTCATTCTCACCTTGGGAGAAGAAAACAAACACCCTGGAGCAGAAAATAGCAACGAAATAAGGGGACAGAGATGGGCTTCATGCAAGAAAATAAAGTCTGGAAAATGGAGCCTGACATGCCGGATATTTTGTCAGATATGCTGGGCAGGGACATTCCCCCTATCTCTGACTGCATCTTCTTCTTTTAGCCTTTTGTTATTCCTGACTGTCAACTGTATGTCAAGATTTGCTCAATTTGCACATAATGAGATGCACTTTTAACTCGTTGCCTACAATTAGGGAGGAGGGAAGACGTCAAGTACTTAAATAAATGGTGCGCAGCATGTGGCAGGAAGAGACAGGGTAATTTGAGTACCAACTGAGCACAGAATATCAAGGAAATAAAAAGCAGAGCAAAGACTACGGCAGTTCTCAAATAAGACCAACTTATTCTTTAGGACATTTTGGCAGACACTGTTAAGACAAGAGTGATTTGGTCTACTGCTCCGCATTCATAGATAAGATAGAACTATCATATTAAGGGAAAATAGACATTTAACTGCTGTCAATCATTCCATTGATGGAACTGGAAGAGGTACATATACAGACGGGGGTCAAAGTAAAGGAAAAACCTGAATAAAAGAGTGGAGAAACATATGAAATGCAGATGCTTCCGTGCACCAGGGCTCACTGAATTTTTTGGTGACTATGAAAATGAATAAAGTGAATAAAATGCTATGGCCTTTACGGTCACCAGATCTCAACCTAGTTGAACACCTACGTTAGATTTTGGACCAACATGTATGATAACGCCCTCCAACACCATCTCCAAAAGACCAAATGAGAGAATATCATCTTCAAATCCATTTTGTGATGTCTGAGACTCTCTCTGATACTATATGTCCTTTTGTTATGTCTGTCCATGTTTGTTTTCCTTTCCATCTGCTGTACTCTCTGTAGGTCTCTCTTGGAAAAGGGATCTTGATCTCAATGAGATTTCCTGATTTAAATAAAGGTTGTAAATATAAATGAGGCAATATCTTGTGGAGGAATGGTGTTCATCCCTCCAGTAGAGTTCCACAGACTTGGCAAAGAGCACTGAAGCTGTTCTGGAGGCTTGTGATGGCCTGACTCCATACTAAGACACTTCATGCTGGATTTTTCCTTTAATTTGTCACCCATCTGTATGTGGGAATCATTAACTTTGAAGTTGAAACAACAGGCTTCATCTGGTTCTCCTTGAAACCTGGTACTCTGTACAGTATATGGAGCTGCTAGCTGTTTAAATAGGATTTTCTTACTTATAAAATACACAAAATAGGGCTGAGAAAGTTGTTGATAAATTATACAACTAAAGTCTAAATTTTGAGGAGTCTACAGTCTGTGTTTAAAGATTCTGCAATCCTTCATTTACTTCTCTAGTTTAACTATTAATTCAAATCCATCTGTATACCCCAACTAAATTCTAACAACAGACAACAATTGTTTTTTTTCTGAAAACTGGTTTCCTTCGTTTCACTGAAATCAGATCACTTATTATGCACCATAAAATGTGGGGGAACATTGGGTAATGTTTATGTTGGCACTTCTATGCTATGCTGACACTTGGTAATTGCCACCAATCCAACAGAGGCATTAAATTCATCCAGTATATAAGTCCATCCATTATACTACCTCATCCACTCAGCGCAGCCACCTCTTTGGCTCGAAAACAGCAACCACGTAGATCATTACATGTGTTACTGTGTTTATTTTGTAGCCTGCACTATGTTCTAGTTGTGTATTCTGCACAGTGAGACATGGAATCCTGCAGCATGACGGGGACGAGGACGGTAGTGAAAGGGTCATGAAAACCCACATGAAAAACGAGCAGACTTACCCTAAAGTGCTGATAAATCCACTGGTGGAGCCCTCTGCATACAGGGAACAAATGTCCCCAATATGGAGGAAACTGGACATCTTGTCCGACATGGTTCCTCTGGGTTAACTACACCTGCAAAAGATTGACAACAAAAGGTCTTTAAAGCAGTCACTACATATAGCGGAGCTCAATGGAATCACATGCTTTATTTCACTAAACTAGCCAAGAAAATTAACCAATAGCAATTTTGATAATTTGATCATTTGATCACTCATTAAGCAAAATGCTAGACATCTGCTTGTTACAGCTTCATGTTCCTGCACAAATAGGATGTCAATGGCCGATTTAGTTGAAAAGAAATAGTAAACAGCAGCCATCACCTGGGGGGATCCATCATTACTTTTATGACACTGACCAGTGTCACTGACACTGACACTGACTGTCCAGACCATCTCAATTATTTAAGCCCATCCTCAGAGCACCACCTGCTGTAGGACCATGAGTAATAATTGTGGAGCAATAACCTAAGATTAATATTATTTAAATTAGACATAAATAATTGAGCTATAGAGCTCATCTTTGCCCTTTTATGCATGTGTCCTGTGCATTTTGTTAATATGGGTTCTGTCCATTTCAGCCTACATTTCAAAGACATAAATACCATGAATGAGTACTTAACTTTGCAGTAGTATTCTAGTAGGACACATTAATGCCACCTGCATAGAATTAGTAGAAATGCAACAATGAAAGTTTCTCTGTGCACTGTGCTATTGTTAGCTGTTTGAAACCAATACATAGTACGCCTTACAATTTAGGTCACCACTCTTTCCAGGTTCAGAGAACATAAGCCTGTGTAAAAGAACCCAACGCCACTTAAATAGTTTACGTGGTCAACGTGGTCTATCCTTTTTCTGTTGACAAAGATCATTTTAGCTTGAACTTTGACATAAACCCACATCACGCAGCACTGCACCGCCAAAGGGGGAAAATATTTTCATTAAATTCATTGTAAACAACTGTTTCGTGCGTATGAAGCTGAAGGTCATATTTACCCAGATTCAGATCCACGCCATACAACGGTGACACATAAATACACAAACACTACATAAAAGTTTTGCTCTCTATAGCCCGTTGCCACAATATGTAAAGTCATTTGAACGTCTTGTGACACATTTCACAGTTTTCTGAGATGCCAAATGGGGCACAAACATCTCTGCTAGCTAAATAAAATGTCAAGTCGCCTCGCTGTTTTTTTTTTATCATCGCACGAGCCGCAGCAAAACAACAGCAACAAATGAGCGCGTGGGCTACTTCCTTGACAGGGATGCTTGCAGCTCAGTGACAAAAAAAAAGAAGAACAATAGCCCTGGCTGGGAAAACTACTGAGAGATAAGGACTTTACCTGGCAGCAATGGAAGAAGGCGTCAAAGATAGGGAGAGAAAGAAACGTGTGAAGAAGTGGGTCAGCGCAGGATAATTTCCACAGCGCTATCCTCGGTTAAGTCCATGGTAGTGAAACTCCAGGTGAGGGCAGGCTGAGCGGCGTTATCTCTGACAGCTGAATGCGTCCTCGGCAACAATCCGCTTCTTACCTCCTCCACATGTCACTGAGGGAACGCCCCTTTCGTTACTATTTATACTGCAGCGGGGCGCTCTGGGTAACGTAGTTTTTTTAGGCATTTCAACCGTCACGCGCAGTGCTCATAATAATCAACTGGTTTACATAACTCCAATTCAAAGAGGCATATATATATTTTTTTGTCTTTATTTTATTTTATTTCATTTCATTTTATTTTATTTTATTATTTAGATATGATATAGTTTTCATGGAGGAGGAGGAGAAAGTGGTGGTCTGATTCAATTCAGTTAAATTCAATTACTTTATTCATCCCCAGCAGTGCACACATCTGAATAACACACATAGATAAACATAATAATAATGGACATAGACTTTTTTTTTTTCATTTTTCAACAACTATTGGATGGATCCATGAAATTGTGTACAGACAATCATGGTCCCCAGAGGAAGGCTCCCTGGACTTTACCTCTAGCGCCAGCAGCTTGACAAATGTTTCACTTATCCTGTGAAATATCTCCTAGATTGGCACAAAATGTTCAGATTTTCATCATTACCAGAGGATGTATCCTATCCTCCAGTGCAACTTTTCAGTCCAAAAATTGAAATGATTACAATAGAAGAGTATAGAATCCAAACACCCAGCTTCTATTAGATCATGTGCAGCATGTCTGTTTACTCCTAAGTACAAATAACTCCCTCAGATGCATCACATGTTGTGGACTGAATATGTCAATGAATTACCAAATCCATGTGACTGGATGTCTACATTATTTCATGTATATATTATGTCAAAAACAGAAGCACACATACTGCCTTACAAAGAGGGGGTCCTGCTGTGCATGTCGAAGTATGAAAGGACTTGAGATAAAGACATCAGTTGTGTGTGCAGTCTCCTGTCAGAAACACTGATTCGGCCGCTGGCAGTCTTCTGGTTTGTGATGAGGAGACGCCTGGAGTCTGTTTAGTTGTGTCCATGTTTGTATGTTTCTTTTCTTTTTCTTTCTTTCTTTTTTACAAAGAGACTATTGTTGAATATTGCAGGGTCTATGCGGCACACACTACTCTTACTCATAGATAGACTCTTGTGGTTTTGCCCATGGAACACCACTTTTCGAAGTTTGTAATGTAAGCTTTGGAAACCTAATTTTCACAACTTTGAATGATCTGGTTTATTTGCAATTGACCCATTAAAATCACACTGTGACATTTTCCGCTCCTGGAATTGGAACAGACTCTTGTACTGAAGCATTGTATGATACTGAGCTCACACATTAACTTCCCATTTGAATAAAATAAAGTGTAGACAGACCGTCCTCACAGCGATCCCAGTGATTCTTCCAAAAACGGTGAAGAGGCTCACCTCCAATTTCTCCATGAAAGCCCGCATAAAGTGGATGGTTACATTTGAAAATGTGTAAAAGCTTGATTATTCATAATCATTCCTAATTCCAATATGAATGAAGGAAAGAAAGACACAGGAAGAGAAAGAGCACTTTCATCCCTAAAATGGGCTCAGTGGCACTAACCAAACCCATTGATCAACTGTTAATTTTGTTTCTTAGCTACAGAATCTAGAGGGATAATAAGACTGCAGTAAGTGGGGGTACACAAGTGTCCATTACCATTACAAAAGTGCTTCTCTGCTTTTTTCACATTCCACATCTGCCTTTCACCGAGCACAGCGAGCTCTTTAAGATGTAAATTGCTGCAGATTGCTATGTTGCAGAGTACTCTGAGGCCAAAAAAGACTTCTACGCTGTGATTCATGTTTTAATGCTCTGTATTCCTAGTGTTGACATGTGATGCCACTTTCTTTACTGCCAGACCCCACCCCCTCCTCTTACTGGTTACGCAATCAGTTATCATTATCAAATTATACCACAAATTCTATCAAAAGTACATTCAAAACCACTTATGCAAAAACAGACTCTGCTACTGCCTTTGCTGAATCATGATCAATGCGAAAGGAAGGATGACGTGCTTTGTCTCATCGTCTGAGACGAGCATGTGTGTCTGAATGCAATGATGTCAAATTCATGACATCACACTATCTGAGAGACTATTTATTCCACACAAAAAAAGTATTTCCAGGCTTTGGCTGAATTTGACATTAAGTGAAGTTGAATACAGATCACTGAGTGCTCAGTTGTCATGGATACAGTGTACAGATGACTGGCTACCTTTCTACCACAGAGCAAAAAAATGGGTTGTATATATACAGTATATAAAACTGGACACAACTGCTGCTGTGTTTATGAATTGCCAGACATGGTCTGATTTGTAGCATGGTAAAGATGGTGCTTTCTTTATTCTCTGGATATTTTGGTCAGTGCTTTATTATAGCACCCTGAGTGAACCTGAAGAGCTTGTCTGCTTTTAGCCTTCTGACAGCAGACAAGCTCTTCAGGTTCACTCAGTGATATAGATGGACAGGAGATTGAATGGGTGTGGAAACAGATTGCTTCTCCACATACTGTAAGGCTCGTGAACAAGAGCATAAGTTCGGTGGAAGGGAGGGGCGTTTCGTACCGATTGGTAGGCTGACTTGTAGCTGATTTAAGAGACATGGGGCCGGTTTTCCTGACAGAATTCACAAATGACTGATGAATTAATGAATACGACATCTGCATGCTTGGAGACTTGGAGCTTGGGGTGACAAAATGTAGCGACCATCTGTGTGGGTGCACAGATTGCGAGATTCATCACTGTGCATGCGTTAGAGTGAGTACTCTCATGTGCAGATTCAGGCCTTCCCTAAGCAGCGATGTGTGGGCACAATGGTCGGTAGTTTTCTCGTCTGAGGCTCCGATAGTCCTCTGTGTGGGCCATGCCTGCAAACTAACCCTCGCATTCATCAGAAATGTCAGAATGGAGCTAAATATATTAGGAACAAAGACTCTCTTATTCCTCTTGGAAGGAATATTCAATCTTGATGTCATATCAAAGATGAAGTTCCAAAGTCCACATCAGGTCCAGTCTAAAAGGAAAGACGGAGGGCTCTGTAACTCTACAACTTTATAAACAATTTGGCGGCCTCTAACTGCTGTTCTGGATCTGGGACAGTGAACCACTGAAGACATGATGCCGCTGGGAGCAAGAACCATAGATAATGGCTTATTAGCAATTTCAATCTAAATGTAGAATACTGATAGAACTTCTTATAACTTCAACAATCTCACTGCCACAGCTGTATATTCTGCACAGATTTGTTCCATTTGACAACTTAAACTCTATTATTGGAGCTCTGAAAACTGGAGCAATGAGTCAAGACTTTTTCGAGACCAGTGTGCGACGTGCACAGCTGGAGGACAGAACTTTAAAACACACTTTGGCATTATTTACGGAGCACAGGACCTTCCAGTGCAGCAAAGTGTAAAAAAGACAGGTCACACAAACAACAGTCTGTAATCCTCTCTCTGTCTGCCAGCCTTTCTGTGAGAGGGACGTGATTTCATTAACAGTCTGTCAATGACATCATGTCCCCGCAGAGTCGAGTCGGTTGCACAGTCAAGAGCTTAAGAGGTTTACCACGAGTTTACACAGATCACACACGGGACTCAGACATGGACAGGACTGCCACATTGTTATTAGCCCCTCCCAAGAAACACTGCATGAAACCAGGTCTCTTAAAGAGGCTTCCTCTTCTTCTTTTGCAGACCACGGCCAACCACTGAGCAAGAAGCGGGATCGGAGAACATACAGCTGAACCATCAGGCATGAGATACAGTGAAGACGCTTTGTGTTCCTCATTTTTATAGACTCGCCTCCTGCCTTGCCTGCAAGACAACAGGTATTGGTAAGGCACCCTAGTATAAGGTAGAGATCCACCTCACTAAAAATAAAAAGACAATTACGCTGGTATAATGGCCTGCATGTTCCCAATGGAAATAATCTGATTAGACCAGCTGCAGAGATATTTTAATTAAGCCTTGTGATTTTGCGCCATAACTTGTTACCAATGTCTGTATGAGAAAAGTACATTGGTGATAAAAGCTTCACAGACAACATTTGCTGCGCATGTTTTCAGATATTCATTTTCTGTCAAGCTCGTACAACACGGTAGAAAACAGACTTGATGAAATGCCCACCAACATTCAGCTAGTCCCCTCTTCATGAACACAGAGAGGGGAGAATCACTTCACCACATCCCCTTGGTTACAGCATAATCAATACGCCAGGCCGCACACATATGCCACTGGAAATTATCTGCCAGGTGTTTGATTCGTCGAGAGGGATAGGATACTTAAACGCTTTCCTGTTTGAGCTAATCCCGCTGAAGGAGAACAATAGCCAAGGATGGTCTGAACTCACCTATTTAACCTGCATGTTCTCTAAGCTGCTTTAATTGCAGGTAATCCATGAGGATCTGTAGGGTTGGAGGACTCCTAGCCTCACTTGCACTACACTTTATAATCTACCTGCTTACCTGAATCAGTCTGTGTAGATAACTATGTACACGTAAAAAATAAAGTTGTTCTGACTTAGAGCCACACATATTATATTACAGTTAATTTACTTTTTTGCACCTCTAATTATCAAACAAATCTAATATCATGAAATGCAGCTGCTTCATATAAAAGTAACCTAATAACAATAACGCATATTTCCAGGAAAAAACGCAAGGTGTGTGCTGGATGCTGCAAAGGTGAGACAGGAGTGGTAATGGGATTGTCACAGATTAGCTGGCACAGAAACACTTGGGATTGACTATTTGTCAGTGAGCTGTTGCGCAAGGTTTCAAAATCCTGAAGTGCTATAGCTCACACATGATTAGTCTCAGCCTGACATGCCCCACCAAGCATGTAGACTCAGTCCGATCATTTGAGGTAAGATTAGATTTATTATGCAAGATGGTGACTGCAGTGGCATATAATGACAGTGATTAAATCAAGGCCAATCTTGGGGTTTTGTTATGTCATGATGAAACCCATCGTTACCAGGTTCTTACACAAATAACTATAATACCTTATAATCATGTGTTTCCCTTTTATTTCACTTAAAAGTATTTCTTCCCACCTTCAAGCACGCTGAAGACTGCAGATGTACACTCCAAAACTGCTTGTTTAAGAATCTGTGCGCTGTAAACATGTTGGATTAGTTAGGATACAGTATGTATGTATGTATGTATGTATGTATGTGCAGGTCTGATCTGGTGAGAGCAGTTGTGGAGGTGGGAACTTCTTGGGCTTCAGCACTTCCTGCTGAGCCCGATGCAGGTGTCCTGGGCTAAATTTAACTTAACATCTGTGATGGGAGGAGCAAGTCTGAAAAAACCCCCATTGCCATCCCCCTTCCTCGAACTGAAGTGGTGAGTGAAGAGTCACACAAGTTCGCGTTGATGGTGAAGCAGTTTGAGTATTTCCTGGCTACTGAGCAACTTAATGACCTCGGTTCAAAGACAGATTCATCACTGATTCTGTTGATATCTAATGTCCAGAACCATATGGTTCAAAGAAACAACTCATTTCATACATTCAGTAAGTTCATTATGTTTAAGAGGGAAAATCTCATTAATTTACAGCTTCTGCTACAAGCCAATATAGTTCTGTTTTTTGTAGTACATGGACACTGACTCAGGGTTGTCTCATGTAAAAGGCTTTAAAACAGATGTTTGAATTAACTCCAATTAGTCTAAATAGACTGCGACTTGCACCAATAGTTCTTCTCCTATCAGCCAACATCACATGTCAAGAGTCAAAATAAATATTTCAGATTAGACATTGGAATGCCTTTGCCAGCTGAGACCCAGCGGATAGCTGCTGGGTTTTCTTTTTCTTTTTCTTGATTTGGCAGCAGGATTCAGGCAAGGGCATCTGCTCCCTCATCAGAGAGGTGCTCCATTTTTGAACAAATGGACTGCCAGCTGTGATTGCTCCACTGGTCACTTGCCCTGAAATAGCGTCTCGCTCCTTTATCAATGTGATGTATGGCTCTCATAAGTGTAAGGTGTATCTTTGTATGTTTTGTCTTTGCAAAATGCACTTGGCAAGACATTTAGGTAAAAGTCTTATTAGCCCAAATCAAAGTGGGGCTGCAACAAAGGGATCCCATATTGAGAACACAAGAATCAAAACCTGTTCTTATAGCAAGGCTATGTATCTTTTACTGCAGCACAAACGGTAATTACTGGATTATAGCACAGTGTTTTTCCCTTCATTTCTTAAGATTATTTTGGCTGTATGGAAATTCACTTATTTGCCTTCTTGTGAGAGCTTAATAAGAAGATCAATACCACTCTCACTACTGTACGGTTGTGTAGCTGGAGCCAGCAGACAGTTAGCTTAGCTTAGCATAAAGACTGGACACAGGGGGGGAAACAAAATCTGCCTACCAACACCTCTAAAGCTCACTAATTAACATGGCATATCTCATTGATTTAATCTGTATTAATTTCTACTACTTTATTTCTTGGCTAGGAGCAGTAACTTTCTGGAGTCTCCGCCACTTGCCTGGCATCGGCCACTGGCTAATTTATAGTTCGGCGCATAACCCCCCATAAAAAGGCAAATTGCGTTTTTTTACACTGCAGTTTTTGTAAAGATAAAAAAAAAAAAAAAAAAACATATATAAGGAGCCAATTAGTGAGCTGCTGGCTGTAGCCTTAAATGTGATGGACAGACTTGAGAGTGGCATCAATCTTATGACTCAAACTCAGTGAGCTCTGTGTAAAGAGGGATGGAATCACAACGTTTGATCTTTTGCCTCTCTGGTCGCTTTGGTATGAAACATCGCATTTCAACATTTTTGGGTGTTCCAATTTTTCAAACATTTTGCTGTATTTACAAGTTGAAGCCGCTGCCGCTACACAAAGCCGGCAAGTATACCTCCAATACCATTCAAACAGTGAGGATGATAGTCTTCTAAAAACATGCATTTTCCTTCAGAGAATTATTTTCTGAGATGCGAGATACACCGTCTGTCTCTCGAAATACCATCACAAAATGACACAACAGCATTGTATGGCATCTTTGACATGTTTGCTTTTCTATGGGGGGGGGGGGGCAGTTCAACTCATGTGATTAACTGGTGGTTGCTAGGTGACCATCCTGGAAAGGAGCCATTCATTTGCAGCCCAGCTCTTCAACTGTCAGGATTTGAGGACAGCCTTCGTGCACCTCTGAACCAACCACAGCCGTCCAAATCACCTCCTGTACACCCGGCCGGTTGCCATGGGGATCCCAGGGACATCTGACTCAGAAATGACATGAGTCATGTATTTGAAGAGAGACTGTTTTTTCTTATACTCGTAGTAGATTTGTTGAAAGGAGAGTGGAATCTGGTTTATAACAAAGGCACAATGAAATTGAAAGGGTAAGGATTAAAGGCGGCGTCTCTTCAATTTAAAGGTTGCTACTGGTAGTTGAGGTTAAATACCACTTTCAGTACAATTCTATCCTTTGGTTTGAGGAATGCCTAGGCATTTTTTTTCTCTGCATAATCTCTGTCCTAGTTTTCCTCAAGGCCACGGCTGTACAGAACTTATGATAATGTACTGTCTCTTAGCATCTATTACAAAAACTATTTTCTAGTGCTGTTCTTACTCTCAGACTGAGGGTGTACCATACACCTTGCAGATGTCAATAAACATTTGGTGTATTTTGTGTCGCATTATACTACTGCTTTATGTGTCCGATCACACTTACCTGCAGTTTGATGAGTTTAAAGGGATAGTTCAACATTCCTCGCTTTGTTGTGTTGAATTACGAGAAGCTCACTAATTACGTCATGTCTCATTTGTTTAATATATACAAAACCAAAGTGTAAAAACAACATGTTGTAGATTTGTAGAATATTTGTCAATGCCTCACTTTTACACTTTGGTTTTTGTATAGACTGAACAGATGAGATTATATTATGTTAATTTGTTAGCTATAGAGATGCCGGTAGGTGGATTTTGAGCCAGACTAGCTGCTAGCTGGCTGCTGGTTGTAACTTCCTGTTTATTCGTTCAAACATGAGAGTGGTATCCGTCTTCTCATCTAACTCACGGAGGGAAAGAGAATAAGCGCATGTCCCAAAATGTCCAACTATTCTAACTTGAGTTTTTATTTCCTAAGTGTACATGAGATCAGGTACAATGCAAAGAACAGCCCATTATGAACAGAAACTAGAATTATCGCCCCATGGTCGTATGCCTCCACCAACCAGTCAAGCTGCAGTTTACATCCATGTCTGTCCAGACTCATACATATGTAGTGAATGACGAGATGGAGAAAAGCCCGTCCTGTGCTAGTTACTGTTTCCTCATTGTGTCGTCCCAGTAAACATGTGTGTGACATCTGGAATCGTCCAATTCATTCTTAAATTATGGCTAAAAACTTATTGAGGTCACAATGACCTTTGAGTCAAGCGTGTCACCTATTCAGTGTCTGACCAACTGTGAAATATGGTCACACTCTCCCCTTCTGTTCCTGAGGTATGGTGTTAAATATTGGCCAAAAGGACACTGTGATGTCACAGTGAAGTTAACCTTTGACCTTTTGGGTAAAAAATGTCATCACTTCATCGTTAATTAAACGTCCGAATGAAATTATTTTATCCTTGAGTCAGAGAGGACGTTTGTGCCCAATTTGAAGAAATTCCTGAATAAATTGTCCCTGAGGCTGCGTTCACGAGAACGGGACGGGCCTGAGGTCACAGTGACCTTGACCTTTGACAACCAAATTCTTATCAGTTCATCCTTGAGTCCAAGTGGACGCTTGTGTCAAATTTGAATTTGAATTCCCTCCTGAGATATCGCGCTCATGGCGTGGAGGCAGGTAGTAACCCAGTCAGAGGAGAAAATATAGGTGGAAACAACAACAATCCATTCGCATCTCTACTGGGTGACACAAAAACCAATCAACCTGACAGGCAGAGGGCTTCCATCTCCCCCCATCATTTAGTCTCTCTCAGCCCCAGTGTGGCTGGAGCACTGGTCCCATTTCTGGATGAAACACGGTCTCCATCCTAATTAACCTAGATGTAGATATTAATAAGATGAAAGCAGGTCTAGACTAGAAACGGGGCAGATTGAAAGGAGGAGGTCCTGATTTCAGAATGGTCACACCAAAGTGGGACACCTTCGCCCCTCCTTAGACAGGGGAATGAAGTCTGTTTCTATATAAAAAATACCCCCTGGCCCTTTTTAATTGGTCCCACCTCTCTTGAGGTTTGAGTGCGCTGAGAAGCTGAGAATATCTATTAGGAGGCTGCATAACATGAAGTAAGAAAAGAAAATGACATATGACAGCATTTACTTTAACTGAAAATGTTTTGTCTTCTGACATGACACTTCTTCTTATTGCAAAAAGCTTTGACAACTGCAAGGGTGTAGCCTATGTAGGCTATTAAAAGAAACCTATTAAACATAATTCCTGCCCTCTCTCTCTCAGTGCAAATGATGTTTCTGCTCCTTCCAGATTCATGTGTTGTGTGAGAAATGGGACTTCTATGTGCCAGGACAAGATGACAGACTGTAGATCTGGTGGGAAATGTCCTACACAGGACAAGCATCCCCTGATAGATAAAATGGATTATACAAGTGAAAGAACAGGCAGGAATGGCAACAAGTTTACTCTCTTAGAAAAATGTTGTTTTTCTTGCCTTGAGATTTCGTTTTCATTGCATCCTCTTACATTGAGTGGGAGACCGAGTCAGATCAGGAGACACCGGGGAGACCAAACAGGAAACAATGACGGGCACAGACATGACTCATCCAGCTGATTGTGTTTATGAAGCCATCAACACGTTTCATTGTCTTGTTCTAATGAGGGGTTGAATTAACCAAGACTTCAGGGAGAGTGAAAATAGACCAAGAAATAACTACATAGACATAGTTTTAAAAGAAAATCAGGAGAAAAGGCAGGAGGCTTTCCTCCATCATTCAGAAAAGAATCACCTCTTGATGTTCATATGAAAACAAACGTGATGTGAAATCTAATTTAGATTATTTCAGCTGAGAATAGATAAATCCAGTGGAAGGAACAGGACACAGTTGTTGGCACCACAGTGGCATTCTTTCCTCTGGAGTCCATCTGTCCTACTGGCCGGTATGGCAGCGTCTCTCTGTGTGGACAGTAGCTCTACAGGAGGCTGGTTACTGTATCCTCCTGAGTAGTCAAACGTCAGCTCTTCTTGTGCGTCCACGTTCCGTCCAGCAAACAGCGCCAGTCTGGGAACCACGGAGTGCACGCGGACTGGCTGCATGAACAGGTTGGGCTGGCAGGAGTGGTTGAGAAAGCGGCCTACGTTTCCCAGCAAGGCAGGGTCCACAAACGTCTCGGTGATGGAGCCTGCACCTGCATGCTCCCTTACGGCAATGATGTAGTTATTTTCCTCAGATCTCTGGGCGAGCTGTCGGCGCCTGGCCTCCTCCAAACTGATCACCTCTCCTGCGTACTCGCACACAAACGTCCCATGTGGGATCGCCTCTAGTGCCCGTACTCCCCAGCCCCTGTTCTCGGTGCTGTAAACCTCCAACTTGAGTCTTAGCCCTCTCTGCACCACCCGGTTAGTGCAGGCGTCACTGCAGGCGCAAAGGGCGTTACACTCAAACACAGGTGAGCAGTAACCAGAGTCCGTTCTGCAAAGGTCCAGCAGGGTGCCGGTGCTGTCGTATGCCTGCCCGTGTGTCTGCAGGCAGGAGCAGCTCTCAGGGAAGCAGGAGTGGGAAAGGCAGGAGCATCCAGGAAGGGTGACTTCACTGGGGTCAATAGTGCATCCTGGTCCCTGAATATTATCTGGGGAATACTGAAAAATAACAACAAAGAGCAGTCAAAGTTTAACTCAACTGTAAGTAACAAAACAAATAACAACAAAAAGGGCTGATTCCATTTTTTGAAAGCAAAACGCCCATAATTCCTGTAAATCTAAAAAACAGCTGAAACAATCGATTCGATTAAATCAACAGAAAATTAGCCGGCAACTATTTTGATAAACTGATAAATCATTTGTCAATTTTTTCCAGCAAAAATGCCAAACATTCACTGGCTCCAGCTTCTCAGCTATGGAGGTTCCACTGCTCGTCTTTGTCTTATGTGATAGTAAACTGAATATATTTGGGTTCTGAACTGTTGATCAGACAAAAGAAGACATTTGAAGATGCCACCTTGAGCTTTAGGAGATTGTGACAGGCATTTTATTCTTATTATTGAGAGAATAATCTGCGGATAAATTGTTGAGAAAAATAATAGCTGCAGCCCTAATTCCAATTTATGGGAAACGCTTCTTAGAGCACAGGTCATCAACCTACTTCAACAGCCACATTACTGCATACAACTACAGTTTCACCATATTCAGCAATGATATGACTTATATTACACACTATCTAAAAAAAACTAGTTGCATTATAATGCAGTCAGAAACATCTACAGCATCATGAGCAACGAGTGATAACTAGGACAACTCCTTTGGTTCCTGAGAGGCAGTTATTTTTTGATTCCCTGAACTGCGGTCAGATGATGTGGCTGCAGCCTGTGGTGATTTGCTGCCACCTGCTGGGCAAACAATGTATTTCATTTGAACGAGTCGATAGCCACCAGGTTTTGATTAGTTTTTGCTACAGCCAGAGGTTTTCTGGACAGAGCTTCAGTACGACCCTGAAACTTTGGATATTCTTTGCACCGTAAATACAATGCTTTATAATTATTATGACGTTTCTCCCAATTATTTCAACTCTAAAGCTGTTGTATACAGTATACAGCATCTTGCATGGTAGTCGTGTTATGCAGTGAAACTGAATTTAGAAAAAAAGCACATACTTAGTGTACATTGGTATCAGTGTTTGTTGTCTGATAAATAACAAAGACGCTGCTGGTTTGAGGTAGAAACAGTGTCACCTTTACACAGTTTCTCCACCAGAGAGCACTGAGAGGTTTATTTAGTTATTTTTAAACAAAATTTCCACCTCAGTGCATACATGTATCGTGATGACAAGTCTTTAAAAACAATGAATGCTTTGTTTGTCTTATGTGTTTTGATGGCGGTGTCACAGTTTACTGGGATACTTGAACACAACTGAGCCATCTTTAATGTTATTAGTAAGACCTGTGTTTTTCCTACTGCGACGTTAACCTCTCTTGTTGTTTATGTATCTCGTAGCTAAAATAAAATAAAATAAAATAAAATAACAACTACATTAAGTTTACGTCGCTAAAACATCTATTAACCGGACGACTGTGGCTAAGTGTGTTCAACTCACGGGCTTCAACTACATGGAGAGACATGCTACGTAACGTCACCTGAAATTCAGGAGATGTCAGTGCAGCTGAACTCCCCTCAATTAAAACAGGAACACTCTCGAGGCCGTTGCTCAAATCCGCACCACGTCTGTCAATATTCATGTCCCCAATTTCCGACGAAACGGCGGAAAATAAGGCTCGTAGGTTCAAATGCTCAAACCCAGAAGCTGCAACTTCCGGCAGCTAATTGCAGGCTAGCCCCCTCTAGTGACGCATTTGCGTTATTACACCGCTGTAATTAGAAACAGTATGGTCTGGCCATCTGGCCGCGCTCAGGACAAAGTGGGCTCAGAGGGGCTCATTAAGGACAAATACAGCACAGCGTGAACTAATTGTTTCATCTAAATTACTGTGAGGGTGAAACTGGAGAGCAGCGCTTCTTAGATTGAAAGTAGTCTCACAGTGTCACACCTATTTACTCTGTTTATTTACAGGCTATCCCATTTTTATCCCAATGTTTTTCTTTCTTTCTTTCTTTGCTCAATATTTGCCCTCACATCTGTGATCAGTTATTCATCATCTGCCATCCCTAAGCATTAGTAGTTTTACCATGTCCAGTAGTGTATTTAATTTAGACAACTGTAGTAATGTCATATGGCCGGCAGATGGCAGGACTAGATAGGCGAAGTACTGGATTTCCTCTTCAGAATCCACAACTGTACCTCTGCATAGTGAGAAATATACGTTTGAACAATAGAAGGAATCAGTCAAACCGTATGCAAAACACTTACATTGAATTTGAAAATGTTAATGTACAATATAATAATATGCAAGCTGTTTGAAAGGCTATACCTAAGTCTTCCTTAATGATGCGCCCCTCTTTTACACTCCTTGACGAAGGGCATATTCTCACTACCCGCATGACCAAACAAAGTCGAAAGCATGGCCATGTGAGTATGCCTGTGGGCTCCTGTGGGTTCATAGCGTCCCAGACAAACAGGCCCAGTCGTGGTTGAGGCCTGAGAGAAGAGCTATGATTCAAGGCCTTTTCTCACAGAAGTTAAGTTGCACGATTCAACTGTAAAATGTATGTTTTGCACATGACTGAATGGTCTCCTGAGTGTGCGAATGTCATTCTTTTTGTCAGTAGACTTAGTAAATTGTGTAGGGTTTCCATGCTTAACCTTTCTATGGTGTTACAATGTTGTCATGTGTAATGGATGTGCAGTGGTTTATTCTCTGGTGGCTACCTGAGGCAGATAGGGGGAGGTCACATTGTCAGCTGGCATTTCCACGCTACACACAAGTGACCAAGGATTTTCCTATGAGAATCAGCCTTCGTCTTTCTCCATGGGCAAAATTAGAGCTGTCACTTGTTAGTCCTGCACCTAGGTTTCAGAGATTGCAGGCTCTGCTCGATCACAAGCTGAAATGTTAGACGTGAGTGGCACAAGTATTTGACAAGAAACTGGTTGACAGTTTGACTGATTTGACAACAGAGGTTAGCGCTAAAAGAATGTGGGCTTCATGACTCGACTGAGCCACAGTCGGTGCTTCCAAGATGAAATAGCTTTCAAAATACGTGACAGACATTTGTACAGACACTCAGCTGGTAATTGTGTCCTGAGTGATGCCCCAAATGAATCCAGACTGCACTAAGCTAAGTTAGCTAAATGATAACATCAGCACACTAACATGCACGCACTGACAATGCTACATGTTGATGTTTTGTAGGTATAATGTTTAATCAGAAACTGTTTATTGCCAAGTAACATACATTACAAGGAATTTGCTGTGGTCTGAAGGTGCTATTGTTTTGATAACAATAAGTAGAATATAAAAGCTAAAACAAGAATAAGAATAAAAATAAAAATAAGATAAGATAAATAACAACAGTGCAGTGACCAGAATAAAGTAAAGTGTCCAGTAGGGGGTGGGTGCGTTAATGTA